>NC_142642.1:6887500-7512500 GCF_053813885.1 Theobroma cacao
TTATTATTATTTTCTCACTTTCGGAATATTTTATCCTAAACTACTCCTTTCGTCTTTTATCACTTTTAAACATTTTAATTGACCTCAATTTGCATTCGATCAACTTTATTTATCACCATATCAAAGTATGGGGTATTTCAAGGCAGGTGCTATGTAGCCCATTTTTGCTTGTATCCCGCCTCATTCATCATGTCCAAAATTGATAAAGCTCATGAATATTGGGTTCTTATTCTCTATGATTTATTTGAAAGATCTGCACTATTTGTCACAGCCCAATTCCCAAGTCATGATTGGTGCAAGGATCCAATAGCCGTGGCCCACTGGGCCCAAACAAGCCTTTCTATGAAAACTTATTCATTAGATCATCTGTCCCTTTTTTACCTCTACGGTTCTTAATTCATTGTTTTCAAAAATAAAATAAGTCATGGTAACTGAACAATACCATTCACAAAATAACATTACTATTTGCCAACCTGTGGCAACATTATCAGGCAATCAAGCATACAATGTTTTACAACAAATCTAATGAATTACGTTTAAATAACCATATACACATACAAGGACCTTGACTATCAGCGGAATGACTCCGGTGTGGATACTATCATGGAGTGTTTTGGTAACCTACCGTAAGATGAACAGGAGGAAATGCCTCCACCTAAGATCCAACTATCTTCAAACCTGAAAATTAAAACATGAAGTTGAAAAGGGTGAGTGTAAACCTAGTAAGTGAACATAGGAAGGAAACAAGCAAACGATATGGATAGCTTTTCGAAAACATGATGCACTTGTTTAAAAACAATGCAATTTTTTATATTATGAACAAAACCCGATGCCGTACTGTTTTTCAACTCATTTTAAAACATTTAACAAGTTCAAGCAAGGCAAGCATAGCAGAGCGAATCTCATTGCAGCAGAAAGGCATTCTCGCTGCAACAAACTTTAGGGAAAAATTTTGAACTAACTACCCGAGAGTTTCTCGCTGCAGCGAAATTTCAGGCTAGTCAAGCCCTCAGCACCCGAGAGTTTCTCACTGCAGCAAGAATGAATTTCGCTGCAGCGAGAGATAGGGTAGTGAAATTAAAAGAATTCTTGTCATAACGAAAAATCCATTTTTTTTTGCTGCAATGAAAAATCAATTGGGAAGCATTTGTCAAATTTCAACATTTAATATGCAAAACAATCACATTTTATTTCTTTAACATTTATATGGAATGTGTATACATGTATACAACTTCCATCTCAGCAGCTCATGTGCACTTCCACACCACACATAACTAGAATCATCCTGTGCACTTCCACACTACACAAGGCAATATCATCATGTGCACTCCCATCTCGCACATGGCATATATCATCAATGTGTGCACTCACACAGCACACCACTATCACTGTCATGTGCACTCCCACACCGCACATGCACAGTTACAATTGTCACCCAATAGTGCCATTTAATACATAACATACACGTTAACATAATGTAGAAACACATGAATTCATCACTTTCATATTTCACAACATAAAAACATTTTATCAAAGGCTTGTTCCCATGCAAATTTTAAAGAAAAACCAATAAAATATTTCAAGTGGTTCAATCAAGCATATAATCATTTATTCCAAAACATTTTAATGCAAGTTCACTCACCTTAATGCCACCTTACAAAACTAGTGCCCACAAAGTCTCAATCCAGGTAGTCCCGAAATACCGTTAAAACTTATATTTACCAATAAGCCTTAACAACCTCCATCAAGTCAAAATTTGAATTTAATAATTTTAATAAATATACACTATACAATCTACACTCTAACCTAATTTTTAACCTAGAATTCTAGTCTAATTCATAAACCCTTTAAACTATTGTTCAAGTTTGAAGTTTCTTTACCTTGGTGCTTGAAGGTATAAAGATCAACCAAACTAGCAAATTTCAAGGAAAGGAAATTTGAAGAAACTTAGAAAATAAAGTCTAAAAATTACAAAACCATAAATTAAAAAATTCAAGGGTTGAAAATATATACCTTTTAGCCTTAAAAATGAAGATTTGAAGCCAAAAATCCAAGTGTTGTTGAAAGTGGAGTAGAAATAGAAAACAAAAGAAAGGAAGAGAGATTTTTCTTTCTCTCTCCTAGGGTTTAGATGTGTTGGAAATTAGGGTTAGAAACTGCAAGTTTGATGCCCAAGAAGTTAGGAGAAGGAAATAGCAAGAAAAGAAAAGGAAAGAAAGAAAACAAGGAAAAGAAAATGAAAATCTTGAATTTTATGGGGGAGGAACAAAAATGGTGTTGGGAGTAGATGAAGGAGGAAGATGACGCTTTGGACACAATGGCCAGCCATGGGATAAGATGGAGATTCAAAGTTTCCTTTGGAAGCTTTGACTAAGCTTTATGAGAAATTACCGCTTTACCCTCTAAGGTTTTCATCATTTTTAATTGTATTCTCCCACAATCTTTTAATTCCAATTTCTTTCCATTTTTCTTCCTTAACACTTGTACCAATAAAATATCAAATTTATGATTCAACGCGGTAACACCGTAATATTTAAATATTTACTTACCCGCACTAGTTTTATTTAATAAAGATATGCGAGCCCCATTAACGTCATTTTTCTCTAAAATCTCTTCATCCTTCTTTTCCCCCACTTAGATTGATCATATATTTCTCCTTCATGAAAAATTTCGTCATCGAATAAAATATTAATATTTTAATATTATTTTATTCTAAAATTTTCCACTAGCCTTCTAAGGCTCCAAAACATCTTACTTTGCCCTGATTCACATCCGAATCACCTTTTATCTTGCAAATTCTTTCTCGACAAAAAATTATTATTTTATTATTATTTCTTTACGTGCGAAATGTTTTATCTTAAAATACTCTTTTCATCCGTCACCATTCTTTGGCACTTAAATCAGCATCCATTGACCCATTGTCTCGTTGATAAGGCCATATTGACTTCTATACGAGGGTACTAGGTGTCATACTATTATTAAAAGTTGTCTTGAGAATTAAGAGACAATTGAGAGTAATTGAGAGCAATGGGTGTTGACACGTGTTTCGATTGAGGTTGATGGGAAGTTTCGGGCTGATTTTGGACTTTTTGGGTTTATGTTTCTTAGGATTGGAACCTTCACTATTCTTGGGTTGTCTTTGCATCTTTGGGTTTTCCTTCAGTTTAAGTTGATTGGGCCCCACAATATTACTATGCAAGTCGTTCTCTAGTTTATTTGATTTTAGTCTTTAAGATAATTTAGCAAGTTTTTTTTATTTAAACCTTAATGAATTAGTTTGTTTAGGCACAAAATATTTATTCTATCAAATTAGGGAAAAAAAAGTGCAGTAAAACCTCTATAAATTAATATCTTTGTGACTGAAAATTTATTAATTAATCGAGATATTATTTAATCAATAAATTAATAATTTATTAATTTATACATTAATTAATAAAAACATTTAATTTATCAAGATATTTTTTTTTGAAAAAATGGAACTTAATACATGTATTATGTACTGTGATTGTACGAAATTTACCTAACTACCAATTACAAATTATCATTATTATATATATTTGTTTAACAAAAACAAGTTCATGAATGTAATTATTCTTATTAAATAAAAGTCATGAATCTATCCATTTTTATAACAAACTAAAATTACATTCGATGTATACTTAATTAATATACTTCATGATCATTAAGTCAAGTAAAAACATTTACAAAAAAGAAAACATACAGTATCACAAATGATAAACTGAACACAATGGCTTCTCATTTTAAAGGTGTAAAGAAATCAATGCGTAAAGTATTGTGTGAATATAATATAGAAAATCCAAATTTTACCAAAAAGCAATTGTAACAGTGAGTGTTAGAAAAGTTTAACTTACAAGTGACCTAAATAACAATATCAAATATAATTAAGAGGTCATCAGAGTATTTATCAATCAATATCAATTTTCTTTTATAATACGAGAACATTACACTAGAGTCTCTTAATGTACTAAGAAAAGTTAAAGATTAGGTCCAAAGAAACATCAATTTCAAGAAAAAATAAGTAACATTGCAGTCATGTTTTACAAAAAGCTCTTAATTGAGTATTGAGTGAAATATATATATGATTTTGATATATAAAGAGATTATTAATTTATATATCAAGTAAAACTATGTGTTTTTTTTAAATGTATTATCTTATAAATTTCACGAATTATTAATTTACCACGTTGGTCTTAAGTCAGTCAGGATCGACCAAAAAAATTATTTAATCGAGATTATTAATTTAACAAGGTTTTACTATAATTAGGTTATTTTTTTGTTTTAAATCTTTAAGTCAATAGGGAAGAAAAAAATTAATTTTTTTATTTTTTATTTTAAATACTTAAGTCAATCATTTTTAAATATGTGGATGGACAAAAAAGTAAACACATAATTCCTAGTTAGTAATATTTAATACAATGTCATCTATCACTTAGTAATGACATTATCGAAATAATATGTCAATTTACTATATGATAGAAAAGTACCAATTGTACTGTTAGCTAATACAAATTAGTCAACATTGATGAGAGAATTTATTTGACTTAAAATAAAAATTTAATGGTTTAAAGTTTAATTAATTTTTTGAGAATAGTTTAGTTTCTTATTTGAATATTTAACATAAATAGAACTATACTACTATTTGTATTCTTACAAATATTAAAAATTTTTGAAATAAATGGAATTTGAAATAGCTTCAATTAATCTAAAATAAAATCACCCAAAAGTGAAATAAATTTTGACTTGTAACTGTTTAAATTTGAAATAATCTAAATTTTAAATAATTCCATCTCAAAGTTATCTAAGTCGAAAATAATTGGAAGTGCAAATGAATCCACAGTCCGACTTAATTAAGCTCTGACCCCTCTTCATATTGGAAAAAAAAAAAAAAGAAAAAAAAAATTCTCCAGAGCAGCATCTTTTATTTGTGTTAATTAATTATTATATTCGGACATGGAGAAATTGGATAAAGGAAACGGATCGGCAGCCTGTGGATGCACCCCGAATCGGTAGCGTAGACATTACTTGCCTGTTTATCTTTCTGGCGAAGAAGATGGTTTCCGTTTAGATCTCACCAAAACGTACAATCATTCTAAGCCTTCTTTGATTCTCTATTCATAGCCAGAACGATCTGCGGTTACCAGAAAGAAAGCAATAAAAGTGAAAGATGGCTTCAACGGAGGGTTTGGTGCCCATAACAAGGACGTTCCTCGCTTCTTATTACGACAAATACCCATTCGACCCTCTCTCCGACGACGTATCTCGTCTTTCCTTTGAGATTCGCTCTTTCGCCCAGGATTTGCTCCAAGGCTTACCCCCGACTCAAGGTTGGTTTTATTTTTATTTTTATTTTTACAGTTATTTGCTACTTTTCCTATATTTTGGCTTAGTCTTAGTGATTGGAAACTGCTAATTCAGACTGTTTCTATTTGCGGTTACAATTTACACATACAAAGGTTGATAGTATAAGTGCAAAATCTTAGCATGCATTCCTCTGCTTTTGATAACATAACATCAATGGAACAATTATTTGATGTTGTTTTGGCATTGTCTCCCTCCTTTGATATTCTAGGTGAAAGCTTATTAATACAAGAAGCAGACAGTCAGCCTCCCCATAAAATTGATGAGAACATGTGGAAAAATAGAGAACATATTGAAGAAATTCTGTTTTTACTTGAAAGATCTCACTGGCCACCACTGGTAAGAAACAGAAACTTTCCTATCTACTTCTTCCCCCTTGTTTTGTTTTTTTTTGAATTTTTTACATAATTGCATTTTTAAGTTTCCCAAAATTGAATTTAACATTAGATTTGTTATCATAATTTATGACAGTTCTGATGGTTTATAATTTATCTTGCATCTGCTTCTCTATTGCAGCTTCAGCAACCATCAACATCTGAGGTTGCTGAATTTGCTACTATTTGTGGGCGGCTCAAGGATAAATTTCAGAGGATTTTGAGGATATTGGCGTCTTTCCAATCAAGAAACTCAGAACGTGTATTCAATACAGGTCAGCTCCATTTCTATGGGCATGTATAGATGCATACATGTACATAAAATTAGCTGGCTTGCACCCTGTTTGCATGTTTTTTCGACGTGTTTGTATGTTTTTTCGAATGTAAGTGTACACATATGTTTTGTATGTTTGGGTTGTAAACATTCTGTATGGACTTTTGACATCAAGGAAAATTTTGTGTCAGCGCTTTTATTTTTCTTTAGCTTCTCAATAAGTGGCCATGCTAATTCTAAGTTCTGTAAGTTTATTGGGATTCCAGAAGTCTTCCTTTTTCAATAGCTATGACTTTTTATACTTCATCAAATGTTTTTACTTGCATATTTCCACTGCATAATATCATGTCAAAGGATAGTTGATCTGCAATATGATTATTTATTATGTTCATCCTGTTTTATGCACAGTAAGCAGACTGATGTTGGCTATTCCAAACTTGAGGGCCACCAACCTTCATGTTTTGGCTAGGATAATTGTCAAGTAAAATTCACATTCGGGTTCTATTTTGGTCCCTAACCTTCAAATATTCCATGTGAGTCCCTAACATTTTTCAAAATGATAGCAATTAAGTCCTTAAAAATTTGGTCTGTTAAGCCTAACGAAATTACAAGTTAGTGCTACATGTCAGCATCTACGTGATATTTGTTCATACGTCAGCGTAGACATGGAATTTTTTATATGAAAAGAGAAATGATTGAAACTAAATAATCAAATAAAGAAAAAAATAAAATTAACAAAATTAAAAAGGAAAAATAAAAAAATTGTTTTCTCTTCTTTCCTTTGGCATCAATGGAATCCGCATCTCCTCTGGCACTCTCTTCATCTCCTCTATTCCTGTTGGAATCTGCCACCAACGGTGATGGGTTGTTATGCTTTCAACGCTTTTTGCCCTTGTAGACGTAGTGCTCATTGTTGCAGAGCTCCCGCTCGTCGTTTTCCTTGACAGCAGCCTAGAGGAAGACAACAAGGTGCTGGGTGCAGAGAAAGTTGCCAGTCCTCTGCTTTATCTCCCACCCCCCCTCCTTTTTTTGATTTTCTGGTTCATTGTCTCAAAAGTTAGGTTTCAAACTTTAATGAAATTTGCTTTTCCCCGCCCTTTTTTTCCTACATGTTTTAAAATTATTTCTACAGATATTTGCTCAAAATAAGAGTTGTAAGAAACACCAAAAAATGATACTTAATGGGTTTTAGTATTTTTTTTTTAATTTTCAGATAATTTCTTAAGGAAAAAAGAATACATTTTGCTTTTCATAATCATTTCTGACTTTTTGAATGCCACATTGTGCTGATGTATTGCACTAGGTGTAAATTCCTTTGGTCGTCATTTCCAAAATTGATGGAAGGATCAAATTGGTTGCTATTTGAACAAGGTTGAGGATTAAATTGGAGCATTTAGGTTAGGGATCAAAATTAAACTTGTTAAAATGGTTAGGAGCTATGGATGTATTTTGCTCTCGTTTATCTAATTGCTTAGTTGAAGAATATTGCTGGTGTATTCATTTTGGTTTGAACTACAATGATTTTGAATGCTATTATTTTCTGCTGGTTGAACTGGCTGTGTCTGAAGACTTTGTTCACATTATTGCTTTGCAGATACTCTAAGAAGGTTCTTTAAAATTGTAGTACCTTATGCTTAGATGAACATGAAGTTAGCTAAGTGCTACTGGCATTTTTTATGGTTATAAGTGTAAGCATGAGTATGCTAATGGCTGTAATTAGTTTACAAGTTGGTTTGTTAAGGGAAATGTTTTGGTTTGGTGATTGAAACTAGTTTCTTTGTAGGCAGTATGTGGTCTTGGAATTTCAGATTTCCTTTTTCCTTTTTAACAAATAAATCCCGTAGTAAGGAGATTTCACTGATTCTTTGGGTTGCTTATTGGGCATTAGATTATGGAGAGGATAGCTAAGAGAGGACATATAAGTGTAAAGCTTAATAAGGTCCGATAGGATGAACAATTTGTTTCCTTTTCTTTCAAGGATTTTTATCTTATACTTCCTTTGTACTTAAAATTCTATTCCTTTCATTGTCCTTTATTGAGCCATAGGAAGCACAGCTACGGACACCGGATATGGGTATCATACAGTTTCAACACAGAGATATGACAACTTTTTAAAAATTAGGATATGAAGTTGGCTGGATATGACAATCAAAATATTTACATAAATATATGATTATTATATGTAAGTTCATTAAATTTGAATAAAAAATATTGATCATTATGTAGTAAATAGTCTCTCAAATCTTATAAAGTGCATTAAGAAAATTTTTTTATTACAAATTCTTAATGCAATTTTATTTTTATGCAAATTTTGTACTTGTAGTCGATATTATCTCCATTAATCTGGCTCAGTTGCTTTGTAGGATAAATTGTAATTGAATAAACTTTAAAACCTTTCAACCAAAAGTCCACTTGGCCCAGCCCAATTCTATAGTTCAGTGCCCGACTAAAAAAAACTCATCTTCTCCCTTTTCACCAATGCAGTGCTGCAACTACTTCCATTCCCTTGATCACATCACCTTCCACTCAATTTTTCCTCTCTAATCTTAGCGCGGGAAGATCAAACAGTTCTTAACATTTCTCTCTCTTATTGTTTATCTATCTTTCCAATGAATGACGGCTACAACATTTTGTCCCTTCATAAGTGTATTCAGCCCGTGTTTGGCATGTCTTGGCCGTGTTCTAATTCTCTATTATTTTTGGACGTGTCCCTCCATGCAGATATGTATCTTAGCTATGGATTCCGACATATCTGTGTTTCATAGGTTTAACCTATAAGAAAGTTCCTGATTGCTTCATTCATTGTTACCTCAATAGTTTTTTATCTTGACTGCTGGAATATATTATGATACTTCTATTTTTTTTTTAAAAGTTTTGTATGTGCCAAGATGATTTTAATTCAATCATCATCTTATGAAAGCCTTTGTCTTTGAAGCATCAAGGAATTGTGTTATTTTATATTCACATCAATGTTCTTCTAAGGTTTAATGTTAGGTAGTCAAAATTAAAATTTCTGCCAGACTGACTGATATATGTAAACTTGCTGGTGGTGGGTGGGTTCCTGGAACGGTTGTGATTGTCTGGAAGTGGATTAGGAAGCATGGAGTTAATTTGCTACTCATGTTTTTTTTGATGGTTGGAGTGGAAGTTCTCTTTCTTTTTGGCATGACTTCTTGTGTGATAGTGCTTATTAAGGACCTTTTCCAGATCTGTTTTTGTTGCTGGAGAGGAGGGCCATGTATATGCTTTTTCCTCCATTTATAGTTTAAGAGTGGCTTGGAAGGCAAGCATTTTCAATAGTCCATTTGGTTCTATTTCAAGGAAGATTTAGACTGTGATTGATAGGGTGGATAAAAAATGGAAAGATGGAATATTGGAGAGGAGAAAATGATAAGATGGGAAACATATTTGTTCTTTCCATTGGTTTCTAAGTTAGGATAAAGAGGTAAATTTAAAAAAATGGACAATCTTGTAAATATGCAACACTTGACTACATCTCTTCCATTTTCTCTCTGCCTATCTTTCCAATTTGGAATGATTTGTTTTTGCAAATAAGGATGGAAATGGTAGTCTCTCCTATTTTCTTTCCTCTCACTTTTCTTTTTTACCAAGCACTAGTGAAAATCATTTTCTTTTTACTTTTCCAGTCATTCCTGTCCTTCCTTCCACTTTTCCACTCTATCAAGCAAAGCCTTAAACCAAGCTGAAAATTTTGGTTTCTAAACAGGAAAATAATGATGGAGCCAATCCTTTTCTCAATTTTTTGCTGGATTTTGTGGAGAGAATGCAAAAGAATAGCTTTTGAGGGTGACAAAGTGCATTTATCAAAGCTCTTTGATACATGGTTTAATGTTTTGTTTTGGTTTAATAAGAAGCATTGGTTAAATGTGCAAGATGCTTTAGACATCGATATTTGCTTCTCTCAATTTTAGCTTTGTCAAGGGGTGGCAGCCCCCTGATGTCCTTAACTTCTTGGTTTATTTATTTATCATTTTTTATTTTATATCCAATAGCTATAAAAATCGAGATGAACTTGACATCTTCACTGCTTCAGGGATTTTTTATGTTTGGCAAGAGGCAAACTAATTTTTATTGAACAGTGTGCACCACAGACAAGTATTTGTGTTGTCGACCTATCTGATTTGGCATTTGTAGCTTTTATGGTTGTGGAGATATCTTACGACCAACCAAATACATTTTCTATGGTTTGCAGTTATGACCTACATGCCTCAGGATTTTCGAGGAACACTCATCAAACAACAAAAGGAGAGATCTGAGAGGAATAAGCAAGCAGAGGTAGATGCTCTGGTTAATTCTGGCGGAAGCATACATGATCGATATGCTTTGTTGTGGAAACAACAAATGGATCGGTGAGCCTCCTTGGTTTTCCTTTTGCAAGTTTTAGTGTATAGTGTATGAAGAGTCTAATACTGTGATTATGCAATACCATATCAGGAGGAGACAGCTAGCACAGCTTGGTGCTGCAACAGGTGTCTATAAAACCCTCGTAAAGTACTTAGTTGGAGTTCCGCAGGTTGGTCTTATTAGCCCCCATTTTGTGCTCCTCTTTGGCATCATTTAGCCTGTTACAGCCTTTTCTTGGGGCAAAATTGATAAGTAGAAGAGTAATTTTTTGTTTGGTTCATAGAATGGCTATTCTGTGTAATGGACTAGGTATAGTGACACTGTTATGTCAGGATAATTTTGCCCCTTGACCTTTTCTTTTTTGTAATTCCATTCTCCCCCTGTCATTTTTTTTTCCTTTCAATATTTTACCAGATTTTTTCAAGTTTTTTCAACCTTCACTGTTGATTTTCATCTCCAACTCTGGCAGCATTGCAACCTCCCGTTGTGGTCATCAACCAACCATTTGGCACCCTAGCACCTAGATCTGGTTGCAGGTGTGCTGATCAGGCGTCCAGTCACCAAATCTGGTGGTGAATGTGCCAGATTGGTGCAAACTGTAACTAGATTTGATTGGTGGTAGCACTGGTTGGCACATTGGATTTCTAATATGGTCACTTCTACAGCCTAATTGACGCACTATAGTTAAAATAGCATTATTTTTATTGAAGGGAAAAATGATATTTTTGTTCCATTCCTTTTATTTTCCTTTATCTTATTCCATTTAACCGATCTTGCTACTATTACTACTCTACTCCATTCTTTAAACCAAATTGAGAAGTATCTATCTCTCCTCTATTCTATTTCCATGGAGTAAACTATTCCATTCTATGAACCAAATGTGCTGTTAGTTGACATGCATCTTGTCCTACTTTCAACAATGCAATTTATTCTGTTTTCTGCTGATGGGTTTGCATTCCCTGAATTATTTGATGAATCTTAAATTATTCATTCTTTAGGACAGTATTCAAGCCTTCATCTGAATATCTTCTGGCTTACTCTTCTTTTCCTTAGTCATGTCATTAGTGCTTAATGTGCAGAATTTCTTGTGTGGTTAAACTAAACTAATTATATTGTTCTCTTGCTGATGGCTTTGCTTGATTTATTAATTTTTCTCCTTCTCAAGCAGAGATCATGAGCAGTACAGCGTGTAGAAACGTGCAAAGTTGGGATTTATATCAAAATTTTGATTAAGATTGAAGCATTCTGTAAGGGTGCTAATGTCTTTTTTTTTTTTTACAAAACCTCTGTGCAGGTATTATTGGATTTTATTCGGCAAATAAATGATGATGATGGGTAAGCTCTTTCCAGCTTTACATAGACCTTCAATTTTGATATATTAGTAGTTACCTGTCTCTTTATGGAATAATTAGAAATTATTTATGAATAGCTAAAAACATTGAAAATAAAATCTTCCTAATAGGCCCATGGAAGAGCAACGGCAACGCTATGGTCCCCCTTTGTATAACCTTACAAAGACAGTGCTTATTATCCGACTTTTTCTTTCACTAGCGTGGCAGAGATTTGAAGCTTTTAAACTGTGAGATATTCTGACATCTTTGTATATCTAATTTGCTGTTTTTTACATAATGGAATTTACATAATGTGAACTAGACTTGCATGATAAATAAATTAATATCGGCGAGAACTATGTTTTATTGCATCTGGCTGGATGCGGTACTGATGCCTTCTTCTTGTTGATTTTTCTACCGTAACATTTCTTCAGAAATAGGCATCAGATTTCAGTCCTGGAAGAAGCAGTTGATGTCTACACCTCCGAGTTTGAGAGGTTCATAAATTTTATAAGGTGTTATTTCTTCTGTCTTCATTTGTATGGGTTACAATTTACTTCATCACATTATTTTTATTGATAATGATGCTGTTTTTATAGCAGCATTAATGATAATGATAATTGTCATTTCTACAGTAGATGCTTTATGTAGTTGGATATTTTCTTTAATTGACATCTGTTTGGGGCTACAAGTCTAGTTTATAATTTTGTATCTAGAGGAGATGGTATTTGCTAATCTAGTTGACTTGCCTGCTGGGTTTTATTTTGACAATTACACTGACTTTTGGTTGTTTTCCTTATTTTGACCTTTTAGTTGGAATGCCACCTGTCTGCTTTGTAGCTAACCAGAAAATTACCATGCTGTCACTTGAGTTGCATTATGGTGAAAGAGGCTTAAACCAGGATTTCAAACTGAATGCTTAGTCTGTTGAAGGATCTTGCTTAACAATCTTGTTATTTGCACAACTTTATTAGGGTATTTCTGAGAATTGTTTTTGGACTGCCATTCACTGTGCATATTCACTTTATCAATAGGAAATTTTATCAGATCTGGTCCCACTTTGTGTGTCGAACCTGTGTCAGTATTAATCTTACATGAAGTGACCGCTAAAATGAGATGATTGCATAAGCAGTTTAGGTATACAAATGATGATTTAACTTTTAATGCAGACTCTATGACCACTAATTGCATATTAATTTTTTAGCTGCATTTAACCATTTTCTTATAGATTTATATATGCATCCATCTATCAGTGAGGTCTTTGCAAATTCGCCATTCTTTATTTCAGCAGAGGATGCCAGCATGTTTGAGACGAGGTAAGTGTCCAAGTTTCTGCTGAAGCTTGGTGTCTTTTTTTCTTTCCGTTCAAATAGTTTTTCTTTGTTCTTTTCTTCAGGAAAAGTGATGAATACAATGAGATAACTGTCCCAGCTGGGAAAAGTTACGAGGTTTGTTCTTAAAGCAGTTTTATTACTACATTTGATTACCTGACCTATCTATGCTGGTAGCTAGTAGTGCATGTCTGTTTGTGAGATGTGTAATTGATATCACATGTTGCATAAGGAGAGTAAATTACATGGACTTTAGCCATATCTAAGTGTTTGGCTTGCCATTTGCTCGAACTTTTGGATTACGGAGTAAGCTAAAGAGTCCAAAAGTAGGATATAGATACATCTTATAATAATGCCATGAAAGATATATAAATATAATTTCATTGTATAAATAATTTTTTTTTTTAATTTTGCCCTTATGAGAAAGGAAGAATCCTTTTTTTCTTTTAATATCTTTCTTTAGTTTGAACTCCTTTTAAACTAATATTAGTTTCAAATTGTTTTTGTCAAAAGTAGTGATATACTTTTGTTTTAATAACCTCAAATCGACCCGCTAATTTATATGGGATTATGTAGTCAAGCTAGAGCCCAAAGATATAAAAAAGCCCGACATGATCCTTTTGTTTTTGGGCTATAATCGCTTGTTAAACCCAATATGAAGAAAGTGTTGAGATCTTTTGAAATGGATTCTGGGCTTGAAGATTTTGAAGCCAAGTTGGAAAATCTACTTGGCAGTCCTCTTATTCTTCTTCATCTAGCCATAACCAGACAACACGGTACTGCCTGCTGATTTCAAAATCATTCCCTCCCTCCTGCCCTTGCCTCTCCCTCCCTCTCTGTCTGTGGAGAATAAACTTGCAAATTTAACTTTCCAATTTCAATTTTTGAGCTAAGCACTAAGAAGCCTAGCTCCCATCAAGCAGCCATGGTGTAACAAACAAGAAACAACCCAACAATCTCCCAACCATCCTCTTTCCTTAGCTCTTTTTTGTTGATTGCCTTTGTTTGAAGAAGCTGAGTCCAATTTTATCAATACCATGTGTGGCAGTTTGCGTTAATACAATGTAGCTTGTTCTAGTTGTTCAGAAGACAAGTCTTACACAAATAGACCCTGCTATCCTCTCTTTCCCTTCGTCATCCTATGCAACTCCAACTAAGAATAATTCTCATTCCTCTTAAAATTAATATCCATCTTAGTATTTTAGGAGTAATGTAGTGCAGAAGTAGAAACATTAAAAGAATCCATACTAGAGGTTAAAATTGATGTAAAATTAAAGTTGGGAGAACATTAGGGTTTAGGGTTGTAAAACCACTAGCAAATAACATCCAACTGTGTACCACTGCTTATTGTGTCTGGATACTATTTATAGTAGGGCTATAACAACTTTGAATTGTACCCCTTTGATACAAATAAGCCTTATCTATCTCAGAGTCATTAAAAGATCACATGCTAGTCATAAGACCTCTTAATTATATAAAAATATAATTTTTGACCATAGATTAAAATAAACTAGAAAAACTAAAAGAATATATCAAAATAACCAGTTTAGATAAGTTCTAGAATGCTCCTGCATCAATTTCCTTTGGTTGACAAAAGGCCCTCCTCATGAGGGAAATTTGGCAGCTTCAGCATAGATCTTTGGATTAATCTCTTCTACAATCCAAGTGCTCTCACTAGCCGGTTTACTTAACGATTCCCCCAAAAATTGCTCCAACACATTTCAATAAAATCCTGTTGGGAGGCTGGAAATGAATCAATTAGTGTAATTCATAGGACAGCTCTACCAAATAGGCATTTGAACTAATTTTCTTCAACACCTTTACATCATCCAAACTTCCTCGGCTAAGTTTATGATAATTACCTTTCAGAAACTGTTCTAATCTTAAATACATAAGCACAAAGTAACCTTCTTCAAACTTTTTCACCCATCTATGGTGATTGGCAGCAATAGCCTAAGTTTCATACTTTCATTATTGTTAATTTCCTTGTGGACTCTCCTAATATGTGCAGAAAAAGCCTCTGCATCATCACTAATTTGGGCTTCTTGTGGCAATGATGGTATATTAGCTCATTTGGTTTAAGCCCATAAGCAACTTCAAATAGTGTCTTTTTTTTCTTTGTAATATTTCTATTCAATGAATTCTTGTAGGCAATTTCTAGCAAAGTTCCAAGCCTTCACATGACCACCAACAGGTACATGTTACCCAAGCTCCTTCGTTGCTTTAGTTTAGCCATCTATTTGTGGGTGGCAATTGCTAGGTTACTTCAATTCAGTCCCCAAAAGTGCTCCAAACGTGCCCCATGTATTTGACATCTCTATCAGATACTATGGAAGCAGGAACACCTTGCTCCTCACTATTTCTCTATGAAACAAGTCAGCAACATTTGGTATGTATATGCATAATACCATTAGTGCTTTAGGGTGTCCGCAATATATGTTCCCCGTTACTGCGAAACAATTACCTGTCTTTGCTCAATGGATACAAAACATCCATAGTTTAGCACCTGTTGCAACACCACGAGCCTGTTCTACCTTGGAAGCCGGCGATCAGTGCCATTGGGTAGTTAAGTTGCCTTTTTTTTGTCTATTCCATTAATTACCAGAGATTTTTTGGTACATCACATTCATTCATGTGACAGTACTGATATTCCTGAAAGCATATAAGTTTTAAAACTTAAAACATGGTATGAAAGGTGCCATTTTCAAGAGCTGGTCCATTGTAAGAAGAATGTAGTCATCCTTTTGCAGTCCTTTGCAACCCCAACACAAATTCCATGCTCAAATGAATCCACAAAGCCTCTGCCTCAAATAAAGGAGTCTAGATACCTATATTTTTTGAGTACCCCTTCCTGAATTGACAAGCTGAACATTTCTTCATTAACCTGTCCAAATCATTAAACATCTTCTGTCAATAATAGTGTCAGCCACCATTGCTATGGTATTTCTCTTTTCTAAAATGCCGTTTTAATCTGTTACCATGAAAGTTCTCTTATGATCTGCTCCCATAAAGACCCCTTATCTAAATAAATTACCTTCATGCAACCTGTATAGCAGCTTTTCTACTCCAGCTCAGTTCCTCATTTTTTGTACTGATTTTTCAACTCATAACTATTAACTTGTGCTCATCACTGTTAACAGTAAAGATTGTCTGTTCCAAGCATCTGCTACTCTATTGGACTCCCCAGTTATATACATTTTTGAATTCATCAAGAAAAGAACTCCATCTAGCGTTAGGGTCATTGAATTTCTTCGTAGATTTCGAATACCTTAGAGCTTGATGATCTAAATTAATTACACTCTTTATATGCTGAATAATGCTGCCCATGATGCTCTCACCACTGCATAAACTCCCAATTATAGGTGAAATAACAACGTTTGGTGTCTGGCAATTCATTGAAAAATTTACTTGCTCCCATCTTGACTAAGAACAGCCCTAACTCTGACTTCAAACAACAAAGAACAAACAAACTACCAAAATCTGGTAGTGCAAGAACTGGTGCCTCTGTCATCAAAACCATAATCTATTCTAAAGCTCTTTGTGCAGAATTTGACCTTTCAAAGTTGCCTCTTTTCAAGCATTTAATGATATGACTAACCCCTGAAAACTTCAAATTTCTTGTTTGAGATGGGTGCTGGCCACCCTTTAATGGCACACACTTTCTCCAGATTGAGTTTCAATCTGTTTGTTGAGACCATAACTTCTAAAAACACAACCTCATAGCATAGGAAATTGTACTTCTTCAAGTTTATATAGAGTTTCTCTCTAAGGAGAACTTTTAAAGCCTGACTTAAGTGAGTCAAGGGTATTTACTGTGAATCAAGATGTCATCAAAATTGACATTCACAAATGAATTGAAGAAAGGCTTTACTACGTTAGTCATAAATCGCATGAATGTGCTTGGTGCATTAGAGAGACTGAATGGCATAACCAACCAGTCATAGAGCCATCGGGTGTCTTGAAGTCTGTTTTCTATTCATGACCACTTTTTAGTGCCTGTTTGGTCTGGCTTTTTTTCAGCTTATCTATCTCTTAAAAGCAAAAGCCAAGCCAAGCATGATTTTTTGAGAAGCTCTTAAAAAAAAAGTAATTTTTATTAAAAGAATAAAATTTTTAAGAAAAGAGCTTAAAGAAAAGCTCCAGGGAGGAGCTTTCTCTTCTCTTCTTTTAAAAACATATTAATTTTTTAGAAAATATCCCTTTCTCAATCAATCTCCCTACCCTCTCATTCTTTTTATAAATGACCATTTTTAAATGTAAATCGCGATTTCCCTCTCCTTTACCTCTCTCTACAAAAATTATTAAAAAAACAGAAAACCCAACAACAGAATATCAAAATCTAGAATTTTTTTGTTCTTACAAAGATTAAGAGAAAAAAAATTTAAAATTCAAAACTGCATTCAGATACTATTTAAAGGTTTTCTCCCCTTTTCACCAAAAAGGATTTTAATGTTAAATACATCGTTTCCTCTTTTCTTTTCTTTTTTGGGAATTGGAGCATCATGGTCTGATTACTTGCTAGATCAACAAAAACCTAATACTATTGCTACTATACAAGTTTGAGAATTGTTCTGTTTCTTTATTGATTTTTTTGATTTTAATATCTAAAATTATATATAAACTTGAAGCATTACATTATAGCTTAGTTGGTGATTGAAGATGGCATAAATATCTTTTATGGTAATTTTAACCAAAATTAGAGCTTATATAATTTATTTTGTCAAACAGTTTACCAAACAGTTTTAGCTTAATTGTAAAAGCTATTATTTTTCATAAGAGTTTAATAATAGCTTTTAAGTTAAAAATAAGCTAGGCCAAAGAGGCTCTTAGTCTGATTATTTGATAGCCACTTTGTAAATTAATATTAGAGGAACACTTTGGAACCAGCCAAGTAATCAATCATATTACTCAAACAAGGAATGGGAAATCTATATTTGATGGTAATTTTGTTGATGGCAAGATTGCCCACCCATATCCTTCATGAACCATCCTTTTAGGTGCTAGTACAGTTGGACAAGCACAAGGAACTTTGTTCTCCTGCATCAATTCCTTAGTGAGCAACTCCTCAACCTATTTCTGCATCTATGTGCATTGCAACGAAGACCACCTATAAGCTGGCAGATTCAGTATAGGAGCCCAAGGAACCAAATTAATAACATGTTGGGCACTTCGTGCTGCTTGTAAAACAGATGACAATTTCTTGCTAAGCAACTCTTCAAACTCTTTTAGCAATAGCTGCACTTCAAGAGGATGCTAGTATTTCACCCTTTTGGTTATTTGGCAGAAACTTGCTAGCTAAAGCATAAGCTCCATGTAACTTCAAATTATTCCATAAAATCTATTTACCTTAATAGCATTTTTTTTTTTTTTGCTTCCTTTTGATGGTGCTACCTCAATAAATAAATTATGATTTATGAGATGTTACATAGTCATGGTCAACTAAGTAAGGTCTACACCAGGGAATATGAACAGCATCCATGAATGTAACATCACACAAGGATTCATCTTCTAGATTATTACTGAAAGAAGATTTGTCCGACAACAAGATGCTATCGGTGTATCACTTCCCTTTTTAAACCACTCATATCTGTCTGCATAAGGAAATTTCTGTGTAGGCAGCTCTAACTTCTTCACTACCTCCTATAAAATAACATTCTCCATGTTCAACACTATCAGTAATCACATCCTGCACTTTGTTGCAGTGAACAATGCGAGTTCTAATATTGTGATGTTGCGTTTAATCTTTGCCTTCTTCGACAACCGCACTTGTTTTCAAAACTTTTTGAACCACTAATGACTCTCCTTCAATTGGATAAACATCAACTTCCATGTTATCTTCATAATCATAATAAATAAACTAGCTGTAATTCCCTTTTTAAGCCTTTTTTACATTGTACAACATTTACCCTTCTTTGTGGACTAGAACAAGAGGTAGACCCTCTTTCACCACAGCTAAAAAATGAATCGACAACTTGTTGCTTGCCTCAGATGTACCAAAATCAGAACTGTTTTGTACTGCATAAGTTGCTCCATTCTTCCCTTTGTCACTCCCCCAACTTGCCTTGTTGGATGTGGCAGCCCCTATACTACTCTGAGTGGTTTGGTTACTCTGAAATCCTTGAAAAATGCTAAAATCTCATCCTGCAAGGTAATTTCTTACCCTACACGTGTCTCCTTGCACCATAGTGTGCCATTTGCTTTTTAGCCATTAAAGCATATTGCTTAGCATCTTGAAGTTTGAATAGACAAACCACTCCCTTCTTATCTTTACGGATTGATTCAAACCAACAAGGATGTATTGTATTGTTGCCATATGTTTGTTAATTTAATAAATAAATAAAAAAAGAACTTAATATGATCTAACTATTCCAAATAGTGTAACTACAAAAGTGACTAATTTAACATTGGGTAGGACTGGCTGCTTGCTGCCATGAAAAATTGGTGAGTAGAAGAAACTATTGATAAAATATAGTTCCAGAGGCTGCCATGAAAGGCAGGTGAATGGTAGAAACTAATGATAAGAATATATTCCCAGAGGCTCCCATGAGAGACTGGTTAATAGTAGCAACTAATGATAAGAATATATTTCCTGACGTTGCACTGTATTATTTATAAAATTCTCAGTTGAATTTGCCACTTGAATTCTTTATCTCTCTCATTGAGGGTTGTGTAACACAAGTTTGACTCTTTTAAGTGTTGTAAATCAGAACTGTTGTGAGTCATTTGCAATTAATCCCAAACTTCAGGAATGCATTTGGTGTTTAAGTTTTGTTCTTTTATATGTTTCTTTTTAACTTTTATTGGGCTAAGATTTTTTACAGATTACTTATTCTCAACTTTCTCTTCTTTTTTTTTTTTTTTAAAATTGCATTCCTTGCAGGTTTCATTGGCTGTTGAGTCAATAAACTCGTATATTGCTTGGGATTTCTCATTGGTGCAGGGCAAGATGAACATGGTACTGTCATTAACCTTCTCTTCTTGAACCTTTAATGAAGCATTTGGTTTACTAGGTTACCAGATATTTTCGATATGATTCTGTTTTAACATGATTTAACATGAATAAATAAAGTAGTACATTGGTTTCTTTTTTGTTAAGCAGTTGTATGTTGGTTGGGTGTCATGTAAAGACATTCTTCATTTAATGTTAATTAGTAAGATGCTGAATCACTTTCAACTGTGTGAACTTTACATTATTGGTGTCAGGATATTGGATTTAGTGTGGAGTACACAAATACCGTTGGTGAAAAAACAGTAAGTTGGAGAAGTATAGTTCCTGTATTGCTCACTGATGTTTTAAATTTGAGTAAAATACTTCTACACTCCTAAGTTTTAATCGAAATTCCAAATGAGTTCATTAGTTTTCGAAATGGATACCCTGTTCCAAAAGTGTAAACATTGTTGACAAAAATTATGAAAAGACTAAAATGTCTTTTTTTTCTTTATTAATTTAAAAAATTATTCTTATATTAAAAAAAATGGGGGAGCACCAGCAGAGGAAAGCATCGGTCCCCCAAGAAAAGGGATTTGGTGCTCCCCTCTCTTGCGGAGCGATTGGTGCTCCCTATTTTTTACATTTTGTAAAAAATATAATAATAGTAATTTTAAATTAATAAAAAATATATAATAGTAATCTTTAAAATTGATAAAGAGTAAAATTGTTATTTTAATATAGTCACTTTATCAAAATAACGGAAACACTAACGGTTGGCTAATGGTTGTACCAATGTGTTCAGCGGAAGATATCTTTTTGGGCGGAGCATCCATTTTAATAATGGACCCGTTTGAAATTTCGATTAAAACATAGAGAGGAATGGGTATTTTACCCTTTAAATTTACTTTCTTGTGTTGCAGTCATTGGTTCTTTTCTCTCCTCAGCCTGTTGTAGCCGGTTTTTTTTTTTTTTGGTTTTTTACCCTTTTCTTGCTCCGCTTTCCTTTTCCCTTCTATTTTTCATATCTCTATGCTTACCCATTTCTGGCTTTAATTTCTTCTCCCTGTATTGCCTTGGGGCGTTGCTGATTATTCTTCAGCTAATATTACCTTACCGGCGTTATGAGTCAGATCAAGTAAGTTATTGGATTGCTGAATTGGCTATGAAGTGTTAAGTTTTTATCTTTCATGTATACAAGTCTAAATCTTCCCTATATTTATACAGGGCAACTTCAGCACATGCATGGCTGGAAACTACAAACTTATCTGGGATAATTCGTATTCAACATTTTTTAAGAAGGTAGGTGGTTGTATTTAAGGATTTCTTGAATTTCTCCTTAATTTTCCTTTTTGCTGCCTGATCCTCTTCAAAGCATTGAGTACCACCTCTGAAAGCTGATGCATTTTATAGTTTGTGCAATTTTGGTTGATCAGAATTTGTATTTTCATATAGCTTAGGACCTTTTGCGGGTGCTTGTTAACGTCAAACATTTAAGCCTTAAAGCTGGCATTGGCATTCTGCTTTTTGCAAAGCAAGACCTCTCCTTCCCCTCCTCGCCCAATTTGTTAGCAATTCCTAATTTCCTATTTGTGGTGCTCCAAGGTTTATATTTCCGCTACCAGCCTTTACTGGTTCTTATTGGCCTGTTAGTTGTTGAAAAGGAAACGAAAATGACAAAAATTGGTGGAATATGTTCAACTTAAAGTGAGTAAAGACTAATATATAACAAAGTGTTTTGTCTCATATAAAGTAAAAATGCATCATTTGTTAAAATCTTTTACTTTAATTATTCAAAAGATTATTTTCTTTGGCATTTAAATATGCTTTCTGTGAAGGAAAAAAGCAGTAGAATATTAACCAAATAACAACTATATGGAGCCTAAAGTATCTTTGAGTATTCCCTTGAAGCTTATAAAATGTAGGCAATTTAAAAACTTCCTGCCCTTTTGTCAGCAGTCATAAGCTGGCTGCTCTTGTTCTGGTTCAATATTCAATAGTAACAAAGTTAATATATGTATCTCGTTGGACAGGCCCTTCGGTACAAAGTCGACTGTATTCCTCCAGTCCTGGATTCAGCTGAGTCAAATGAAGTGGAAGGATGATGATACCTTTGGATGTAGCATGTCTCATATTCTTATCCTTGATTTTCTCTCGTATTCATTTGTACTATAAGTCCTGTCTTTTGGCGTTTTGATTATCCGAAGACTGCCTCAGCCAAGGCATTGTCTCATAAAATAGATCTATGTTTGCACGTTACCGTGCAATTAGTAGAAGTTTATGAATGAAAGAGTGCTATCTCTTCACAAAACATGTCAACTGCAGCATACATATTTGGTAATGAATGAAAATCTCAAAAAACAAAAATGATTTTTGAATTGTTAAATGTAATGAATATATACAACTTGCTTAGAGGACTGTGTTTATAAACAAAATTCATCAAAGAAATGTTTCAGCAAGTGGGACGGTTGTCTTAGATGCTGTGCTGCACTGACATCAATCATTAAATTGGGATACATTGTCTTTCAAAAAAAATGTGATATGCTTTTTGAGATTTTACATGTATGGTTTTTTGAAGTGTTTGGGAGAACCTTCTCCTGGAGTGGAAGGGGTTCACTTCTCAGGGGTTGGCTGCGCGGAAATATCCAACAGAGTTGGAAAATTTGGAATAAAAAAAGAAAAAATGGCATGTATTGATTTACTACGCTTAGCTAAAATATGAGCTGCGTCATTTTCTTTTTGTTTTGACATTGCAAACCACATTTTGTTGATTGTTGAAAGATTTTATTTACCTGAATTAAGTTTTTGGTCTGCTACAAATACTTTTCTACCCAAAAGTCTCTGAATAGAAAAAGAAACCAAACCAATGCAGATCATAATTGAAACATATTTTATACATACAATAAACAAAAATGCAAGAAACAGAATGAATAAAAAAAATTAAGTATATAGATGAAAATGAAATCTTAATAATTTTAATTAATCAACAGAATTAAACAATAATAAGATAGGGAAACATATATAAAGTAGATAAAAGAAGATACAAATATTTAATAGTCAGCGTAGGTAAGAAAGAAACTTAATGAGAACGTACAAGAAGAGTATCAATTTGTCTAAAAAATGCAAACTTCGTTGGTTAGGTTCATGGAATTTATTAGAGCAATCAATCATTAGATCTGCCAATTGAGAATAGAGAAAGATTACATAACAAATAGAAGAAATTGTGAGAAATAGCCATATTGATAAACCAATTTTAAAAATAATTATCAATGTAAAGTTCAATGTTTTTATCCAATTTTTGACATGCCTTGACAAAATTACCCTTGAAGGTATTTAAGAGAAATTAATCTCACGATTTGTCACTCTCGCCATATAGAGAAATTAAAAGCTTCGTCAACTATCTCAACTCCCTAAGCTCCCTCAACTTTCTCAAGGCTCTCAACCACCTCACCTCTTTGAGATATCTCAACTCTATCAAATCTCTTAGCTGTCCCAACTTTGTAAGATATCTCAGCTCTTTCTTGCCATCCAAGTCTCTTTAATTTGAACACCATCAGCATCGTGCTTTGGTTTATTTATTGCCATATTGCCATATCGTTCGTCGATACATAAACCTAGGAGCAGAGATGACATCAAGGTATGCTATTGGGTTTATTGCTTTTGACAGAACCACAAAGTTGATGGAAAGCCCACTCCTTTCAGTTCTTAAAATTTGACTTTACATATGAACACTGCACAGAGTTGTTACACGCCATGCTTAAATGTAACAGCTCTAATGCACATGGTGTGTAAAACATATATTGAACATGGCATGGTGTGTAACGTCATGTTTGTGTACATGGCATGTGTAAACATGTCGTGTAGCAAAATGGTTGAACATGGCGTGTAGAAATTTATTTATTTGAACATAACATGTAACAACATATTTTCAACATGGTGTGTAGTAATATTTTAAAAATGGCATGTGTATGGTTGGTAAATTGATTTAATTTTTCCGATTCAGGAGAATATAGAGAACGATGTATACCTATTATGGGTAAACATAATTTGTTTGTGAGCACTTGCAAGCTGTTTGCAGTGAATTTGCTTTCATCATATAATAGTTGATAATTAGTGGTTGTTAAAAGAGAGAAGAAAATAGCCGTTTTTGTTATGTAAGGAAAAAGCAAGCCCACTGATTACAATGTCCTTTATGATGAGGAAAAACTAGTATCAAACAGAAGAGGCATATCATAATATTAAAGGGAAAGCCTAGTTGACCTCGATCCCGACATAAGATAAGAATTAAGATCTTTAGGGTGGCAAACGGTAGTATAAACATCAAACCTGTAAAATTTTGTCAATACGACATGTAAGAACAACATGTTTTCAGTAGGGCATGTAGCAAAATTTTAGAACATGGCATGTAGCAACATAATGTGTAAATGGATTTTGCCCTTAATTTTTTTTAAATTACAACGATGTGTAAATTGTGCGACTTGTGATAAGACACGGTGTTATTGGATCAATGGCATTTACAAGGGTGGTGAATATCAAATGCGGGAGGGTTATGAGTGATTTTTCGTTTGGGGGCCTGATGAAGCTAGTAGAAGATGTTGTTAGGGTAAACTCACAGAATTAGGAAATCGAGTTACATGCATTGATCAGTATACCCGGAGAGATATCACGACCAGTTATTAAAGATGATGAGGATGTTGTGTTAATTCTGTTAGAGCAGATGAATGTTTCGGTAGTGTACATTACCGTTAAGGAACACCATACAAATGTTATGGCACATGAAGAAGCTAAACAACATGGTAATCACTTTAATCAGAATCAAATTTACACTCTTGTATAGATACTACAGAATGCAATCCCTAACCCACAACAGTGGCAATTGATGTATGCACATGAGTTTGTGTATCCTGGTAAATAGATGACATTCTCACAATAGTTGGTTGCACAATTACGATTAGTATGTGCATCGAACCAATAACTTGTTTTTGTCCAACTAGTGCAACGCTCAGGTGAAACTATAGAGGGTCAAATGTCATTTTCAAATGACACTGTGAGGCTCGAGGATAGCACAACATTGCTTAAGGATGACACTGCAACATATGAGGATGACATGGTGACTCTCGAGGACGACGATGCATTTGATCAAGGTGAAGAAGGCTAGTTCCTTGCCGGTGAAGATAGCTTTGATGATGATTTTTATGGCGGGCTAGATGGCTGGCATGTTGACAGTTTAGTGGATGATTGGGTTGACGACAGTTATAATTGGAATTGCAATCATGTTGAAGTCAAAATAGAACATGGCAAAGGTGTAGATTTAGGAGATGTTCAATGCAATAACCCCATAGCCAATAACCCCATTGCTGGTGCGAATGGGATTAGTTTGCCTGAGACATTGGCCAATGATAGTTATTAGGAAAAGGGAAATGTAGGGGTATCTTGTATATAGCATATTGCTAATGCATAAATGTTCTCCTTACAAACAGTTACCATAGAGGAGTACACATTAATCGATGATTGCTTATACCGAGGAAAAATGTTTTCCTTAAAGGTTGCATTGAAATGAGCTTAGAACATGTTGGCACTAAAAGAACAGTTCAAGATAAGAGTAAAAAGGTCATGTTAGGCTCGTTTTGAGATTGCTTGTAAGGACAAGGCTTGTAATTTCGGTGTGTGTGCAATCAAGTTACTTGAAATAGATTATTGGCAAGTTTGAACTTTCCATAAGGTACACATGTGTATTGTCAATGGTTTGCAAGGATGGTTCCGAATCTCGAATGCGAAGATAATTGGTGAACTTATGCCACATAAGCCTTAGGCTAATAGAGTAGCATTGAGACCTAAGGACATGATTAGTGAGATGAGGGTTCACTAGGGATTGGAATGTTTGCATGGTAAAGCTTGGTAAGTGAAGGAATATGCAGATAGGCTTACTTTTGGTCCCTGAAGGAGTTATTCCAACTATTACCCTTGTATTTCAATATGTTGGAATGTGAAAATCCTAAAATAGTCACAGTAGTGGCTATTGATGAGGCATAATGATTCAAATATTGTTTTTGGTCGTATAAGGCTTGTATATGAGGGGTTTAGGGATGTAATGTGTCTTGTAGTTGCTAATGATGCCACACATCTAAAATGCAGGTTCAAGGGTGTTCTGTTTGTGGCTGTCTATAAAGACGAGAACGAGTGCATATATCCAGTTGCATTTGGCATAGGCTACATTGAGGATGAAGACTTGTGGACTTGGTTTCTTAGCAACCTGTGTCATGCGGTTGGTTGTCTTGATAACACAATGTTCATTTTTGATCAGCATCTTGGCATTAAGAAAGCAATCCAAAATGCATACCCAGACACACATCATGGCCTATGCGGTTACCACTTGAAGAAAAATTTGAAAAACAAGTTCAAGTGTGATAACGTTTTAGTGATTTTCACCCTTGCTTGAGACTGCTAAAAGGTCTCTGATTTAATAGACATATGAGCCAGTTGAAGCAGATGCACGTAGCAGCCCACTCTGACCTTATGAGAATAAGCTCCAAGAGATGGGCACGTGCACGATCATTGGTAAGATGATACCAACTCATCACATCCAACATTACGGAATGTGTTAACTTGTGCTTGAAACATGCAAGAAAAATGCTAATCACTATTCTGATAGAGTTCATTAGAGACATGTTCTAGTGTTAGTTCCATGATTGATACGAGGAGGCCACCCAAGTGAGCATGTCCTTTAGCCTTTAGGCTACGAGGTACTTGAGCAAACGGTTCAATGATGCACATCACTTTGTAGTTAAACCTATTGATGGAGTGGAGTTCAAATTAAAGTAGGAGGATGGACGAACTTGTGAACTTGTCTAGGAAGACGTGTTTATGTTATGAGTTCTAGATAGATCTATTGCTATGCAGCTACGCCATTGCAGCAATAAGGTACGAATATCCTTGTTTCTTATTTTATTTGTAGTTAACTTAACTTTGACTTTGTTCTTGAACCGCAAGTTCATTGGATTCTCAGTAAGTGCAAATGTGACATTGATTTTTGTGCAGACTACTACAAGTCTACCTATTTGGTAGAGGGTTATGTTGGGTTTATTCACCCTATTGGGCATCCTAGTGATTGGGATGTCCCTTTTGATGAGAAAGAAGTCATCGTTTTGCCACCACCTTAACGAGGTCAAGCGAGAAGACTGAGGAGGAGAAGGATTTCATTAGTTGGTGAAGGCAGTCAACCATGGAGATGTTCACAGTACAAGAGGTACAAGCATAATAGACACAATTGCCCATTAGTGTTTGTAGTTCCATCCAAATATCCGGCACCATCTCCAAGTCAATTGGCACGTCCATGATTGTGACAACAGAAAGCTTGTTTAATTTGTAGACAACTTGGTCACACACACAACACCTATCCAATATGAATGACAATGTCTATGTCAAGCTCGACTCTACAATATGTTTATTATGCCATTCTTATATAAGAATGCATGTTTGCTTACTTGGGTACCTCGAAAATCGTTAAAGGACGGTATTGTACCAAATGGTACAATTAAGTTGATTTAAGCCTCGAACTAGACCAAATAAAGATTTTAAGATGAAATTGAGAATTTTAAAACCCCAGAATGACTTAAAATGGTGATTCGGAGTTCGAGAATCGATTTGAAGTCAAATTAGAATTTTCATGACTTAGGAGCAAACTGGTCATTTTGCCACCTGAGGTTAAAATTGGAATGTTGGAAGACGTTTTTGATCAAGATTGACTATTTAGAACATAATTTGAGTTTGAAAAGTGAAAACTTTTAATTTCGGCATTTTTTTGAGCATAAGGGCAAAATTATAATTTTACACCACCCAACACTGTCCAACATATGGATTTTACCCAATATTATCATGGATAATTGAGGAAATTTAAGTGGTGGAGAGAGATTACTTAATGGGTAAGTATGACAAATGGACCAATGGAATGGTGACACGTGTCAAATTCTCATCCATTTATTATTGTCCTTATAAATTAGCACAAAATCTGTCGATTTCTCTTCATATGGCCGGCCAAAGGAAGAACAAAGGAAGAAAAGGAAGAACAAAACCCTAGGTGGAAAAATTCAAGGAAAAAGTGTGAAAATTCAAGGAAACAAGTGAAAAAAAAGGTAAGATTTTTCAATTAAGCTTGAGATCTCTCTTTCTTAAGCATTTTTTCTTATTTTCCATGGTTGAATCACATGAAATCATGATGGGTCTCTTGCTGGCCAAACACTTAGAGAGAGATTTTGATGGTTGATTTGGTTAGATTTTAAGATATTTTAGTGTTTTTAGGTAGTTAGTGATGTGTAGCATGAAAAGCCAACAAGAAAAATTCATTTTCTCCCATCACCCATCATTGGCCGAATTCTCCATGTGGAATTTTGATGATGATTTTGATTTTATTTCAAGTGATTTGGTTAGGAATTAGTGATTTATGGTGTGAGAATCAAGCTTGAAAAATTATATTGTTAGTGCACCCACCATGGCTGAAATTCCCAAGAGAAAATGTGAAGATGATTTTGCTAAATTTTATGCTATTTTACTTGTGTTTGATGATTTGGAGAATTGGAAGAAAAATGGAATTATTTGGAGTTGAATTGGACGTATTGGCTAATTAATCGGGGTGATAGATCGAATTAGGCCAATACCGTTTTATTTAGGCACATAATTGAATTCATATTGAACACCGTATTTAGATAGTTACCCGAATATTTCACATCCCATTTCATGCATTAGTATAGAGTCTGAATTGGTTTTATAATAATTTAGCACAAATGTAGTAAATGGCTTATTGTGTATTATGTCTAAGTGATGAGCATTCTGGCAAAAGTAAAGAGATAGTACCCGAGGATCAAGAATCGGAGTACTCGAAACTCGATTTCCATTACAGTGAGTAACCTTACTATTGTCTTAATTATCTAAAGTGGTTTTTATCCGATTTTGTGATTTTATGGAAAATGAGTTTAAATGGTAAATCTTTATGTTTTATAAACAAAATGTGTTTAAATGAAATGATTTTATAAATTGTCTTGAAATTGAATGATGGCTTTGAAAATAGAGTAATTGGAGACCATTTGATGTATTGTGAATTTATGGTTCTAATTGATTGGCTTATGGCAATATTGGCATGAATGGCTGAATTGGTATTTGTGTTGAAAATGTATAAATTGTTGTTTGCCTTGATAGGCTGGATAATGATAAAATTGCCATGTCATGCTGTTAAATTTTATTGAATTGGTGGGTTATTGATTAGTCGTTGCAGTGGACGGGTTTCATGGACCAGCCTATTAAAGGGGGCACGGTAACCCTATTATATTCATACCTCAGTATGAGAGGCGCGGATGGATAACTCCTGAGGTTAACACTTTAGAGTTCACTTCACGCCAAACCACCACGTGAGGGTGAACTCAGCCAACGCCAAGGAACGGCTACGTTTTCAAAATAAAAACATGATTTATGCGTACATAACTTTTTATCAGCCTTGGCGGACTCGGTTGGGATAGCCCTCGGCCAAGGTATCCCTAATAACTGAGTATGAGAATGATTTTGACACGAGCCAAAGCTTTTAAGAAATTCATAAGCCATGTTGATTACTCGATTTATATGAATTGATTTTATTTGGTTGAAATGAGTTGAAAGGTGATGAATTACAATATGATAATCTATTTTAATCTGTCTCCATTTACTCAGCTTTAGATATTTTAGATGGTATTTGTTTACTCACTGGGATTATATAATCTCACCACCCTCATTTCCACCCATTTCAGGCTCAAGATAGTCGGTAAATAGCTCATTTCGTTGAAGGCTACAGTTGGACCTGCATCCTAAAAAATAGTAGGTTTACCGCTTTTGATACTTTTGGTTGTTCGTGGGCCCTCGTGTCACTGTAAATTAAATTTTATACTTTGGTTATCTGTATTACAGTATGTATGAATTTATTTAGCTTTTACGCTACAAAAATTATTTACCGATAACTCTATAAATATTGTTTTATAAGAAAATAGAATATTTTATTGAATATTTCTTTTATTTTTTTATTTATCCAAATAATCATAATTTCATTTTAAATGAAGGTTTTAGATGTTTAAACTTATTTTTGATTATGAATTATGTGTTTTGTACTCGCATACTACATTTTTAGCTGATTTCGAGATTTTTGAAGAAAAATGACCAAAATGCCCCTATGAGCGAAAAATTATTTTTCTATTGTTTTGATTTTGGAAATAGTTTATAGTCTCTCAAACATGATACTTAACAACTGTTGCTCATAGGGGGGTGCGAAAACTAATATTAAAGCCTTGCGAGGTTCCGGTTGGCATCTCGACAATGAATATCTATTGGGACGTCGCGACGGTTGTCACGGGCTCGAGGGGAGTATCGGGTCATGACAGTCTGCGAATGTAGGGTGTCTTGTAGATGAAGATAGTGGGTCAACCTAACTAAATGCGTGAGTCATGTCTAGTACTTTTCTTACGTGCAGAGTAGTTTTGGGTGGAGCAGGTGAAAATGTGTAAGTATGAATGAATGATATTCTGTGCAATTAGTTACATTCATATTTTTTGTTTGTTATGTACTAATGGACTGAGTTGATATATCAAATGCTTGTTATTGTAGTTTATTAGTGCAACTAAAATCCTTTTGCTTATAGGGTAATTGAAACGAAAGTAGTATGGAAGAAAAAGTTAGGTATTGGTCCTCTGAAATTGTCTACCTAAGAAATGTTCAATAGTTTTAATAGCAATTGTTACACGCCATTCCTTAGTAGGCAAATGTTGCTACATGACATCCATATATAATATGTTGTGACACACCATGTGTATAATACGTTTTGTTGCAGTGTGAGTTTAGTTGGTACACGCAATGCTGAAAATATGTTAAGTTGCCAAAAGCCATGCCAACAAAAAGGGTTGTTACCCACCAGGCGTTATTATACACTGTTATTACATGCCATTCTATATCGGACCTATGTCAAGAGGGAAACATTGGTCATTTGTTGATTGTTGTAAATGTTGAGACTAAGCATATGATATAGAGAAAGTACAAGCAAACAATCGAGTGACAAGAAGTTTTGTAATGTTAAATAAAGCAAAGAGGAACAAAATTCATGTAGAGTTAGGAGACAATGAAATTTGAGACGTTCTAAACCCCACATAATGTCAGTTATATGACTGCTATTTCAAATGTTGCTTCAATCATATATAATTCGTTTGGCTTTTTGAATAATTTGGTTCCTTTATTTATCGTTTCATTGTTTGTTTTCTTTAGATGTAAGAACATATAATATAATATAATATAAGTGTAATTAAGGTAGTGTGAATAGTTCATTTTTCAAAGACTGTGCAACAATTCATATTGGGGAAGATGTATATTTGCGATTCAATAGACATAACTTTAAATTTGTATTAGATTAATAAGCTCAATATGAGTAAGTCCAAGAGGGGGTTGAATTAGACTGTTTTGAAAAATCTAAAGAACTTTTTAATTTTTAAAGAAAATAAGATCCCTTATTTAAATCAAATGCTTAATTTGAAAATGATCAAATTAATTGACCTTTTGATCAATGAAAGAAATTAGAGTTTCAAGGAAAAAACAAGAGTAAAGAAGTTGACACGAGTGTTTTATAGATATTTGGCCTCTTTGCCTACGTCCTCTCCCTTAGATTCACTAAGGAGGTTGAAATCCACTATTTAATCAAGATTCAATACAATGCCTTTTGTGGATCAAGCATATCCATTCGATACAATGCCTTTTTATGGTTAAAGCACAACCAGTCTACCTTTTCTATTGGTTAAGGTATAACCACTTAAGCAAGTACAATGAAAGGAATATAAGTGCAACTAATATGCCTCTTAAAGGATGAAAAGAGAATTTGGTATAGTGGTTAAATGAAAAGATGAGAGCTTAATAAAGGCTTGACTAGAAGACTTTTTGAATTTAAGAAGAGTACAATGGGTTTTGAATGTAATTTGGCTAAATTTTCTCTCTTAAGTTTTGTTTTCAAGTCTTCTGACCTTCATAAATGCCGAAGAAGCTTGTATTTATAGTTGCTGGAACTTTAAGGGTAGTTCAGAATGCATTTAATGTGAAAAAAGCTATTTTTCTCTTCATTCAAGGCTCCAACAGTCACTTTGTATCGATACATTGCCTTTTATGTTTGAATTCTTACCGAGCTGTATTGATACATTTGAACTTGCTTGCAAGGGTTTTGACATTCTGTTTAAAATGTATTGATACATATGTCTATGTATCAATGCTTTTAGGGCAGTAAGCATTCTGTCGCAATTCTATCAATACAATTGAGAATGTATTGATAGAATTGAGTTTGACTTTTGAGTTTTAACTCTGCTGAAGAACATGTATAGATAGATGTTTGAATTTATCGAGCTTATCCAAATGTATTGATACATGAAGAACATGTAATCGATAGATTTGGACCAAAATGTAATTTTCAGAGCTTTTTTCATTTCTTTTCTGTTTCAAACTTACTTGACATTGTTTGGGAATGTGAGAGCTTTGATCCTTAATAAGTTAAAAGAATTTTGGTTATTTCTTTTTGATTCTCAATATGTAAAGAAGAATTATTCTAATAATCTCCCCTTTTTTGATATGACAAAACCAATGAGCAAAATTTTGAAATTTGATTTGCTAGATTTTTTCAAGATCTGAAAATTTGTTTAAACTTAAGTCCTCCCCCTTAATTTATGCTCCTTCTTAACTCAAGGTCTTAAAGAATTATGTGATTTAGGAATTTACTTTCCATTAAAAATGAAGAATCATGCAGAGATAAAGAGAGAGAGAGCATAAACCAAGTGAACTAGGAATTGTAAATGGCATGTGAGCATAAAACAATAAAACAACTGGTTATAATCAGAATGAACACAAGTGATGAAGGTACAAATCAAAATGACAATAAGCATAAACAACTGGGTAAAGTCAGAATAAATCCTAAACCAAAGTACAACCAAAATTGGTCATTGAAGACCATGTAATAGCAGCAAAAGGAGATCTGAAATAAACTAAAAAAATCTAGCAAATGTGCTATAATGATCATGAAGAGAATGTGGCCATCTAATCCAACAAGGCATGAAAGGAGAAGTGAGCATCCAATGTCCCATGTGAGGGGCTCAAGCAAGTGGTGGAAAATTGAATTGCTCCTGAAGAAGTTACTGGCAGTGGAAGAGCTCCCGGTTTTGAGCCTCTAAGGCATCCAACCTATGAATCCAACCTATGAACAACACGAGCATCCATAGATTCCATAAAAGATAACAATCGAGAATATGCTTGCTCATTATCAAAGGCGGTGGACATAGGAGGGTAGCTAAGATTGACACTAGGGTGAGCACTTGGACTGACACTAGACTCAACAAAGGTGTCTTCATGATCCTCATCTCTAGCAAACTTAGGGTCATTGACTGTTTCTTTGTGGACCCAAGAGTTATTGACAAACACAAACCCAAGCTTATTGATGGCATGCTCATGATCTTTGTGTGCATCGCATGTTGCTTAGGTGGATCAGACCTAGTGTTGATGCCCATAGAGTCAATGATTGCACTTATCTCCATGCCATATAGAAATGTCTTCCTAGATTTGGCTATGATTTCTAACATGTCATCAAGAATAAACTTGGCTATGTTGACATGCTAGTTGTGTTTGATGAGGTATAAAAACCATAAATCCTTACTCTGGACGGTAAACTAATATATGCCGTGAGGGTGGGGAGTGTGTGAGACGATAAAGTGGAGGATGCAATCATAAAATGACAGACGATTGACACAGGTCACATTTCTCTCACTTGTGGGAGGATAGGTGAAAACAGTGGATAAGACTTCCTGTGACATGACACCTTCAACATAGTTTAAATGACCCTAACGAATCTCTAAGTCTAGAGTAGAATCGAGTGTGTGCTGTGCAACCACAATTTTCTTGCCCATGATAAGAGTGTAAAACCTATTAATGTGCTCTATCAGTTCACTATCCTTATAGTCTTGAAATTTTGTGGTGGCATTGAAATAAAAGACTCAGATGAGATCGGCATAATAGGTCCGGTTCATTGACAGATAATTGAGCTAGTCTAATTCTAAAAAATTATCACTATATGAAAAATTGATGCTAGCAAGATAGTTGAAGTCAATTACCCATCTCGGAGAGTGGGGTCGGCGGTGGCAAAGTTTGGGAGGAAAGGGTAGCCTTGGAGGTGGAAGCCCTGATACTGTTAGCGGTGGATTTCGTACGTCTAGGACAAGAGGCCATTTGAAGAGGATTGTGGAAGAAAATGTTTGGTGGAAATTGATATGGGTGCTAGAGAGACAATTTAATCGGACCAATTTGGTTGAAAATGCAACCAATTTCAAGAATCGAAGGAAGGGAGAAGTTAGGGTTTTGAAATTGGGATTTTGGGTAGAATGTGATGAAAATTTTGAGAAAAGAAAAATTTATGAGTAATAAGAGGAAATAGAAACAATTTAATTGGTGCAAAATTAAGTGAAGAACACAAAAAAATTTGTAGGGTTGAGAGGATTTGGAAAGGAGAGATGAACAGTTAAGGTGAAAATAAGTCATTGGGTTCTTAAAACCTTAAGATGTATTGATACATGGGCACATATATCTATACATTCGAGACAAAATGTTTTATTTTTTGCTATTTGATGAAATGTATCAATACATTTAACATGGGATTTTAATGTTGGTTACTGGATGAAATGTATCGATAAAATGGACAAATCTATCGATATATGTTCCTCATGTATTGATACATGAGCCTCTATAGCCTTGAAGAAAATGCTTTTAACTCCAAAAATCTATGATTTGGTTTAGATGTTTGATATAAACAAAATAATGTGAGTTTTTAAGTTTGAAAGTATTATTAAGACAGGTTTGCAATGTGTGCAAGTGAAATTTGAGGAGAAAATTAAGAATTTTGTAAGATAAATTCTTAGTTCACTCATCAACTCTCCTATAAACCTTAAGAATCAGATGGCCATGGCATGACTGCATAGAAATGTTATGAACAAGCAGGTTTATCAATGCCAAGAATCATTCAAACACTTTGCATGAAGTCATTCCAAACATGAATACAACCAATCATCAAGCATGATATCAAGAATGCATTTAGACATGAATGTAGCCAACCATCAGAGGTACCCATAGGCTATTTTTTTTATATTGGGTTTATCAAACCTAATTCACTTCTAATCTTGTAGAATTGTTCTCTGTCAAGAGCTTTTGTCAAGATGTTAGCCAGTTGATCTTTTGTACCTATATACTCAAGGACAACATGTCTTCTTTGAACATGATCTTTAATGAAGTGATGTCTTATTTCAATATGTTTAATTCTAGAGTAATGGATGGGATTCCTTGTGAGATTTATGGCACTAGTATTATCACATTTTATGGGCATTCTATCCATAGCTAGTCCATAACCTTCTAGTTGTTCTTTCATCCATAACACTTGAGCACAACAACTTTTGGTATCTATGTATCAACCTCAATAGTGGATTAATTTATACTATTTTGTTTCTTCAAAAACCATGAGATCAACCTACAACCTAGAAATTGGCATGTACTGGATATGCTTTTTCTATCTATCTTACATCCACCAAAGTCGACATTCGAGTTTAAGTGGAGATCAAAAGTGGAACTCCATGGATACCATATTCCTAGATTAGATGTCTTTTTCAAATATCTAAAAATTCTTTTGGCAGCACTTAAGTGTGGTTCTTTAGGAGAAGATTGAAGCCTAGCACATAGACCTACACTAAATCTTATATCCAGCCTACTAGCAGTGACATAAAGCAAGGAACCAATCATGGATCTATAGAGCTTTTGGTCAACGAATGTACCTTTTTCATCCTTGTCAAGCATAATTAAGGTGCTCATTAGTGTGTGATATGTCCTTGAGTTGTCCATACCAAACTTCTTAAGCATATCTTTTGTATATTTGGCTTGACTTATGAATGTACCTTCTTCTTTTTGTTTAATTTAAAGTCTAAGAAAATAATTTAGTTCACCTATCATGCTCATCTCAAATTCTCCTTGCATAGTTTTAACAAACTCTTGACAAAGAACCTCATTAGTAGCACCAAAAATAATATCATCAACATAAACTTGCACAATTAAAATGTCTTTACCTTTGTTTTTAATAAAGAAAGTTTTATCAACTTTTCCTTTATTAAACTCATTTTGGATTAAGAATTTTGATAGTGTGTCATACCAAGCTTTAGGAGCTTGTTTTAATCAATCTAAGGTTTTTTTTAATCTAAAGACATGATTTGGAAAAGTTGGGCTCTCAAAATCGGGTGGTAGTTCAACATACACTTATTAATTAACCCATTTAGAAAAGCACTCTTAACATCCATTTGATAAAGCTTAAAGTTCATATAGCATGCAAAGGCTAATAACATCCTAATTGCTTCTAGTCTAGCTACCAGGGCATATGTTTCATCATAATCTATTCCTTCCTCTTGACTATATCCTTTGGCAACCAACTTAGGTTTGTTTCTAGTTATGATTCCATTTTCATCCATTTTGTTTCTAAAAACCCACTTTGTACCTACAATTGGGTAATTATTTGGCCTAGGAACTAGTTCCCACACTTGACATCTTTCAAATTGGTTCAATTCTTCTTGCATGACTAATATCCAATAATCATAATTTAAAGCTTCACAATGTTCTTGGGTTCAATTTATGAGATAAAAGCAACATATTCACAAACATTTTGAACTTTAGACCTAGTTCTTACCCTTTGACTAGCATCACCATGTTGTAGAATTTGCACACGCAAGTATATGTATTGAACAAGTAATATAGTGATGAAGTAGAGTATCGTTCACACGGAGATTTGTTCTTAAATTTTTACTAAGTACTAAAATTTTAAAACAAATTAATCTTATTTAAGTAATTTAAAAATTGAAGAAAAACTAATTAAAAAGAATTAAAATCAACACTAATTAAACTAACAAACTAAATAAGTTAAGAAAAATAGTATATTAAAGACCTAGGATTATGGGTTCATTCAACATTTCATCTGATACTAGCTTTACTTGTTATTTATCTTTCTTAAGTGGTTTTACTAATGTAATACCTTGTACCCCTGTATAGTAGTCAACATAATCGTATCAACAAGATGAAGGACTAATTGACGTGAATTTAAGTGTCAAAGACCGGTGACGGGTGAAAGGAATATTTTAAAGTAAAATATTTCGTACGCGAGAAAATAATAATTAAATAATAATACTTTTATGAGAATGAATTAGTGAGATAAAAAGTGATTCAAAAGTGAATCAGGGCATAATAAGACACTTTGGGTACCAAGGAGACAAGTGAAAAATTTTAGAATAAAATAATATTTTATTAATAAAATAATATTAAAATATTAATATTTATTCGATATCGAAATTAGTCATGAAGCATAAGTATATGGTCAATCTAAGTGGGGAAGAAGAAGAACGAGGGAATTTCGAAGAAAAACGACGTTAGTGGGGCTTGCGTGTTTTTATTAAATAAAGCTGGCAGGGGTAAGTTTATATTTAAATATTATGGTGATACCGCGTTGAAGTATAAAGTTGACATTTTATTGGTACAAATGTTAAGGAAGAAAAATAAAAAGAAATTTGAATTAAAAGATTGTGGGAGGACTTAATTAAAAAGGGTGAAAATCTTGGAGGGCTAAATAGTAATTTTGCCCTAAGCTTGGTCAAAGCTTCCCAAGGAAGCTTTGAATCTTTTCTTCTTCTTCCATGACCGGTTCTTAGCTTCACAAAAAGGCATTTTCTTCCTCTTCTTCACCCTCCCGATGCCATTTTCATCTCTCCACCATGAAAATCAAATTTTTTCATTTTCTTTTCCTTCCCTTTCTTTTCTTACCTTCTTGGGTACCAAACCCACAACTTTCAACCCTATTTTTCAGCACAACTAAACCCTAGGAGAGAGAAAGAAAAATCTCTCTTTCTTTCTTTTATTTTCTATTTTTACTCCATCTTCATCAACACTTGAATTTTTAGTTTCAGATCTTCATTTTTTAAAGCCACAAGGTATATATTATCAACTTTGGAATTTTAGAATTTATGGGTTATATTTTCAGATTTTATTTCCTAATTTCTTCAAATTCTTTTTCTTGAAAATATTAGGTTTTGTTGACCTTTATGCCTCCAAGCTCATCAAGCTAAAGAAACCTTAAATTTGAATAGTCAATTTAATGGGTTTGTGAATTAGACTAGAATTCTAGGTTAAATGTTAGGTTAAAATGTAATTTAGCTAGTGTATATTAGGTTAAAATGTAATTTAGCTAGTGTATATTTATTAGAATTTTTAAATTCAAATTTATAGCTTATTTGAGGCTGTCATGGTTTATTTGTAAATATAGGTTCTGATGGTATTTTAGGACTTACTTGGATTAGGATCTTGTGGGTGCTAGTTTTGTAAGGTGACTTTATTAAGGTGAGCGAACTTGCATTTAAAATGTTTTGGGATAAATGCTTATGCGTTTGAATGAATCACTTGAAAATTTTTTTTGTCTTTTCTTTAAAATACGCATGGGAACAAGCCTTTGGTGAAACGTCCTTACGTTGTGAAATGTGTAATGTGATGAATTCATGTGTTTCCTACATTGTGTTGAATTACTAAGTGAATTGTGGAATGCGACGTAATGATGATTTCGGGATGTGACAAATAGCTGTATAACAGTCAATATTAGTTCCCTAGGAAATAGGATTGTGTAACTAAGTGTATGGCCAAAACAATAAATTATGTGAAAAGTATTAATGTGTAAAGATTTTTGTTTACATGTTGGCATGTATGTTATGCCTTGAAAGGCAATATTGCATGATAACTACAACCGTGCATGTGCGGTGTGGGAGTTCACATGACGATGATGGTGAGGTGCGGTGTGGGAGTGCGCATGATGATATTGCCGTGTGTAGTGTGGGAGTGCACATGACGACATTAGCTATGTGCGGTGTGGGAGTGCACATGAGCTGGGTTGAGTTGGTAGTTGTATACGTGTTGACACACACTATAGAGAGGTTAGGGAAAAGATATGTGATTGCCTTGAATGTTGAAAATTGAAATTGTTAAATGTTTCTAAAATAAGTTAAAAGACAACATAGCACCGGGTTTGTTTATGATATATATAAATTGTACTAGGGGTGAGCAAACATAAACTGAACCTAAATAAGTACATTGCAAGCAACCTCATTTTTTGCTACAGTAAGAATGGATTTTCATCGCAGAGAAAATCCTCCTAACTCCATTTACACTGTTCTTGCCATAACCAAATTGATTTTCATCACGACGAGAAACTTTCTGTCTTGGAAGTCACTGTTCTCACCATAGCCAAATTGATTTTTGCCGCGATAAGAAACTTTCTGTCTTGAGAGTCACTGTTCTCGTCATAGCCAAATTGATTCTCGTCGCAACGAGAAACTCTCTGCCTTGTTTAGAGATTTGCTACAATTCTCACTCTTTAATTTCATTGTTGATCATGAAGTCTTCAACACTAAGGGATTAAATATTCAAGGGTTGAATTGAGGGGTTTTAACAAGAAATTAAGTTAAATTGCATTATTTTTTTTTTACAAAAGTGTATCGTGTTTTATTAAAAACGTTCCGTATCGTATGCTTGTTCCCTTCCTATGTTCACTCACTGGGTTTATACTCATTCTTTTTAACTTCATGTTTTAGGTTTTCTGAGTTAGAGGTGATTGTGTCCTAGGTTGAGGTGCTCCTTCTTATCCATTTTTTGGTAGGTTTTCCATGACACTAAATGTTAGCACCCATGCCCAGAGTTGCTCCACTAACAGTCAAGGTCTTTGTATATCTACATGTATGCTTAATGTGAATTGTTAAGATTCATTTGGCAAACTATCTATGTATATTTTGATTGATGATGCCATTATGAGTATATATGTCACGACCCGGAACTCCCATCGAGCCCGTGACAACCGCCGCGAAGCCTCGATAGACATTCTTCCCCCGAATGCCTTTCGAGACCTCGCAATGCTTTTGTACTAGTTTTTCCATTCTTCTCTCTTTTTCCTTTTTTTTAATAATAAAATAAAATAAAAATATTAATTAAAATTATCTATTTTAATGTAAAACAATATATATATATATATATTTTTGAAACATCAAAAATTAATTATCTGCACATAAAACAAAATAAATTTATACATACTATAATATAGAAAACTAGAGTATGCAATTTAAATTACAATGACACGTGAGCCCCTAAATAACTGAGAAGGTTTAAGTCTATAACCTTGCTTTCTAGGATGCAACTCTGAAATTTACTTCTCGATACAATTGACAGTCTACTGCCTATTATGAGCCTGAAAAATGTATAGGAAGAAGGGGTGAGATTATAAAATCCCAGTAAGTAGACAAACATCATCAAAATAATCTAAAGCCGAGTAATAGGAGACAATTAAAATAATTCATCCCAACCCATATAAATAATTGGATTTCATCTAATTACTCAACATGGCTTATGCACTTTTCAAAAACTTGGCCCTTGCTAAAAATCCATTCTCGGGGATACCTCGAGAAAGCATCTTACCGAGACTGCCAAGGCTGTTTATTGTCACACACAAACACATTTCACCTCTAACAACACAGCCGTTCCTTGGCGTTGGCTGAGTCCCACTTTCACGTGGTGGCCAGCGTGAAGTGTACTCAAATCCTACCTCGGGAGTTATTCTACGCGCCTCTCCAATCGAGGTAAGCTCAATAATTGGAAACCATGCCCCTCTAATTAGGCTGGCCCACGGAACCCCCGTCACTGCAGTGCCCACTTTATAATCCACCAACCAATAAAATCACAATAGTATGACATGGCTCACTTAACACATTCAAGGCAAATCAAAGCAGTTCACATATTCTTTAAATCATAAAAATAACCAGTCATACCCACATTTATCATAAGCCATTTAATGTAAAATCATGGATAAACAACACAATCATAGTATAGGTCTCCAATTACTCTATTTTTGAAATCATTATTAAATTTTCAAAAATTTTATAAAATTATTTTATAAAATCTCATTTTCCCATAAAACACAATAATTTTCTAATTAAACCATTTTTCCATAAAATCACACAATTAAATAAATCTACTCTAGATAATTAAGAGGATAGTAAGTTTACTCACTATACTAGGAGTAGATATACTCCTATTCTCGGTCCTCGGGTGTAGTCTTTTACCCGTATCAGATAGCTCACCACCTATCCACAATACATGACACAAAAAATTCAATAATTTGTGTCAAATCAATATCTATTATTTCAGGCTCTTATCCATGCGTATGCACTAGATAGGGTGTGAAATGTTTGGACAATCGCTTAATCATAGTGTCCGACCTAACCCTCCTATACACGGTGTAAATTTCTAAAATCTCCAATTCAACTCCAATTCCATCCATTTCAATTTCAATTATCCAATTATATCCACAATACCTCAATGACTGTGAATGTGGTCCAATTTATCAGTTCGGACCACAAATTACGCTTTTACCCTAATGGGTAAAAATTTCACTTTTTTTGCACCAAAAATTCCCATTTAATTTTCAACCTCATAATTCATCATTTTTCCATCTAATTCTCTTAAGATAAAGTCAACCTCATCCTCACACACCATTGGTTAGATTCGGCCTATAGAAATTCATGGAGAAAATGAATATTTTTCTTATTGTTTTACTCATAAACATGCTAAACTAACACTAAACACTAACATAGTTCAAAATCAAATTAATTTAACAACTTTCTCTCTCTAAACCCATATCATCAGATTTGAATCCATCATCAAAACACATAATTTAACCATAGAAAATAAGGAGAAATGCATGGAAATGATAAATCTTAAGCTAAGCTTGAAAAATCATACCTTTAAACACTTGATTCCTTGAAAAATCACACTTTTTCTTTGAATTTTCTCACTCTAGGGTTTGTTCTTATTTCTCTCTCTCTCCTGCTGGTTTTGGCTGACCCTCCCAATGAAGAATTCTGGAACTTTCAAGCCTTTTAATAGGCTTAAAAAAATATTATTATTTTATTTACCTTTTGAATATTTTATTATTTTATTTTTTCTAGCCATTTTTTTGACTTTCTTTTTCTACCACTCAATCCTCTTCACTTATCCATGTCTTCCATGAAATTTCTAGACTTTTCCAAAGTTTTGGTGGAGCAAATTTTTAAAAATTACACTTTTACCCCCGTAAAGTGAAAAATTACATTTTTACCCCAAAAATTGAAAAATTGCCCATAGACATATTTTTCATCCCTTATACTCATACCATTCTCCAATTTGTCAAATGTGATCTAAATTCTCTCAAAATCTCAAATTTTATCCGCGAGTGGAAAAATTACGATTTTGCCCCTTGATAGTGAAAATTTCGGTTTGACTCCAAATTGATCCTCGAACTCTGAATTACCATTTTGAGTCATCCCTGAACTGTGAAACTCTTAATTTCACCTTAAAATTCCTATTTGAACTAGTTCGAGGCTTAATCGACTCAATGGTACCATTAGGGGCAATATCATCTTTTAACTATTTCTCGAACTTCCTAAATATACAAACATTCTATCGAGCATGTGAATGACATTATAATTATTTTACAAAGCAGGGTTTGACAATATACTTGGGATTTATGAAGTGTTTTCGAAGAAATTTATCATTTGAACATTATGAAGTACAGATCTTAAAGAAATATGGATGATAGATGGACTAATGTACAGGTTCATAAAGAGAGGCTTGCTAGGGCCTAGTGGGTTGTGCCTATTCGGCCCTTGTGCCGGTCATGGTCCGGGAATTGGGCTGTGACAACTAACCTAGAATCCAAAGCTATAGACAAGTCTTCGTCGAGTTGCTTTTACAAATACTTAAATTAATTAGTTCACTATATGTCTATAGGAATCAATTAAATTAAGTTCATTAAGCAAGTGCCTTAATGTGGTTATGTATGGCAATTGGCGTATGTCTACCCTACTTGCAAATCAGATTACTTAAGTGACGTGAACATACACTATTCAAAACTTAGTCCACTCTAAAATCTCTCTGTTGAGTCTCAATTAGATTCACAAATCAGTTAATTAGTGGTTAGACAATCAAAAGCATTAAGAACAAATTTGAATAAGCAAAACTACACCCATTTATGATAAATAAAAAAGAAACTAATATTCAAACTACATGTTGAAATCCACTACAATCCTAGAAAAATAGTTTAGCTCATAATATCTAATAAAAACAATATCCAAAGAAATTTAGTATAATATCTCGTACTTTGATATGTTGACTAATAAAGCTTATCGGATGCCAATTTGAGGTTAATTAGAATGTTTAAAAGTAAGTCAGAAGTGAATCGAAGCATAATAAGACCTTTTAAGTGCCAATGAGACAAGTAAAAAATTTTAAAATAAAATAATATTTTTATTAATAAAATAATATTAAAATATCAATATTTTATTTAGTGTCAGAATTTTTCCATAAAGAAGGAGTATGTGGTCAATCTAAGTGGGGGAAAAGAGGAACGAGGAAATTTCAGATGAGGTTAATGGGGCCTATGTGTCTTTATTAAATAAAGTTAGCGCGGGTAAGTAAATATTTAGATATTACAGTGATACTGCGTTGAAGCATAAACTTGATATTTTATTGATACAAGTGTTAAGGAAGAAAAATGGAAAGATATTGGAATTAAAAGATTGTGGGAGAATACAATTAAAAAGGGTGAAAACCTTGGAGGGCAAAATGATAATTTCGCCATTAGCTTGGTCAAAGCTTCCAAAGGATTTTGGAAGCTTTGACTCTTCATTCTTATCTCATGGCCGGTTCTTATCTCCACCCACAAGATATTTTCATCTTCTCCTTTAAGCTCTCACACCATTTTCAAGCTTCCATGCCATTTTCACCTTGCCACCATGCATTTGAAAGGAAAAATAGAGAGAATCGGCCAAGGAAAGAAAGGAGAGAAAAGTGAGAGGCTTGGGTAGTGAGTTATTCAAGAGTAATTGAAGAATTATCAAGTGGGTCTCAAGATTCAAGAAACATAAGGTAAGGATTTTTGTGTTTTAAGCTCATGGTTGGTTAAATCTTTGGAGAAATAATGTGTGAATCATTTTGTGGTAGTTGTGGTGGCCATGGGTGTGAGGAAATTATGAATTTTGTTGGGTGAAATCCAAGCTAAAACCAAGTGGTAAGCTTAATGCTACAATTTGAAGCCTATGATTGGTTTAATATGGTGAGAATGATTCTATGCAATATGTAAGGTTATTTTGATGTCATGGGTATGGTTGAAAGTCAATTATATTAATTATAAGCGTGGAAATAATTGAGTGAAAGTGAGAATGATTGTTGCTGCAATATATGTAGATTATGTGTGGAAATATAAGACAAATTTGAATGAAAATGGCTAGAAAAGGTTAATATGGGTGCTAGAGTCATAATTAAGTTGCTGGTAATTATAATTTAAAGAATTATGCAAGTAAAGGATAAAGGCAACTATGGTAAAAATGTGTCAAGATATAAGTTAGTTGAATAAGGATTCATGATCGAAGAAAAAAGAGAAGTAGAAACGATGTACACTAAAAATATTGAATTCGGATTGTTGCAAGGAAGTGTAAAAGTAAAGATAGTAGACTGTGGTGGCATGCTGGAGGAAATAACGAGCGATCGACAAGTAGAAATAGCTAGACACCCCTTCGAACAAATAGCGATATAATATGCTGCTATCGTAAGGTGAGTGAACTTGCATTAAAATGTTTTGGGATAAATGCATACGCGTTTAATTGAATCACCTGAAATGTTTTATCGAACTTTTCTTTAAAACGTGCATGGGAACAAGCCTTTGATGAAATGTTTTTATGTGGTAAAATATGTGATATAATGAAACCATGTGTTCTTATATTATGTGGATATGTGTGTTATGCTTTGGGTAATAATGCTGTGTAATAGCTGTAACTGTGCTCATGTTGTTGACTCCATTAGTTTTTTATGATAATAAAACATTCCCATTTATTTGTGTCTAATTCCTTTATTTAAGTGTGCAGAAAATTAATATATAAATTTAATTTCTTAAATCTTCAAAGAGTATTTTTGAAAGAAAAAGATGGATAAAAATCAACAGGATGTAACTGAATAACAAGGAGGAAGCTTATTGGTTAAACAAGGAAGAACACTGGTTGAACAAAAATTCAAATTGGAGCAATGTTGGGTTGAAGAGTTTGAGAAACAGAACCAACTTAGTCAACCAAGTCAGTCGACTAAGTGCCCTCTGTCAGAATCTGTAAACTAGAAACAGAATCAACTTAGTCAACCAAGTTAGTCGACTAAGAGCTCTCTGTCTGCAATTTGAACAAGAGCACTACAATACAGATTAACGGCTAGAAGTCATCCTTAATTGTTTTCAACGGATATAAACTGCCAAACTGCCATCAAAGTTGCATCTCCAAGAATAAAAGGGTCTTCCAACAATGAGAAACAAGTTTTTTGAAGCCTTGAATGAGATTTGAGCTTTAGAAAGAAGAAAAACTAGAAAAGCTTCACTACATTTGTCTGCACTTAAACGCCTACTCTTTGTCATTGTATTTAGCACTCAATCTTGTACCAATCAGATCAACTTGTGATCATAGGTACTTTCTTTAACTTCTTTTCTTGTATACTTAGAGTGAGGGAGTCACTCTAAGGGGTTGTTCAAGCTTGGAAAAGCTTGAATGTTAGAGGTTGTGGTTGAGCCTTGGAAAACCACTTTAGGTTTTAGTTGAGCTTGTGAAAAACTAGTGTAAAGGTTTTGGCTGAGCCTATGAAAAGCCATTGTAAAAGCTTGGTGAAAGCTTGTGAATTTCACCGAATTCTTAGTGAATCGTTGGGAAAATTCTTGGTTGGATAATCAAGGTAGTGGATGTAGGTCTTGGACTGAACCACTCTAAATTATTGTACACCTTATACTCTGTTTTTACTTTCTTAAGTTCTGAAAATTAGTTCCATATCTTGTCAAAAGCCAAATTGTGCTATTCACCCCCCTTATAATACATATTAACGGGACCAATAATTGATATCAGAGCAAGTTCCCTGTTATTAAGGCTTAAGAAACAGACCACCTCTATTTGATGGCTCTAATTACCCTTATTGGAGCACTAGAATTTCAATTTATATTAGAGCTATAGATTATGAAATGTGGGATGTCATAACTGATGGACCTTTTATGCCCTCAACCGTGAATGTAGTTACAAATGAGTTGATGCCCAAGCCAAGGTCTGAATGGATTGAGGCTGAAACTAAGAAAGTTCAAATAAACTTTAAGACCATCAACACATTACATTGTGCCTTGACCCCCATTGAATTTAACAAAGTCTCAAGCTGTACAACAGCTAAACAAGTGTGGGAAAAACTTAGAATAATCCATGAAGGGACTTCTCAAGTAAAGGAGTCCAAAATTACTCTCTTAACACATAGTTATGAAATATTCAAAATGAAGCCTGGTGAAGACATTACCAGCATGTTTGATAGGTTTACAAACATTACAAATAAATTAAGTCAGCTAGGCAAGCCTATCCCTGAACATGAATTAGTTAAGAGACTCCTTAGATACCTACCAAAATCTTGGAAACCAAAAGTGACTACCATTAGAGAGGCTAAAGATCTGAACATCATTACTCTCGATGAGATATGTGGTTCTCTTCTCACTCATGAGCTGAAGCTTAAGGAAGAAGAAGAAGAAGATCGAAGGGAAGCAAAGGAAAAGAAAAAGAGTATTGCACTTAAAGCCAACATTCTTGAAGAAGAGCTGGAAGAGCTTTCCTGTGATGATGATGAAGATTTAGCTCTAGTTGCAAGAAAATTCAGAAAACTAATGAGCAGAAGAAATCGAAAGCTAACTAGAAGAGGTTTCAGAAAAGACCAAGGTGCTTCATGGAAAATTAGAAACAAAAATGACTCCAACAAAAAGGAGGAAATGATCTGCTACAAATGCAAGAAACCTGGTCACTTTAAGTCCGAGTGTCCATAGCAGAAAGATGAAACACCAAAGAAAATTAAGAAATCCAAGAAAGCAATGGTGGCTGCTGCATGGTCAGATAGTGACACTTTAAGCTCTAAAACTGGTGATGAAAAATCTGAGGAAAGAGCAAACATCTGTTTAATGGCACAAGAGGATGAATAAGAGGTATCCTCATCCCCCTGCATTAATTCTTATGATGATTTACAAGCTGAATATGAATGCCTTTATGATGAATTTGAAAAACTTTTTTCAAAATACAAATCATTGAAGAAAAAGGCTGCATTACTTGAAAATGATTTGGAACAAATCAAACAAGAGTTCACCTCTGTCTTTGAGCAAAGAAATATTTTGCAAGCTGAGTTAGAACACTCAAAAACAGACTTTGAGTTTTTAAAACAAGAGCTGGAAAACAAGTCTGAAGCCTTGCAAATAACTCTTGATGAAAACACAACTCTTAAATGTTTGAAAAATGAATCTTCAAAAAGAGAAGCATACCACAATAAATATTTAGCTAAAGCATTACCTAGATGTTATAATTGTGGTAAATATGGTCATTTGTCATATGACTATTTTAAGAAAAGAAAGTACAGCAAGTTAAGAAAATTTAGGTTCCTAAGGGATCCTTTGCTACAACTAACACTCAAGGACCCATCAAAGTATGGGTACCTATAAAGAAAAACTATAATTCTGTTTTATAGGTTGAGCTGGACTTAAAAGAGACATGTTCAAGAGCTCAACTTAAGAAGAAACAACCTTGGTACTTGGATAGTGGCTATTCACGGCACATGACAGGACATGAAATGCTATTTGCTCAGTTGGATAAGAGAAAGGGAGGAAACGTATCCTTTGGAGATGATTCAAAAGGTAGTATACATGGTATAGGTACGGTTGGTAAGAGTTTCCAAACTCAAATTAGTCATGTGTTGCTAGTTAAAGGCTTAAAGCATAATTTACTAAGAATTAGTCAATTATGTGATAAAGGATTTAAAGTATGTTTTGATTCAACTAAGTGTGTAGTGATTAATATGAGTACAAATAAAATCTCATTTATAGGAAAAAGGTTGAAGAACATGTATGTAATTTTTCTTGAAAACCTTGATGTGAACAGTGAAGTGTGTCTTGTTGCAAATGCTGAGAATGATAGCTGGTTATGGCATAGGAGATTATGACATGTGAGCATGCATACTATGTCTAAATTAATAAAGAAAAATCTTGTTGCTAGATTGCCGGAATTGAAATTTGAAAAAGATAAGATATGTGATGCTTGCCAACTAGGAAAACAAGTTAGAACATCCTTTAAGACTAAGAAAATAGTGTCAACAACGAGACCTCTTGAATTGTTGCACATTGATCTATTTAGTCCAATAAGCACAACTAGCTTAGGAGGTAAATCTTATGGCTTTGTAATAGTTGATGACTATTCTAGATATACTTGGGTATACTTCCTTGCTCATAAGAATGATGCTCTACAAGCATTCTTTAGTTATTGTAAGAAAGTAGAAAATGAAAAAAGACTAGCCATAGTTAGCATAAGGAGTAACCATGGAGAAGAATTTGAGAATGATGAGTTTGAAAAATTTTGCAATGAAAAGGGATTGGATCACAATTTTTCTGCACCTAGAACACCCCAGCAAAATGGAGTTGTAGAGAGGAAAAATAGAACATTAAAAGAAATGGCAAGGACCATGTTATGTGAGAACAACCTACCTAAACATCTTTGGGCTGAGGCAGTAAATACAACAACTTATATCCTTAATAGAGTCTCAATAAGACCCTTGATTTCAAAGACTCCATATGAACTTTACAAAGGTAGGAAACTAAATATTTCTCACCTTAGGAGTTTTGGCTGTAAATGCTTTGTATTGAACAATGGAAAACAACCCCTAGGGAAGTTTGATGCAAAGAGTGATGAAGCAATATTTTTAAGATATGCATTAAACTCAAAGGCCTATAGAGCTTTTAACAAAAGGACCTTTACCGTTGAAAAATTAGTCCATGTAGTTTTTGATGGGTCAAATGCATTACAAAAAGAAGTTCATGATGATGATGATGATATAGAAATCCTAGAAAAACAAATGGAGGAAATGAGCTTAGAGAACAATAAAAATAATGAAGAAAGCTTATCTAGAAGAGAAAATGAAACTCCATTTCTAGGAAATTTGCAAAGAGCAGAAAATCAGCATGATGATCTACTAAGGAGTTGGAGAGTTGTAAGAGATCACCCACAAGACCAAATAATAGGTGACATTTCATAAGGAGTTAGAACTAGGAAAGCAACTAGAGAAACTTGTGAGTTTTTAGCTTTTATATCTCAAATTGAACCTAAAAACTTTGAAGAAGCTGAAAAGGAGGAAAGTTGGATCATGGCCATGCAAGAAGAACTTGATCAATTCACTAGGAATCATGTATGGTCATTGGTACCTAAACCCTCAAATCATCCTATTGTTGGTACTAAATGGGTATTCAAAAATAAAGTAGATGAGCAAGAAAATGTAGTTAGAAACAAAGCTAGGCTTGTAGTAAAAGGTTACAACCAAGAAGAAGGAATGTATTACGATGAAACCTTTGCTCCCGTAGCTAGGATTGAAGCCATAAGGTTGTTGTTAGCCTTTGCATGCTTCATGAATTTTAAGTTGTACCAAATGAATGTAAAAATTGCATTCTTAAATGGATTAATTCAAGAAGAAGTTTTTGTAGAACAACCACCTGGTTTTGAAGATTTTGAAAAATCTGATCATGTCTTTAAGCTTCACAAAGCATTGTATGGATTGAAACAAGCTCCTAGAGCTTGCTATGAGAGGATTTCAAAATTTCTAGTTGAGAAAGGATATGATAAAGGCAGCATCGATACTACATTGTTCATAAAAAGATATCTAAATGATTTAATTGTTGTGCAAATATATGTGGACGATATTGTATTTGGTGCAACTAATGAAGCTTTATGCAAGAACTTTGCAAAGGAAATGCAGGGTGAATTTGAGATGAGCATGATGGGAGAGTTGAAGTACTTGGTCTTCAAATCAAACAAAGTGAAGAAGGAATCTTCATCAACCAAGAAAGATATACTCATGAAATGCTCAAGAAGTTCGATATGCTAAAGCTGAAATCAATTTCCACACCAATGAGTACATCCACCAAACTCGATTTAGATGAAAAAGGTAAAGATATAGATCAAAAGCTCTATAGAGGTATGATCGGCTCTCTTCTTTGCTTAACAACAAGTAGACCAAACATTCAATTTTGTGTGTGCTTGTGTGCTAGATTTCAGTCAAAGCCTAAAAAATCACACCTAACAGCTGTTAAGAGAATTTTTAGATACCTCATAGACACTCAAGAACTAGGAATATGGTACTTTAGAAACTCAACTCTTAGCTTAGTTGGATATTCAGATGCTGACTTTGCTGGGAGCAGAACTATAGGAAAAGCACTAGTGGAACATGCCAATTTCTAGGAAAGATGCTTGTGTCTTGGTCCAGCAAGAAGCAAAACTCAGTAGCACTATCTACAGCAAAAGCTAAATATGTATCATTAGGTAGCTGTTATGCACAAATCCTTTGGATCAAACAGCAATTAAAAGACTATGGAATAACTATGCATAATGTACCGATATACTGTGATAATACAAGTGAAATCAACATATCAAAAAATCCAGTACAACATTCTAGGACAAAGCACATTGAAATTAGACACCATTTATTAGAGACCATGTAGTGAAAAATGACATTAAAATAGATTTTGTGAATACTCTACATCAATTAGCATATATTTTTACCAAACCACTGAGTGAAGATAGATATTGTGAGATTAGAAGAAATTTAGGGATGGTTAATGTGAAGGAATTATAAGAAAATCTTTGACTCTCACATTGAAAACATAATGCATTCAGTCGACTAAGGAATTCTTAGTCAACTAAGAGTAGCGTGACATCCTTACATAATAAGACTTAGTGAGTTTAATGAAATAGGAGTAAATTGTGGTAAAAATTTGATTTACTAGGTGAAAAAAGGAATAGAGCAGAGTTGCCAAATGTAACGACCCCCCCTGGTCGCTACCGACTTCCAAGACTTCTAAAGAATTTTCGCGAAGGACTGAACAAGCCTCATTTAAGACTTTTACTAGTTCATTAAATACATATAATCAAATCACGTGTGTAAGCAAATATTAATAATTAAATTACCATTTACTTCATTCAAAATGATAACAATTCACATTTATAAATTAACAACATTTTTCAACATCTCGCAAATTTCGTTCTGACACAACCCTAAACAGCAGAGCGACTCAAAACAGGGTTAGGAGATGCCTTTTACCTACTCTGCGGTGGTCTGTATGCACCGATAGTTACACGTTAGATTGATCTCTATCTACAAAAGGGGAAATAAGAGGGGTGTGAGTCTCATAGACTCAGTGATCATCATCGACCCCGTGAGTAGGCGAGGAGGGGAAACAAACATAAAGGTAGAATGTTTACAAACCCGAGTAAGAATAGAAAATACATTCCATAAAACCAAGAGATTTGTTTTTATACCTTGCAAGTTTTAAAAATAACAATTCTCAAGTAAACATGTATGAATATAGTTGTATTTAAGATACTAGAAAATCGTTCAATCTCGACATCCAGTCATCATTAAATTCAATGACAAGTGAAAAATGAAAATTCTCAAAAATAAAAAGGTGAATTAACTGATCACCAATGAATAGATAAATTTCACTTGCCATTAAATAAATAAAAATTTTCAAGTATTAATGCCATGCATAGTAAAATAAAAAACCACAAGGGAACATCATCCTCGGGTAGGTTTAATATAGCCCTTAGGCTTACTCTCTTAGACATCATCACCTACTCGTGGGAAACTGCCCACGCCACCATATATAAATCGGGGCTTCAGGTCCCCCTTTTTGTCTACTCGTGGGATCTGCCCACGCCACCATATATAAATCGAGGCTTTAGGTCCCCCTTTGCCTACTCGTGGGAACTGCCCACGCCACCCAATATGAATCGGGGCTTCAGGTCCTCCTTTGCCTATTCGTGGGAACTGCCCGCGTCACCCAATATGAATCGGGGCTTCAGGTCCTCCTTTGCCTATTCGTGGGAATTGCTCGCGTCACCTAATATGAATTGGGGCTTCAGGTCCCCCTTTTACCTATTCGTGGGAACTGCCCACGCCACCATATATAAATTGGGGCTTCAAGTCCCCCTTTCCCTACTCGTGGGAACTACCCACGCCACCCAATATGAATCGGGGCTTCAGATCCCCATTTTTAAATCAATATCAATCACGTTCAAATAAAAATCATTGCCTTTTTAATGCATTTGCAAAACATAATAGTTTGTAAACAATATAATCACAAATCAATGTTGTGTATATTGTATCTCAAAGCGTGGTATATTTACCAAATCAGCATGCTAAGTGAAATAGATAATTTATCCTCAAATTCCATGAATCAACACAAAAGGCCATTGGCCTAAACATCACACAAACTTGCAAGGTATGATTTTGAAGTGAAAAGCCAGTCAAAGGTTTGTTTCCCCGTATTTAAAAGTATGTAGATATATATATTTATATATATTAGAAAAAAATGGATTTAAAATCCTTGTCACAAACACAAACAACCTAACGCTTTCTACCAACTCATGCTGTCCACAATTTTGTCAACTACCAAATGTAACATATATATTATGTTATAGGGACATAGTTTTAAAATTTAGCACCCACTCACCTCATAATAGCGGGACGCTACTTCGCTATTATTTCACGCGTGTACTTAAATATTCTATTTTTTTCCTCTCTTTTTTCTCCTCTACCGCTGCTCCTTCTCTCCTTCTTCTTTTTTTCTTTCTTCTTTCTTATTTTTCTCCCCTGCCTCTGCTCCTTCTCTCCTTCTTCTTCTTTTTCTTTTTTCTTTCTTCCCTCTTCTTCTTCTCCCCAAGACATCGCTGCTCCCTCTTTCCTTTTCTTTCCTTTCTCCTTTTCTCTCTTTCCCGTCCCCACTTTTTTTCTTTTTTTTTCTTTTTTCCCTCTTTTTTTTGGTCGGGCCCCCCCTTTTTCTTCTTTCTTTTCTTTTCTCTTTTGCCTTTTTCCTTCCCTTTTTTTACCGATTGACTTTTCTTCTTCTCTTTTGGTCGGGCCCCCCTTTTCTTCTAAATGAGAGGGGCGTTACACTAAAGGTAAATAATCAAAATTTTAGAGGGAGATTTGAAAATATAAAGAAATAAAAGTAGGGCGATTCTTAAAGGAAGATGAGAAGTTTTCTGAGCAATAACTACTGCTAACCTCTTCTTCCCTCTCCTATGCAACCCGTTGCTCTAAAAACAAAAACCTAAATCTTCTTAGTTGCCTCTAAAACCAACTCAGATCTTCATAAATTTCTATACCAAAAATGGCTAGAACATCTCAGAGTAAAGATGTATTAGAGAAGAAGAAAGGAAAAAGGCCAATGGAGGAAGAAACTGGAACAGAAAGTTAGAAGAAGAAACAGAAAATTGTGCCTGCCTCAGTGAAGGAAATAGCCGATAAACTAAGAGAAAACAAGCAGAGAATACACAAGAAGAAAGATACAGAACCCTCACTCCAGAAAGGTATCAGTTTCTCTTCTTCTTCGAAATTTGGAAATAAGCTGCATGAATATAAATTCAAGAATATAGAAAATGCACCAATCTCCTGCGAAAAGTTTATTGATTGGAAGAGTTTTAAGGAAAATGTAGAAATTCAGACTAGTCTATCTCAGTACTTTGATGAGCTGAAACTTAAAGGTTACAACACCTTTAAGAATAGGTCATATAGTCCAAGTCTAGTTAAAAAATTTTACTCTAGCATTGCTTTGAAAGAAAAGGAATTAATAGATTCTGATGACTATGTAGAAGATGGCTTGAATGTCTATTTGAATGGAAAAGAGTTTGTTGTGACTATTGGAGATTTAGGGAACCTGCTGAAATTAGAGGGTGAAGTAGGTGAATTTGAACTTCTAGAAAAATATGATCTATCATCACTGTAGGAGATCAACATTGGAAGAAAAGAAAAATGCTCCTCTAAAAGTAATTTAGGTTTAATAATCAATCCACAGATTAGGATACTGCATTACTTCATTGCAGTAAATATTCAAGGGAGGAGTGGAAGTCTTAGCTACATCAGCCTCTAGGATCTCTGGCTGGTGGAGCATGCTTTTAATGGAGTGTCTCTAAATCTGAGGAGATTTATGATTGAGAAAATGAGAAGTATCTACAGACTTGATAAGGTAAATCTGCCATATGGGAATGTGATTACATCCCTTGTGCAGAAGAAAGGGATATGGGCTAAAAGGTATGATATGGACCTGGTGAAAACCAGAGACCAAGCCATTTATTATGGCAGCTTAGCTAAGATGGGGTATGTGCTCGATGGAGAGAAGTTCATTAAAACCTACAAAACTGGCCCAAGAAAAGATCACAGTCTGCCTACTCAACCTGAAGAAACTCCTTCCAAATTTTTGAATGAGATGATTTTTAATCTGTTTATGAGGATTGATGGTAAGCTGACTGACCACGGAGTGAAGCTACACAAGATGGAAGATAAAATCACTAAGTTGGAAAACAAGCTGAAGAAGAAAGAAAACATGGCATCTGAACCTGTGGCTGCAGACAGTTCTGCCACATCTAGCACTGCACCTGCACAGCAAGGTGATGAAGGTTCAGCAGAGCCAGCAGAGAAGTCTGCAAGTTCTAGCAGTCAAGTTGAAGGCTCTACCTACAAGTCTGCCAGTCCTATTTTGTAAACTGAGGACTCCTTACAAGGAGTTGAACAACTAGCCAAATCACCCTCCCCTGAACCTCAAAGCAAAAATGACTCAGAACAAGGGACTGAAGTAGCTGGTGCAGAAATTGAGAAACATTAAGCCTCTTCTCCAAATTCAGAGGAAGTTTCCATTATGGACATTTTTCATTAAATGGTCAAAGAGGAACAAGCTGAAAAAGACACTGTCAAGACAGTAACTCAGAATGATGGTGCAAATGTAAGAAAAGGAAAGAAACCTACTTCAACTCTCAAACTAAAGGCAAAAACAGGGAAACCAGAAGCCACCACAGCACCATTAACTAAGGCAAACAACCAACTAAAGGAAGAAAGACTATGGCAACCAAGACAGCCTTTCTCAAAAGAAGAAAATCTTCCAGATTGGTAAAGAAGTCCAAACCAGTTTCAACCTCTTCTCCTCACAGTCCAGTTCATGTTTCAGACAAATCTTCTCAAGAATCCTTTGCTAGAAAGTCATATCCTCTCTGAGAACCCTCTCCGTTTCCTCTTAACCCTTTTTATGGAAGTGAATCCTCATCCTCTGCTTCATCTGATCAGTAGAATCCTGCTCCTTTGATGTTGACAAAAAGGAGGAGTAGTATGGTACCAGAGGAGCAAGAACTAGAGAATATGGTACCAGGAGAGCAGGAACTAGAGAATAATGTCTAAAAAATAAAAATATGTTAGGGTAGAGGAACCAAGAACCTAGGAAAGGAAAGAAAGTAGAACCAGGGGAGCATGAAATTAAAGAAATAGGAGATAGGAAGCAAAACTAGTCTAGGGGCATTTTTGAAATACTTTTTATTCAACTGTTATTTGTGCCTTGGTGGCACTTAAACACTCAGCTCTAATTTTGTTATTTATGTGGATGTATGTGAAACATGAATGCTGATATGTTTATGATATTTAACTGTTGTAAACTAAAGTCTGTTGATGTTTTGATATTTTGACTGTCATAAACAAAATCTGCTGCTAATATGCTGATATGGATTTATATGCTGAATAGATGATGTTTATATAATGTCTGATGAGAATAAGTTATAGATGAAGCATATAGCATATCAATTGAAATGTGGATGATGTAGACACAATCTGAAATCAATTGATTGTTGATAGCTGTTAAAACATAGATAAAAATCTGTCAAAACTTGCAGTTGAAAAATTCTGGATGCAAATCACTCTATATTGCTGCACATATATATTCTCTAAATATAAAATATCATTTTCTATATGATGAGAATAAAACTGGCGGAAATAAAATAAGCAAAATATGCACACATTAAGGGGGAGCTTATACTTAAGGGGAGCAATCCTCAATTCCTACAGAAAACCAAAAGAATTTAAAATGACACTATGCTGTTAATCAATGAGTGTTTTGTCATCATCAAAAAGGGGGAGATTGTTGACTCTATTAGTTTTTGATGATATTAAAACATTTCCATTTATTTGTGTCTGATTCCTTTATTTAAGTGTGCAAAAAATTAATATATGAATTTAATTTCTTAAATCTTCAAAGAGTATTTTTGAAAGAAAAAGAGGGATAAAATCAACAGGATGTAACTGAATAACAAGAAGGAAGCTTATTGGTTAAACAAGGAAGAACACTAGTTGACCAAAAATTCAAATTGGACCAATGGTGGGCTGAAGAGTTTGAGAAACAGAACCAACTTAGTCAACCAAGTCAGTCGACTAAGTGCCCTCTTTCAGAATCTGCAAACCAGAAATAAAATCAACTTAGTCAACCAAGTTAGTTGACTAAGAGCTCTTTATTTGCAATTTGAACTAGAGCACTACAAGACAGATTAATGGCTAGAACTCATCCTCAACTGTTTTCAACGGATATAAATTGCCAAACTGCCATTAGAGTTGAATCTCCAAGTATAAAAGGGTCTTCCAACAATGAAAAACAAGTTTTTTGAAGCCTTGAATGAGATTTGAGCTTTAGAAAGAAGAAAAACCAGAAAAGCTTCACTGTATTTGTCTGCACTTAAACGCCTACTCTTTGTCATGTATTTAGCACTCAATCTTGTACCAATCAGATCAACTTGTGATTATAGGTACTTTCTTTAACTTCTTTTCTTGTATACTTAGAGTGAGGGAGTCACTCTAAGGGGTTGTTCAAGCTTGGGAAAGCTTGAATGTTATAGGTTGTGGTTGAGCCTTGGAAAACCACTTTGGGTTTTAGTTGAGCCCATGAAAAACTAGTGTAAAGGTTTTGGCTGAGCTTCCGAAAAGCCATTGCAAAAGCTTGGTGAAAGCTTGTGAATTTCACCGAATTCTCAGTGAATCGTTGGGAAATCCTTGGTTGGATAATCAAGGTAGTGGATGCAGGTATTGGACCGAACCACTCTAAATTGTTGTGCACTTTATACTCTGTTTTTACTTTCTTAAGTTCTGGAAATTAGTTCCACATCTTGTCAAGAGCCAAATTGTGCTATTCACCCCCCTTTAGCACATATTAACGAGACCAACACGTGTGGTGTGGGAGTGCACATGCCGGTAATGATGTCGGCGGGAGTGCGTGTGATGATATTGAAATGTGCGTGTAGGGAGTGCACATGAGCTGAGTAAGGCGGGAGTGGTGTACATGTATATATATATATGCTATAGACAAGTTATGAAAGTAAAAAATATGATTATACTATATGCTATAGAATGCCTTTTTGCTGTAGCAAAAAACCCTTTATTTTGCTTGTCTTGATTGGATATTTGCTGTACTTTTCACTCTTTTCAACTCCATTGTGGATTATAAATCCTTCACCTTAAGGGATTAAATAATCAAGGGTTGAATTACGGGCTTTATCAGAAATTAAACTAAATTGCATTGTTTTTTAAAATAAGTGCATCATGTTTTTAAAATCTTTCCATATCGTTTGCTTATTCCCTTATTATGTTCACTCACTGGGTTTATACTCACTCTTTTAAACTTCATGTTTTTAGATTCAGAGGTAGTTGGGACTTAGATTGAAGTATCCATTTGTATTCTCCATTTGGTAGGTACCATGGTATCTTGTAGCAGCACCCACGCCCAGAGTCACTCCGCTGATAGTCAAGGTTTGTTGTCAGTGTATATATTTACTGAAATGTAAATTATGAGATTGTTATGCACTCTGTTTGTTGATTGATTACCCCTGTGGATTAGGGTTTAAGAATAATAACCCTATTTTGGGGATGTTATATATATATACTTGGTTCTCATGGTCTAATTTTGAAAGAACATTCATTAGAAATTTTGAGAAATAGATCTTAAAGAAAGAAAGGCTTGCTTGGGTCTGGTGGGCTATGCTTATTAGGCCCTTGTGCTAGTCATGGCTGTGACAAACTTGGTATCAGAGCCTAGGTTTAGTCGAGTCCTAAGAACTCTTGTGTCAGTCAACAGAGTTGTTAGAGTTAGTGTAGAGTCTTGTTTATGATTTGTGACTGCAGCACAAGTCATAGATAAGTGGCTATATGAATTCCTATTCCTAGCAACCTACCTATTACTAACGTCATATAAAGGTTATAAGTGGTGCCGTTGTTTGGGTTTGAGATGCCACTCGAGACACGAACCATTGTTGGAAAGATTTTAAAGCAAATGCTCTTAATGAACGGGTACTATAATGACGTATCCCTTCGACAAAGGATGGAGGAAAGTGGAGTTGGACTAATAGGACCGTAATAACTTACTCATTTGGTGAAGCTATAATTTGAGCCCATGATTGTCAATGGGACGAAAATTAGATGACTATGGATTGTATTTGAGATCGATAAAAGGAGCACGTGCGATAATAGTACTAAGGGTCGTAATTTGACTAGAATGAATAGTGATTGTTGTAATTCACTTGGAGTTTATAAATCTAAGCATTGAGGGAGGTGCAAACAAATACCTATGTGCACGGGGGTAAGTGTACTATGTTAATTAAGCTTGTCATGCCCATATAAATAAATGGTGTTGGGTTTCTGAAATATTTTATATGCGAATATGTGTTGAATATGTGTGCATAAGCTTTTAGAGAGAGCTAGTTTTGATTTCAACTAAGTGACTATCAGATCCCAAGAATTGATTTGACCCATTATGTGTTATACTTATAAGTACATGAATCGACCCAAGGGTGAAAATCAGTGATTGTTATAATTAATATGTAGTCATCAAGTAAAAGGTTAGTAAACAAATCTACTTTAAGGATGAGCTTGAATTTTGCTATGCTTAGCGTGAAGCTAAAGGATTAAAAGACTAGTTGTGGATTTGGTAGTTTGAAGTTAAATGACTTAGAAATGTTGATTTCAGTCTAAATGCCATATGGAGATCTATATTTGAGCTTGATATACAAATTGCTTTAAAGATCAATTTAGGAGTCTATTTGGATTAGTATGCAAACTATGATGGAAATGATTAAACTTGAATTTGATTTCTCCAAAGGCAAGGGATTTAGAAGATGTTGATTTTTGGATATGCTCTAAGAGGGAGTTTTTGTATCCTAAGTTTAAGAAACATTGATCTTATGACTGCAAAAGCGAGATACAATAATTAAGTAAATTGTTTACTTTATAAATGTAATGGGTTAAGAACTGAAGAGTAAAGTCAAGATCTCGACGGAAGTGGTGTGCAATTTAATATATACGTAACTAAGAGTTATTGGGAGATAATTACTTAATCAAATTGTACTAAATGTTATGGTAAAGGAATATGATTGTTAGTAGTGAAATATGCATAAACGACGATTTTGGCATACCACAAAAGGTGACATAGATATGTTGAAATTAATGTTCTAATTGTGTATTTGTGATAGAAAATTTATTTTGCAAATTTGTTGGTCCTAAATAAATGTGCTAGACGGGGGGTGAATAGCACTTTTTGGCTCTTTTAAAAATTGACCTCTAATTAGAGATAAATGCACAATAAAAGAAAGAACTTAAAGATGAATAAAAACTGAAAACAGAACAGACAAACACATGACTATTTATAGTGGTTCGGTCTAAAATCTACATCCACTACCTTGATTGTTCAACCAAAGATTTTCCAAACAATCCACTAAGAACTGGTGAAATTCACAAGCTTTCACCAAGCTTTACAATGGCTTTTACCAAGCTTAGCCAAAACCTTTCACAATGGTTTCTACTGGGATCAACTAAAACCCAAAGTGGTTTTCAAAGGCTCAACCACAACCTTTCACAATGGTTTTTCACGAGCTCAACCAAAACCCAAAGTGGTTTTTCAAAGGCTCAACCACAACCTACAACAATGGTTTTTCATGGGATCAACCAAAACCCAACAACTAACTTTTCAAGGCTAAGTTAGAACCTTTATCTAAATAAGCAATCCTAGCTTGATTGAACCCCTTAGAGTGACCCTTTCACTCTATGAACATAAAGAGAAATGAAATATAAGTGTACTTATGATCACAAAGTTGATCTAAGTGGTACAAGTTGAAGTGCAAAACACAACTACAAAGATGGCGTTGAGTGTAGTAAAGTGCAGAGAGATTTTTGGTGGTTTTTGAGCTCCTTTTACTTGGAAACCTTCAATTATGCATTTCTAGCTGTTAGAACCCTCTTTTATACTTTGAGAAACAACTCTGATGGCAGTTTGACAATTTTCTAGCCGTTGGAAACAGTTGGGAGTTGGTTTTAGTCGTTAATCTATCTTTTAGTGCAGAGTTTAAACTTGCAGGTATAATTGTGAGACCTTGTCAAGCTCGATTAAAGGACGGTATTGTATCGAGTGGTACAACTAAGTTAAATCGAGCCTTGAACTAGTTCAAATAGAAATTCTAAGAGGAATTTGAAAATTTTAAAACCAACAGAATGGCTTAGAATAGTGATTTGGAATTCAAGGTCCAGTTTGGAGTCCATCAGAAAATTGACCAATTAGGGACAAAACGGTCATTTTACCATTTGATGATAAAATGGAGATTTTTAGCAAAGATTTGATCACATTTGACCAAGAATAATTATATGAAATATAATTATGATTATTGGAGCATAAAATGATGTTTAGTAGTGAAAAATTGTGATTCCCGGTATTTATGGAGCAGAAGGGCAAAATGGTAATTTTGCCACTAAAGGACTAAACGAAAATTTTTTTAAACAATTTTTGCCCCATTTGGTTAATATTGATCAATATTAGTGTTATTTTAGGTTGAAAAGTAGAAATAATGAGATTCCGGTACATTTCAGAGTAAAAGGGCAAAATAGTAATTTTTCACCCCAGGGGCAAATCGGTAAATTTTTCACCCCAGCACTTGTCAAGACCAAGGGATTTTAATTGTGGTAGGATTGGATAAATACCAGAATATTTGTGGTGGAAAATTAAGAAGAAAAAGTCAAAAAGTTAAAAATTGGGCCAATAAGCATGTGACACATGGCATGCTTGATTATTTTATTATTTTCTATAGAAATCAGCCCATTAAATCCCCAATTCCCTCACCATATTCGGCCTAGACATCCAGCAACAAGAAAAAAGGAAGAACAAAAGGAAAAACAAGAAAACCTAGGTGAAAATTCAAAGAAAAAGTGAAGAAATCAAGGAAACAAGCTAGGTAAGTTAAAATTTCTTTAATTCTCCTTGATACCTAGCTTACCCATGCTTTTGTTCTTGATTTCCATGGTTGAATATTGAGTTATCATGATGAATTCAATTCTGAAAAATGGGTATGGAAGAGGAATTGTTGTTGGAATAATTTGATTTTAGACTATGTTAGTGTTTAGGGATAGTTAAGCATGGTTATGAACAAAAACACAAAAGAAATATTCAATTTCTCTAGGGTTCCTTGTTGGCCGAACCATGAGGGCTGAATATCAATGGGGGATTGTTTTTATTTCTAGGAAAATGGCATGGAAAATGATGAATTAAAGTGAAACGGTTCTGTAGAAAAAAATTCGATGCTAGTGCACCAAATGACCAAATTTTTCTATAAGGAATTGTGAGGGTTCTAATGCTGAATTTGGCTTTATTTAAATGAATGTGGTAAATTAAGGTATTAGAGGAGAAATGAATTAATTTGGAGGTGATTTGGACACAATCGCTAATTAATCGGGTGATCGATCGAACTTAATCGATACCGTGATTAAACGATAATCGGACATATTTTTGCATTTACATATCAAGCATTAGTAATTAAAATTAATATATATCAATTTAGGGACAATATAGTAAATTCCTCGACTTTGTTATTTGTCAAGGTGGTGAGACATCCGGAAAAGGCAAAGGAATTACGCCTGAGGACTATTAGTCAGAGTTCACCCGAAATTTGAATTTTCGACACCTGTGAGTGGACTGCCTATTAAAATTGTTTTGGGAATATGACTGTTTTGAACAAAGTGTTTGAATGATTTTATAAATTTTTTTTTTATGAAAATGAATGCCTTGGGAACAAGCTTTTGAGAAAAAGTTTATGTTATGAAATGTGGTTATTATGGATTTCTATGTGGTTGTATTATGTTGATATACATATACACTTGAATATAATGTTGTGTAATTATGTTGACTCGACTATGTGCGAGTAGGGAGTGCGCATAAGCCGAGGATGACCAGGTTATGTGCGAGTAGGGAGTGCGCATAACCCGGTGATGACCCAGCCATGTGCGAGTAAGGAGTGCGCATGAGCTGGTGATGATGATGATGAGTTGGTGATGATGATGGGTTGGTGAGATGATGATGATGGGTATATACATATATATATATATATATATACATATGTAAATATGTGTGATATAGCAAATGGATGGACAATGATTTATGGATGTGATGTACATGAAAGTTGAGACATTGTACTTTGAGAATTTTCATGAATGTTAGGTTGATTTTATTAGTTTAGCAAGATGGCTTTTTGTTGAGTGAGGAAAAATGTTTCTTTTGTTGCTTTGTTTTCACTGCATCGAAATTTATGCTCGATGTAGCGAAAAACTGTGGGGTTTGGAGGGGTCTTAAATAGGAATGAACTAAATTGCATTGTTTTGAAACAAGTGCATCATGATTTTAAATTTTTCCTAATTGTTGCTTGTTCCCTTCCTTGTTCACTCACTGGGTTTATACTCACCATTTTCAAATTCATGTTTTCAGATCACGAGGTAGCCGATAATTAGGACGAGGTGTCCTTGTAGATCTGTGTACATCTTTTGGTAGGTGTCTCGGCATTCGGTAGCTGTATATCCATCCGAATCACTCCGCATGAGGTCGAGTATTATTTTGTTATGTATAGATGAACTTAATGTAAATTTTAAAAGAGTAATGCCAGTACGAGTTGGCAATGTATATCACTATTTTGACTCAAAGTCATGAAATAGGACTTAGTGATAATAAATAGAATCATAAGTAAGATAAATAATAGGCTTGCTTGGGTTTAGTGGATTACGTCCATTTGACCCATGGGCCGGTCATGACCCGAAATTTGGGTCGTGACAATAATGGTCTTAATCGACTAACCGATATCTTAGTCGACTAAGTCGTCTCTGTCTTATGTTCCTAGTTTCTAGTAGTTTTGGCAATGTGCGCTTAGTCGACTAACTCATTCCTTGGTCGACTAAGTTGGTTCTGTTTCTCAATACTCTTCAGCCCGCCAGCCTTTGATATAAATCTTAGCTAACTAACTCTTCATTAATCGACTAAAGGGCTTCTGTCTTGTTGATCAATTGTGACTTCCTTATTTCTATGCTCTTTGATATGTGCATATTAAAGATTGATCATTTATTTGCATATAATTTTGTCCTACACACTCAAGTAGAAATATTAGATACAAATGAAATGGGAATGTTTTATTATCATCAAAAACTAATGGAGCCAACAATCTCCCCATTTTTGATGATGACAAAACATTCCTTGATTAACAGCACAGTGTCTTTTTATTCTTTTTAATCCTGCAAAAAATGGGGATTGCTCCCCCTAAATGTGTGCTCCCCCTTAGTGTGTGCATATTTTGCTTATTCATTCTAGCAAATTTTATTCATGTCATATAGAAAATGACATTATTCATTCAGAGTATGTATATATCCAGAAATATAAAGTGATTTACAATAGGTGAATGTTGACAGATTTTCATCTTTATTTCACCAGTGTCTGTTGACAATATATTGTTACCAGATTTTGTCTTTGTCATTAATTATTCATCAGATATAATATACTCAATATCCATATGTATTCACAAACATAATTCATTCACAAACATAATTCATTCACAATGTCATAATGACAATCAAACATCAGCATTCTATCCCAATATCAGTATAACACTAGATTTTTATCAGCAGCAGTTAAAATACCATAAATGGTAAGACATAAACAAGTAACATAAACATATTAGCATCAAATTTCACACACAAAAGCATAAACAACAAGGTTAAATTTAAGTGTTCAATTGCCAACATGGCACAAACAGCAGATTACCACAAAATAACAGTGAATGTTTCGAAACTGCGCCTAAACATTTTCTACTTCCTATCTCCCCTAAGGTCCTTACTATACTTTTCCCCTTTTTTGTCATCATCAATTCCTAATCATCTTGAGAGGAGGATGAGAGAGAGGATTCATCAGCAGTATAGTACTTGACATTGAGGGGTTGAGGAGAGGGTTGAGGTGGTGATTTTTCAGGGGATTGTTCAAGGGATGAAATTTCAAGAGGGTTTTGAGGAGAGGAGATTGGTGCTAGCTTGGCTTTCTCAGCCAATCTGGATGATTTCCTCCTTTTGATGAACTTTGTTTTAGTTGCCATTATTTTCTTGCCCATGCCAGGTGGTTTGGACTTGACTTGGGGAGCAATAATGGTCTTTGCTTTTTCTTTTCCAAGTTTCTCTTCTGCAGTAGGAGCTAATGCAGATGCTGCTTGTTGAGCATTTACCTTAGCTACCTCTTTCTCAGGTTGATCCTTTTGAACCATTTGATGGAAAAGTCCCATGATTGAAACCTCTTCAGAATGTGGAGGAGATGGTTGAGGTTTTGGTTGAGGTTGAGGTTTAGAGGGAGGATTTTCATTAAGTGATCCAAGCCCCTCGGTTCCTTGTACTGATTCTTCCTTGTCCTGAGGCTCAAGTGAGGGGGTTTTTCTTGGTTGTTCTACCTCAAGTTCATGATCTTTAGCTTGCACCTCAGCTCCCTGTTCTGCTAAAGCCAGGCTAGGAGTTGTAGAGTTGTTTGCAGCAACTGATTCAGATGGCATTTTTTCTTTTCCTTTCATTTTGCTTTCCATTTCTGTTAACCTTTCTTCAATTTTTTGAATTCTTACTCCTTGATCTGTGAGCTTCCCATCAATTCTCATTAGCAGATTAAAAATTACTTCATTTGAGAATTGAGATGGTGTTGCCTCTGGTTGAGCAGGTAAGGAGGATTCCTTTCCTAGACCAGCCTTGAGGGTTTTAATGTATCTTTCTCCATCGAGTTTGTACCCCATTTTAGGCAAGCTTCCTAGAAAAATGGCTTGGCATTTGGTTTTGACCTTGTCTGCCTCATATCTTGAACTCCAAATTCCTTTCTTTTGCACTAGAGAAGTGATGATATTTCCATAAGGCAAGTTTATCTTCTCCAGTCTGCATGCTCCCCTCATTCTTTCAATCATAAATCTTCCCAGATTAAGTGCAACACCACTAAAAGCATGTTCCATTAACCATAAATCTTGGAGGCTAATGTAGCTTAAGCTTTCACTCCTGCCATGAGTATTGGCTGTAACAAAGTAATGCAGAATCCTTATTTGAGGACTTGTGATCAGCCCAACATTACTCTTGGAGGAATACTTTTCTTTCTTCCCTGTGATAACTTCCCATAGGGATGAGGGGTCATACTTCTCAAGGAATTCAAATTCTCCCTCACTACATTCTATTTTAAGAAGTTCCCCTAAATCTACAGTAGTAACATTGAATTCTTTCTCATTCAAAAACACATTCAACCCTCATCAGAATAATCATCAAGATCTACCAGTTCATCTTTGTCAACAGCTATACTCGAATAAAAGTCTTTAACTAAATTAGTACTATATGATCGATTTCTAAATATGCTGAACTCTTTCAATTTTAACTCTTCAAAATAATCTGATAGACTTGTCAGAATTTCAGGCATTTCACTAAAGCTTTCCCAATCAATATATTTTCCACAAGTGATGGTTGCATTCTCTATTTTCCTAAATTTCTCTTCATGTACTTTATTTCTGAATTTTGAAGATGAAGAAGTACCTTTCTTGTGTGATTTGCCCTTTTCTTTCTTCTTTTCAAATTTGTGGATCTTCGATTTTTCAGATTCTTTGCTTACAGATCCCGACTCAATCCTATTCTTTTTCTTCAGTATTTTAGCTTGCAGACTTTCTTCCATTGGCTGTTTGCCTTTCTTCTTCTCCAAAAGTTCTTAAGATTTTTTTGATTTCATCATTTGGTTTGGAGGATTTTGGACTCAGGGTTTCGAAAGGTTGAGAGGTGAGGGTTTCGGTTTTAGACTTTGGCTTCAGCAAAGAGAAAGTGTAAAGAAAATGGGTTGAGAGCAGTTTAATTCCAAAAGAAAAACTATCTGACTTCCCCTATTTAAGTGCACTTTCTAACTCCCCCTTTAAAATTCAAAAATTGCCTCCTAATTTTATTTTTGGTTCGGGCGGTTTTTCTTCTCTATTTTATTTCCTGGTAGGTAGTTTCTTCTTATTATTTTATTCCTCTTGCCTTTAACTTAACTAATTCTTATTATTTAATGAAACAAAATGCTCTTAGTTGACTAAGACCTCTCCTAGTTAACTAAATACCTACTGTCATTTGTGAAAATTTTAGAATTTTTCTTTAAATCTGCTGCATATTAATCATCCTTAAATTCCTTCTAATCTCACAAAATCTATCTTCTTTAAATGGTTTAGTAAAGATGTCAGCTAATTGATGCAAAGTATTCACAAACTCAATTTTAATATCACCCTTTATTACATGGTCTCTAACAAAGTGGTGCCTAATCTCAATGTGCTCAGTCCTAGAATGCTATACAGGATTTTTAGATATATTGATTGCACTTGTGTTATCACAGAAAATTGGTACATTATGTACTGTTATTCCAAAATCTCTTAGTTGTTGTTTGATGCACAAAATCTGAGCACAACAACTACCTAAGGAAATATACTTTACTTCAGCTGTGGAGAGTGCTACAAAATTTTGTTTCTTACTTGACCAGGATACTAGCATACTTCCTAAAAATTGGCATGTTCCACTAGTGCTCTTTCTATCGGTTTTGCTTCCTACAAAGTCTGCATCCGAATAGCCTACAAGATTAAATAATGATTCTCTAGAGTACCATATTCTTAAGGTTTGTGTTTCTAAGAGGTATCTAAAAATTCTCTTAACGACAGTTAAGTGTGATTCTTTAGGCTGTGACTGAAATCTAGCACACAAACACACACTAAACTGAATATTTGGTCTGCTTGCTGTTAAGTAGAGTAATGATCCGATCATACCTCTATAGAGCTTTTGATCAACATCCTTTCCTTTTTCATCTAAATCAAGTCTGGTAGATGGACTCATTGGTGTACAAATTGATATTAGCTTCAGCATATCGAACTTTTTGAGCATGTCTTGAGTGTATCTTTCTTGGTTGATGAAGATTCCTTTATTACTTTGTTTAATTTAAAGGCCAATAAAGTACTTCAGCTCACCCATCATGCTCATTTCAAATTCACCCTGCATTTCTTTAGCAAAGTTCTTGCATAAAGCCTCATTAGTTTCACCAAACACAATGTCATCCACATAAATTTGAACAATAATTAAATCCTTTAAGTATCTTTTAATAAACAATGTAGTATCAATGCTACCCCTAACATATCCTTTTCAATCAAAAATTTTGAAAGCCTCTTATACCAAGCTCTAGGAGCTTGTTTCAATCCATACAAGGCTTTGTGAAGTTTGAAAACATGATTTGGTTTTTCAAAGTCTTCAAATCCTGGTGGCTGTTTAACATACTTCTTCTTGAATAAATCCATTTAAAAATGCACTATTTACATCCATTTGGTACAATTTAAAATTCATAAAGCATGCAAAAGCAAGCAACAACCTTATGGCTTCAATCCTAGCAACCGATGCAAAGGTTTCATCATAGTCAATTCCTTCCTCTTGGTTGTATCCTTGGGCTACTAACCTAGCTTTATTTCGAACTACATTTCCTTCCTTATCTACCTTATTTCTAAACACCCATTTTGTTTCAACAATGGGGTGGTTTAAAGGCCTAGAGACTAATGACCGTACACGGTTTCTTTTGAATTGATCATATTCCTCTTGCATGGCCAATATCCAACTTTCCTCTTTTTTTGCTTCCTCAAATGTCTTAGGCTCAATTTGAGATATGAAAGCTAAAAAATCACAAGTCTTTCTTGTTGCTCTCCTAGTCTTAACTCCTTGTGAAATGTCACTTATGATTTGTTCTTGTGGATGATCTTTTGCATATCTCCAACTCCTTGGAAGATCACTATGCTGAATTTTTGTTCTTTGCAAATTTTCTAGAGGAAGAGTTTCATTTTCTCTTCTAGGTGTGCTTTCTTCATTATTCCTATTGTTCTCTAAGCTCATCTCTTCCATTTGCTTTTCTAGGATTTCTACATCATCATCATCAACATGAATTTCCTTTTGTAAGGCATTGGACTCATCAAAAACTACATGGATTGATTCTTTAACAGTTAAACTTCTTTTGTTGAAAACTCTATAAGCCTTTGAGTTTAATGCATATCCTAAAAATATTGTGCAACAACCTCTCCTCGGTCGCTGCTGGCGTCCAAGACTTCTGAAAAAGACCTACCAAGTCTCGAACAAGCTTGTCTAGAATTTACTCGTTAATCCACTACATTCAATCACCATTTAATATTGATACTTTCATATACTAAATTGAACCATAAATATAAAAATCAATACAAACTTTTTCCTTTTATTCGAAAGTATATGCATTAAAATCTATAATCTCCAAATTAATGCTTATATAAAAATTTAGAATTCGTTTACAACTTAATAAATAAAATGCTACGACTTGACCTCTAATAGCGGAGCGACTCGGAATAAAATACTAGGAGATGCCTTTACCTATTCACGGTGGACCGAACGCGTCACTAACTACACGCCAGGCTAATCCTTATATGTAAAAGGGGAAATAAAGGGGTGTGAGTCTCATAGACTCAGTGATAATCATCGACTCAGCGAGTAAGACGTAGATGGGAAACAAGCAAATGACAGATCAGCTGAATATAAAAATGCAAGATTATAAAAGCAACTCGTTTCAAACTAGGGTTTGTGCCTTATATAAAAATCGAGAATTTCTTATAAAGTATAAATAATCGAGCTAATAAAATTTTTTGCATCAAAATATATTAATAATAATTTTCGAATCAAATCAATAAAATTTAGCAAGCTCCCGCGAAACCAAATAATATTTAAAATCATGCCCAAATCATAACTCACCCCATATGCGAGGAATTACAGATTCATTTCACAGATAAACAAATAGGGGAGCTGCGAAAAATCGTTTAATTCCATTTTCACCATGCAGAGAAATATAATTCATAATATTAAAACTTATCTCAACTCATATAAAACCATTACATTTTTGTCAAAAATAAACAACATGGCTTATGACTTTCTTACAAACTTGGCTTGTGCCAAAATCATTCTTATACTCGGTTGTTAGGGATACCTTGGCTTGGGGTTATCCCAACCGAATCTGCCAAGGCTGTTAAAAAGTCATGTATGCATAAATCATATTTTTATTTTGAAAACATAGCCGTTCCTTGGCGTTGGCTGAGTTCACCCTTACGCGGTGGTTTGGTGTGAAGTGAACTCTAAAGTTGTACCTCAGGAGTTACCCTACACGCCTCTCCAACCGAGGTAAGAATATAATAGGGTTACCGTGCCCCTCTAATAGGTTGGTCCACGGAACCCGTCCACTGTAGCGACCAATTATAACCCACCAATTCAATAAAATTCAACGGCATGACATGGTAATTATTTTACAACCTAGCCTATCAAGGCAAACAACAGTTTATACATTTTCAACACATTTACCAGTCCAGCCAATCATGCCCACATTATCATAAGCCATTCGATTCAAAATATAATTTATAACACAACAAGTAGCAGTCTCCAATTACTCTTGAATTTCTTGGTTAAAATGAAATCACTTTTTAAAAGAATTCAAATTTGATCTTCAAGGGGACATTTTAAATCTTTATCAAAATATTGGTCCCCGCATCATGTTAAAACTCTCTTTTCGTAAAATGTTCATTGTAAATATTTGCATGATATTTTGTATCAAAATAGCATGGTAAATATGTGATAAATTTCATCAATGCACACCACACAAACAATAAAGCACAATTTCCTTTGATGTAAATCTCTTCGAAAAGCTTGTTTCTCGGTTTAAAACACTTTACGTCTAATATATATATATATATATTTCAAATGATTTCTAAAAATAACTTACACTCATAATTCCTTAAAATTTTATCAACGCATGCTTTCCATAAATTTTGCACTTCACGTAAAATATACGTACATGTATATATATACGAAATTTTTAAAATTTACACCCCCTACTCACCTCATAATAGTGGGATATTACTTCACTATTGATTCGTACGTGAATATAATTATTCCTATTTGTCGGTCACATACTTCGTTCGGCACGCCTCCACGACAAACTTTCCTAGCAACAATTTAAACTCAGTATACTTAATCACACATTTGTATGGGTGGCAACTTAATTAAAAATTCCTTAAGCAACTTGCATATTTTTCATTCAAAATATGCACAATATTAAACTACCCATAAATCTTAAAATATAACATTAACTTACCATTGGGCCTTTTTTATTTCTTTACGACCTTTGGGCCCTCTCCATGGGCTTCTCTATTTTCCCTATTTGGGCTAAGCCCATTTATTTTTATTTCCTATTGGGCCATGCCCACTTATTTTCTATTGGGCCATGCCTATTTATTTTCTATTTCATTTATTTTCTTTTTCTTTCGTTTTCTCACTTCCACGTTTCTTCTTCTCTTTTTTTTTAGCTCGTCACTCCCTTTACCACCGTGGCTTCCTCTCTTCCTTTCCTCTTAAAATCGATCACCAAAAGCCTCATTTTCTCACCCTTTTTGCTGTCATTTTTTGCTCTAAAATCAGCAAATTTCTAGCAACAAAACTTCTCAATTTTGGCAGCACAAAGCTGTCCAATTTTCCTGCACAAACTACCAACAAACAGCTCCAATTTTTCTGCACAAATTGACAGCAAATAGCTCCAATTTTTTTGCACAAATTGGCAGCAAATAGCTCAAATTTTTAGTAGCCAAAGTTGTCCTTCAATGGCAGCAAAAAGCTCCAAAATTTTCTAGCAACAAATTCACACAATTTTAGCAGCAAAAACCTTGAATTTTCAGCACCAAAATCAGCCATAAAAACCTCAAAAATTCCAGCAATTAACCTAAAAAAAAATCAGCTTTCTTACCTCAAAATTTTTAGCTTTTTCTTCCTCCAAAAATTACAGCAAAAAGCTTTCTTTTCCTCCCTCAAAGTGCAGCAAAACCGTGCTAAGAAAAGAGCAGAATTTTCGTTCCTTTTTCCTTTCCTTTCTCTCCCACGGTTCTTTCTCTCCCTTTTTCTCTTCATTTCTTTCTTCCTCTCCCACGGTTTTTCTTTCCTTTATTTTTCTTCTTTTGTTTTTTGCTTTTCTTTTGCTCTTCCTCACAACCGACTTAACTTTTCTTTACTTTCTATATTCTTTTGTTTAGCCAGCCCCCACCTTACATTTCTTCTTACTTTCTTCTTTTTATTTTCTTTTCATTTCTTTACTCCATCACACTTGGCCAACTACCCACTCCACTTGGTTCCAAATTTATTATTATTCCAAATGACTTTGACTTTTCTTCATTCCCATCCAAACCACATAATTCCCATCCTTTTTATTTCCTTATTATTTTATTCTCTCCAAATAATGCAATTTACATGTAATTCCTCAACTTCATTTTATTTGGTACTCAATCTTTCAATTTTCGTATCTTAAAATTTGATCATTCCGACACGTTTAAAAATTCTAATTTTCTTCTATCTTTCTTCCTTTCCTTACACGTGTATAATCAAAACATCGAGATCGCATTTCAACGGGGTGTCACCATAATATTTAAATATTTACTTACCCGCGTTAGCTTGATTTAATAAAATCACGCTGACACAATTATCGTCGTTTTCCTTCAAAATTCTTCTTTACTTCTTCTCCCCCACTTAAATTAGTCATATTCCATTTTTCATGACTAATTCCGACAACATATAAGATATTAATATTTTAATATTATTTTATTAAAAATAAAATATTATTTTATTTCAAAATTTTTCACTTGCCTTCTTTGGTTCCGAAACACATCATTACATCTTGGTTTACTTTCGAATCATCCTTTAGCTTACTAATTCCTCTCCAACGAAAATATTATTATTTAATTATTGTTTCTGCACGCGCGAAGCATTTTATTTTAGAACGTTCCTTTCATCATTTGTCGCTCTTTAGCACGTAAATTCACATCAAACGATCATTCGTTTGATCAATAAGGTCTTATTTGTGTCCAACGAGGGTGCGGGGTATTACATATTGCCTCATCAGTCTTTGCATCAAACTTATCTAAGGATTGTTTTCCATTGTTTAGCACAAAACACTTACAACCAAAACTCCTAAGGTGTGAAATATTAGGTTTCCTACCTTTGTAAAGTTCATATAAAGTCTTTGATATCATGGCTCTAATTGAGACTCTATTAAGTATATATGCTGCTGTGTTCACTGCCTCAACCCAAAAATATTTTGGTAGGTTATTCTCACATAGCATAGTTCTACCCGTTTCTTTTAAGGTTAGGTTTTTCCTCTCTACAACTCCATTTTGTTGGGGTGTTCTAGGTGCAGAAAAATTATGATCCAACCCCTTTTCATTGCAAAATTTCTCAAATTCATCACTTTCAAATTCTCCTCCATGATCACTCCTAATACTAACTATGGTTAGTCCTTTTTCATTCTGAACTTTCCTACAGTGACTTATAAATGCTGGTAGAGCATCACTCTTATGAGCAAGAAAATAAACCCAAGTGAACCTAAAGTAGTCATCAACTATCACAAAGCCATAAGATTTTCCTCCTAGACTAGTTGTACTTATTGGACCAAATAGATCAATGTGCAGCAATTCAAGAGGTCTAGTTGTTGACACAATCTTTTTAGTCTTAAAGGATGTTCTAACTTGTTTTCCTAGTTGGCAAGCATCACATATTATATCATTTTCAAATTTAATATCCGGTAGTCCAACAACTAGATTTTTCTTGATTAATTTTGACATAGTATGCATGCTTATATGTTCTAGTCTCCTATGTCATAGCCAGTTATCATTTTCAGCATTTGTCACTAAACACATTTCATAATTCAGTTCAAGATCTTCAAGAAATACAACATACATATTCTTTAATCTTCTTCCTATAAATGAGACTTTATTTGTGCTTATATCTATTACTTCACACTTATTTGTGTCACGACCCAGTACTCTCCTCAAGTCCATGACAACCGCCGCGGTATCCCGATAGACATTCATTACCCGAAATGCCTACCAAGACCCTGCAAGGCTTAATATCAGTATCTCATTTTCGTCTCACAAGGGTATTTTAGTCATTTTCTCCCAAAAAGTTCGAAATAGGCTAAAATGTAATATACAAGTACAAAACACATAATTCATAATAAAAAATGAGTTTAAAATTCTAAAATCTTCATTTAAAATGAAATTTTGATTGTTTGGATATAACAAGAAAATAAAAGAAATATTAAGTAAAATATTCTATTTTCTTATAAAACAATATTTTTAAGACACTGCGTAAATAATTTTTATAACGTAAATGCAAAATAAATTCTACATACAGTAGTACAGATAACTAGAGTATAAAATTTAATTTACAATAACAAGTGGGCCCCCGAATAAACAAAAGTAAAGAAGACTGTGAACCTACAATTTGGAGGATGCAAATCCAATGATAGTCCTCGATGAGATCAACTATCTACAGCCTATTCTGAGCTTGAAATGGATGGAAAGGGGGATGGTGAGATTATAAAATCCTAGTGAGTAAATAGACATCATCATAAACATCTAGAGTTGAGTACATGAAGACGATCAAGTAAATCATCGTAAACTGGGTCACAGCATTAGAACACATTTCATTCAAAATACGTAAGGAGGCTTATGAATCTCATAAAACTAAGCTTGTGCCATAAATCCATTCTCGGGGACACCTTGGTCGAGGTATCCTACCGAGACTGCCAAGGCTGTTAAAAATTCACATTTTGCATAAATCATGTTTTTATTTTGAAAACATAGTCGTTCCTTGGCGTTGGCTGAGTTCCCTTTCACGTGGTGGTTTGGTGTGAAGTGAACCCTAAGCTTTACCCCAGGAGATACCCTACATGCCTCTCCGTTCAAGGTAAGAATATAATAGGGTTTATCGTGCCCTTCTAAAAGGCTGATCCACAGAAACCCCCTACTGTAATGATTAATTAATATATAATCCACCAATTCAATAAAATTTACAATAGCATGACATGTTAATTATTTTATTCACAACCTTTCAAGGCAAACAAATAATTCGTATTTCAATACAATTGCCAACCAGCCAATCATGCTCGATTTATCATAAGCCAATCAATTTAAACAATCGAATTGCAACAATTAACAGTCTCCATGTACTCTATTTTTCAACATCATTATTAATTTCAAAACAATTTATAAATTAATTTCATTGAAACACATTTATTCATAAAATATGAAAATTTACCTTTTTAAATCCCTTTTTCCATAGAATTCATGAAGTAATTTAAAAATCACCGTAGATAATTAAAATGACAATAAGTTTACTCACAATGTCTAGAGTGCAGATTTTTTAAGTACTTAGACTACTGGTCCTCGGGTGTAAATCCCTTGCCTTTATCGGAGGACTCACCACCTTGACACAGTACCAAAATCAAGAAACTTACTACATTGGTACTAAATCAAAATTAAACTAATTTAGACTACTAATGCATGATATGGAATGCAAAATGCACTGGTAACCATCTAAATTCGGTATCGGCTTAATTCATTTTATCACCCGATTAATTGGCCAACGCGTCCAATTTAGCTCCAAATTGCTCCATTTCTTTTCCAATATCTTAATTCACCAAACACAAGTCAAATAACCTAAAATTTGGCAAAACTATCTTCACTTTTCTTCTTGGAAATTTTCGGTCAATAATGGTGCATTAACACCATGATTTTTTCTACTATTTTTCCACACCATAATTCATCATTTTCTAATAAATTCTCTTAAAATAAAATCAAATTCATCCTCGCTCAATACAAGGTAGGTTCGGCCATTGATGGGTGATGGGGAAAATGAATTCTTTTCATGTTGTTTTGTTTCTAGACATGGTAAACTAGCTAAAAACACTAACATAACTTAAAATCAAATCAATCCAACATCATTCTCTCTCCATACCCATTCGGCCAACCATGAATTCACCATGAAAACATACAATCCAACCATGGAAATTAAGGAGAAATGCATGGGTAAGGTAAATCACTAGCAAAATCAAAGAAATTTTACCTTTACTTGATCAAATCCTTGAATTCCAACACTTTCTCTTTGATTTTCCCCACCTAAGGTTTGTTCTTCCTTGGTTTCTCTTCTCTTCTAGTTTGGCCGACCACTATGGGAGAAATGGGCTGGTTTTTATACCTTTTTATAAAGAAACAATAAAATAATAAAAGCATGACACATGGTATTTCCTTATTGGTTCAAATTTTAAATATTTGACTTTTAATTCTTTAATTCTCCACCACAAATTTTTCATGTTTATCCATTTCCATGATGAATAAAATCCCTTGGTCTTGACAAGTGTCGGGGGTGAAAATTTACCGATTTACCTTCGGGGCGTTAAAATTATCGTTTTTGCCCTTATTCTCCAAAAATACCAAGATTACAATTTTTCACTTCTCAACCTCAAATCATACTCCAATAAGTCAAATATGATCAAAATCTTTCAAAAAAATTTCCATTTTGTCATCGAGTGGCAAAATTACAATTTTGCCCCTAGATAGTGAAATTTTTAGTTTTACTCCAAATTGATCCTTGAATCCCAAATCATCATTTTAAATCATTCCTAGACTGTAAAATTTTCAATTTCACCCTAAAATCTCTATTCGATCTAGTTTGAGGCTTAAATCAACTTTGTTCTACCTCTAGGTACAATATCAACTTTTGTAAATTTTTTGAGACTCTCCTAGCATGCAAACATGCTGTCCATCACATGTATGTCATGACAACTATTTTATAAGGTCGGGCTTTACAATTTGAATCAAAGCATACTTTAAATCCTTTATCACACAATTGACTAATGCTCAATAAAGTATGTTTTAAGCCTTTAACCAATAACACATAATTGATTTGAGTTTGGGAGTTCTTACCAACCGTTCTTATAGCATGGATTCTACCTTTTAAATCATCACCAAAGGATACGGTTCCTTCCTTTCTTTTATCCAGCTTAGCAAATAACATTTCATCTCCTGTCATATGCCTTGAACAGCCACTGTCCATATACAAAGGCTGCTTCTTCTTGAGTTGAGCTCTTGAACATGTATCTTTTAAGTGCAGCTCAACCTACAAGACAAATTTTCAATTTTTCTTAATAGGTACCTATACCTTGATGGTTCCTTGAAGGTTAGTAGCAATGTAGGATCCTTTTGGAACCCAAATCATTTTTGTTTTCTATGTGTTTCTTCTTCTATAGCAGTTGTAAGATAAATGACCAAGTTTATCACAAACATAGCATCTAGAGGAAAATTCATTTGCATTTCTTCTAAAATTTGTGCTATTTTTTTATGATTCTTTACTTAAATTCTTAAAAGCAACATTTTCATCTATTGCCTTTTGCAAAGCTTCAGTTCTATTGTCCAGCTCCAATTTCATAACTTCAAAGTTTGTTTTTGAATGTTCCAGTTCAATTTGCAAAAAATTTCTTTGCTCAAAAACAGAGTTGAAATCACGTCTTATCTTTTTCAAATCAATCTTAAGAGATGCAGTTTTTCTTTTCAAAGTTTTATATTTTGATGCAAGTTTTTCAAACTCATCATAGAGACATTCATATTCTTCTTGAAGCTCATCAATTGAAATATCACAAGGAGATGAAGATACCTCAGATTCATCTTCTCTGGCCATTAGACATAAATTTGCTCGTTCTTCAGCTTTTTCTTCTTCAACATTTGAGCTTGAAGTATCATTGTCTGACCATGTGGCAGCCACCAATGACTTCTTTGATTTTTTGTTTTTCTTTGGCTTTCTTTCCTTTTGCATATTTGTTTCTCCATATAGCTCTTCTAATTTTTTACCAAATTTCCTTGGCATTTATGAACATGGACACTTTATCATATTCTCTATAATCAAGTGCACAAATGAGAGTGTGCATGGCCTTAGAGTTGATTTGTGCTCTCCACATTTCAGCTTTTGTCCATTTATTTCTATCCTTAGGAGTTTTCTTACCATTGACTGAATTTTTAATCATTGGAATGAAAGGACCATTGGTAATGACATCCACATCTCATATTCATAAGCCCTAACATAAATTGACATTCTAATACTCCGATATGGATAGTTAGAGCCATCAAACAGAGGTGGTCTGTTTGTGGATTGTCCATCGGCAACTACTGATTTTTGTAGAGCCATTTAGATCTTCCTAAGGGTGTTATACCTTAATAACAGGGAACTAGCTCTGATACCACTTGTTGGTGCCAAATAAATGTGCTAGAGGGGGTGAATATCACTTTTTGGCTTTTTCAAAAATTGACCTCTAATTTAAGATAAATGCACAATAAAAGAAAGAACTTAAAGGTGAATAAAAACTGAAAATAGAATAGACAAACACACGGCTATTTATAGTGGTTCGGTCCAAGACCTACATCCACTACCTTGATTGTTCAACCAAGGATTTTCCAAACAATCCACTAAGAACTGGTGAAATTGACAAGCTTTTACCAGGCTTAGCCAAAACCTTTCACAATGGTTTTTGCAAGGATCAACCAAAACCCAAAGTGATTTTTCAAAGGCTTAACCACAACCTTTCACAATGGTTCTTCATGGGATCAATTAAAACCCAAAGTGGTTTTTCAAAGGCTCAACCACAACCTACAACAATGATTTTTCACGGGATCAACCAAAACCCAACAACTAACTTTTCAAGGCTAAGTTAGAACCTTTATCTAAACAAGAAATCCTAGCTTGATTGAACCCCTTAGAGTGACCCTTTCACTCTAAGAACATAAAGAGAAATAAAATGGAAGTGTACATATGATCACAAAGTTGATATAAGTGGTACAAGTTGAAGTGCAAAACACAACTACAAAAATGGGAGTTTAGTGTAGTAAAGTGTAAAGAGATTTTTGTTAGTTTTTTAGCTTTTTTTACTTGGAAACCTTCAATTATGCATTTCTAACCATTAGAACTCTTTTTTATACTTTGAGAAACAACTCTGATGGCAGTTTGACAAATTTCTAGCCATTGGTAATGCTGTTTTGTTCGGTTGAAAATTCCAAGTAATGCTACTGTAGCAAATAATGTTACTGTAGCGATTCCTAGCAAATAATGTTTGAAAACCTTTATGCAAATTAAGGATTTGGAGAGTGAAAATCTTAATAGCTTTTATGCAAATTAAGTCAAGTAAATGACGGGTCCTCGCTGCAGCGAAGTTTGGATTCAAGTTATTAGCCGAACGAGGGTTTCTCACTAAACCTCCTCATTTCAAACTTAACTAATTAATTCCTTAATGTTAGAAGTCCATGCTCAACTATGGTACCAAAGAAGTGGAAAATAAGACAGCAACCGAACAAAATAAGGAACAAAACAGAAAGTTTTTCGCTGCAGCGAGAATTTAGAACTCTCTTTTCAATGCATTCTCGCTGCAGCGAAAAACTTTCTATTTTGTTCCTTATTTTGTTCAGTTGCTGTCCTATTTTCCACTTCTTTGGTACCATAGTTGAGCATGGACTTCTAACATTAAGGAATTAATTAGTTAAGCTTGAAATGAGGAGGTTTGGTGAGAAACCCTTGTTCGGCTAATAACTTTAATCCAAACTTCGCTGCAGCGAGAATGCCTTTCCGCTGCAGCGAGGACTCGTCGTTTACTTGACTTAATTTGCAAAAAGGCTATTAGGGTTTTCACTGTCACGACCCAAATTCTGGGCCATGACCAGCACAAGGGTCCAATGGATGTAATCCACTAAAACCAAGCAAGCCTATTATTTATCTTACTTATAATTCTATCTAATATCACAAAGTCATATTTCATAACTTTGAATCAAAATAGTGATATACATTGCCAACTTGTACTGGCATTACTCCTTAAAAATTTACATACAATGTCTACAACATGTATTCTAATAATTTACATTAAGTTCGTCTATACAAAACAAAAAAACACTCGACTTCTAACGGAGTGACTCGGATGAATATACAGCTACCGAACACCGAGACACCTACCAAAAGATGGACACAGGTCTACAAGGACACCTCGTCCTAGTTACCGGCTGTCTCGTGATCTAAAAACATGAATTTGAAAATGGTGAGTATAAACCCAGTGAGTGAACAAGGAAAGGAACAAGCAACAACAACAAGGGAGAATTTAAAATCATGATGCACTTGTTTCAAAACAATGCAATTTAGTTCCATTCATATTAAAAACCCCTCATTTTAAACTTAACTCATTTTGTCCTAAATGTTGGAAGTCCATGCTCAGACATGGTAGCAAAGAAGTGAAAAATAGGGTAGCAATTGGACAAGATAGGAGACAAAATAGAAAGTTTTTCGCTGCAGCGAGAATGAATTTTGCTGCAACGAAATTGTTACCCAGGAACAGAAAGTTTTTCGCTGTAGCGAGAACCAATTCTGGTGAAAGGTCCTCAAACTAGAGAGTTTCTTGCTGCAGCGAGCATGACTTTCGCTGTAACGAAAACAGAGCAAGAAGAGAAACATTTTCCCTCACTCAACAAAAAGCCATCCTGCTAAACTAACAAAATCAACAAAAAACTCATGAAAATTCTCAAAGTACAATGTGTCAAATTTCACATATATGTCAACCATATATCACATTCATGAGCTTTCATTTCATAAATCTAGTTATGCATAATTACATAGACAAACATCAATATCATCATAATCACTCCCGACTCATGTACATCCCACCACATTGTGCACATAACCGGCACCATCATGTACATCCCCCCACATCATCCATAATCAGTGTTATCGTGTACATCCCCCCACATCGTGCACAAGGGCACTATCATCATCTATCTCTCACGCCACCACCATCACCGGCATGTGCATTCTCCACCTCGTGCACACACACGCTTACAATCGTTATATACAATATCATTCATCATGCACAACACACACACACACACATATATATATCATCATAATATAATAGTGCATGAATCTATAGCAATCACATATTACAACATAAAACCATTTTTCAAAAGCTTTTTCCCAAGGCACTTGTTTTCATGAAAAACTTGATAATTCATTCAAATGGGTGGCAATTACATTATATTTACCAAAACAAGTTTTGAAGGCAGTCCACTCACAGGTGTCGAAAATCTGAATTTCGGGTGCACTTGGACTAATAGTCCTCAAGCGTAATTCCTTTGCCTTTTCCGAACTTCTCACTACCTTGACAAATAACAAAGTCAAGGAATTTACTATATTGTCCCTAAATTGATATAAACTAATTTAAATTACTAATGCTTGATATGTAAATGCAAAAATACGTCCAATTACTGCTTAATCGCGGTATCGATTAAATTTCTCCGATCACCCGATTAATTGGCGATTGTCTCCAAATCACCTCCAAGTTAATCCATTTCTCCTATAATACCTTAATTTACCACATACCATTTAAATAAAGCCAAATTCAGCATTAGAACCCTCACAGTTCCTTATAGAAAAATTCGGTCATTTGGTGCACTAGCACCGAATTTTTTTTTCTACATAACCGTTTCACCTTAATTCATCATTTTCCAAGCCATTTTCCTTGAAATAAAAACAATCCCCCATTGATATTCAGCCCTCATGGTTCGACCAACAAGGAACCCTAGAGAAATTGAATATTTCTTTTGTGTTTTTGTTCATAACCATGCTTAACTATCCCTAAACACTAACATAGTCTAAAATCAAATTATTCCAACAACAATTTCTCTTCCATACCCATTTTTCAGAATTGAATTCATCATGATAACTCAATATTCAACCATGGAAATCAAGAACAAAAGCATGGGTAAGCTAGGTATCAAGGAGAATTAAAGAAATTCTAACTTACCTAGCTTGTTTCCTTGATTTCTTCACTTTTTCTTTGAATTTTCACCTAGGTTTTCTTGTTTTTCCCTTTATTCTTCTTTTGTTCTTGTTGCTGGTTGCCTAGGCCGAATATGGTGAGAGAATTGGGGATTTAATGGCCTGATTTCTATAGAAAATAATAAAATAATCAAGCATGCCACGTGCCACATGCTTATTGGTCCAATTTTTTTAACTTTTTCTTCTTAATTTTCCACCACAAATATTTTGGTATTTACCCAATCCTACCACAATTAAAATCCCTTGGTCTTGACAAGTGCTAGGGCGAAAAATTTACCGATTTGCCCTCGGGGTAGAAAAATTACGATTTTGCCTTATACTATGAAATGTACTGGAATCACATTATTTCTACTTTTCAACCTCAAATAACACTAATATTGATCAATATTAACCCAAATGGGGTGAAAATCGTTTTATAAAAATTCTTGTTTAGTCCTCCAATGATAAAATTACCATTTTGCCCTTGTGCTCCAAAAATACCAGGAATCATAATTTTTCATTGCTAAACATCATTTTATACTCCAATAATCATAATTATATTTCATATAATTATTCTTGGTAAAATGTGATCAAATCTTGACTAAAAATCTCCATTTTATCATTGAATGGTAAAATGACTGTTTTGTCCCTAATCGATCAATTTTTTCTGATGGACTCCAAACTGGATCTTGAACTCCGAATCACTATTCTAAGCCATTTTGTGGGTTTTAAAATTTTCAAATTCCTTTTAGAATTTCTATTTGAACTAGTTCAAGGCTCGATTTAACTTAGTTGTACCACTCGGTACAATACCGTCTTTTAATCGAGCTTGACAAGGTTTCACATTCACTCTCCAAATCCTTTATTGAGCATTGACCCTTTTTATCAAGTGATTTACTCATGTGAGGTTTACATGAGGGGTTTTATTGAGAATGAAACTAAATTGCATTGTTTTGAAATAAGTGCATCATGATTTTCAAATTTTTCCTATTGATTACTTGTTCCCTTCCTTGTTCACTCACTAGGTTTATACTCACCATTTTCAACTTCATGTTTTCAGATCCAAAGGCAGCTGGTAACTAGGTCGAGGTGCCCTTTTAGATTCATTTCCTTGGTAAGTATCTCGACATTCAGTAGCCATACATCACTCAGGTTTCTCCTCTGGAAATCGAGTTTCCTTTTTGAGATGTATAGATAAACCTAATGTAAATTATTAAGATATATGTTGTAGACAATATATGTATATTTTGATGGGTAATGCCACAACGAGTTGGCAACGAGTAACATCATTTTGATTCGAAATTATGAAATGTGACTTTAATAACTTTGATGGAATAATGAACAGGTCACATAAATAGGCTTGCTTGGGCTTAGTGGGCTATGTCCATTGAGCCCATGCGTCGGTCATGGCCCAAAATTTGGGTCGTGACATCTTAATAGATGATTCTTTGATTTTAAAGTGCACTTAAGGAAAGATAAGTGTCTAATTTCATCTTCGGGTTGATGAACTAATGAGGTTGTGAGATTTGGCAGTTGAAGTAAATTTGAGGAATCTCAAGTTGGATATGTTTGTATGTGACCTATAACTAGTAAGTTGGTTATGACTCGAGAATTATAAAGATCGGTTAAGTTATGAGGATGCATGCAAGAATATCATTGATTATTAAAATGCGTTGTCGTATAAGTTGAAATTACCTAGAGAGCACTCGATCATGAAAATATTGGAGATTATTATCAAGAATATAGTACTACCGGTTACTGGATTTAAATCATCTACAATGTTGAATATATATGAAATAGATAAAACGTTTTGATCTTTATGTAAACCAAAATAGAGATTGATTGATGATTTAGACCCATGGTCAATGGTGGGATAAATGCTTGAATGTTGAAAGGTTTGATAAAAGATCAAGGTAGAGGAACTGTAAATGGTTATGTGAACATGCATGATTGATAATTTAAGGTTGATTTGATTACGGTGCAACTAAAATTAATGGCATATTTGAATTCACTCTATAAGATGAAGAATAATATTGTTTTGATCTAAAAAGTGTAGTACACATAATTGCATCTATTACGACATTGTCGAGTTGTCTATAAAGATTGGAAGTTGATATAATGTATAAACCAAGATCCTATGTTAAGAATGGACAACGAAAGTGATGTGGTAGAATTTTAGAACTTTAATTGCTCACCCTATGTTGATTTGAATTCAAGGACGAATTCTATTTAAGTGAGGGAGATTATAATACCCCGTACTTTGATATGTTGACTAATAAAGCTTATCGGATGCCAATTTGAGGTTAATTAGAATGTTTAAAAGTGAGTCAGAAGTGAATTGGAGCATAATAAGACCTTTTAGGTGCCAAGGAGAGAAGTGAAAAATTTTGAAATAAAATAATATTAAAATATTAATATTTTATTTAGCATCGAAATTTTTTCATGAAGGAGTATATGGTCAATCTAAGTGGGGGAGAAGAGGAATGAGGAAATTTCAGATGAGGTTAATGGGGCCCACGTGTCTTTATTAAATAAAGTTAGCTCGGGGAAGTAAATATTTAAATATTGCAATGATACCGCATTTAAGCATAAACTTGATATTTTATTGATACAAGTGTTAACGAAGAAAAATGGAAAGAAATTGGAATTAAAAGATTGTGGGAGGATACAATTAAAAAGGGTGAAAACCTTGGAGGGTAAAATGGTAATTTTGTCGTTAGCTTGGTCAAAGCTTCCTTTGGAAGCTTTGACTCTTCATTCTTATCTCATGGCCGGTTCTTATCTCCACCCACAAGATATTTTCATCTACTCCTTCAAGCTCCCATGCCATTTTCAATCTTCCATGCCATTTTCACCTTGCCACCATGCATTTGAAAGGAAAAATAGAAAGAATCGGCCAATGAAAGAAAAGAGAGAAAAGTGAGAGGCTTGGGTAGTGAGTTATTCAAGAATAATTGAAGAAATATCAAGTGGGTCTCAAGATTCAAGAAACATAAGGCAAGGATTTTTGTGTTTTAAGCTCATGGTTGGTTAAATCTTTGGAGAAATAATGTGTGAATCATTTTGTGGCAGCTATGGTGGCCATGGGTGTGAGGAAATTATGAATTTTGTTGGGTGAAATCTAAGCTAAAACCAAGTGGTAAGCTTAATGCTACAATTTGAAGCCTATGATTGGTTTAATATGGTGAGAATGATTGTGTGCAATATGTAGGGTTATTGTGATGTCATGGGTATGGTTAGAAGGCAATTATATTAATTGTAAGCTTAGAAATAATTGAGTAAAAGTGAGGATGATTGTTGTTGCCATATATGTTGATTATGTATGGAAATATAAGACGAATTTGAATGAAAATGGCTAGAAAAAGGTTAATATGGGTGCTAGAGTCATAATTAAGTTACCGATAATTATAATTTAAAGAATTACACAAGTAAAGGATAAAGGTAACTATGGTAAAAATGTGTCAAGATATAAGTTATTTGAATAAGGATTTATGATTGAAGGAAAAACAAAAGTAGAAACAATGTACACTAAAAATATTAAATTTGGATTGTTGCTAGGAAGTGCAAAACTAAAGATAGTAGACTGTGGTGGTGTGGCTGAGGAAATAACGAGTGACCGACAAGTAGAAATAGCTAGATACGCCTCTGAACTAATAGCGATGTAATATCCCGCTATCATAAGGTGAGTGAACTTGCATTAAAATGTTTTGGGATAAATGCATACGTGTTTAATTGAATCACATGAAATGTTTTATCAGACTTTTCTTTAAAACGTGCATGGGAGCAAGCCTTTGATGAAATTGTTTTATGTGGTAAAATATGTGATATAATGAAACCATGTGTTCCTATATTATGTGGATATGTGTGTTATGCTTTGAGTGATAATGCTGTATAATAGCTATAACCGTGCACGTGCGGTGTGGGAGTGCACGTGACGGTGCCGGTGGTGTACGGTGTGGGAGTGCACATGCCGGTAATGATGTGGACGAGAGTGCGTGTGATGATATTAAAATGTGCGTGTAGGGAGTGCACATGATGATATTGAAATGTGTGTGTAAGGAGTGCACATGATGATATTGCCTTGTGTGTGTAGGGAGTGCACATGAGCTGAGTAAGGCGGCGGTGGTGTACATGTATATATATATATATATGCTATAGATAAATTATGAAAATAAAAAATATTCTTATACTATATGCTATAGAATGCCTTTTCGTTGCAGCGAGAAACCCTCTATTTTGCTTGTCTTGATTGGATATTTGCTGTAGTTTTCACTCTTTTCAACTCCATTGTGAATTATAAATCCTTCACCTTAAGGGATTAAATAATCAAGAGTTGAATTAAGGGCTTTACAAGAAATTAAACTAAATTGCATTGTTTTTTAAAATAAGTGCATCCTGTTTTCAAAATCTTTCCATATCGTTTGCTTGTTCTCTTCTTATGTTCACTCACTGGGTTTATACTCACTATTTTAAACTTCATGTTTTTAGATTCAGAGGTAGTTGGGACCTAGATTGAAGTGTCCATTTGTATTCACCATTTGGTAGGTACCATGGTATCCTATAGCGGCACCCACCCCCAGAGTCACTCCGTTGATAGTCAAGGTATGTTGTTAGTGTATATATTTACTGAAATGTAAATTATGAGATTGTTATGCACTCTGTATGTTGATTGATTACCCCTATTGGTTAGGGTTGAAGATTGATAACCCTATTTTAGGGATATTATATATATATATATATATACTTGGTTCTCACGGTCTAATTTTGAAAGAACATTCATTAGAAATTTTGAGAAATAGATCTTAAAGAAAGAAAGGCTTGCTTGGGTCTGGTGGGCTATGCCTATTGGGCCCTTGCTCCGGTCATGGCTCAGGAATTAGGCTGTGGCATTTAGCCATGAATCCAAGTCAAAGAAAATAAGAAAAACACAGAAGTAGACAAAGAAACTAATTATTGAAGTTTTACAATCTCAATTCTCTCTCAAATTATTTTGTTTTTTTGCTTTGTTCTTGGCTCTTTTTCTCTAGAATTGTTGCTTGCTAACTCCCCCCTTTAAACCTTTGAAAAAGGTCCCTTAAATTGGCTCCAAGTAACCTAATTTTCAAAATTCTGTTAAAGTTTTATTTTTGGAAACTTGGGGTAGCACCGTGGCCATGATTTCTTGGCATCGTGCTCTTGGGTTTTTGTATGATGCACCCATCTAGCCCAGTGCCGCTGCCACAAATTTCCAGTGCTGCGATGGTGGTTCCTGATAACTCTTTGATATAGAGTTATTTAGACTTAATTTTGATAGTAATTTAGCTTAGTTCTTGTAGTAATGCATTGAAATTAGTGGGTTTTATTTAAATTATTTTAGGATAGTTAATTCAGGTGAGTCAATTTAATTTTAGTTAATTTTATGCTTAATTTGGTGTTAATGTGATTAAGGTAGGTTGTTGTTAATTTATTTGTACTTTTGTAAGTATTTAATGAAGAAAGAATTTTAATGAAAGAAGGAGAGCAATTTTAAGGTGTAGACTTTTGCTACATATATTTTGGTATTTCAACCATAACTCTCTCTACAGATCTCTAAATAAAATCATTCTTAGACCATTGGAAAGCTAAGAGAAAAAACTACAACTTTCATGTTCACCATGTTTCCCAGTTCGGCCTAGAAGATGGTTAAAAATCTTGTTGAAGTTGGAGAACTATAGTAGTCTTAGAACAATTACGATTTTTGCTATTTAAATGGTCAAGGCCACAGTCCACATAGTTTGATGAGGAAATCCTAATTGGAATTGACTTCTTCTTCACTCAACTTGGCCTAACTTCAAAGCCTTATAAAAACAACCTTTTAGAGGACTTTGAGGATATAACGAAACATTAGATTGAAAGCTAAGAATCAGGTCACAAAAGCATTGAAGTTGAGAAGAATTTGAAGAATTCAAGGAGTTTTGGAGATCAAGATTATAGTTTTTGGTTTTTTCTATCTTTTTGTTATTCTCTTATTTTCTTGGTCTTGTTTTTAATGTTTAAGTTTTATTTGATGATGATGTGTGACTTGATAGGGAACTAATTCATTTATCTAAGATTATGATTGAACTCAATATGTAGTCTAATTTATTTATCTCTCTTTTATTTATGTTTTATGGTTTTAAGTTATTTATTTTATTCTGTTCTTAATGCTTTTAGTTGACTGGCCACCAATTAGATTGAATTGGAAACTTAAGTTAAAACTTGATGAAAGAGATTTAGGTAGACCTTGAATAGAATAACGTATAATCAAATGCATTTAGTTGATTAGGTGGTTTGATTTGCATATAGGGTAGACATACACCTATAAGACATACGTAGCCAAAATTAGAGCATGAACTTAATGAATCTGTCTTCAATTTAATTTGCATAGACATATAGTAAATTAATTGCGAGCGATATTTTACTGAGAAACTTGACAGAGACTTGTAAATAATTTAGGACTTTAGGTTAACAAATTAATCCATTAAACTAAGTTAAGAGAGAGAGATAATATTCAGATGAAGTGTTAAGGGACATAATAATCTTAGGTCTAAATGTCAATCGAGGTTACAAAAGTAATTTTTCTGAGTAAATTTAGAGTAGTTTTAGTTTTTAAATTGTGTTTTTTAATTAAAATTTTAGTGTTTGGATAAAATTAGGGTGTGTAATATTAGCAATTAATAGTAAGAATTAATTCAATTCCTTGTGGGATCGACACTCTACTTATCATTAGAATAACTTTGCAATACGTATATTTGCGCGGGTAGAAAATTGAACAACAAGTTTTTGGTGCCGTTGCTAGGGAGTTGACTTTTAGTTCTTTCTTGTTAATATTAATACCAATCATTCTTAATTTTAATCCAGACTTTTCTTTTCTTTAATTTTTCAGGTACTTTTGGTCATTGTACGCGAAAAGTTCGAAATTTGGAAATTATTCCTTTTGATCTAGAAATCGAAAAGACTTTTTGAAGACTTCGGGGGAAAAATAAAAAAGTTTCTACTCCAAGTAAAACAATGGTTGATCAACAAGAGGAAGAAACCAAGTCTTTGAGGGATTATGCAGTTCCACAAGTACAAAATCTCCACTCTAGTATCGAAGACCTCATATTCAAGCCAACAACTTTGAAATTAAGCCATCAATTATTCAAATGATTCAGACTACTGTTTAGTTTAGGGGTTAGTGTGAAACCTTGATCTTTATAGACTCGTAGCTAGAAGTAGACGCGATATCACGGACTAGGGGTAATTTCGTCATTTCCTTAGTGAGCCCCTAGAAGTATGCTTTGAAACATTATTAAAGCCTAAGTAGGCCTAAGGCATAAATGAATGATAAAAATAAAGATAAAATGACGAAAGAAATAGAAATAATGATGATTTCCTAGGTAAGGGCAAAATTATCATTTTTCATCTCAGGTCTAAATTTTTAAGTTTTCGTGAACCCAAGTATTTCTAGACTATTATGGACTTTGTCTCAGTGTCAAAAGAGTAAAAAGATTGCACAAAGGATTGGAGGAAGACAAAGCCAAGTTGTTAAGGGCATTTTCATAATTTAAACGGAGTTTGGATAAGCTTTAGCTATAAATATCATTTTCTAGCAGCTTCTTCTCATTTTCCAGTAGCTTATTCTTCTTCTTCCTCCCATTTCACGTTGCTTTCATCCTCCATGGAAGCTTGTTTTGAAACCTCCATAACTTCTCTCAAGTTAACTCCAATTTTCATGCTTTTGTGCACTTTTTCATAGAACCTTTTGTGCTCTTTCACTCTCTCACCTTAAAACCTTTAAAAAGTCTTACTTCCATACTTCCTCTCACTAGCTAGGTGTTTTAGAGAGAGAAAGAGGGAGCTTCTATAATAGCTTAAAAATTTTTGGAAAGGAATTCAATTACAAAGCTACCAAGGGGAGTAGTAAATTAGAGTTGACTTTTAAGTTATTGAAAATGGCTAGTGGATAGACTTGTGAATGTTTTGTAGTTAAGGATTATTTAGTCATCCTTAGTGTGAGTAGAATAGTGAAAGTAAACAGCCGCTTAATGGCAATTGGAAGCTAGTTAGGAATAACTAGTAGAACGTGATTTAGGAGATAGCTGTTAGAATTATGGTTATGTGAATTAAGTTGATTTGTGATGCTATTGTGTGTGATAGGTTCCAACGAGACCCCACATATCCATTCGGAGCATTAGTGGAAATTGGAGTCGATCTAAGATTTAACAAATATTGGTGAGTGACTTGCATTTCAAAATGCTTTGGGAAGTGCCTACATGTTTAAATAAATCATTTGAAAGTTTCATTTGTTTTTGCTTTAAAAAATATACTTGGGGAACAAGCCCTTGATGAAATGTTTCTATCTTGTGAAATGTGCAATATGAATAGTTCATGCATTATCACATTATATTGCTATGTATATTATGCTTTGGATGCTCTTTTTGTGTGATAATGATGACCCAACTATTTGTAGTGTGGAAGTGCACATGAGCTGATGATGACCCAACTACGTGCGGTGTGGGAGTGCACATGAGCTGATGATGACTCGGCTATGTGAGAATACGGAGTGCACATGATGATGATATTGCATTGTGCGTGTAGGGAGTGCACATGAGCTGAGTGTGGCAAGATGGTATGCATGATGATGTATGTATATACATATATATGAATATATGTTATAGAAAGTTTATGAAAATAATTGTGATTGTGTTGTATGTTGGCATTGTTAATGGCTCCCAAATTGCTTTTCATTTCAGCAAGAAAATGACTTTTTGATGTAACAATACCCCTTTTAACTAAATTGCTCTATTTCTCGCTACAGCGAGAAACTCTCGGGTTGGGGGGGGGGGGTTACACTGGCCTGGTTCTCGTTGTAGCGAGAAACTCTCTGGTGGTTCCAAAATTCTAGTGCAATGCTTTCACTTTGACAAATATTTTGACCACTTTCTGATCAAAACTGGGCAAAGTGGTAAATATTAAAATTGTAGCCCAGCCTCTTAGATTTCTAATGACCTAAAAATCATGTCAATTGAACTTTTGTAATGGGAGATATGCTTGAAAAACCGAAGCATATGGAAATTGAGAATGCCTTTTCGCTGCGGTGAGAAAACCCTCTGTTTGTTTGTCTTGCTTGGTTATTGCTGAAATTTTCATTCTTTTCAACTTTATGGTTCATCATGGATCTTGTAACATTAAGGGATTAAATATTCAAAGTTTGAAATAAGGGGTTTTAACCAAAAAAAATTGACTAAATTGCATGGTTTATCGTAAGTGCATCATGTTTTGTAAAACATTAATTGTCGTTGCTTGTTCCCTTCTTATGTTCACTCACTAAGTTTATACTCACTCTTTTAAATTGCATGTTTTCAGATCCATATATAGTTGGGATTGAGACTAAGGAGTCCACTTGCATTCACTCTTGGTAGGTATAATGGCTTAGTGGGCTACGTCCACTAGGTTTATGCGTCGATCATGGCCAAGAATTTGGGTCGTGATAGTTAGCCTAATGATGATATGAATGCTCATATTGTAAATTTCATGGATATTTGCAATACATTCAAGGCTAAAGGCATTACTGATGATGCCATAAGATTGAGGCTTTTCCTTTTTTCATTGAGAGATAAAGGAAAGAGTTGGTTAAATTCACTTCTTGCTAGTTCTATTAATACTTGGGATGATTTGGTTAAAAAATGCTTAGCAAAATTCTTCCCACCTGCTAAGTCAGTGAAGATGTGCAATGATATTACTTCTTTCATGCAATTTGATTCTAAGTCACTATATGAGGCTTGGGAGAGGTATAAGGATTTGATAAGAAGGTGTCCTCACCATGGATTACCTAAGTGGCTACAAGTTCAGACTTTTTACAATGGTTTTCTAGGACCTTTTAGAACTACTATTGATGCTACCGCTGTAGGTGCACTCATGAGTAAATCCATCAATAAGGCTTATGATTTGCTTGAAGAGATAGCTTTCAATAATTATCAATGGCCATCTGAAAGATTTAGAACATGAAAAATTACTGGAATTCATGAATTAGATGTGATAAACACTATTTCTACACAATTGGCTTTTTTCACAAAAAAAAAAGATAAACTGAGTGCTAATGTTATTTAGAACTCTTTTTATGATGTGTGAATTTTATGGGGAAGGATATTCCAATGGCAAATGTCCCATCTATTCTGAGTCTTGTCAATTTGTTGGAAATAAGCAACAGAACAATCCCTATTCCAACACTTATAATTCTGGTTGGAGGAATCATCCTAATTTCTCATGGAATAACAACCAAGGGTCTTCATCAGCATCTAAGTCAAACTTTCCTCCTGGATTTCCATCTAGAGCCCGCATACTAGAGAAAAAGCCTTCAACGGAGGATATGTTCATGCAATTCATGACAAAGACTGATACATTCATAACAAAGACTGATGCATTTATGACAAGGACTGATGCCTCCATTCAAAATCAAGCAACTTCAATTAAAAATCTTGAGGCACAAATAGGCCAACTTGCCAATGCTTTAAATACTAGACACTAATTCAAGGATCAATAGATCTTTATTAAGCTTGTAATGTAAGTGTTGGTATGAGTCCTACAAGCCAATTTGTGAGTGCATGGGAATCACAGTTTGAGATATTCATGTATGACATTTTGTTATTTATAATAACATTGAGGTAGTTCTTTATCCATAAGTTTGTAACTTAATTACTACTTATACTTATGTAGATAAATCCCATGGAACTACATATGGCTTACAAAGGAATTGTTTGAGATACAATTATGAGATCCTTATGCATCAAAGCATTATTCCTAAAAGTTCATGATCATTGTATTATTGAGACGTGCTTAAAGATTGGCATATGCAATTTTCCTTGCTTGTGAAGTAAGCAACTAATTTCATAGGTTGAAGTATAGAGATACTTGGAACTATCATGTGGGTGCTTCCCACGAGAAAGCACATTCATTGAGCATGACTCAACATGAGAAGTGCATTTGGCATCTCACTCTAGTGTCTATGCTATACGTCTCATGTATCCATCGTGTAACTACTCCTTAAACTTGAGTTACTAGGTTATCTTATAGGTAGAGTGTTATACTTTGATTTCATCCCTATGGGTCTTACCACGGATGCCAAAACAAGATTTTTTGGGTATAACATGAAGCATGTGGAGGCACATAAGTAGTCAAGATAGGAATCATCACCCTAAGAGATTCACAGGGACATATTTCATTAGTTTTTGGTTGATATTAACTTCATCAAATCCTTGGCTAAGGTGATTGTGAGATTATGAAATGAGTTTCATAAGTCTCCATAGAGCTAATGATCTAACTGCAAGAACAAATATGTAGATCAATAACAGTAAACACTACACCAAGCTTTTATCATTTTCAGGATATATGTTGAGGGAATGAATTACACTGATAAACTGTACACTTAAAGGTTGTCGAAGAACTCTTTGATTCTCTTAACAATTGGGTGGCCATGATGCATTGCTAGATGCCAATCTTGGCTTATGAAATTACATTAATTTAATATGAATATGATTTATTTAAATTAATTGATAAAGATGATGATTCAATTCCATTGCCAACATGTTAAAAACTTAATAGATCACACACATAAAGCTACATTATGGATTGAATTGAGAGTAAGACGAGTTAAGTTAGACTTAAATCCATAACTAGGTTTTAATCTACTACAGACTTAATTAAAATATTTTAATTGAGTTTTAGGTCAATATTATAAGGAGTTATAATATTGAGGACTTATGTACAAATAAATAAGTTATTTACCCTAGTTATAAAAGGTCTTTTTCTAGCCACTCTTCATACAAATTGAGACTTTCTTTTATGCTGTCACCCCTTGTGAAAGCTCTTGACAAGGGTTTATTTTCTATGGTGTAGTTGGAGATTGAGTGAAGAAGAAAGGGACAATCAACTGTCCACTTTGCTAGCACAAAGGCATGGTTATAAAGCTCTCTCCTTGAAGAAGTATCCATTGTAGTCGTGTGTACATCTATTAGAGGCCAAACGCTTGGGTGGCTCTAGTTCTCCACTTTTTTTCAATGTTCACAGGTTAAATCAAAGAAGGAGGAAGCCACCGTGATTCTCACATCACTTGGCAAAGGTATTCTAATTGCTTTCGTCTCCCTCAAAGTTTTTATTTGTGTTAAAACATGAAGGTGATCTGAAGTAGGTGCGGCATTTTATTTTTCTTATTCTATTGTGGTTTAATCTGATCATGTCATACCTAATAGTGGTATCGTAGCCTCCCATGGCTTGTTTTAATGTAAACTGATGCGTTGTTATTGTTTAATTCCAATTCTGATTAGATGTGAGGCGTTTAGAAAAGATCAAGTAAGTTTTAAATTTTGATTATGTTTTAAAGTAATTTATCACATATTCGAATTTTGATTTTTAATACTTATTTATTTTAGTAACTAATCTTGTTTAAGTGTCTCAATTTCGTAGAACAATGTGAAACAAGATGCATAAAAGAGTTTCGCAAGAAAAGGATTCAATTTCATGGGAAACAAGATGTGGTTTTTGACAAATTCAAGTTCTGTCCAGATTTGCATATGGATTGATATTCAGTTTTAAATAGTGTCACAGCCCAAAACTCGAGCCATGACTGACACATGGGCCTAATGGGCATAGCCCACTAAGCCCATGCAAGCCTCTTTATATAATCGAGTTCATCATTTCATCAATCATGCATCACCATTTCTAAACCACAATTCTCAACTATACATATTTCGATAATATAACATAGCGACCAAATATTTATATTTGTATTATCCAAAGTATTTTTATTTATTGCCATCTCATAATGGCAGCATCAATCAAAATATACATATATCGTTTACAAATAATCTTAGCACTTCACATCTAATGTGCATGTGCACATGCAAAATACTCTTGACGACTAGCGGAGTGACCTTGGGTGAGGGTACGACTACTGAATGCCAAAATAGCTACCAAAGGGTGAATGCACATGAATGCCTTGGTCTAGGTCCAAATTGTCTCTGAGTCTGAAAACATAAAGTTTAAAAGAGTGAGTATAACCCAATGAGTGAATATAAAAAGGGAACAAGCAAACGATAAGGAAAATTATAGAAAACATGATGCACTTATAGTAAAAATAATGCAATTTAGTTTAAATTCTCATTAAAACCCCTCATTTCAAATTTTGATTGCTTAATTCTTTACTGTTGAAGGATTCATGATCAACCATGAAGTTGGAAAGAGTGAGAACTACAGCAGAATCCAAGCAAGACAAGCGTAACAGCATAACAGAGGGTTTCTCACTATAGCGAAATTTGGACTAAGAAAAATTTTGAACTTCTTGAGAGTTTCTCACTGTCACGACCCAATTTCTCGGGCCATGACCGGCGCATGAGCTCAATGAGCATAGCTCACTAAGCCCAAGCAAGCCTATCCATTTACCTTTGCTTAACAAATTTATCATATCATGCATACACACACACTTTTTTTTTTTTCGGGTGTGAACATAGCCAAAACATAATGGCATTATAGATAATAATATACATGCACTATACGAGTCATGTATTTAGCAATTTACATTGCATACACATATTCACATTGTTAGATTGTATTCATAATACAAAAGGACCCATGACTTCCAGCGGAGACATTTACAATAAAAGGGATTACTATCGAATGCCAGACACATACCTAGGAGATGAACTACGAGGACTCCTCGATCTAGGGTCCAACAGTCACCTGATCTGAAAACATGAATTTTTATAAAACATGAGTACAATACTCAGTGAGTGAACAAGGAAGGGAACAAGCAACAATTAGGGAGAATTTAAAATCATGATGCACTTGTTTCAAAACAATACAATTTAGTTCATTCCTATTTAAAACCCCTCCAAACCCGAGAGTTTCTCGCTACAACGAGCATGAATTTCGCTGCAATGAAAACAGAGCAACAAGAGAAACATTTTTTCTCACTCAACAAAAAGCCATCCTGCTAAACTAATAAAATCAACATAAAATTCATGAAAATTCTCAAAGTATAATGTGTCAAATTTCACGTACATTACAACCATAAATCATTGTCCATGAATTTGCTATAACACACACATTTACATATGTATATATATATATATATATACCCATCATCATCATCTCACCAACCCATCATCATCGTCACCAGCTCATCATCATCATCACCAGCTCATGCGCACTCCCTACTCGCACATGGTTGGGTCATCACCGGGTTATGCGCACTCCCTACTCGCACATAACCGGGTAATCCTCGGCTTATGCGCACTCCCTACTCGCACATAGTCGAGTCAACATAATTACACAACATTATATTCAAGCATATATGTATATCAACATAATGCAGCCACATAGAAATCCATAATAACCACATTTCATAACATAAACCTTTTCTCAAAAGCTTGTTCCCAAGGCATTCATTTTCATGAAAAATTGCATAAAATCATTCAAACACTTTGTTCAAAACAGTCATATTCCCAAAACAATTTTGATAGGCAGTCCACTCACAGGTGTCGAAAATTCGGATTCTGGGTGAACTCTGACTAATAGTCCTCAGGCGTAATTCCTTTGCCTTTTCCGGACGTCTCACCACCTTGACAAATAACAAAGCCGAGGAATTTACTATATTGTCCCTAAATTGATATAAATTAATTTAAACTACTAATGCTTGATATGTAAATGCAAAAATATTTCCGATTACCGCTTAATCACGGTATCGATTAAATTCGACCGATCACCCGATTAATCGGCGATTGTGTCCAAATCACCTCCAAATTAATTCATTTCTCCTCTAATACCTTAATTTACCACATACATTTAAATAAAGCCAAATTCAGCATTAGAACCCTCACAATTCCTTATAGAAAAAATTTGGTCATTTGGTGTACTAGCATCGAATTTTTTTCTACATAACCGTTTCACCTTACTTCATCATTTTCCATGCCATTTTCCTTGAAATAAAAACAATCCCCCATTGATATTCAGCCCTCATGATTCGACCAACAAGGAACCCTAGAGAAATTGAATATTTCTTTTGTGTTTTATTCATAACCATGCTTAACTATCCCTAAACACTAACATAGTCTAAAATCAAATTATTCCAACAACAATTCCTCTTCCATACCCATTTTTCAGAATTGAGTTCATCATGATAACTCAATATTCAACCATGAAAATCAAGAACAAAAGCATGGGTAAGCTAGGTATCAAGGAGAATTAAAGAAATTTTAACTTACCTAGCTTGTTTCCTTGATTTCTTCACTTTTTCTTTGAATTTCCACCTAGGTTTTCTTGTTTTTCCTTTTCTTCTTCCTTTTTTCTTGTTGCTGGATGCCTAGGCCTAACATGGTGAGGGAATTGGGGATTTAATGGGCTGATTTCTATAGAAAATAATAAAATAATCAAGCATGCCATGTGTCACATGCTTATTGGCCCAAATTTTTAACTTTTTGACTTTTTCTTCTTAATTTTCCACCACAAATATTCTGGTATTTATCCAATCCTATCACAATTAAAATCCCTTGGTCTTGACAGGTACTGGGGCAAGAAATTTACCGATTTGGCCCTGAGATGGAAAAATTACGATTTTGCCCCTATACTCCGAAATGTACCGGAATCTCATTATTTCTACTTTTCAACCTAAAATAACACTAATATTAATCAATATTAATCAAATGGGGCAAAAAAAATATTTTATAAAAATTCCCGTTTAGTCCTCTAGTGGTAAAATTACCATTTTGCCCTTGTACTCCAAAAATACCGGGAATCAAAATTTTTCATTGCTAAACATCATTTATACTCCAATAATCATAATTATATTTCATATAATTATTCTTGGTCAAATGTGATCAAATCTTGGCTAGAAATCTCCATTAAATCATCAAATGGTAAAATGACCATTTTGTCCCTAATCAAACAATTTTCCTGATGGACTTCAAATTGGACTTTGAACTCCGAATCACTATTTTAAGTCGTTCTGTGGGTTTCAAAATTTTCAATTTCCTCTTAGAATTTCTATTTGAACTAGTTCAAGGCTCGATTTAACTTAGTTATACCACTCGGTACAATACCGTGTTTTAATCGAGTTTGACAGGGTCTCACACTCACTACAGCAAAATTCAGAGCATAGATTAAGTGAACCACCTGAGAGTTTCTTGCTGCAGCGAGAATACATTTTCGCTACAGCAAAAACCTGAGCCATGAAATTCCCCAACACCCAAGAGTTTCTCGCTGTAGTGAGAAACAAGGCAATTAAGTTAGAAGAATGTTTGTCACAATAAAAGATCCAGTTTTTGCTACAATGCAATTTAATTTGGAAATGTTTAACAATTTCAACATTCAATATTCAATGCAAATACATATTAATTCTAAACCTCTCTATATAGCAAATATATATATACATATATAAACACATATACCACCACCGCCTCACCCAGCTCATGTGCACTCCCACACCGCACATAGCCAGAGTCATCGTGTGCACCCCCACATCGCGCATAGCAAATGCCATCGTGTGCTCCCCCACATCGTGCACAGCTAATGCCATTGTGTGCTCCCCTACATCACGCACAGACAATATCATCATTCACACTCCCACATCTTATCATCACCAGCATGTGCACTCCCACACCTCACATGCACGATTATAATTATCACACAATATTAACTATCCATACACGACATATATATATCCACCTAATATAGGAGCACAAGGATTCATCATATTACACATTCACAACATACAACGTTTCATCAAGGGCTTGTTCCCATGCAATTTTAAAGAAAAACCAATAAAATATTTCAAGTGGTTCAATCAAGCACATAATCATTTATTCCAAAACATTTTTAACGAAAGTTCAGTCACATGTCTTTGTTAATGCTTGTGGATCAACTCCAACTTTGACTAATGGTCCGTGTGGTGGTGTGAGGCCTCGTTGGAACCTATCACACATAATAGCATCACAATCAACTCAATTCACATAAGTATAAATTCTAAAAGCTATTTCTTAAATCATGTTCTACTAGTTATTCCTAACTAGCTTCCGATTACCATTAAGTGGCTATTTATTTTCACGATTCTAGTCATACTAAAGATGAATAAACAACCTCAACTACAAAACACTCACAAATCTACCCACGAGCCATTCTCAACAACTCAAACATAAACTCAATTTCATTACACACCTTGCTAGATTTGTAATTGAATTCCTTTTCAAAATTTCTCAAGCTATTATAGAAAGTCTCTCTTTCTCTCTCTAAAATACCTTGCTAGTGAGAGAAAGTGTTAAGGTAAGACTTTGAGGGTTTTAAGGTGGAAGAGTAAAAGAGCACAAAGGACTTTGTGAAAAGGTGCACAAAAGCATGAAAATTGGGATTTAACTTGAGAAAGTCATGAAGGTTTTTTAAGGAGTCTTCCATGGAAGATAAAGAGCGTGAAATGGAGAGAAGAGATGGGAAGAAGAAGAAAAAGCTGCTGGAAATTTTTTATATCTATCCTATAGTTGACTAAAGTTCCTTTTATTTACAAAAATGCCATTCAATAATTGACTTTGCCTTCTTCTTCCACTTGGTTCAAACCTTTTACTCTTTTGACACTAAGAAAGGTTCATAATAGATTAGAAGTACTCGGGTTCATGAAAACTTAAAATTTTAGACTCGAGACCCAAAATGAACATTTTGCCCCTATTATGAAAATTATCATATTTTCTATTTTTTTCATTTATTTCTTATTATATACATCATTCATTTATTTCTTAGGCTTATTTAGGCCTTAATAATATTAGAAAACCCACTTCTAGGAGCTCACCAAGGAAAATGACAAAATTACCCCTAGTCCGTGTTATCGCATCTACTTCTACTAATGTATCTATGGAGTTCAAGGTTTCACAAATTGAGGTCTAAAAGCCTTTAAAAATTCTAAAAAAATTTGAAAGTAATCTACATTGAAAGTGTTTCAACATGATTGCTTACTAGCTACAAACGGTGAAAAGGAAAGGCTTTGAAATTGTGGCTGAAACCACTATTGCCAATACTAGTTTCAGGTCATCGTTTTAGCTAAGAAAGGCAATTTCAAAGATTCCTAAAATTGTGCAATTATTGCACCTTTTTGGATAAATTTTGAAGTTTGAGTGTGTTCAAAAGATTCTTGGAAAGATTACTAAAATTAAGGGATTTAATCCCTTGATTTATGCCACTATAATGCTACATATGCAACCTAAAAATTACAGCTATGTACTGAAGACATAAGCTAGGGTTTTTTGGGGTTTTGGCCTTTTAAATCATGTCTAAAAATTATGAAATTTCTATATGGAAATGTTACTTTTGTTTGGTGACCATGCTTAAAATTTGGAAAATAAATTCCCTGATCTGGTGTTGCATCAAGCCACAAAACTGTGACTGGTACAATGTTGCCAGAATTTTGTAAAGTCATGATTTTTGGGATTTTAATGTCCATATTTGCAGCCTGAATTCGTGCAAACAAAAATGCTAATTCACTGAATTCTAGAAAGATAAATTTTGATATATTTAAATTAGGGAATTTGATTCTTTAAAATAAGGATATCCGAATTCAATTAATCACATCCATAAATTTCGAAATTTGATTCCTACAAATATGGAAGTGTGATAAATTTGGACAAGATAAATATCATGAATTAATTTCCTTCTTTTAAGAAGAGAAATTCGAATTGGATGCTTAAATATAATTAAAGGTAATATTGTCTTAAATATTAGATTTAAATTATCTAATGAGATTAGAAATTGAAGACACATAATCTTTAATTTAAAAGGAATAGAAAAAGTTACTTAAAACATTTAAGGATTACAAATTAAAAATATTTTAATTTGTAATAATATTTTAATTATAATCTTAATAAGATTAGGAATGGATAATATTACTAATACTGATTAGTAAAGACTTTTCATATATGAAAAAATGTTTCCATACACAAAATTAAAAATGAACTCGAAATTACTTGCACACTAATTATGGAGGCCTCATATGATTAACAATTAGAATAAGACATAGTTTTAATTTTATGTTCATATGGAAGGATGTATGTGGATGATTATGAACTAGGCCAAATATGATTTTACAATTGGTTGAATGTGATTCTTAGTATTTTTGAAATATGGCCTACGTGTCCTACCTTTTCTTTCAATCTTAGTTTTTAAAATTCTTTCCTCATCTAACTCCCATTGAATGTAACTCAAGGTTTCTATAGTCAACTGTAGTTAAATTAAGATAGAATAGGAATTGAATTTTTGTAAACTTGAAGATGAAAATCAAAAGGGCCAAAAAGGGCAATGGAGATTGCAAGACAGAATACAAGATGTTGTATGTAATCCCCTAGGTTTGACCAAGCTAGTTTCCTTCGATGGCTCTAGAAAATTAGTGTAGATAAGGTTTATAACCATCCAAAGTAGTTTGCATACAATAGATTTATTTTATACGATTTAATAAATGTTATATGATGCAAAATAGTATGCATGAGATAGATTTATTTTTGCAATTAAATGAGTACTATGCATGCAAAGATGAGACTTTAATAAAATGAAAAACAAACCAAAATCCCTAAATAAATATTGAGTCACATGCCTCGCATGATCAAGTTGCCTTCCATTACATAACAAGATAACCAGGCCGCTTTATTAATTGGAGGCTTGTTGAGAAAACTCAAGGTCAAACTTTTACACGAGCCTGTTTGAGCTATTGGTGGGTCTTACTTAACTAGTTTTGTAAAATCTAGTTGCATGAAAACTTGATTATTATGAAACTAGAGGCAATAGTTAGGTGAAACACATATGAGATGTTCAGACAATGCTTTGCCACTTAGCTAATCTAGAAGCTGTATAGAGATACAATTGGTAAGCACAGTTACCTACCTAATCCACCTATCAAGGTTTGTTGAGAAAACTCAAGGTCATGTTTAATCTTGGAATTACGAGATTGTTACAATGTCCCTTCCATATCTCGAAACATTATATCTGTATCATACATGGCATTATATGATGATTTTGAATTTATCATTAAAAGCAATTATTGTTCTTTCTCTAAGGGAAAGATGTTCTATGGTGCAAGGACACATTCAAACAATCTCTATATCTTTGATCCAAATAGACCCATAATCAACATAAAAGTCAAGAAAGTAAAGAAAGGTGATCCAATGCTGTCTTATATTTGTCATTGTAGGCTTGGGCCCATCACTGAGACTTATTTAACCAAGTTACACAAATAAGGTTATATCGATCCATTTGATTATGAATCTTATGGAATGTGTGAGTGTTGTCTTCTTGGTAAGATGATCAATTTCTCTTTCACCAAGAAAAGTGAAAAAGTTGGGATATTACTTGGACTTGTACATTCGGACGTATGTGATCCTATGAACACAAGTGCTAGCAGAGGGTACTTTTATTTCATCACTTTCACAAATGACCATTCTTGTTATGGTTATGTGTATTTGATGAGATATATGTCTAAATCCTTTGAAAAGTTCAAAGAGTTTAGAGCAGAGGTAAAGAAACAAACTGAGAAGAGTATTCTCACTCTTAGACTTGATCGAGGAGGAAAATACCTTTAATAAGAGTTTTAGGATTATCTAAAAGAGAATAATATTTTTGCACAATGGACTCTTTCAAGGACTCCACAGCACAATGGGGTATCTGAAAGAAGGAATCGAACATTGTCAAACAGGGTTCGATCCATGATGACTCATGCAAATCTTCCTATATCTTTTTAGGGATATACCCTAGAAAGTGCTGTCCACATACTAAGCAAGGTTCTTACAAAGTCAATTGATAAGACACCATATAAGATATGGAGTGGGAGGAAACTTGATTTATCTTATACTAGGATTTGAGGGTATACTGCTTATGAGAAGCGAGGATTGTCTAACAAGCTTGGTGCAAGATCAGACGAATACAAATTTTTGGGATATCCTAAAGAATCATATGGATAATACTTCTATAATCCACTGAGCAAAAGAGTTTTGTCTCAAGGCATGCCACTTTACTTGAGAAAGAGTTCTTAAGTGGAAAGGCTAGTGGGAGTAAAGTTGTAGTCGAATAAGTTCGAGACCTATAAATTGATACTCCAATGGAACCTGAACATGAGGTTGAGACATCTGATGTGCAACCACAACCTCAAAGGACTCAATTATTCAGAAGGTATGGCAAGACATGTCAAGCTCCTAAGAGGTATGGATTTCTCTTGGATATAGATGTATTGCCCATAAATGATGAGCCCACAACCTATGAAGAGGCGATGTTGGACATCAATTTTGAGAAATGGCAAGAATCTATAAAATCTGAAATGAATGCCATGGATACAAACAAAGTATATGGACTTTGGTGGATCGACTTAAGGGATAAAATGCATTGGGTGCAAATGGGCTTTTAAGAGAAAGACCAACGTAAATGGCAAAGTACAAACCTTCAAAGCTAGACTAGTAGCAAAAGGTTATAATCAAAGACAAAGAGTTGACTTTAAGGAAACCTTTTCACTAATTGCTATGCTTAAATCCATTCGGATTTTGCTTGCAATTGCTGCATACCATGATTATGAAATATAGCAAATGGATGTAAAAATTGCATTCCTTAATGGAAATTTGCAGGAGGAAGTGTACATGACACAACCTTATGGTTTTACATCCAGTGCTAATGCCAATAAGGTGTGCAAACTTCAAAAGTCCATTTATGGACTTAAGCAAGCTTCTAGAAGTTGGAACATTTGTTTACATGAAGCTGTCAAAGGGTTTAACTTCATCGAGAATGAGGAAGAATCGTGTATCTACAAAAAGGCTAGTGGGATGCCATTATTTTCCTAGTATTATATATGGAAGACATATTGCTCATAGGAAATGATATACCATTGTTGTAATCTACTAAGATTTGGTTGTCCAAACAATTCTCCATGAAGGATTTGGGAGAAACAACATACATTTTTGAAATAAAGATCTATACAGATAGATCTAAAAGATTGGTTGGTCTCTCCCAATCCACATACATAGACCAGGTGTTAAAGAGGTTTACCATGATGGAGTCCAAGAAAGGGCACTTGCTATGTCACATGGCATCTATCTCTCTAAAGTCATGTGTCCAAAAATCAAGAGGAGAGAGAACACATGGATAAGATCTTATATTCTTAAGCAATAGAATCTATCATGCATGCAATGCTATGCATGCACTAGACCAAATGTATCTTATGCTCTGAATGTCACAAGCAGCTACGGTCACGACCCAAATTTCAAGCCATGACCAACGCATGGGCCCAATGGACGTAGTCCACTAAGCCCAAGCAAGCCTATTAATCTGACATGTTCATCATTCCATCATAAACTACTAAGTCATATATCATAACTTAGAATCAAAATAATATTAAGCATTGCCACTTCATACTAGCATACCAAATAAGTGTATATACACTGTCTACACATGTGTCTTAATAATTCACATTAAATTCATCTCTACACAACAAAATAATACTCGACTTCAAGCGGAGAGACTCTGATGAATGTACAGCTACTGAATGCCGAGACACCTACCAAGGGTTGAATATACGAAGACACTTCGACCTAGTTACTAGCTGCCTCGTGATCTAAAACATGAAGTTGAAAACGGTGAGTATAAACCCAGTGAGTGAACAAGAAGGGAACAAGCATACCATAAGGAATGTTTATCGAAATCATGATGCACTCATTTTCTCAAAACAATGTAATTTGTTCTACTTCTTAGTAGAACCCCTCATGTAAACCCCTCATGAGTAAATAACTTAAAAGATCCGTACTCAACTATGGTACCAAAGAATCGAAAAATATAGCAAAACCCACAAGTTAGCCAAAATGGACAAAAAGTTTCTCACTGCAGCAAACTTCATTCTCGCTGTAGCGAGAACCAGGTCTGGTGAAGGCCCTCAAACCAGAGAGTTTCTCCCTGCAGCGAGAGTTAGAACATCAAGGAAAAAGTCTCATTTTCCTTTAAAACAAGCCATCCTGCTAAAATAACAATAGCAACATGTAACACATGTAAACTCCCAAATTTCAACAAATCAAATGCTCACATATTTGCATTTACAACCATATACCATATATGTATATATATATATCAATCATCATGTACACCTTCCCAACATCATCATCTCATATGCAACGGCTTATGTGTACTCCCACTCGCATATAGCCAGGTCAGCAACGGCTTATGTGCACTCCCACCCACACATAGCCGGGTCAGCAATAGCTTATGTGCACTCCTACTCGCACATAGCCGAGTCAGTAATAGCTTATGTGCACTCCCACTCACACATAGCCGGGTCATCAACGGCTTATGTGCACTCCCACTCGCACATTGCCTGGTCAGCAATGACTTATGTGCACTCCCGCTCGCACATAGCCTGGTCCACATCAACATGTAAAGTAGCATCCAATGCATATCATGCATTTTAACATATTGTGATAACACATAAACCATTGTATAGCACATTTTCACAATATAAAATCATTTTACTAAAAGATTGTTCCCAAGGTACATTCTCTAAGACAAGTTGGATAAAATCTTTCATATTCCCCAAAACAAGTTTGAAATGCAAGTCCACTCACCGGTATTCGTTAAGCCTTTAGCCGACTCTTAATCCCCCTAATGATCCAATTGAGGTGATGGGGCTTTGTGAGCACCTACCATCAAATTAACATTTCCATAATGTCAATTTACATACTATAAACCATAAAAGCTATCTTTTAGCTAGCTTTCAATTGCCATTTAAATGGCCATCCATTTTCACTTTTCGATCACTCCAAAGTGAATTAACAATCTCAACTACAAAATATTCACAAATCAAATCTCTAGTCATTCTCAACACTTAAAACCCAATGCTAGTTTACTACTCACCTTGATAGCTTTATAACTTTGAACTTCTTTCCAAAAGCTCTCAAGCTATTAATAAAGCTTTCTCTTTTTCTCCCTAAAACACCTAACTAGTGAGAGATTATGAAAACAAGATTTTCATCATTTTCAAGGATTTTAAAGTGAGAGAGTGGAAGAATACAAGGGTTCTAGTCAAAAGGGCACCAAGGTATGAAAATTAGAACTAGAGAGAGAAAGTTATGAAAGCTTCACATCAAGCTTTCATGGAGGAATTGAAGAAACGTGAGAGAAAAGAGAACAAGAAAAAGAAGTTGCTAGAAATCCCAAGAAGTTGCTAGAAGGAGAAGATATTTATGGCCCAAGCTTATCCACTCCCTTGGAAATTACTAAAATGCCCCACCACAAATTAGCTTAATCCTTAAAATCCCACACTTTTTCTTTAATTTTCCCACCTAGGGTTTGTGTTCTTTCCTTTCTTCTTTACTTCATGCTTTGGCCAGCCATATGGGTGACACTAAAAGAGTTTTAAATAGATTTTACAAGGAAATTCTAGAATAATCAAAGCTTAACACATGGCATGTTTCCATTGGTCCATGTGTAATACTTATCCATTAAGCAATCTCTCTTCACCACATAAAATGTTTCAATTATCCACAATGTAAAATGTTAATGGCTGAAATCCGTGGGCATGACAAGTGTTAGGTGGTGTAAAATTTCAAAAATTCCCATTTTATCCTTGGGTGACAAAATTACCATTTTGCCCCTAGAACATAAAAATCATCAAAATTTTTATTTCCTTGTCATTTCACCCATATTTTCATCATTCATTTATGCTTTAGGCCTACTTAAGCCATAATATTGTTTAAAACTTACTTTTATGGGCTTATTGAGAAAATGATGAAATTACCCCTTATTAGGGATATCGCGTATATTTCTATCTACGAGTCTATAAAGGTCAAGGTCTCACAACTACCAAGGTAATCCTGGTGAGCTTTAGTAGATAGCTGTGAAAAACATCGTGAAGTATGTACGAAGATCTAAAGATGTGTTCTAGTCTATAAAGAAGGCGAACTTTAAGTTAAGTGTTATGTGGATGCAAGCTTTTAGATTAACAAGGATCATAGCAAATTGTAAAATATATATGTATTCACACTCAATGGAGGTGCAGTTAGTTGGACGAGTTTCAAAAAAGAGAAGACCATAGATTCTACAACTGAGGTCGAATACATTTATATGTCTGAGGTGGTGAAAAAGGCTGTTTAGATTAAAAAGTTCATAATTGAACTAGATGTGGTTCTTAGCATTGTGGACCCAATACCATTATAATATAATAACAATGGAGCCATTGGGCAAGCAAAGGAATCAAGGTCTCATCTGAAATCCAAACATGTATTACGACGTTACCATGTGATCAGGGAGATCATCGAAAGAAGAGACATTAGCATAAAGTGTATACCCACTGAAGACAATGTTGTTGATCCCCTCACTAAAACATTGTCCCTATAGAAACATAATCATCATGTTGAGAACATTGGTATTAGATACATAGGTAATTGGCTTTAGTACTAGTGGGAGATTGTTGGTTTGAGCCCTACAAGCCAATCTATAGTTGTATGGGAATCACAATTAGAGATATTCATGTATGACATTTTGTTATTTATAATAACATTGAGGTAGTTCTTTATCCATAAATTTGAAATTTAATTACTATTTATACTTATGTAGATAAAGTACATGGAACTACATATGCCTTGCAAAGGAATTGTATTGAGATATAATTATGAAATCCTTATGCATCAAAGTATTGTACCTAAAAGTTTATGATCATTGTATTATTGAGATAAGGCATCAATAATGCTCAAAGATCCGCACATGTTATGTTCCTTACTGTTGAAGTAAGCAACCGATCTCATAAATTGAAGTATAGAGATACTTAGAACTAGCATGTGGGTGCTTGCCATGGGAGAGTAAGTTCACTGAACATGACTAGACATGAGAAGTGCATTTGGTATCTCATTCTAGTGTTTATGCAATACTTCTCACGTGTCAGTTGTGTAACTACTCCTTAGACTTGAGGCATCAGGTTGTCTTATATGTGAAGTGTTATACTTTGATTTCGTCCCTACGAGTCCTACCAAAGATGCCAAAATAAGAAGTTTTTAGGTATAACATGAAGCATGTGAAGGAAAATGAGTGGTCAAGATAGGAATCATCACCCTAAGTAATTCAAAGGGACATATCTCATTAGTTCCTAGTTGATATTAGCTTAATGAAATCCTTGGCCAAGGTGATTGCAAGATTATGAAATGAGTTTCATAAGTCTCCATAAAGCTAATGATTTAACTGTAGGAACAAATTGTTAGGAATTTTGAGAATATGGTGCCCCTGGAAAGCAAGTATATTCTCATGCTTAAATTCATTAAATTTATTTGTAATGAAAGTACATTTTGATAATAAGACAAAGAGTTTGTTTTAGTAAGCATTTATTATCTAGTTATTAAGGTACCAAGATTCTATTGAGATATTAAATTACATTTGTATGAAGAGTCATACATAAGAGACATGTATTTTAATTGAATCTAAAAATTGTTCACAGCCATATAATAAAGCTGATCACTTTATTATGTTAAGGATGTAGTGTCCAGATTACTTCCAACGAAATGAATGTGATTCATTTCAAGGGAATGATGAGTCTCAAATCATCGAAATGGTTGACTTCGAGTAATGACACTAGAACATGAACTGGAATCATGTGAGAATCAAATTTAAGTTTTACCGTTACCTAAATTTTGATCTCACACTTATGCATTTGCTTATAGTTTAACCGAAATCTTGATGGATAGTGGACTCTTGTTTAATCTCCTTATGATCTTTGATTTACCATGAGCATGATCATCATAAAGCGCTGATCTAGACTTCGTATTTTAGGATTATAATTGAGATGAACATCTGGGAACATATATCAAGATAATGGAGTTCATAGCGTTAACATCACTTCTAGTGATTTCAAGAAGATTGGTGATTAATCTGGGCCTAGTGGATTGATGAATTAGCTACTCATCACATCTGGATACTCAAAAGATTAGATCTAGAGTATTGAATCACTAATTGGATGAAATTTGAAACTAGGGGACAAAATTAACATAAGAGGTAAAACGGTAATTTTACCTATTGTCATTGGATGGTTATGAGGGTTCACAATATAAGGCTTGCAATTGGACAACTAATAATTAATATCAAATATTGAATTATTTCTTGTAATTATAGTTAATCCAAGAGTGCAACTATGAATCTATGGTGGAGTGATTTCATGGTTAATAAGCTTGAATTATTTTTAATGAGATTAAGAATAATTCTAAGTTTATTGGAGCTTGAAATATCTATGTCCAAATAGATTCCCCACTTAGCTTCGTAGAATTCAACTTGTTTAAGTTGGAATGCATGTTTTAATTTGTTTAATTAAATTGTGTACAAAATTGGTAGCTTTGACATGTTTGTTTTAATGTAGACAAGAAAACATGTTCGGTTTTAATTTAGACAAGAAAATATGTTTGCCTTAATTTAAGACAAGAAAAATATTTTTTGTCTTAATTTAGTGAAGAAAACATATTTGTCTCAATTTAGACAAGATAAAATATTTTTTTGTCTTAATTACAGACAAGAGTTGTCTTAAATTAAGATAATTTTAGGAGGATTCTTGCAAAATGAATCTAGACATCCATGTTGATAAAAAAAGACTCCATATTTGACTATTACTCTTTTATTTATTATTAATTCTTTTTAAATAAAGATGGATAATAATAAAATAAGAGTTATTATTCAATAAGAAGTTTTATTTTATCAAGAACTCTAAATGATAATTAAAGAATTAAATTATTTATTCTTTAATTTTTATTTTGATAATTATGAGCATATTTGATGCTTCCATAACTCTGAATGGATGGTCAAGATTGATTCAAAGGTGTTTCATTTTGATTAAACCTTTGAAGCAAGAGTTTTAATAAAAAGAGAAGAGATTTGAAGAAAAGAATAGAACGTACTTTTTCTTAAAAAGGGTTTCAGCCATCTCTTCTCTTCTCCTTCTCCAAGCTTTTCCAAAGAAAAGAGAATAAACTTAGTTGCCATCTTGTAGCCTTGCATTTCACACCTTGTCCACTCAAGGTTCAAGTTGAAAGTATTGTTGAAGAATAAGTGGTAAACTTATTTGATCGAGAAATCATTCATTAGTGTGGTATTGTCAAAAATAAGAATCTCAAAATAAAGGTATGATTTTTTTACTTAATAAATTCTTATTTTATTTTTTTTGATGTGATTACATTACTTGCAATAATAATAATGTGTGTTTCTGCTTGTGTAATTAGATTGCTTGCTTCCTTTGTTAAAGAAATTTTTGAAATCCATGTTTTACACAATCACATTAATCCACTAAGATCCTACTCTAACAATTGGTATCAGAGTAGGGTTTATTGCAAGTTTGTTTCCTATATTTATTTTGCATGGTTGGCACCTTTGCATATGTTTAACTATTTTGATGTGATCAATGTATGGTTGTATGTTATGATGCATGATTCAAGGTTTTTGCCACATTAATTGTTCTAGAAAATTTTACATGTAACATTTTTCTTTTGGTTATATAACAAGAAGGGTGGCCTATCATCGCCATGTTTCCTTCTTGATTTTTCTAATTTTTCCTTAGATTTATGTAACTAGGAAAACCCATGTAATTTTAATATTTCTTGGTGTATTTGGTGCATCCATAGAGAAAGAAGTTCAAAGCCAAAAGGAAAAAGGTAATTAGGCAACATTTGGCCTCTTTAATTTTGTTTATGACTATTTTTTTGGAAAAAGGAGTTTTTCTTGTATTTATTTTTTAAAAAGAAAAAGAGTTTTTCTTATATTAAAATTCTATTATTACAAAAAATATATTTTTTTATTAAAGTTTTTTTTTTAAAAAAAAAGAGGAGAAGGGAAAAGAGGGGTGAGGTGTGTTGTCAGGCAGCACACAGCCCCTGCTGTGTGCCGTTTGACAGAACGTAGCACATTACTGTGTGCTGCTAGACAGTAGATAGCAGCACATGCTGCTGGGGGGCAGCACAAGTTGTTGCTAGGTGTAGCAGCCCACCCTTGAGATCTTAGGCAACAGCCCATTAGGGTGGGCTCCCTTTCAATTTTTTTTAATAATAAAATTATTTTAAATATATATTCTTAAAACTTTTCAATTTTTTTTGAAATAATTAATTTTAGCCTTGAATTAAATATATATATTTTTGGTATTAATTAATGAGATTAATTAATTGAACAAAATAAAATTATTTTCTCAAATTTGGTTAAAATTAAAACTAAAATTGAGGATTTTTTTTTTAGTCATAAAATTCAAAAAAGTGCTAAATGGATGTGATCCTAACAAGTAGCGGAAGCAAGCAAGATTGAAGAGAATTACAAGTTGTAATTTTATTTTATTTTTTCTAGGATGGACATTAATGTGACTTATTATATATATATATATATATAAATATTTATATGTATGAGTGATATTAGATATTATTTGTATGCTTGAAAAAATGTCATCTAGAATTAAGGTGCCAACATCTCTTAAGGAATGCCATGCATACATTATGTAGTTTAGTTTAAAATGAGTTTTATACTATGAGATACATAATGAATATAGGAAAATAAATCATATTTAGACAAGATGGTAATATAGACTTAATTATATACTAAAACCGTTTAGTTGGAAATATAACCAAGCCTATAATTTGACTTAGGATATTCTAAATATGCATCTAGAAAATCTGGTAAAAAGTCAATCAAAACCCTAAGCATAAAAATATTGAGTGGGAGAGGATGCTAGTAATCCTAGAGTCCACGGTCTCCATTGTTGGCCCATTAGCATGTGAAACATGTCACTCCCTATAGGTGGACATGAATCTAGATCATGACGGACTGGGTCTCCGAAAGGATAAATCCTTTTAGGTGGATTATGAAGTGAGACCTCCGATAGAGGCTCACTAAGTAAGGAGCTTAAAAGAATGAAACAATGGTTATTACACTTAACATGAATTTACTATTAACCTACCTACAGTAGCTCTGTTAGTAAACTTCATGGACCAAATGAAGGCGCTTCTTAACCATGTTAAGTATGAAGATATTGGGCAACATAGTTAAGTGGGAGGGTCCTAGTTTACCTAGTAGTAAATTCTCATGGCCCATAGTCGGTTAATTTATTACAGAAAGGTAGATTACTATTGAACTAATAATATAATTTATAGGGTTTTATATATTGTCATCATGCATACATACATCATGAAATGTTCAAAGTCTATGAATAACTAGTATGCTTACATAATTTCAAATGTACTTTCAGAAACATATCTGCATCACAAATATGAATCCACTTTCAATTTTGCTAAACAAATGCACTCTGAATGGTGATAACTACTCTGAATGGAAAAGAAACCTTAATATTGTCCTTAATTATGACAAGATCACATGGGTTTTTTCTGACCATGAGCCTGAAGCACTGACTCCCCAATCAACTCCACAAGATATTGAATATCATAAGAAATGGCATGAAGCAAATGAGCTAGCTAAATGCTATATACTGGCCTCTATGAACAGTATATTGCAAAAGCAGCACGAAGGCATGGGTAATGCTGTTATTATGAGCTAAATTATCTTTCTAGGATTATGGTGGATTTCAACATGTAGTTTGAATATTAGTTTCTTTTTATTTATCATGAATGCGTCTAGTTTTGCATACTCAAATTTGTTCTTAATGCTTTTGATTGCTTGGCCAACAATTAGTTGATTTGTGAATCCAATTAAAACTAGACAGAGAGATTTTAGATTGAACTAAGATTTGAATATTGTATGTTCACATCGCTTAGGTGATCTGATTCGTGATTTAGGTAGACGTACGCCAATTGCAATACATAGCCACAGTAATACACTTACTTAATGAACTTAATTTAATTGATTCCTATAGACATATAGTGAATTAATTAAGTTAGGTATTTTTATACAATCAACTTGATGGAGACTTGTCCATATCTTTGAATTCTAGGTTAGTAAAACCACCCAGAAAAGATGAATAATAAGAAAAGTTAGTATCAAATGAAGTATTGAATGAACACATAATCCTAGATTTTAATATATTACCTTTCTCAAGTGAATTTTTAATTTATGTTAATTAATTTAGTGGTTGCTTTCATTTAGTTTTAATTAATTTTCTAAAACATCAAGTTGCTTGAATAAGATTAATTTGTCACAATTTTAGTACTTAGTGAAGAATTAGGAGTAAATCCTTGTGGGATACGATTCTGGACTTACCGTCTATATTACTTGTTCGATACGTATACTTATATGTGCAAAATCGACAATAAAGTGACAGACCAGCAAAAGTGTGAATGAATTCTTTTGAAGATTAAATCTAAATTTGATGTTCAAAATATGTAATCTATATGCTCACCTAAGGATTTAACTTATCCTTTTACTCAAGTTGGGATTTAACAAAGCTGCTTGATTATGAATGAGAGAATCAGTTCTTGCCATGAATTGAATGAATATCTCTTTTACAGATGGCTTTTTCTTAATCATGGGAGCTCTTTCCTGAGGTGGGAATCCAATAAACATATTAGGCTTTGGAACTTATGGAGATTTATGATTGTTGCTCCAATAAAAGTTCTGATGATTCCACCATCCTAATTATCAGTGTTGGCATACAGGTTGTTTTGCTACCAATTGAGATTTGCCATATATTGAACTAATTCCCAACAATGGTTACTTGAATGCCTTATGTCACAGCCCAATTTTCGGGCCATGATCGGAGCAAGGGACCAATGGGCTCAGCCCACCAAGCCCAAGCAAGCCTACTTACATGATCTTATACGCTAATCCATATTCCTTTAGAATCCAAAATTCATAATGCTCAATTACAATTCCTTTGAAAACAACTCATAAAACCCATTCATGTATTCATAATGGCATCATCAACCATTTTATACATACATATAATTTGACAAGTAAATCTCAGCATTTCACAACAAGTAGTCATATACACGTAATTAGAACTTAATCGTTAGCGGAGTGACTCTGGGCATAGTTGCAAACATTTAATGTCACGATAAACCTACGGTCAATGCATTTTAAAAACATGAGTACAAACTCAGTGAGTGAACATAGGAAGGGAACAAGCAATGTTAAGGAAGGTTTAGAAAACATGATGCACTTAAGCTCAAAACAATGCAATTTAATTTATCTCTATTTAAAAACCCCTCATTCAAACCCTTGGTCGTTTAGTTACTTGATGGCAAAAGACTTATGAACAACAAGGAAGTTGAGAAGAGAAAACTTTAGTAGATTTCAAGCAAGTCAAGCATAATAGATTGACTCTCACCGCAGCGAAAAGGCATTCTCGCTGTAACAAAATTTTGGGTAGATAAAAATCCAAGGAGCTTTTACTGTCACCGAAAAAAATCCATTCATGTCACATTGCACAGTAAATTGAACACATTGACAATACTCAAGTTTTCAACAGTCAATGCAATCACATTTTAAATCCAAACATCTCTATATAGTAAACATGTATATAAGCACTTACACCACCATCACCTCACCCAGCTGATGTGCATCATTACCGACATGTACGCTGCTCACTCCGCACATGCACGATTGGGCTCCAATCATAGGGGACGACCCTCGCTACAAGTAACCATTTCCTCCTTCAGCTAAGGCTCCACTCGTAGAGGACAACCCTCGCTACAAGTAACCCTTTCGTCCTTTAACGGTGGCTACAAACGGTACCTATCAAAGCACTCGTAGGGGACAACCCTCTCTACAAGCCCCTGGGTGGAGAGTCACGCTTCGCCACTGTTCACATGCTAGAGTTCCTAGGGATCGGGTTAAACCCTTTACTCTGATACCAACATTGTCACTCAACCGGCATGTGCATTGCCCACTCAGCACATGCACGGTTACATCAATTATACAAAATTACATAACAATATATATATCATATATCTTTATATACATATCAGCGTCATATAAAATTACATAGATTCATCACAATCATGTTCCACATCACAAAAACATTTCACTAAAGGCTTGTTCCCATGCATTTTGAAGAAAAGATAATTTAAACAGTTCAAGTGGTTCGCTCAAGCGTATGTACATTTACCCAAAACATTTTAGTGCAGATTCACTCACCGATATTTGTTGAATCTTTACTCGACTCCAACCTCCACTAATGGTCCGAATGGAATTGTGGGGCCTCGTTGGGACCTTGGTAGCTTTACAATTGAATTTCTTTTCTAAAAGCTTTCAAACTATCATGAACATCTCACTTTCTCTCCCTAGAACGTCCAACTAGTGAGAAAGTGTAATAAGGAAAGGTTTTTGAGGGTTTTATGGTGAAAAAATAGAAGAGCACAAAGAACTCTGTGAAAGGGTACACAAAAACATGAAAAATCGGGGTTAATTCAAGGAAATATATGGAAATTCAAGGCAAGCTTCCATGGGGGGGTGAGAGAACGTGGGAGAGGAAGGAGAAGAAGAAGTGCTGGAAATTTGAAGAACATCCTAGAAACTTAGATTTTTATGGCTTAAGTTTATCCATTTCTAGCAAAATTACCAAAATGCCCTTAAATATGTCATTTTGTTTTTCTGTTGCCTTTATACAATCTTTTTACTTCTTTGACACTGAGACAAGGTCCATAAAGGTTTAGAAATGCTCGGGTTGATGAAAACTTAAAAATTTTAACTCAAGATGCAAAATGACTTTTTTACCCTTTTTGTTTCCTTCCATTTTAATGTAGTCCTCCCAACATTCATTTAACTCCAATTTCCTTCTATTACCTTCTTTTACACATGTATAAACAAAGTATGAAGTTTGTACTCCAACGCAGTGTCCCCATAATATTTAAAATATTTATTTACCCGCGTTATCTTTACTTAATAAAGACACGCGGTCCCATTAACGTCATTTTTCTCCAAAATTCTCTCATTCTTCTTCTCCCCCACTTAGATTGACCATATACTCTTTCTTCATGAAAAATTTTGACACTGAATAAAATATTAATATTTTAATATTATTTTAATAATAAAATATTATTTTATTTCAAAAATTTCCTCATCTATTCTTGTCCCCTTGGTACTCAAAATACCTAATTAGGCCTCAATTGACTTCCGAATCACTTTTTATCTCACAAATTCTTCTTCAATAAAAATATCATTATTTTATTATTATTTCCTTGTGTGCAAATATTTTATCCCAAACTATTCCTTTCATCTTTCATCATTTCTAAACATCATAATTAACCTCAATTGGCATCCAGTAAGTTTTTATTAGTCACCATATCAAAGCACGGGGTATTATACCTTTCTCCATAAAATTCACATGTTATAAACACTCTTTAAATGGCCTATATTCCCATAGTTTCAAACTTTTTGGACAAAGCAGCCACCTGAGTAGTCAAAGCAGTCAAAGCATCCATTATGTGGAGGTGTCTAAAAAAATAAAGAAAAATAAAAACTTGAAGTAAGACAATTTTGTTTAATTTAATATCAGCAAAGATAATAGGTGTCACGACCCAATTTTCGGAACATGACAGATGCATGAGCCCAATGGACGTAGCTCACTAAGCCCAAGTAAGCCTATTTATATGACCTATTCTCATTCCATCAAAAGTTGCTAAAGTCACATTTCATAATTTTAATTCAAAATAATGCTAACCATTGCCAACTCATAGTGGCATTACCAATCAAAATATACATATATTGTCTAAAACATTTATCTTAATAATTTACATCAAGTTTGTCTATACACAATAAAAGGGATACTCGACTTCCATCAGAGAGACCCAGGTGACAGTACAGCTATTGAATGCCGAGATACCTATCAAGGAGACGAATCTACGAGGACACCTAGACCTAGTTACCGACTGCCTCTTGATTTGAAAACATGAAGTTCAAAACAGTGAGTATAACCTAATGAGTGAACAAAGGAAGGGAACAAGCAAATGATAAGAAAAGTTTAAGAAATCATGATGCACTTATTTTCGAAAACAATGCAATTTAGTTTAATTCTTATTAAAACCCTTCATTAAATCCTTAATTGGTTAATCACTTGATGATAAAGGATCCATACATAATAAAGAATTTGAAGAGTGAAAACTTTAGTAGTATTCAAGCAAGTCAAGTGAAATGATAGGTCCTCGCTGCAGTGAAATTTGGGCTCAATTTATCAGCTGGCTGGGGGTTTCTCACTAAAACCACTCATTTCAAACTTAATTAATTAATTCCTTGATGTTGGAAGTTCATGATCAACTATGGTGCTAAAGAAGTGGAAAATAAGGTAGCAACCAAACAAGGTGGCAAGAACAACAGAAGGTTTCTCGCTGCAGCGAAATTCCCTGTACACATCTTGCTGCAGTGAGAATGCATTCTCGTTGCAGTGAGTTACAGGGCTGTAACGAGCCTCCCAACTCGAGAGCTTGTTGCTGTAGTAGGAAACAGAACACCAAGAAAAATTCTCATTATGTCAAGCAAAAGCCATTCTACTGCAATGACAAAATCAACTTAAAAATACTCAACAATTTCCAAGGTTCAACATGCAAGATTTCACATACATTACAACCATATACCATATTCATGAACTTTCCATTACATAAATACATATAGATATATACATACATAACCACCAATACCACCACTGCCTCACCTAGCTCATGTGCAACCCCCACATCGTGCACATAGCTAGAGTCATCATGTGCATCCCCCACATTGTGCACAACTAATTGGATTGGTCAAGGAATATATATTGTCATTTAATGCATACTTAATCGCATGGAACATATATGATAGAGGTTTTCCTTCATGTTAGTGCAATAATAAGGAGTTATTAAGTACTAATTGGATGAAGCATATGGAACATAAAGGCCTCGCAAAAGAATTGTAAAGTTGCTACAATTATGAGATCACTATGCATCAAAGCCATCTTCTTAAAATTGTTTCTGGTCATTGTATTGAAAAGACAGGGCATTGACAATGCTCAAAGACTGTTACATGTTAAACCTGCTTACTTGGGAAGTAAGCAATCGATCTCATAGATTGAAGTATATGGGATACTTGAGGATAACATGTAGATGCTTCTTAAAGAACAAGTTCACTGAACATGACCTGCTATGAGAACTCCATTGGGTATTTCACTTAAGTGTCTATGGAATATGTTTTCATGTGATAGTCATGCAACTAGTCTTTGGACTTAAGACACCAAGTCATCTTGTATGGGGAATGACATACTTTGATTTCACCCTTATAGGTTTGGAGGCGACTAGATGCCTAAACAGGGTGTTTTTAGGTATGCCATGAAGCATGCGAAGGTGAATGAGTGGTCAAGAGAGGATCCATCAACCCTAATGATATGAAGGGATGTACCTTACTTGTTCTCAATTCTTGATTAACTTGTATAAAGTCTTTGGCCAGAGCATGATGAATTTGAGAAAAGTTAGTTTTCTAAATTCATAAGGTTAGTCATGAATTATGATAACTAATATGGAATGTTATAAGTAGACACTAAGCTATGCTTTATGACAAATCTGGGATATTGGATGAAAGGACAGTATTGCATTAAAAGGCTTATCACTAAAGGGCTTTGTCAAATTCTTTAATTGACTCTCTGACATTTGGGTGGTCATGATGTATTGCTAGATGCCACTCATGATCTATAAATATAAATCAATTATCAAATTCATGTTTAATTAGGATTTATATTTATTGCCAACATATTAGAAGTCTAATGGGTCACACACATTAAGTGACATAATTGGGATTAAATAAGGATAATTAATTAAGTTGGACTTAATTGAAAAAGACCAAAATAAGTTGAGAAATTAATTAAGTTCACAGAGACTTAATTAAATTAAAATACAACTGTTGTATTTAGAGTTATAACTTAGTTTTGCTATATAAATAAATTATATTAGCGAACTAAAACTCTAAGCCTCTAGCCACTTCTCAACCATTTCATAAAATAAGAAAAGAAAAATAGTTTTCTTTGTTTGACAAAAATAAGATTCAGCAAGAATTTTTTACCTTTTGTTTTAGAAACAAAACTTGCTAGCATAAGTAGAAAAATCCTACATTTGGGAAAGTCTTATTCGGCCATTGTGTGGATACTGTTAGAGGCCAAATACTTGGGTGGCTGAAGATTTGACAAATCTTAAAGGTGAAGAAGTAAAGATTTTGATTTAATCGGCTCTTGATTACGATATCTAGAGTAAGATATGTAACTCTTAAACTTATGAGTATTCATAATTAATTTGAAAGTTACATGAAAAACACAAACATTGATCTTATAGGATTCGGTTGTTTCTTTGATTGAATGCTAGTTTATTGTTCCACTGCGTTATATTATTTTTATTTATTAATTATTTTCATGTTTGAGCATGAGGTCGAATCCTAGCAACCTATGGATTTAAAAAATTTTCTAGCTATGAAAGTAATTTATCCAATTTACACAAGTAGGAATTCGCAATCATTTATCATGGAAATCAAATAATTATTGCATCAATATAAAAGTACAAAAATGAGATATTACCTACTCTGTGCTAGGAATATATTTGATTCTTCTCTCCTAGTGAATTTTAGTAAATTTACCACCACACCAATTGTTGGAATTCTCGACCAATTGAATTACCACTTATTCTTCAAGAATCTTTCAATCTCGAACCAAGAGTGGGCTAGGTGTGGAATACTTTTCAAAAGGGTAACTAGATAGTTTTCTCTCAATTTCTTCTATGGCAATTTTCTATGCATGGGGCTTGCATAAAATTGCTGAGGCAAGAAGAAAATTAAGAGAGAAAGATAGGGGAGTTTTGGCTATCTCAAAAGAGAATGGCTAGGGTTTTGTACAAAATCACAAAGTTATAATGTGATTTGCAACCCCATAAAAATAAGAGAGACATTTGTCTCTTAAAATTCCATTAAATTAATATTTGCCACATACAACCATAATTAAATAATAATTTATTTATTTAATTATAATTGCTAGTCCATGTCAACTTATGATTTTTTGTATTTTATTATTATCCATCTTTAATTAAAAAGAATTAATAATAAAATAAGGGAATCCTAATCGCACACGGAGTAATATAATGATCTCATAATTATAATTAAGTATAAATAAAGTATTAACTATCTTAATTCTTATATTTCTAATTAAATATCCTTCATCGTTATTTTTATTTAGAAGTCAATAATTATGTTAATAAATATTTTTCTGTAAAAAATATTTCTATATTAAGATAATTTTGACTTACTAAAAATAATAAGATTAAGACAACTCTTGTTTCAATCAACTCACTTATACTCATGTTTATATTTAAAACATTATATGCACCTTGTCTAAATTAAGACAACACTTAGATGCCAAATTTGAACATTAATTTGCATAAAGAATTAAACACACATTCCATCTTAAACATGTTGAATTCTACAAAGCTAAGCGGGGAATCGCATTGGATGTAGATATTTCAAGCTCTAATAAATATAGAATTATCTCTTACTCTCATTAAAAATAATTCTATTTTATTAATCATGTAATCACTCCATAGATTCATCATTGCACTCTTGAGTTATCTTCAATTACAAGAAACATCCAATATGTAAAATTTAATATTGGTTTGTCCAATTGCAAGACATATGTTGTGAACCCTCATATCCATCCAATCACAAAAGGTGAATTTACCGTTTTACCTTTTATGTCAATTTCGTGCTTAGTCTCATATTTCATCCAATTAGTGATCGAATACTCGAGATCTAATCTTTTGAGTATTCTGATATGATGAGTAGCTAATTCATCAATCTACTATGCCTCAATTCAATCACCAATCTTCTTGAAATCACTAAAAGTGATGTTACTACTATGAACTCCAATATTTGGATATATGTTCCCGAATGCTCACCTCAATTATAATCCCAACATACAGAGTCTAGATCAACACATTAAGATGATTGTGCTTGTAACGACCCTTCTTCGATCGCTACTGGCATCTGAGACTTCCGGGAAAGACTTGCCAAGTCCCGAACAAGCCTTACTGAAAATGCTCGTTAGTTCACTATATACGATCCCATTCCATATTGATACTAAAAACAATATACTCTCATACCATGATTTAAACCATAAACATAATAATCGATTCAAGCTTTAAACCATTTAATCACAAGTATATACATCAAAATTCACATTCTTCAATTATTTACTTATAACAAAATCAATATCCGTTTACAACTTAATAAATAAAGTGCTACGACTCGACCTCTAACAGCGGAGCGACTTAGGATAAAATGCTATGAGATGCCTTTACCTATTTGCAGTGTACCATACATGCCAATGATTACATGTTAGGCCGATCTCTGTCTGTAAAAAGGGGAAAAAGAGGGGTGTGAGTCTCACAGACTCAGTGATCATCAGCTCCATGAGCAAGGGATAAATGGAAAACAAGCATATAGCAGATCAGTTTAATATAAAAGTGTAAGATTATAAAAATAATATATTTCAAACGGGGGTTTGTGCCTTATATGAAACACTAAGAATTTCTTATGCGTTATAAATGATCAAGTAATAAATCAATCAAGGTAGATAAAAATTTTCACTCAAAAATAGATCCATCACCTTATTCAAGTCAATCATTTGAAATATTGATTAAAAATAATTTTACATAAAAGATTTTCGTCATCGTAATCAATTGACATTTTACTCCAATCAAATTAATAAATTTGGGCAAGCTCCCATGAAATCAAATGTTAATCAAATTTATGTGTAACTTACAAGTCGCCTCGTACTCGAGGAGTTAAAAATTCATTTCACCATAAAAATAGAGGAGCTGCGAAAAATCGTATAATTTTGTTTTCACCATGCAAAGAGATATAAGTTTGAAAACCCAAGGAGATTTTTGTCTTGAGTAGGAAATCAAATAAAATTCGTGGTCCTGCTACCACGTAATAACATCTGGGAGCCTCGCACCACCGAATCCCACATGCCATGGTAATACGATGTTGGCCGACATCGGAGAATCAAGCGATCGCAACCGCATAATCATCTGGTGGCCTAGCCACGCATACATATATCACAGGCCGTGGTCCCCACCAAGCCTAACCGCCCGTCAGTGACCCAAAAGTCCTCTAGCTAGAGCTCACTCATGCACAAGGGTCACACTTAACTGAAGTGACAGTCAGCCTACTCTCTAATCCCTCGGTTTATAAAACCATTTTAAAAATCACTTTATGTCCTTGAAATCTCGTTTCAAAATTATTTCCAAAGCATTCAACATAAGGTATGATAAAATCTATCATTTTCTCCAAATGAATTTATGCATGAATTTCAAATGAATAATTTGCATGGTGAATAAGCAATATAACCATGGATGCACACTGCACAAATATAAGGCACAGATTTTGAGGCAAAACAGTACGAAGGGCTTGTTTCCTGTTTTTCTAAACGCTTTACATATAATTTATACATATATATATTCAAAACGATTTCTAAACGTAATTTGCAACCACAATTTCCTAAGATTGCTACCAGCACATGCTATCCACAACTTTCGCGTTTAAAATAAGTCATACGTATAGGTATATATATATGAAAAATTTAAAATTTGCACCCCCTACTCACCTCGCAATAGCGGGATGTTACATCTCTATTAGTTCATAGACGTATCTAGTTATTCCTTCCTACCAACCGTTTGTTATTTTTCTTCGGCTTGCCACCACAGTGTTCCACCGTTACTTATTTCTCCTATATATTAAAACCCACTAATATATATATTTATATATATATATATTATACCTTACTTTATTTTGTTATTATAATTTTTTTTTAGCTTTCTTTCCCGTTTATTTCTCTCTCTCTTTCTGCTCTTTTTTCTTTTCCTTCCTTCTCCCTCCTTTCACTCACCAACCGGTTGCACTTCCTTCTTCTCTCTCTCTCTCACCATCGGCAGCACCCTAAAACTTAGCTTCCTCTCTTTTCTTTCCTCAAAATCCAACAGCAAACTCAGCTTTCTTTTCCCCTTAAAATTTACAGCAAAACTCTCTTTTTTTTACTCCTTTAAGTGGCAGCACACAACCTCTCTTTTCCAGCCCTATCTTTCTCTCAAAATCAGCTTCATAGCCTCTCCTACCTCCCAAAAATCGGTAGCACAAAGCTCCCTTTGTCCTTCACAATCCGGCAGCACAAACTTTTGTTTATTCTCTCACAAACCCAATAGCACCAGCCTTTGTTTTCTCCCTCAAGCATTGGCAGCACCACTCCTTTATTTTTCCCTCACTAGCTGGTGGTACTAGCTCTTTCTCTCCCTTTTTCTTTGCCTCATGCTAGGTTGAAGCAAGGAAACAAAAAGACAATTAAATTTTTCTTTTTATGTGCTGCAAATTTGGGGGGAAAAGCCGACTCTCACCTTACATCTTTTCTTTTCCCTCCTCTATGTCCTTTTGTCGGCACCCATAAACAAGCTCTCCCTCCCTCTCCTGTTTTGTCTCTATAAAAAAAACTGGTGGCAAGAAATGGATAAAAAAAACAAATGAAATTGCACATGATGTGGCTACATTTTAATGGTTGTCAGTCCCCTTTTTTTAATTTCCGTTCTTCCTTTATTGGTCGGCCCCTACCATCTTTAACTTAAACAAAATTTGTCTCCCATTCTTTCCCCACATGGGCAGTTGCCCAATTCATCACCTTTTACTGCACATTTTTTTTCTTTGCTTGTCTTTTCTTCTCTCATCCTTATCTCATTTTACTTCTCACTTGACTTGTCTTTTCTTCATTCCCATCCACCACCTCTCAATTCGTTTTATTCTTTTATTATTTTATTATTTATTTTATTCCCTCCAAATATTAAAATTTACATGTAAATCCTCAACTTCATTTTATTTACTACACAACCCCCCAACTTTCATATTTAAAAATTTGGTCATTTCGACATGTTTAAAAATTCCAATTTTCTTCTATCTTTCCTCCTTTACACATATACAATCAAAATATCAAAATTACATTTCGACGCGGTATCACCATAATATTTAAATATTTATTTACCCGCACTAACTTGATTTAATAAAATACGAGGGTCTCACTTACGTCATTTATCTCCAAAATTCATTCGTTCTTCTTCTCCCCCACTTAAATTGATCATATAATCCTTCTTCAAACTGATTTCCTAAATTAATAAAATATTAATATTTTAATATTATTTTATTCATAAAATAATATTTTATTTTAAAATATTTTTCTCACCCATAACCGCTCTTTAACACTTAAATTTACATCAAGTGACCCTTCGTCTTGTCGATAGGGTCTTGTTGACTACTAAACGAGGTCACGGGGTGTTATAGTGCCCATGGTATATTACGGATTATAAGGAGATAAAACATGAGTCCACTATCCATCAGGATTATAGTTTTACCATAAGCAAGTGCATAAGTGTGATATTAAGATTTAAGGAAACAACCTTGCTTAAACTTAGGTTGTTGTTAGATTTCTTCACGCAAGTGCACGCATCACAACAAGTAATATAGAAATAGAGTGTCGAATCCCACAAGGAATTGCACCGACTTAAGCTAAGTACCAAAATTGTAGCAAACTACTTTTATTCAACTAGTTAAAATTAAAGGATTATTTAAAAGCTAAATTAAACTAACAAATTAAAACTAATAATTGAAAAGTAAAATTCACTAGAAAATCAATAGATTAGAAGCCTAGGATTATGGTATCTCTCAGCACTTCATTTGAATCCTCTTTCTCTCTCTAAATTTATTTCAATGGATTGAATTGCTAACTTAGAGTCCTTAGCTATTTACAAGTCTTTGTCAAGGTGCTCGTAAAAATATCTATCTAAATTAATTTACTATATGTCTATGTAAATTAAATTGAAAACAAATTCATTAAATTTGTGCTCTGATCATGGTTACATGTGACACATAAGTATGTGTCCATTTGATATGCAAAGCAAATCAAATCACCTAATCAACTAAGTAACTATGAACACATGTTAATTCATTCATGGCCTAATCTAAACTCCTTTCGTCAAGCTGTATTTAGATATCCAAATCAATCTAATTGGTGATCAAGCAATCAGAAGCATTAAACATAGAATTGGAATAAACAATTCATATTCCATTGAAAATAAGTAAAAGAGAAATTAAAAATCCAAAAAACATGTTAAGTTCCATCATAATCTTAGAAAAAGTATATTAGTTCATAATATTAACTAAAGACATTATCTAAAGAAAAATAGCCATTAATCCAAGTCAAAGAAAATAAGAGAAAAACAAAAGCAGAGAGAGAAATTAATAGTTTAAAGCTTTTTTTATCTAAATTCTCCCTCAAATTCTCTTGCTTTCTTGCTTTGTTTTTGCCTTCTTTTTCTCCAAAATAGTTGCTTGTTATCTCCTTTTGAAAACCTCTAGAAAATACCCCTTAAATAATCCTCATAAGCCCTAGTTTTAAGAATCTCGAAACTGCAAAATTTGGTAACATGTCTAGAACCACGACCCTAACTTCTTTGATGCTATGGCACCGTGGTCTCAAATGTTTGTATGGTGCATCAACTTCCACCAAAGTCGTGGCCTGCCTTCACTAGTGCCACGGTGTTGTGCTCTCGGGTCTTACTATGGGGCTCTAATGCATCTTAGCACTGCACCCTTGAGCAATTCAAGGTCATGGCCTTCACTTCCTTATACTGCCTTGTGCAGAACCATAACGATTTAGCCCCTTCCAACACAATTTTCTCCTCGATAAGATCCGAACTAGCCTAAGTAGTAAACAAGAAAGTTGTAGCCTTGTCTCTCAGATTTCCAATGGCTCAAGAATCACATCAATTGGATTTTAGTATCTTAGGTTATCCTTAAAATACTACAATGTGTATGAATAAAGCTATCACCATACTTGCATGGATTTTCATCAACTAAGGTCTTTTCATTAAATTTCCTACAAAACAGTGAAACATATCAACAATAACTAAACTTAAAGTAATTTAAAGCAAAATAACATAAAATTAAACTAAATTAACTTAACTAAGCTAATCAACATGTATTGAACTAAATTAAGAAAAATAACTAAAATACTTAAATTTCGAACCTAAAATCTCCAAAACTTACCTACTTAAGCCCAAAAATGTGACAAAATAACTTTATATAATAAAGTTATCACACCCCCAAACTTAAGATTTTTCAAGTCCTCGAGCAAAACATAAAATAATTAATATAACATAAATAAAGAAAACTGCTTAACTAAAAATAAGTTGCACCAACTCAATAATCACCTTTAATATCCCCACAACTTTATCCCTATTCTCAACTCTAAGCATCACATAAGTATTATTCAAGATAATGTTTCAATTCAAATGCAAACTCATAATGAGATGGATTTTCGTTTATGTATCTAATCTTTTCACCCAGAACATCATACAATCTGGATAAGTTAAAATGCATGTGAAATTCAAATTAGTACTAGAGTTCTACGGGTTTGCTTTTCATCTCTCTCTGCATTAATGTAGACTAATTCTAAGTTAAAGATAATTAAGTTTTTATCAAGCTTATAATATATGGCTAAGGACAAAGTAGGATATCGAATATTAATATGGCTCGAATCACCTTAAGCACATAGTCATTCTAGGACCTATTTAGAGCTTTATTTTTCGTCACCAAGTACACCCATTTTTCATCAAACTTTTCCTTTGTTCAACACTTCATTCATTTTATTTTCTTTCTTCCTTTTTGTAAAACCCGACCCTATAAACAAATGTCATGACATACATGCATTGAGTAGCATGTTATTATGCTAGGAAAGTCCTAAGAATAGACGAAACCCGGTCTTGTACCTAACGGTACACTTAAGTTGATTTAACCTCGAACTAGTTCAAATAAGAATCGTAGGATGAAATTTAATATTTTACAGTCCAAGAATGACTAAAAATGATTATTCGGAGTTCGAAGGTTCATTTGGGGAAAAATTTAAAATTTTGATGTTTAGGGGCAAAATCGTCATTTTGCCACCTAAGATAATAATTTGATCATGGAGTGAAAATTTTGACCAAGATTAACTATTTGGAGTATTATTTAATGATAGGAAGTGAAAATTTTCAATTTCGGCAATTTTCTAAATATAGGTGCAAAACGATAATTTTGTCACCCCGAGGTAAAAATCGTAATTTTCACCACCCAAAACTTGTCAAAATGATAGGATTTACTTATGTTTTGTATGAATAACAATGGCATGTTAAGTGGTGAAAAATTAAAGTTTAAAGGACAACATTTTAAAAACGGGCCAATGGGAAAGTGACACATGGCACTTTTTAATGATTTAATATTATTTTAATGAAAAGTCAGCCCATTTAAACCCCATATTAAGTGATGGCCGGCCATAAGGAGACAACAAGAGAGAAAATAGAGAGGAAAGGAAGAAAAGAGAGAAACCAATGGAAAACTAGAAAATTCAAAGGGAAAATCATGTTTTTCGTCCGTTTACGTGTCTAACGGTAAGATTTTTTGACTTTAGCTTGATTTCTACCTTTCCTATGCCTTTATTTCCATTTAGCATGCTTGAGGCGAGAGATCAAAAAGTGAAACCAAGGGCTGGCCGAAATTCAAGGGGGAGGATTTTGGAATTTTTAGGTTTTGATTCTTAGTTAAATTGGCAGTTTTGGTTAGTTAAATGTGTATAGAAATCAAATTGGGCAAGAAAGCATGAAATTTTCACAATACCCACCCTTGGCTGAATCTTCAATGATGTACAATGATGATGAACTGATTTTTATTCTAAGGAAAATGAAGAGAAAATGATGAAAAATGGTTAAATGTGATAGAAAAACAAAGTGGAAAATTAACCGAGTAAATGTCCAATTTTTTGGCTGAATTTTCCAAGGAGAAAAGTGAGCTGATTTTGGTGATTTTAGAGGGTTATTGGCTGATATTTAATGGTTAGAAATGTTGGAGAGAAAATGGGACAATTTAGAGCTAAAATAGAGCACGTTCTCAATTTATCGGGTAAAGTGCCAAAAATAAGTTAATATCGCGTTTAAGCCATTTTAGGCTATTGCATTTCATACCATGCATTAGTATAGGATTTAAGTCAATTATATAGTGATTTAATATCAATGTGGTGAATTGGGTAAATTTTGCAATGTGTTTAGGAGGAGAGCCTTCCGGTAAAGGCAAGGAAGTCGTACCCGATGAACAGTGATCGGGGCACCTAAAAAGCAATTAGTTTCTACAAACGGAGAGTAAACCTATTATTATTGTAAATTATCTATAGTTTATTTTTAAATGCTCTTCATAGATTTTATGAAATGAAAATGAGATTAAAATGGGATTTTTGATGTTTTAGAAATAAATGTGACAAATAAATATATTGTCTTGATTTTTTGAAATAAGAAACTTTTGATTATAAAATTGAGTAATTAGAGGCTGCCAATTGTCTTGAAAAATATATTTTCATATGAATGGCTTATGATATATGAGTATATGTGGCTATATGTTATAATTGCATTGGAAATTTATGTAAGTTGTCTTTTACTATGCAGGCTGGGTAAATAAATAAAAGCCACGTTATACTGTCAAAATTTTATTAAAATTGGTGGGTTTAGTCATTGCAGTGACGGGTTTTCGTGGACTGCCTATTAGAAGGGCACGGTAAACTCGATTATATGGTTACTTCGGTAGTAGAGGCGAGGAGGGTAACTCCCGGGGTAGTATTAGAGCTCACTTCACATCAAACCCCCACGTGAATGTGTAACTCGACCAACGCCAAGGAACGGTTTGTTTTATAAATAAAAATGTGTTTCACATGTAAATATCTTAACAACCTTGGCGGACTCGGTTAGATGCCTCGGCCAAGGTATCCCCGAGGATTAGTTTTGGCTTGAGCCTTGTTTTTAATAAAAGTCAGAAGCCTTAACAACTGTTTTGGTAAATTACAAATATTTTATGGTTTAAGAAATAAATTGAAAACCGTATGAAATGGTTTGTAATTTGTTGTTTAAACTTGCCTCCATGTTACTCGCCTTTAGATATTTATGATAATGTCTGTTCACTCATTGGGATTTCAAAATCTCACCCACCTCCTTTCCAAATATTTCAGGCCTGTGGTAGCTTGTAGATACCCGATTTTGTCGAGGATTCCAGTTGACCCCTCTGTCTCACAGGGAGTAGGTTACTATCACAAACATTTGGTGTATTTACGGGCCACTTGTCATTGTAATTATTATTGTACATTATAACTTTGTAAATTATTGTATGTATGAATTTATTTTACTTCTAAGTTACAAAAGATTACTTACACGTGTTTCTATAAATATTGTTTTATATAAAAATGTTATATTTTTATCTTTTGATTTACTTGAGTCGAAAACGACGGGTAATTGTTTAAAATGGAATGTTTAAAAATGATTGCTCACAGAAAAGGCAAGAAACTGTTATGTAAGGCTTGTGGGGTTTCGATTGGCATTTCGGGCACTGAGTGTCAATCGAGATGTCGTGGCGGTTGTCATGGGCCCGAGGGAGGTTCCGGGTCGTGACAATTCAGTTGGTATCAGAGCTTTTGGTTTAAAAGCTTATGGTTTTGAAAGAAGTTTTTGATTTTTAAAGTTCTTGGATTTAAAGTTATTTTAAAATAATTTACAATGTCAGTGTGGCCCAATTAAGATTAATTAGTTGCATGTAGTTGCGTATAGAGTCTTAAGTCGTCTAAACCAATTCCATTTTTCTTGTAGATCATTATGCCTCCTCGACGTGAGCTACCACCTATCACTAGATCTACCGATAGGGGAAGAGGTCGCCTCTGACAAAGTTGACCGAATTCCATAGAAGAGGAGTCGGCTGCATATTCTTTTAGAACAGTTCCTACTGTTGAGTCTATTGACATTCCTGTACCTCCTCCACCACTTGTTACTACTCCTGACGTACTTGCCATGTCACCCGAGGAAGCTCAGGCATTAACGGCTTTTCTCGCTACTCTTACGAGCCAAGCTCAGGCTGGTCCAGTTTCACCCGCTGTTTCCCCTGTAACAGCTCCAGTACCACCAACCCAAACACCGGACATCTCCATTTCTAAGAAGTTGAAGGAAGCTAGACAGTTAGGTTGCGTCTCGTTTATTGGTGAGTTGGATGCGACTGTAGCTAAGGATTGGGTTATTTAGGTATTGGAGACACTAGCAGATATGGGATTAGATGATGAGATGAAATTGAAGGTGGCTACACGGTTATTTGAGAAGAGAGCCCGTACCTGGTGGAATTCAGTAAAGTCTCACTCTCCTATACCGCTGACTTGGACAGATTTTCTCTGAGAGTTCGATGGTCAGTATTACACTTATTTCCATCAAAAAGAGAAAAAAAGAGAATTTCTGAGCTTGAAACAAGGGAACATGGCCATTGAGGAGTATGAAACTCGTTTTAACGAGCTGATGCTTTATGTACCTGAGTTGGTGAGATTGGAGCAAGACCAAGTAAACTACTTTGAGGAGGGACTCCGTAATGAGATACGGGAGCGTATGATAGTGACTGGCAAGGAGTCATATAAGGAAGTTGTGTAGATGGGCTTACGAGTTGAGAAGCTCGCCATTTAGAATAGGTAGATCCGAGCTGAGTTTGTAAAGAGAAGGAATCCGCCTAAGTTTCCAGGTCAGCCTTCAAAGAGAAGTAGAGATTCGACATCTACTGCAGGAAGTAATACCTCAGCGTCTGTGGCATCCACTAGACCTCCATCTCAGCAGTCACAGCATAGATCTTTTAGATTTGATCGGCCGGTGAGGAGTAGTCGAGGGGGGACTTCAAGAGGATTGTACAAATCCCGTAATTACGGAGGATTTTATGTTAGGTCATGTAGAAAGCCTGTAACGTGTTTTCAATGTGGCCAACAAGGGCATGTCAAGAGAAATTGTCCTCAGTTGAGATGAGGTACAATATCTACTTATACTCCTCTGACTCATCTTAGTATACCGCGGAGAGACACTTCGGGATCACAGTCTAGGTAGGGCCCAGTGATACGGTCATGCATGGGGAGTAATACCCCAAAGCAGCCATCTTCTAAACCGTAGCCTCAGATTTTGACCAGGGTTTTTGTAGTGATTGAGGATGAAGCCCGAGTTCGACCTAGCACAATGACAAGTACTATGATTGTGTTTGATAGAGATGCACATGTTTTGATAGATTCAAGCTCTGATAAATCATATGTGAGCATATCATTTGCACTATTCTCATATAAGAACTTGTCACCATTAGAGGAAGAGATTGTAGTGCATACTCCTCTAGGCGAGCGGTTAGTAAGAAATTCGTATTATAGAGACTGTGGTATTAAAGTTGGGGAAGAAGAATTGTGGGCGATTTAATCCCTTTGGAGATTTGGGACTTTAATTTGATCTTGGGTATGAATTGGTTGTCCACTCATCGAGCAAAGGTGGATTGTTTTAAGAAAGAAGTGATTCTCCAAAGTTTAGAGGGAGTAGAAGTTGTATTTATGGGGAAGCATAGAGTATTATCGTATTGTGTAATTCGGCCCTCAAAGCCTTGAAATTGGTGTGAAAGGGATATCTGGCATACTTGGCTCACGTGATTGATATATCGAGGGAAGAACCCAAGTTAGAGAATGTCCCCGTAGTAAGTGAGTTCCCTGATGTATTTCCTGATGAATTACTGCGACTTCCTCCCTATCGTGAGTTAGAATTCACCATTGACTTAGTTCCGGGTACTGCTTCTATCTTTATTCCTCCATATAGAATGGCTCCGACAGAGTTGAAGGAGTTGAAAGTACAATTGCAAGAGTTAGTGGACAAGGGTTTTATACGCCCTAGTACATCTCCGTGGGGAGCATCGATTTTATTTGTGAAAAAGAAAGACGGTACACTTCGGTTATGTATAGATTATCGACAGCTTAACAAAATGACCATTAAGAAGAAGTATCCATTATCGAGGATTGATGATCTTTTCGATCAATTAAAGGGAGCTATAATGTTTTCTAAAGTTGATCTGAGGTCTGGGTATCATCAGTTGAGGATTAAAGAACAGGATGTACCCAAGATAGCGTTCAGGACTCGGTACGGTCATTATGAGTTCTTGGTCATGCCTTTCGGGTTAACTAACGCACCGGCAGCATTTATGGATCTCATGAACAGGGTGTTCCACCCTTACTTGGACAAGTTTGTTATTATGTTCATTGATGATATCCTGGTTTACTCGAGAGATAATGATGAGCACGCTACCCACTTGCGTATAGTATTACAAACTTTGGGGAAAAGACAGTTGTATGCAAAGTTTTCGAAGTGTGAGTTTTGGTTACAAGAAGTGGTATTCTTGGGACACGTAGTATCGGGAGCTGGAATATATGTTGATGCCAAGAAGATAGAGGTATTTTTCAATGGGAGCAACCTAAGACAGTGATGGAGATTCGTAGTTTCCTCGGATTAGCCGGTTATTATCGGAGGTTTGTTTAGGGGTTTTCCTTAATAGCAGCTCCTTTGACCTGTCTAACTTTAAGGGAGTTAAGTTTGAGTGGGATGATGTTTGTGAGAATCGATTTCAGGAGCTAAAGAACCGGTTAACCTCCACTCCCGTTTTAACACTTCTTGTGAGTGGTAAGGGATTTGTAGTTTATAGTGATGCCTCAAACTTGGGGTTGGGGTGCGTACTGATGCAGGATGAAAAAGTTGTGGCTTATGCTTCTAGACAGCTAAAAAGGCATGAAGCAAATTACCCTACCCATGATTTAGAGTTAGCAGCTGTGGTGTTTGCTTTAAAAATTTGGAGGCATTACTTGTATGGTTAGCATTGTCGGATATTTACGGATCACAAGAGTTTAAAATATTTGCTCACTCAGAAAGAGCTTAATTTAAGGCAAAGGCGATGGTGGAGTTGATAAAAGATTATGACTTGGTGATAGACTATCATCCAAGAAAGGCGAACGTTGTAGCTGATGCCTTAAGTCGTAAGTCTTCATCGTCTTTAGCCACACTTCAGAGTTGTTATTTTCTAGCATTATTAGAGATGAAATCTTTTGGGGTCCAGTTGAGAAATGGTGAGGATGGATCCTTATTGGCAAGCTTTATTGTCCGACCTTCATTACTTAATCAGATCAAGGACATTCAGAGGTCTGATGGTGAGTTAAGAAAAGAAATTAAAAAATTGACCGATGGTGGAGTCAGTGAGTTCAGATTCAGAGAAGATAACGTCTTGGTGTTTAGAGACCGAGTTTGTGTTCCTGAGGGAAACCAACTAAGACAGGCGATCATGGAAGAAACTCATTCTTCTGCCTATGCATTACATCCTGGAAGCATCAAGATGTATAGGACTATCAGGAAGAATTATTTATGGCCAGGTATGAAGCGAGACGTAGCAGAATTCGTAGTAGAGTGTCTCGTATGTCAGCAAGTTAAGGCAGAGCATCATAGGCCAGCAGGTACACTTCAGTCTTTACCTATTCTCGAATGGAAATGGGAGCATGTAACTATAGATTTTGTTTTGGGACTATTGCGGACACAGAGGGGAAATGATGCAATTTGGATGATCGTAGATCGATTGACTAAGTCCGCTCATTTTTTAGTTGTCCATAGTACATACTATATTAAGAAGCTGGCTCAGCTATATGTAGATGAGATTGTGAGGCTACATGGAGTTCCCGTTTCTATAGTGTCAAACTGATATCCTTGATTCACTTCTCGATTCTGGCCGAAATTTCAAGAAGTTCTCGAAACCAAATTGAAATTTAGCACTGACGGATGGTCAGTCGAGAGGACTATCCAGACTATGGAGGATATGTTGAGGGCTTGTGTCATGGATTTTCTTGGTAGTTAGGATAGACACTTACCATTAGTGAAATTTGCTTACAACAACAGCTTCTAGTCTAGCATTGGTATGGCACCGTACGAAGCTTTATATGGAAGGAAATGTCGTACTCCACTTTGTTGGGATGAAGTGGGTGAAAGAAAGTTAGTTAGTGTGGAATTGATCGATCTAACTAATGACAAGATCAAGGTTATACGAGAGAGGCTAAAGGTAGCCCAAGATAGGCAGAAGAGCTATGCAGATAAATGGAGAAAAGACTTGGAGTTTGAGATCGATGATAGAGTTTTTCTTAAGGTTTCTCCGTGGAAAGGTGTGATTCGATTTGCGAATAGGGGAAAGCTTAACCCGAGGTATATTAGACCATTCCAAATCATTGAGAGAATTGGACCAGTGGCTTATCGGTTAGAACTACCTCCGGAGTTAGATCGGATCCACAACGTTTTCCATGTCTCCATGCTTAAGAAAAATGTACCAGATCCCTCTCACATTCTCAAAGCACCTCTATCGAGTTGCATGACGATTTGAAGTTCGAGGTGCAACCTATGTCACGACCCGGTACTCCCCTCGAGCCCGTGACAACCGCCGCGGTGTCCCGGTAGACACTTATTGCCCGGAATGTCAACCCGAAACCCCGCAAGGCTTTACTATCAGTTTCTCTGTTCCCTTGTGAGCAACCATTGTCAAATATCGTGTTCTAAAATATTTTAAGCTGTTTCCAACTTTAAACAAATAAAATATTAATTTTTCGTCTCACAAGGGTATTTTGGTCATTTTTCTCAAAAATCTTAAAACTGGCTAAAACGTAATGTACAAGTACAAAACACACAATTCATATTCAAAATGAGTTTAAAAGTCTAAAATCTTCATTTAAAACGAAATTATGGTTATTTGAATATAATAAGAAAATAAAAGAAATATTAAGTAAAATATTCTATTTTCTTATAAAACAATATTTATAGAGTTATACGTGAATAATTTTTATAACGTAAAAGCTAAATAAATTTATACATACTTAAATACAGTAAGCCAAAATATTTAATTTAATTTACAATAACAAGAGTGCCCCCGAATAAACAAAAGTAAAGAGGACTTTGAACCTACAGTTTGGAAAATGCAGATCCCACTGTAGTCCTCGATGAGATCAGCTATCTACAGTCTATATTGAACCTGAAATGGGTGGAAAGGAGGGTGGTGAGATTATAAAATCTCAATGAGTAAAAAAACATCATCCTAAACATCTAGAGTTAAGTACATGGAGACAATAAAGTAAATCATCATAAACTGTGTTATAGCATTAGAACACATTTTATTCGAAACACGTAAAGAGGCTTATGAATCTCATAAAAATCTAGGCTTGTGCCATAAATCCATTCTCGGGGACACCTTGGCCGAGGCATCCTACCGAGACCGCCAAGGCTATTAAAATTCACATTTCACATAAATCATGTTTTTGTTTTGAAAACATAGCCGTTCCTTGGCGTTGGCTGAGTTCCCCCTCACGTGGTGGTTTAGCGTGAAGTGAACCCTAAACTTTACCCCAGGAGATACCCTACGCGCCTCTCCGTTCGAGGTAAGAATATAATGGGGTTTACCGTGCCCCTCTAAAAGGCTGGTCCACAGAAACCCCCTACTGCAGTGATTAATTAATATATAATCCACCATATAATAAAACTCAATAACATGATATGGCAATTTTGTAATTCGTAGTTTTTCAAGGTAACCAAACAATTCGCATTTCAATACAATTGCCAACTAGCCAATCATGCTCAATTTATCATAAGCCAGTTAATTTAAACAATCAAATTGCCACAATTAACAGTCTCCGTGTACTCTATTTTTCAAAATCACTATTAATTTCAAAACAATTTATAATTTAATTTCATTGAAACTCATTTATTCATAAAACATGAAAATTTATCTTTTTAAATTCCTTTTTCCATAGAATTCATGAAAGCATTTAAAAACTACCCTAGACAATTAAAATGACAGTAAGTTTACTCACTATGTCTAGAATGCAGACTTTCGAAGCACTCTGTCTACTGGTCCTCGGATGCAATTTCCTTGCCTTTATCGGAGGACTCACCACCTTGACACAATACAAAATCGAGAGTTTCACCAAGTTGGTACTAAATCAAAATTAAATTAATTTAGATTACCAATGCATGATATGGAATGCAAAATGCACTGGTAACTATTTAAACCCGGTATTGGCCTAATTCGTCTTATCACCCGATTAAATTCCTAACGGGTCCGTTTAAACTCCAATTTAATTCTTTTCAGTTTCTATACCTCAATTGCACCCAAATTAACTTAATGTCCCTCAGTGTGGTGCAAATTATCAGTCCCAACAGTAAATTACGAAAATACCCCTAGTGGGTAAAAATTCGTATTTTTGCTCTGAAAATTCCCATTATTTTTCTAGGCTCATAATTCATCATTCCTTAACCAATTCTCCTAGAATAAAATCAAACTCATCCTCACTCACTACATGGTAAATTCAGCCATTAATGGTTGGGGGAGAAAATAAATTCTTTTCTTATTGTTTTGTTTCTAAATATGCTAAACTAACTAAAAACACTAACATAAATTAAAATCAAATAAATCCAACAACTTTCTCTCTCCTAACCCATTTTTCCAGAATTTAATTCATCATGAAAACATGTAATTTAATCATGGAAAATAAAGAGAAATGCTTGGGAATAAGAAAACTCAAGCTTAATAGAAAAAACTCACCTTTTTCACTTAATTTCCTTGAAAATTCACACTTTTTCTTTGATTTTCTCTCTCTAGGGTTTTGTTTTTGTTTTCTCTCTCTTCTTGCTGGTTTGGCCGGCCATGGGGTGGAAGATGGGCTGATTTTGTGCCTTTTAAAAAGGAAAATAATAAATTAATAAAGGCATGACACATGGCATCATGTCATTGGCCCGTTTTTAAAATTTTAAAAATTTAAACATTTTATCTCCACCACATGTTTAGTCAAGGGTCAAAGATGAAGACAAGGAAGACCATGTGCTGGAAAAAATATCCTGGTGGTGGAAAATTACAATTTTGCCCTTGAGGTGGCAAAATTACCATTTTACCCCTATACTCCAAATTATACCGAAATTAAAATTTTTCACTTCTAAACCTCAAATCATACTTCAATAAGTCAAATTATACTCTAATAAGTCAAATGGGGTCAAAAAATCTTTTCTAAAATTCCCATTTTGTCCCCAGGTGGCAAATGACCATTTTGCCCCTAGTTAGTGAAAATTCCAATTTGACTCCAAATTGATCCTCAAACTCCAAATTACCATTTTAAGTCATCCATGAACTATGAAACTCTTAATCTCACCTTAAAATTCCTATTTGATCTAGTTCGAGGATTAAATAAACTTTGTTGTACCTCTAGGTACAATACCGACTTTTGTAAATTTTTCGGGACTCTCCTAGCATGCAATCATGCTATCATCACATGTATGTCATGAATAGTATTTTATATGGTCGGGCTTTACAGCACTACCCCCCTTAAAATAAAATTTTGACCTCAAAATTTCACTTACTCGATTCGAATAAAAGATGTGGATATTGGTTTCTCATCTGGCTCTCGACTTCCCACGTCATCTCCTCCATTCGAGCATTCTTCCACAATACTTTCACCATTGGAATGCTCTTGTTCCTTAGCACTCGATCCTTTCGATCTAGAATACGTACAGGCTGCACCTCGAACTTCAAATCCTCATGCAACTCAATGGGAGGTGTCTCTAAAATGTGAGAGGGATCGGGAACATACTTTTTCAACATCGAGACATGGAAGACATTATGAATTCGATCTAACTCTGGGGGTAATTCAAGTCTGTAAGCCACTGGCCCAATCCTTTCAATGATACGAAAAGGTCCAATGTATCTTGGATTGAGCTTTCCCCTCTTCGCGAATCGAATCACACCTTTCATCATCCAATAAATACCATAAATTATCACAATAGTATAATCAAATAAGATTTAATTCTTGGAAATTTCAAATTATTACCTTTCCAAGGAGAAACCTTAAGAAAAACTTTATCGTCGACTTCAAACTCCAAATCTTTCCTTCGTTTATCCGAATAATTCTTCTGCCTATCTTGAGCTGTCTTTAATCGCTCTCGGATAACTTTGACCTTATCGTTTGTCAAATCAATCAATTCCACATTCACCAATTTCCTCTCACCTACTTCATCCCAACAGAGCGGAGTTCGGCATTTCCTTCCATACAAAGCCTCGTATGGTGCCATCCCAATACTAGACTGAAAACTGTTATTATAAGCAAACTCCACCAATGGCAAGTGTTTGTCCCAACTCCCGATAAAGTCAATGACACAAGCCCGTAACATATCCTCCAAGGTCTGAATAGTTCTCTCAGATTGACCATCTGTCTGTGGATGAAAGGCAGTACTAAATCTCAATTTAGTTCTAAGAGCTTCCTGAAATTTCGGCCAAAATCGAGAAGTAAATCGAGGGTCTCGATCTGACACAATAGAAACTGGGACTCCGTGTAATCTCACAATCTCATCTATATAAAGTCTTGCCAGCCTCTCAATAGAATACGTGCTATGGATAGCCAAGAAATGGGCGGACTTAGTCAATCTATCCACAATCACCCAAATAGCATCCTTCCCACTTTGTGTCCGCGGCAAACCCAATACAAAGTCCATAGTCACATGTTCCCACTTCCATTCAGGAATCGGTAAAGGTTGAAGAGTACCTGACGGTTTTTGATGCTCCGCCTTGATCTGTTGGCATGTGAGACATTTCGCTACAAACTCTGCTATGTCTCGTTTCATACCCGGCCACCAATAACTTTCTTTAATAGTCCGATACATCTTGGTGCTTCCGGGATGTAAAGCGTAGGCGGAAGAATGAGCTTCCTCCAAAATAGCTCGTCTCAATTGATCATCCTTAGGAACACAAATTCGGTCTCTAAGCATGAAAGCACCATCATCGCTGAGTCTAAACTCACTAGCTTCTCCATCTTGCAGCTTTTGAACTTCCTGTTTCAACCAATCATCAGATTTCTGCAATTCTCTTATCTGATTCAACAATGAAGGTCTCACGACGAAACTAGCAAGTAGGGTTCCATCCTCACCATTATTCAACTGGATCCCTAGAGATTTCATCTCAAGTAACATCTGAAAATAAGAACTTTGAAGTGTTGCTAACGACGATGAGGATTTACGACTTAAGGCATCCGCTACAACATTTGCTTTTCCCGGATGATAATCAATCACTAAGTCATAATCCTTAATCAACTCCAACCATCGTCTCTGTCTCAAGTTAAGCTCTTTCTGGGTGAGCAAATACTTCAAACTTTTATGATCAGAAAAAATCCGACAACGCTCACCATATAAATAATGTCTCCAAATCTTCAATGCGAATACTACTGCTGCTAACTCCAAGTCATGAGTAGGGTAATTCGTCTCGTGCTTCTTCAACTGTCGGGAAGCATAAGCTATTACTTTCTCGTCCTGCATCAACACACACCCTAATCCCAACTTAGATGCATCGCTATATACCACAAATTCTTTTCCACTAACAGGAAGTGTTAAAACGGGAGCGGAGGTTAACCGGTTCTTTAGCTCCTGAAATCGATTCTCACAAACATCATCCCACTCATACTTAACTCCTTTACGAGTTAAACGAGTCAGAGGAGCTGCTATCAAAGAAAATCCCTGAACAAATCTCCGGTAATAACCGGCTAAGCCAAGGAAACTACGAATCTCAGTTACCGTTCTCGGTTGCTCCCATTCCAAGATTGCCTCAATCTTCTTTGGATCGACATAAATTCCAGCTCCGGACACCACATGTCCCAAGAAAACCACTTCCTTCAACCAGAATTCACATTTAGAGAACTTGGCATAGAGTTGTCTCTCGCGCAAAGTTTGTAACACAATGCGCAAATGGGCAGCATGTTCATCATCATTCTTCGAATAAACCAGGATGTCATCGATGAATACTATCACAAACTTATCCAAGTATGGATGGAACACTCTGTTCATAAGATCCATAAAAATTGCCAGGGCATTAGTCAAACCAAACGGCATCACCAGAAACTCATAATGCCCATAACGCGTCCTGAAGGCAGTCTTAGGTACATCCTGCTCCTTAATCCTCAACTGATAGTACCCAGATCTCAAATCAATCTTAGAGAATACCATAGCACCTCGTAATTGATCAAAAAGATCATCTATCCGGGGTAAAGGGTATTTATTCTTGATGGTCACTCGGTTCAGCTGACGGTAATCAATACACAATCGAAGAGTGCCATCTTTCTTCTTTACAAATAGGACTGGTGCTCCCCAAGGAGAAATGCTAGGGCGAATGAAACCTTTATCCACCAAATCTTGCAACTGGGCTTTCAGTTCCTTCAACTCTGCTGGAGCCATTCTATATGGAGGAATAGAAATAGGTGCGGTACCCGGAAGTAAATCAATAGGGAACTCAAGCTCTCGATTAGGAGGTATTCCCGGTAAATCATCAGGAAATACATCAGGAAACTCACTTACTATTGGGACATCCTCTAACTTAGGTTCCCCCTTTGAAGTATCGATCACGTATGCCAAATAAGTCGGATACCCTTTTTGCACTAATTTTGAAGCTTTGATGGCTGAGATTACACAAGATGGTAATACTCGACGTTCCCCTACAAACACAATCTCTGCTCCCTCCGAATTCCGAAGAACAACTTCTTTTCGGAAACAATCCACGTTTGCCCGATGTGCAGTTAACCAGTCCATACCTAATATTAAATCAAAATCCAAGATCTCTAGAGGAATTAAGTCACCCCTAAATTCTTCCTCACCTACCCTTACCCCGCAGTCTCTATAACAAGTATTTCTAATCAACTGTTCTCCTAGAGGGGTATGCACTACAATTTCTTCCTCTAATGGTGACAGGTTTCTATCAGTAATTGATGCAAATGTCGTACTCACATAAGATCTATCTGAGCCAGAATCTATCAAAACATAAGCATCTTTATCAAATAAAGACATAGTACCTGTCACTGCTCCAGGTCGGACTCGTGCCTCATCTTCTGTCACAGCAAAAACTCTTGTCGCGGTACGAGTCTGTGGTCTCGAAGGTGGATGTGACGGGGTATTACTCTCCACACCAGACCGTATGGCTACTCCCTGTCTCTGTGGTAACCCAGAAGAATCTCTCCTTTGTATATCTGTGCGAGCTGGTGGAGATGATGCAGCTACAGTGGCTCGTCCTAATTGTGGGCAATTACTCCTAATGTGACCCGTCTGTCCACATTGGAAACATCTTGTTGGCCCTCTACATAGCCCACTATGATAATTCCCACAATTTCTGCATCTGTCAGAACCTCCGAGACTCTTCCCAGAACCAGTCATAGCAGATCTGCTAAACCTCGAAGGTCTCTGCTGTGATGGTGGAAATGGAGGTCGAGGAGATGTCACGGAAACAGAAGTAGTGCTCCCTGAAGTAGCTGAGTCCTTGCCTCTTTTTACTGGCTGACTAGAAGACATACCAGGATTCCTCCTTTTTGCAAACTCAGTCCGAATCCTTCTATTCTCAGTCGCGAGCTTCTCAGCCCGTAAAGCCATCTGTACCACCTCCTTATGTGGCTCCCTACCAATCATTGTCATTCGCTCTCTGATCTCATTACGGAGCCCTTCCTCGAAATAGCTGGCCTGATCCTACTCAGATTTCACCAGATCCGGCACATATAACATCAACTCGTTAAAACGAGTCTCGTACTCCTCTACAGTTAGATTTCCTTGTTTCAAACTCAGAAATTCTCTCTTCTTTTCTTTTTGATGGAAATAAGTGAAATACTGACCATCGAATTCCTTGAGAAAATCGAACCATGTCTGAGGAGTAGCGGAACGGGACTTCACCGAATTCCACCAAGTACGAGCCCTCTTCTCTAATAATCTCGTAGCCACCATCAGCTTCATGTCATCATCTAATCCCATATCAGAAAGAGTCTCGGACACCTGATTAATCCAATCCTTTGCCACAGTGGCATCCAACTCACCAGTGAAAGATACACAACCTAATTGCCTAGCCTCCTTCAGCTTCTTGGAAATGGATACATCCTGTATTGGTGGTGGAACTAAAGGAGTAGCTGGAGGCACTACAGGTGGAACTTGACCAGTCTGAGCTTGACCAGCTATTGCTGCAAAGAAAGCTGCCAATGCCTGTGCTGCCTCAGTAGGCATGGCGGGAATACCCGTAGGTGGCTGAGGAGATGGAGGATGTGGAGGACTATCGGCCTGCTCAGCAGCAGGTGCTGCCCGAATGGTAGATGCAGCTGATTCCTCCTCTACTGTATCTGGCTGATGACGTTGGGAACAACCTCTTTCCCTCCCAACCGATCTAGTGAGAGGTGGGCGTCCGCGTCGAGGAGGCATTATAATCTATATAAAAAAAATATACGAGCAAGTTTAGGTAACCTTAGGCTCTATATGCAAATGCATGCATTCTATTCAACCTAACCTAACTTAACTTAATCCGGGGCCACACTGATATTGTAAATATTTAAAACAACTTTAAAACTAAAAACTTTGATCTTGAAAACCAAAAGCTCTGATACCAATCGAATTGTCACGACCCGGTACTCCCCTCGAGCCCGTGACAATCGCCGCGGTGTCCCGGTAGACACTTATTGCCCGGAATGTCAACCCGAAACCCCGCAAGGCTTTACTATCAGTTTCTCTGTTCCCTTGTGAGCAACCATTGTCAAATATCGTGTTCTAAAATATTTTAAGCTGTTTCCAACTTTAAACAAATAAAATATTAATTTTTCGTCTCACAAGGGTATTTTGGTCATTTTTCTCAAAAATCTTAAAACTGGCTAAAACGTAATGTACAAGTACAAAACACACAATTCATATTCAAAATGAGTTTAAAAGTCTAAAATCTTCATTTAAAACGAAATTATGGTTATTTGAATATAATAAGAAAATAAAAGAAATATTAAGTAAAATATTCTATTTTCTTATAAAACAATATTTATAGAGTTATACGTGAATAATTTTTATAACGTAAAAGCTAAATAAATTTATACATACTTAAATACAGTAAGCCAAAATATTTAATTTAATTTACAATAACAAGAGTGCCCCCGAATAAACAAAAGTAAAGAGGACTTTGAACCTACGGTTTGGAAAATGCAGATCCCACTGTAGTCCTCGATGAGATCAGCTATCTACAGTCTATATTGAACCTGAAATGGGTGGAAAGGAGGGTGGTGAGATTATAAAATCTCAATGAGTAAACAAACATCATCCTAAACATCTAGAGTTGAGTACATGGAGACAATAAAGTAAATCATCATAAACTGTGTTATAGCATTAGAACACATTTTATTCGAAACACGTAAAGAGGCTTATGAATCTCATAAAAATCTAGGCTTGTGCCATAAATCCATTCTCGGGGACACCTTGGCCGAGGCATCCTACCGAGACCGCCAAGGCTATTAAAATTCACATTTCACATAAATCATGTTTTTGTTTTGAAAACATAGCCGTTCCTTGGCGTTGGCTGAGTTCCCCCTCACGTGGTGGTTTAGCGTGAAGTGAACCCTAAACTTTACCCCAGGAGATACCCTACGCGCCTCTCCGTTCGAGGTAAGAATATAATGGGGTTTACCGTGCCCCTCTAAAAGGCTGGTCCACAGAAACCCCTTACTGCAGTGATTAATTAATATATAATCCACCATATAATAAAACTCAATAACATGATATGGCAATTTTGTAATTCGTAGTTTTTCAAGGTAACCAAACAATTCGCATTTGAATACAATTGCCAACTAGCCAATCATGCTCAATTTATCATAAGCCAGTTAATTTAAACAATCAAATTGCCACAATTAACAGTCTCCGTGTACTCTATTTTTCAAAATCACTATTAATTTCAAAACAATTTATAATTTAATTTCATTGAAACTCATTTATTCATAAAACATGAAAATTTATCTTTTTAAATTCCTTTTTCCATAGAATTCATGAAAGCATTTAAAAACCACCCTAGATAATTAAAATGACAGTAAGTTTACTCACTATGTCTAGAATGCAGACTTTCGAAGCACTCTGTCTACTGGTCCTCGGATGCAATTTCCTTGCCTTTATCGGAGGACTCACCACCTTGACACAATACAAAATCGAGAGTTTCACCAAGTTGGTACTAAATCAAAATTAAATTAATTTAGATTACCAATGCATGATATGGAATGCAAAATGCACTGGTAACTATTTAAACCCGGTATTGGCCTAATTCGTCTTATCACCCGATTAAATTCCTAACGGGTCCGTTTAAACTCCAATTTAATTCTTTTCAGTTTCTATACCTCAATTGCACCCAAATTAACTTAATGTCCCTCAGTGTGGTGCAAATTATCAGTCCCAACAGTAAATTACGAAAATACCCCTAGTGGGTAAAAATTCGTATTTTTGCTCTGAAAATTCCCATTATTTTTCTAGGCTCATAATTCATCATTCCTTAACCAATTCTCCTAGAATAAAATCAAACTCATCCTCACTCACTACATGGTAAATTCAGCCATTAATGGTTGGGGGAGAAAATAAATTCTTTTCTTGTTGTTTTGTTTCTAAATATGCTAAACTAACTAAAAACACTAACATAAATTAAAATCAAATAAATCCAACAACTTTCTCTCTCCTAACCCATTTTTCCAGAATTTAATTCATCATGAAAACATGTAATTTAATCATGGAAAATAAAGAGAAATGCTTGGGAATAAGAAAACTCAAGCTTAATAGAAAAAACTCACCTTTTTCACTTAATTTCCTTGAAAATTCACACTTTTTCTTTGATTTTCTCTCTCTAGGGTTTTGTTTTTGTTTTCTCTCTCTTCTTGCTGGTTTGGCCGGCCATGGGGTGGAAGATGGGCTGATTTTGTGCCTTTTAAAAAGGAAAATAATAAATTAATAAAGGCATGACACATGGCATCATGTCATTGGCCCGTTTTTAAAATTTTAAAAATTTAAACATTTTATCTCCACCACATGTTTAGTCAAGGGTCAAAGATGAAGACAAGGAAGACCATGTGCTGGAAAAAATATCCTGGTGGTGGAAAATTACAATTTTGCCCCTGAGGTGGCAAAATTACCATTTTACCCCTATACTCCAAATTATACCGAAATTAAAATTTTTCACTTCTAAACCTCAAATCATACTTCAATAAGTCAAATTATACTCTAATAAGTCAAATGGGGTCAAAAAATCTTTTCTAAAATTCTCATTTTGTCCCCAGGTGGCAAATGACCATTTTGCCCCTAGTTAGTGAAAATTCCGATTTGACTCCAAATTGATCCTCAAACTCCAAATTACCATTTTAAGTCATCCATGAACTATGAAACTCTTAATCTCACCTTAAAATTCCTATTTGATCTAGTTCGAGGATTAAATAAACTTTGTTGTACCTCTAGGTACAATACCGACTTTTGTAAATTTTTCGGGACTCTCCTAGCATGCAATCATGCTATCATCATATGTATGTCATGAATAGTATTTTATAAGGTCGGGCTTTACAACCTATGAGTATCTTGGATCGAAAGGATAGAGTATTAAGGAACAAGAGTATTTCAATGGTCAAAGTGTTGTGGAAAAGTGCTCGAATGGAGGAAATGGCATGAGAAGTAGAGCATCAGATGAGGAACCAATACCCGTATTTATTTGTCGAATCTGGTAAGTGAAATTTTGAGGTCAAAATTTTATTTTAAGGGGGGTAGAATTGTAAAACCTGACCTATAAACACATGTCATGACATACATGCACTGAGTAGCATGTTATTATGCTAAGAAAGTCCTAAGAATAGACGAAACCCGGTATCGTACCTAACGGTACACTTGAGTTGATTTAACCTCGAACTAGTTCAAATAGAAATCGTAGGATTAAATTTAATATTTTACAATTCAAGAATGACTAAAAATGATTATTCGGAGTTTGAGGGTTCATTTGGGGACAAATTTAAAATTTTGATGTTCAAGGGCAAAATTGTCATTTTGTCACCTAAGATAATAATTTGATCATGGAGTGAAATTTTGGACCCAGATTAACTATTTGGAGTATAATTTAATGATAGGAAGTGAAAAATTTCAATTCCGGCAATTTTCGAAACATAGGGGCAAAACGATAATTTTGTCGCCTCGAGGTAAAAATCGTAATTTTCACAACCCAAAACTTGTCAAAATCATAGGATTTACTTTTTTTTGGTATGAATAACTATGGTATGTTAAGTGGTGAAAAATTGAAGTTTAAAGGACAATTTTAAAAACGGGCCAATGGGAAAGTGACACATGGCACTTTTTAATGATTTAATATTATTTTAATGAAAAGTCAGCCCATTTAAACCCCATATTAAGTGATGGCCGGCCATAAGGAGAGAACAAGAGAGAAAATAGAGAGAAAAGGAAGAAAAGAGAAAAACCAAAGAGAAATTAGAAAATTCAAAAGGGAAATCGCGTTTTTCGTCCGTTTACGCATCTAACGGTAAGATTTTTCGACTTTAGCTTGATTTCTACCTTGCCTATGCCTTTATTTTCATTTAGCATGCTTGAGGAGAGAGATCAAAAAGTGAAACCAAGGGCTGGCCGAAATTCATGGGGGAGGATTTTGGAATTTTTAGGTTTTGATTCTTAGTTAAATTGGTAGTTTTAGTTAGTTAAATGTTTATAGAAATCAAATTGGGCAAGAAAGCATGAAATTTTCACAATACCCACCCTTGGCTGAATCTTCAATGATGTGCAATGATGATGAACTGATTTTTATTCTAAGAAAAATGAAGAGAAAATGATGAAAAATGGTTAAATGTTATAGAAAAACAAAGTGGAAAATTAACCGAGTAAATGTCTCATTTTTTGGCTGAATTTTCCAAGGAGAAACTGATTTTGGTATTTTAGAGGGTTATTGGCTGATATTTAATGGTTAGAAATGTTGGAGAGAAATGGGACAATTTAGAGCTAAAATAGAGAGCATTAGCAATTTATCGGGTAAAGTGCCAAAAATAGGTTAATACCTCGTTTAAGCCGTTTTAGGCTATTGCATTTCATACCATGCATTCGTATAGGATTTAAGTCAATTATGTAGTGATTTAGCATCAATGTGGTGAATTGGGTAAATTTTGCAGTGTGTTTAGGAGGAGAGCCTTCCAGTAAAGGCAAGGAAGTCGTACTTGACGAACAGTGATCGGGGCACCTAAAAAGCAATTAGTTTGTACAAATGATGAGTAAACCTATTATTATTGTAAATTATCAAGAGTTTATTTTTAAATGCTCTTCATAGATTTAATGAAATGAAAATGAGATTAAAATGGGATTTTTGATGTTTTAGAAATAAATGTGACAAATAAATATATTGTCTTGATTTTTTGAAATAAGAAACTTTTGATTATAAAATTGAGTAATTGGAGGCTGCCAATTGTCTTGAAAAATATATTTTCATATGAATGGCTTATGATATATGAGTATATGTGGCTATATGTTATAATTGCATTGGGAATTTATGTAAGCTGTCTTTTACTATGTAGGCTGGGTAAATAAATAAAAGTCACGTTATACTGTCGAAATTTTATTAAAATTGGTGGGTTTAGTCATTGCAGTGACGGGTTTCCGTCGACTGCCTATTAGAGGGGCACGGTAAACCCGATTATATAGTTACTTCGGTAGTAGAGGCAAGGAGGAAAACCCCCCGGGGTAGTATTAGAGCTCACTTCACGTCGAACCCCCAGTGAATGTGTAACTCGACCAACGCCAAGGAACGGTTTGTTTTAAAAATAAAAATGTGTTTCACATGTAAATATCTTAACAACCTTGGCGGACTCGGTTAGATGCCTCGGCCAAGGTATCCCCGAGGATTAGTTTTGGCTTGAGCCTTGTTTTTAATAAAAGTCAGAAGCCTTAACAACTGTTTTGGTAAATTACAAATATTTTATGGTTTAAGAAATAAATTGAAAACCGTATGAAATGGTTTGTAATTTGTTGTTTAAACTTGCCTTCATGTTACTCGCCTTTAGATATTTATGATAATGTCTGTTTACTCATTAGGATTGCAAAATCTCACCCACCTCCTTTCGAAATATTTCAGGCTTGTGGTAGCTTGTAGATACCCGATTTTGTCGAGGATTCCAGTTGACCCCTCTGTCTCACAAAGAGTAGGTTACTATCACCAACATTTGGTGTATTTACGGGCCACTTGTCATTGTAATTATTATTGTACATTATAACTTTGTAAATTATTGTATGTATGAATTTATTTTACTTCTAAGTTACAAAAGATTACTTACACGTGTTTCTATAAATATTGTTTTATATAAAAATGTTATATTTTTATCTTTTGATTTACTTGAGTCGAAAACGACTGGTAATTGTTTAAAACGGAATGTTTAAAAACAATTGCTCACAGAAAAGGTAAGAAACTGATATGTAAGCCTTGCGGGGTTCCGATTGGCATTGCAGGCAATGAGTGTCAATCGAGACGTCGCGGCGGTTGTCATGGGCCCGAGGAGGTTCCGAGTCATGACACTTTTTATTTTTCTCAATATCACACCCCTAAACTTATTTCTTTTATTGCGTAGAAAGATAAATACAATCATACTTTTGATCTTCTAATCACTTTTCATCTTCACTACCTTTTTCACTATCTAGCTCATAACACTTCCTAAATTGACATACGCACTTAGGAATGAGGGATGCAAAAATTGGAAATCTTTATGTGAGATATTAGGTTAATAACTAAGTGTTTAAAAAAAGAAAAGATTACATTAGGCTTAAAGGGGAATTCTAGGGATAAATACATATAGCAAAGTGGCTCAAAAAGCTCAATCAGTCCAAAGATGGCCTAAATCATTTCCTTAACTATGTATAGCTTAGGAGTTTGCCTTGAGAGAGAATCAAACAAATTCTAGAACTCAATACATAATTCAAAAATTCACATTCACATAAACCTTTCCTAGATATGTACAATGATTCTAAGCAAAAAATATATGGTGCACAAATTAAATGGAAATCTCATCCTAACAATGAAGCTTAGCATAAGAATTTACACAATACTCAAACAATATTCACATGTTTCAAAGAATCAAGATAAAAATATAACTAGTTCCCATCATTGGATAGGTAAATCAAAGAAAGTGGCACAACTAAATCTAGCCCAAACTTTTAAAACATGCAACAAATTAATTGATAAATAACTTAACTAAACTTAAGGTCTAAAAACATAAATGCAAAACAAAGAAAACAAAAATTAAAAACTGAAAATTCTCTCCCCCCCAAACTTAAAAATAACATTGTCCTCAATGTTAAAAAGTAAAGAAAAAATTCAAAAATACTCCCCTAGGTAGCGAAGATCCTTTAATGTTCCTTTTCATCCTCATTATATCTAAAGTTGTTGGAAGGATCCGTTAAGGTGACAAAAATCTAAATAAGGAAAAACAAACAAATTATGTGGAAAGCTGAAAAACATAACTTTAACTAAAAGAGTAAAAGTTTTAAAAACTTGGGTTGCCTCCCAAGAAGTGCTTATTTATAGTCACTAGCTTGACAATGGCACCCCCTTTGGCACTTCTTGATCCACAAAATAAGGCTTGAGGCTTAGTCCATTAACCATGAATGTGCCAGTATCCTTATTATCAATCTCCATTATACCATAAGGATAAATGTTTACCACATTGAAAGGACTCAACCATCTTGCCTTTCTTTTCCTTGGAAAAAGCCTGAAGCATGAATTAGAGAGTAAAACTTGCTGTCCATCCTCAAAATGAGGACAACTAAGAGGTGGTGGAAAATGTTCCTCATGCAGCTACTTGATTCTGATATGTGGAGGTTGTGGCTTCAACTCAAAGGTTGGTGCTTGTTCACTTGTTGATAACTCTGTATATAGAGTTATTTTAACACATTTTAGGGGCTTTAGTAGTTACACCTTTAAGTTTTTAGGTTCAAATTTTAGCATTTTAGGTGTTTTTCTAATTTAGGTTAGATTTTAAGTTGAATAGTTAAATTAAGTTGTTTTAGTTCAATTTTACTTTATTTGTTTTAATTTACTTTTAGAAGAGTTAATATCGATTTCCCCCATAGTTTTGTGTAGGATACGTGATGACTAAGGCGAAATTGAGTCATAATAGCATAAGTATGGTGTAGGTGTCACTTGTACATGTTACAGTAATTTAAAGATAACTTCAGTTGCAAAAGTCCAATTGATGTGATTTTTAATCCATTGGAAAGCTAACAGAATGGGATATAACTTTCGTGTTTACAACATTGCCTAGTTAAGACCAGATCAAGGTGAAAATCATGTCCAAAAATGATAGATAGATGTAGTTCTGTACAACATAACATGGCGATTGAGGCAGCGGCTTTGAGTTACTTATGGCCGCGGCGTTGAAGGAGATTGTAATGACCCATTCCTCGATGGCTACTGATGTTTGAGTCTTGCGAGAAAAGCCACCAAGTCCTGAACAAGCCTTATTTGAAACTTTTGCTAACACGTTATATTCAATCCACCAATTTATGTAATCACTTTGAGCCGTATAACTCATTGCAATATGATGCGAACAATAATCGCAATGTGAAACCTCGACCTCCATAGACGCGTAACTAGAGGTAGACTGATGGTTGCATCAAATTCATATATTAAGTGGGAGATTAAATATTTGATTAGTCTAAGTTGAACTAGATTTAAGATCAAATTTAGGTATTTTTATTTATTTTATTAGTTTAGTTTAATTATGTTTAAATTTTTATTTTAAGTTAATAATGTCAGTTTTACGTTATTTATATTTATTTTATATTTTTATAGGAGTAGGATCAAAAAAATAATTTCAATTGGTGAAGAAAGGTGCATAATGGACTGTTGCTCTATTTGCATATGTTTTGATTTTCTAGTATATCTCTCACTATAGAAGTCCAAATGATATGATTTTTAGACCATTACAAAGCTAAAAGGCAAGACTACAACTTTTATGTTTACCACTTTGCCCAATTCTGATCAAAAGGTGCTTAAAATATTTGTCAAAATGAAAGCATTGCACTAGAAGAACAAAAAAGGGCATTTTTGTAAATTACGTGAACTTTGGTCAACTTTAGCAATAAATATCTAAATTTCCAGCAACTTCTTCTTCTTCTTCCCATCTTTTCTCTCCATTTCACGTTCTTTATCTTCCATGGAAGCCTCCTTAAAAACCTCCATGACTCTATCAAGTTAAACCCCAATTTTCATGCTTTTGTGCACCTTTTCACAAGGTCCTTTGTGCTCTTTTACTCTTTCACCTTAAAACCCTCAAAAGTCTTACCTTAATACTTTCTCTCACTAGCTAGGAGTTTTAAAGAGAGAAAGAGAGACTTTTTATAATAGCTTGAGAAATTTTGAGAAGGAATTCAATTACAAATCTACCAAGCTGAGTAATGAAATTGAGTTGACTTTTGAGTTGTTGAGAATGGCTAGTGGTTAGATTTGTGAGTGTTTGTAGTTAAGGTTGTTTAGGGTTAGAATAGTTAAAATAAATAGCCACTTAATGTAATTGGAAGCTAGTTATGAATAACTAGTAGAATATGATTTAGGAGATAACCTTTAGAATTTATAGTTATGTGAATTGAGTTGATTATGATGCTATTGTGTGTGATAGGTTCCAACGGGACCCCACATCTCCATTCAAAGCATTAGTGGAAGTTGGAGTCAATTTAAGAATCAACAAAGACCGGTGAGTGAACTTGCATTAAAATGTTTTGGGATAAATGCATATTTGTTTAATTGAATCACCTGAAATGTTTTATCAGACTTTTCTTTAAAATGTGCATGGGAACAAGCCCTTGATGAAATGTTTTCATGTGGTAAACTATATGATATAATGAAACCATGTGTTCCTATATTATGTGGATATCTGTGTTATGCTTTGAGTGATAATGCTGTATAATAGCTATAACCGTGCACGTGACGGTACCGGTGGTGTGCGGTGTGGGAGTGCACATGCCGATAATGATGTGGGCGAGACTGTGTGTGATGATATTGAAATGTGCATGTAGGGAGTGCACATGATGATTGTAAGACCTTGATCTTTAGAGACTTGTAACTAGAAGTAGATGCGATATCACTGACCAAGGGTAATTTTGTCATTTCTTTAGTGAGCCCTTAAAAGTAAGTTTTTAAACAATATAATGGCCTAAGTAGGTCTAAGGCATAAATGAATGATGAAAATAAGGGTAAAATGATGAAGAAAATAAAAATAATGAGGATTCCCAAGGTAGGGGCAAAATGGTCATTTTTCATCTCGAGTCAAAATTTTTAAGTTTCGTGAACCTGAGTATTTCTAAACTACTATGGACCTTGTCTTAGTGTCAAAAGAGTAAAAAGATTGCACAAAAGATTGGAGGAGAACAAGCTAACTTGCTTAGGGTGTTTTCGTAATTTAAGTGGAGTTGGATAAGCTTGAGCTATAAATATCATTCTTTCCAGCAGCTTTTTCAATTTCCAGCAGCTTCTTCTTCTTCTTCCTTCCATCTCACATTTGTTTCCCCCTCCATGGAAGCTTGTTATGAAACCTCCATAACCTTTCTCAAAATAGCTCCAATTTTGAAGCTTTTATGCACTTTAGCATAGAACCTTTGTGCTCTTTCACTCTTTCACTTTAAAACCCTTGAAAAATCTTACTTCCATACTTTTTCTCACTAGCTAGGTGTTTAGAGAGAGAAAGAGAGAGCTTTTATAATAGCTTGGAAGAATTTTGAAAAAGAATTTCATTGTAATCCACCAAGGTGAGTGCTGAATTATGAGTGGTTTTAAGTTGTTGATAATGGCTAGTAATTGAAGTTATGAGTTCTGTTATTGCTGAGGTTGTTTATCTATTTCTAGTGTTACTAAAGAAGAGAAACTAAATAGTTAATCAAATGATAATTAGAAGAGAGATAGGAAGGGCTATTGAAGCTTGATTTGGGAAGTAGTTTTTGGAGCAATATTAATGTAAATTGGACTGGTTGTGATGTTTTTGGTGTGTGATAAGTTCCAACGAGGCCCCTTAGCCCCAATTGGACCATTAGGGAAGTTAGAGTTGACTAAAGGTTTAACAAATACCGGTGAGTGAACTTGCATTTCAAAATTTCTTTGGAAATGTAGATGTATTTGGGGTGAAACATTTGAATGATTTTATCCAACTTTTCCTTAAAAATCTACCTAGGGAACAAGCCTTTGGTGAATGTTTTTTATCTTGTGAAAATGTTCCATATAAATGGTTCATGTGTTATCACCATATGTTGATATGTGTAATATGCATTGGATGTTCCTTTTTATGTGATAATGATGACCTAGCTATGTGCGTGTAGGAGTGCACATGAGCTGATGATGACCCAGCTATGTGCGGTGTGGGAGTGCACATGAGCTGATGATGACCTAGCTATGTGCGAGTAGGGAGTGAACATGAGCTGATGATGATGGGATGGTATGCATGATGATGTATATATATATATATATGTGTGTGTGTGTGTGTGTGTGTGTGTGTGTGTGTGTGTGTGTGTGTGTGTTATAGAAAGTTCATGAGTATGGTATACGGTTGTAACACATGTGAATCTTGCATGTTGAACCTTGGAAATTTCTAAGCATGTTCAAGTCGATTTTGTCTTTGTAGCTAAATGGCCTTTTCTTGAGAGAATGAATCTCGCTACAGTAAAAAATTCTCGGGTTTAGAGGGTTACATCGACCTGATTCTCTCTGCAGCGAGAAACTTTCTGTTTTGCCACTTGAATTTTGCTGCAGCGAGAAACTTTCTATTTTATCGCTTGAATTTTGTTACAACAAGAATGGATTCTCGCTGTAGCGAGAAACTTTCTATCTTGCATGCTACCTTGTTTGGTTGCTGCCCCATTTTCCATTTCAGTAATACCATAGTTGATCTTGGACTCCCAACATTAAGGAATTTATTTAATTAAGTTTGAAATGAGGGGTTTTAGAGTGAAACCCTCGTCCAGCTGATAATTTGAGCCCAAATTTGCTGTAGCGAGAATGCCTTTTCACTGTAGCAAGGACCCGTCGCTTCATTTGACTTGCTTGAGTGTTATTCAAGCTTTCAATCTTTAAATTCTTTGTTATGTATGAATCCTTCGTCATCAATTGATTAACCAATTAAGGGTTTAATGAGGGGTTTTTAATATGAACTAAACTAAATTGCATTGTTTTTGAAAATAAGTGCATCATGTTTTCTTTAAACTTTCCTTATGAATTGCTTGTTCCCTTCCTTTGTTCATTCACTGGGTTTATACTCACCGTTTTCAACTTCATGTTTTCAGATCAGGAGGCAGCCGGTAACTAGGTCGAGATGTCCTTGTAGATTCGTTTCCTTGGTAGGTATCTCGGCATTCAATAGTTGAACTTTCGCCCGAGTCTCTCCATTGAAAGTCGAGAATCTTTCTCTTGTGTATAGACAAACTCGATGTAAATTATTAAGACATATGTTCTAGACAATATATGTATATTTTGAATTGAAATTATGAAACGTAACTTTAGCAACTTTTGATGGAATGATGAATAGGTCATATAGATAGGCTTGCTTGGGTTTAGTGGGCTATGTCTATTGGGCCCATGCGTCGGTCATTGCCCAGAATTTGGATCGTGGCAGACTTGGTATCAGAGCCCTAGGTTGATTAGGTCCTAGGGCTTCCTTTTATTTGTTGGCTCCATTAAGTTTTTGATGATAATAAAACATTCCCATTTCATTTGTGTCTAACATTTCTACCTAAGTGTGCAGGAGAAAAAGTCATATGGAAATAATAAATCAACTTTTCAAATGTGTATATCAAAATCATGAAAATCAAGAAGAAATGATTGATCAACGAAAAAGAAGGTCTTTAGTTAAATAATGAAGAATGTTGGTTGACTAAAATTTAAATTGGAGAAATGGCAGGCTGAAGAATATTGAGAAACAGAACCAACTTAGTCGACCAAGATAAGGGTTAGTCAACTAAGAAGCTACTGTCAAAATTTGGACTTCAAAACAGAACCAACTTAGTTGACCAAGAAATAGGTTAGTCAACTAAGTGCACACTGCCAGAATTGCCAGATATAGGGAGCAGAAAATAGAAACGAGTTAGTCGACTAAGATATCGGTTAGTCGACTAAGAGTATTCTGCTTGCAAGTTTGAAACTTGCAAGTCGACTAAGAGAATTAATGCAGGGGGATGAGGGTGCCTCTATTTCATCCTCTTGTGCCATTAAACAGATGTTTGCTCTTTTCTCAAATTTTTCATCATCAGTTTCAGAGCTTGATGTGTCACTTTTTTACCATGCAGCAGCCTCCATTGCTTTCTTGGATCTCCTATTTTTCTTGGGGGTTTCATCTTTCAACAATGGACACTCAGACTTAAAGTAACTAGGTTTCTTGCATTCGTAGCAGATCATCTCCTCCGTTTTATTAGAGTCATTTTTGTTCCTTATTTTACATGAAGCATCTTGGTCTTTCCTGAAACCTCTTCTAGTTAGCCTTCGATTTCTTTTGCTCATTAGTTTTCTGAATTTTCTTGCAACTAGAGCTAAATCTTCATCATCATCACAGAAAAGCTCTTCCAACTCTTCTTTAAGAATGCTGGCTTTAAGTGCAATGCTCTTTTTTTGTTCCTTTACTTCCCTTCGGTCTTCTTCTTCTTCTTCCTTAAGCTCCAGCTCATGAGTGAGAAGAGAACCACATATCTCATCAAGAATGATGATGTTTAGATCTTTAGCCTTTCTAATGGCAGTCACTTTTGGTTTCTAGGATTTTGGTAGGCATCTAAGTGTCGTAACGTGCGGGTTCGGGAACCCGATTGCTAAACGTGAGTAAAAACTCTAAAACTAGGAGTCACCACCAATCTTTTTTACTAGGTGTGATTGGCCACCTATTGACTCGATTCCAATCGACGGAGTCTTAATTAGATTTAAGCCCGCAGAAAGAATCTTAAACTAGTTTACCTTTTTTTCAGATCTAGGTTTGGGAGTACGGTTACGCCCGAGAAAGGATTAGTACCCCCGGGACGCCTGTTCCATGAATGGTACCATTTTTAGATTATCTTATTAGGCTTTAATTTTTAAGTTCATTTTATTTCCTTAGCTATTATTCACTTATTTTATCTCCAATTTTATTAAATTATTTTATTTGATTCTAAAATGAAATGCAAGTGTAAGGCATTATGATATGCATGGCGTGAGATAAAAATGTCGGACGAATAAGCTTTTTATCGAGGATATTTTTTTGAATCCGCCCATCATACTAGTGGGACTTGAGGTATTCTCTCACCTAGGGAATTATCTGAGAAACTCGCCTTCGCAAATTCAACGAATAATTCCCATCATCGGGGTTATCGTACGTTTTTCTTTAAAAAATAATATTTTTATGAATAATGAACCTAATACGAGCGAAAGCCTTTTATTAAAGATATTTCCCCGAGCTCTCCCATCATATTAGTGAGACCCGGGGACACCTTTTCATCTAGGGTACTTTCCGAGAAATATTCGCCTTCACAAGATCCTCGAAAAATCCCATCATCAGGGCTTAACTCGTAAACAAAAATATTTATATACAATGATATGCAATATATATATGCTATGCTAATGCAATTAACTATTTTTAGTATTATTATTATTTAATTATTATTTTATATATTTTTTATTATTATATTTTCTATTTTTTATTCTTTTATATTTTATTTTTTATTCTAAGTTTCTCCTATATATTCCTTGATATTTCTTGTCTTATTACTTTTATATAATATTTATTAATCTATACCTTACACCACTAGATATTTAATACTCAATTTTAAATTATTTATTGTTTTGGGTTTTTTTATTTATTTGCCTATTTATTTAATGTCATGTATATTGCATTTTCACAAATTAATTATTTATTATATATTTGAATTATTATTTTTTTTGAATTTTTATCTATCATTATTTTTTGTTTTTGAATAATTTTTGTGTAGTCAATTTTTTATTTGTGAAAATTTCGGGATCTTGAAATCGAGGCCCTCCCATCGTACTGGTGGAGCCTTAATCGGATTTCGAACCTAGGGAAAATTAGCCCGAGAATACGACTTCTCACGTCCCGATCGATCATCCCATCATTGGTACATTATACTTGTAGTTAATGTCATGGAATATTATTATCATTTTCCTTTTTTTTATCATTATTTTTTATATTTTTATTATACATTTGTAATAAATATTTCCCTAAACATAAGTTCTTTGTATAACTAAACATTTTCTAAAATATTATATATATATTATTTTTTATTCTTTTATTTTTTACGCTTTATTATTTCCATATTCTCATATTTGTATAAATTTCCTAGTCTAAAATATCATCTAAAAATTTAGAACATTACACTATAATAATTAATTAATTCTACCTAATATTCCTAAAAACATATAAAATGGGCATGCCTAAAACACAAACATTTCCATAAAAAGGTTAAAATTTTTACCTGATTGGGCTAAACTGGCCCAAATAATCGGCCTGACCCGTGATCCGCTCCAAAGCCCACTGTCCAGTCTCCTGCCCACTAACCTCTAGGTACAAAACTATGTCGTTTTGATGTCCTACCCTAAGTATAAAATGGCTTTTTCTTCACCCTTTTTCATTTCTCCCTTCAATTTCTCTCTCTAGTCGTCGAATCTCTCTCTTCTCTCTCTAAAAATTCAACATTTTTCTCCCCAAATCTCTCAACTCCTCTCACCTTCACGCCGGTGACGCTCCCCAATGGTCGGCTCTCCCCAACCGGCAACGTCGCTGGCTACCCGGATCGTTTCCTCTTTCCCGTCACTGCCGATCAGCTCTTTCTCACTCTATGCCCAGCAAAAGTTGGCTCTCGTCCCCTCGCCGACGTTCTTTCTCCTCTAACCGGCACCTATCGGGCTTCCTTTTGCTTCCTCTCCACTTTCTAGTCGCCGGCCCTTTTGCTTCTTCCTCTCCACTTTCCAATCGGCGGCGGTGCAAAGGATCAAAGTTGTGCTGCTTCAACAAATCATACCTAAAAAGAAAAAAAAAACTTAACTCTCACTCTCTCTATTCTACGACGGTGAAAAAAATGCCCCCTATCTTTAAATACTTTACTGGCAGCTTGCAAACCCACCATCTCCAAACTCGAACAACCCACCGGTTACTAAAATCCCCTCTAAATCTCCCCTAAAAAAACAGACTAAAAAGCTCCAAAAGAACACAACTACCCGTTTTCTCTCCTTGTGAATTTTTTGATTTTTTTATTTTTCTTTGATTTTTTTTTATTGTGGATTGTTTCTGGCTGCTAGACTAGGATTTTTTGATTTTTTGATGTTGTGTTTTTGGGTTGATAGGGATTCTTAGGAATTTTTGGTTTTTTTTATTTTGGCTCCCAGCTTCCCCCTTTTGTTATGCTACAATGGGGTTTTTATACCCCATTCTTTATGCTTCATTCTGCAGGCTCCATTCCAATACACTGCCAGACCCGAATTTTTCACGTCTGGCGCTGTAGTGGTGCCTGGTACTGGCAGGGCGTCCGTGCCCTACTAGTATTTTTTTTTAATTTTTTTGTTTCGTTTCTAATTATTTAATTAATTAATTTTTAATTTTTTGTTTATCTAAGCAAAATTACAGTGTCTACAGCTGCCCCTCTTTACACATTTTGGTAAACCGAAATAGTGCAAAGGCGTAGACACTGTACTTGATCTAATTCCTTAATTCTCTTACCAAAGCTTTTTTTTCTTTTGCTTTTGTTGTTTTTTTTTTTCTCTTTGTTCTTTCTTTGTTTCTTTTTTTTTGTTTTTTTGTTTTTTTTTTACCTTTATTTTTCTTTTTTTCTCTCCCTTTTTGTTTGAGAGAAAAATGTGGCTCCTCAAAATTGAGGCGACGTAACTTTAAAAAATCATGGCATTAGTTACCCGGAGGTTTTAAAAGATGCACTTGGAAGATTTAAGAGAATAATGTGCCCAGAGGTCTTCAGAATGTACCCGGAGGATTTAGGAAATGTGGCTCCTCGAAAACTGAGGCAACGTAACTTTAAAAAAAATCTTGACATTAGTTACCCAGAGGTTTTAAAAGATGCACCCGGAGGATTTAAGAGAATAATGTGTCCGGAGGTCTTCAGAATGTACCCGGAGGATTTAGGAAATGTGGATCCTTGAAAACTAAGGCAACGTAACTTTAAAAAATCTTGACATTAATTACTCGAAGGTTAGAAAATGCACCCAGAGGATTTAAGAGAATAATGTGCCCAGAGGTCTTCAGAATGTACTCGGAGGATTTAGGAAATGTGGCTCCTCAAAACTGAGGCAATGTAACTTTAAAAAATATTGACATTAATTATTTGAAATGTTTCAAAGTGGTTCTCAAATTAATCAAAGCTTGATGTCTTTGCATAGTTTTTTGTGTTGCATGGATTTTCTCCTTTCCCAATGCATAGAAATATGTGTGAATATTGACTATTGCACAGAAAATTTCCAACCTCACTGTTGCACGGTCATGTGCATGCATGCATGATTGCATGACAGGAGGGAAAGTTACCTTTATCTCATCATTTCATTTCAGTGTCTTTCTCTATTGAAAGCCATTCTTCCTATCTTTGCACACTCTTTTATGATCTTTTTGTGCAATTGCCAATCACTTTATCACAAAAGAACTTTCTTGCTAGTCTTGTCATATCATTCCTAATTCTTGAAGTTACTTCCCGAAGATGGATACCCCCATGAGATCGTGTGTCAATTCAAATTTGATTTCAATGGTTCCATGCCTCTTGATTCTTGAGAAAAGATTCACAAAAATGCTTGTCTCATCATTTAAAACTTTTGATCTTCATACTACAATAGCAGAAGTTACTTTACAAAAATGAAGAACTCTCCATTACTTTCAAAGCATCTTGAAATTTTGATAAAATTGCCCTACAAAACCAATTTTTTTTTTAATTATGACTAAAGGTAGTTTAAGTTTGGAACAAAACTGAGTCAATTTGACATTTTTTCAACATGTGATACTTGAATCTCTTGAAAATTGATGATTACTATTTGAAATGATTTCGGATGAGCCAAACGACAGTTTGGTCTTTCATATTGGTTGGATGGTTTGACACATCAAGGTCTTGGTAAACAATAAAGATTTTCACCATTTCATTAGGGAAAGAAGAAAAGTTGAAGTTTCTTTGTCTAAGCTCACAAAGGTATATTGATTTTTTTACAAAAAAATTCCTTTCAAATCACAATCAAATTTGACACTCTCTAAGCCTCATGATGTGTGGCAAGATGATAAATGTCAAGACCAGCTGTTGCAAGCTTAAAATTATAGAAGGCTATTTTGACAGAGATAGGCTCAAAATTCAGTATGGATTTTTTTCAAATGATCTTGAATCTTTAAGGGTGCTTGAGAGTCTTAAATCCTTAGGAAGGTGTCCAATGCATTCAACTGCCTTGAAATGGTCTATCTTTAGTGCTTCTTGTTATCACCTTATTTGGAATCATGAGTGGCTTCATGAATTTCCATCTTCGCTCTAGACTGCCCTTTTGGGTTGTCACCCTAGAGCTTCATCTTTTTCACACATTTTTTTCTTTTTTCGTCTTTATCTTCGCTCTAGACTACCCTTTTGGGTTTTCACCCTAGAGCTTTATCTTTTTCACTTGCTTTTTCCTTTTTCTTTTTTTTTTTTTATTTTTTTATTTTTTGATTGATTGTTCCATCATGCACTTGAAAAACTCAAACTTAGTCCAAAATGACTAAAGGGATTCAAGAATGTAATTTTAGCAAAGAAAAGAAGTCAAAGTTTCATCTTTCATGTGATGGTCTCTTTCTCTAAGATAACTCATCAATTTAAGTATCCACACTTGATCAAAATGGACTTCTTCAAGCACGTAACGTAGGCTATGGTTAAAGGTTCTGAAAGAAATGGATACATAGGCCCAAAACATGTATTTAAAGGTGATTAAACCAAGGATCATTCATTATTGCTCTAAGGACTCTTTTAAGATATTTGTCCTTTCTCAAAGCATGCTTTTTCCACCATTTCTCTTCTATGCTTTTTCTTCCTTTCTTTTTTTCAATTTTCATTTTCATTTTTTCTTCTTCATTCATTTTTCCAAACTTCATGTTGATGGATTGAGTTCGAAACCTTCAAGAACTCAACTTCGCGTCTGTTCCCCATAATATAACAGATGCTCGTTTTTCCCTCAAAATGAATCTTTTATCAGCCATGCTTTTGACAAAAATTTTTCTTCAATATTGCCCCCCAATGTGGGAGGTGATCCTTGGTTGAGGTGCATTTTAGAGACAATGTAATAGGCTCAAAGGGGTAGCAAGTGGATAATTTCTCATTTGTGAAGGGAAAATGAAACATGGCCATTTATCCTCTCAACTATGGTTACTTCTATTGAAGAGCAAATCCCTAGAAAAGAACAATTTAAGATCAAAGGATGATTTTTCTTCATTTTTCCACTTTTGACACCATTTAAGTATTTCAAATGCATAATGTCACTATAAACTTTCCTTACCATTCTCTCACTTTCTTTCTTTTTTTTTTTTTTACTTCACAACTGAAGATTGAATCAATCTTTCCAAAGTGAAAGGATTCATCAAGAATGTTTTCTTTTTTAATCAACCACTCAAATGAAGGCTCAGGAGACAACTCTTAACAATAAAGGTTCCTTAGATGCCTTCAAAGATCTAATATCAGAACACCTTCTCATGGTCAACTCTTTTAAGAAACACTTTTGCTAAATGAGAGGGGAAAGAGGGCTATTTTTAAAGCCAAGGTGTCTTGAAGGTATTGGGTAATCTTGTTTTTGGTCATCATGCCCCAGAATAAGATCAAGGATGGTTTTGAAAAGTTTACATTTGGCATACAGTTGAAAGAAATTGGAGAGGTTTTGGCATATTTGAGACTTTAGCATAGTCTTGACATTTATTAACCTACCACATTCAGAGTCTTTACAAGAGTGCCTGATTTGCTTAATTTTTAAAGAAAAATTTTGCAAAACAATCAATTATAACATTGGTCATTGCCTAGACAAAGATCATTGTCTTTTGGTATTATATGATAAGGTTAATAAACCTTCAAAACTTTATTTCCTTTTGGACTCAAGTTCTTGAATATCATTATTTGAATGGTCTTGGGCTCCAAAGTGTTTGAAGAAATGGTTAGAAAATGTTTGCAAGGACAAGTTTGTTCCAAACAGTAACCATCAATTCTTTTGAGATCATGTGCACATTTTATTGCCTAAAACCTTTTTCGTTTATGACCATTCTTTCTTTCTTTCTTTCTCTTTTTTTTTGTTGTTTTTTTTTTTGAGAAATTTTTTGTTTTTATGATCTTGAAAAGATGTTATAAAACCTTTATTGAAACAATCATATCACCTCATAAAACTTTAACAATTTTCATTCAACAAAAACATTAACACTTACAACTCTTAACAAGAATTCTACTCATTCCATGCATCTAACTACAAAATAAAAACTCCGAATCATCTATTTTTTCTTGAGACCTGAGGCATTTTCAACTTCCTAACGAGAGCCCACTCTATGGCATAACCAATTTCCAAAGTTCCATAAGCTCAAGAGTCAAGCTGCCATCCTTGATGAGATTTTTAATTTTCTCTTTCAATTGCCTACATTTCTCGGTTGAGTGTCTAATTGCCCCCATGTGATAGTCACATTTAGCATTAGGGTCATAATTCCTTGTCGATGGGTTTGGAATTGTCTTCATTGGCACCAGACTGAGGTATTGATTCTCAATTAGTATAGGCAAAAGTTTCGAGATTGGCAGGGGCAATTGGCGAAGGTTAGGTTTTGGCAATGATTGAGGCATAAGTGGAGGTGTGGGTGCTCTTAGATGAAAACTTCGTTGTGGAATTGGTTGATAGGAACACAGGCCATGGGAAATATGATTTCGAGCTGGGTAGGAAGGTTGGTATGCAGAATGAAGATGGTATGGATTGATGCCCCATGGTTGCTCTTCACATGTGATAACTCGTGCCTTCTCTCTCCATTTCTTTGAGGCTTTACAATTTTCCATGCTACTGACACTATTCTCTTCAATTTTACACCTCTTGATTGCATTCTCAATCATCTCTCCTGAAATTACTACGTTAGTGAAGTTCCTAGTAGCATTTCTGATTAGCCTATCATAGAATGGTGGTGGGAGAGTACCAATAAAAAACATTGTTGTTTCTTTTTTAGTGAGAGGTAGTTGAACTTGTGCAGCAACATTTCTCCATCTTTGAGCGTATTCCTTAAAACTATTAGTGTCTCTATTCTCCATGTTCTGCAAAGAAAGCCTATCCAGGTCCATGTCCAAAACATGTTTATACTGAGCTACAAATGCCCGAGCCAAGTCCTTCCATGTGTGGATTCAGTTGCGATCTAGTTGGACATACCACTTTGCTACAGCACCAGTGAGGTTGTCTTGGAAGCAGTGTATCAAGAGCTTATCATCATGTGCATGTGCAGCCATCTTTTGACAATACATAGCGATATGAGTTTTTAGGCATTTGGTTCCATCATATTTCTCAAAATCTGGTACTTTGAACTTAGGTGGGATGATCACATCAAGTACCAAACATTAATCTGTTGCATCAATAGAACCATAAATGTCCATCCCTTCAATAGCTTTAAGGCGCTCATCCAAAAGGTCATGCTTTTGTTGCATTTGCAATTCTTTCATTAGCTAAGAAGATTCTCCTTTCAATTTTTCTTGCTTTCCAAGGTTATCTAAGTCAGGAATAGGAGTTAGGTCAGAGAAATTTACCCCCGAAAATGACATAGTTTGCCCTTTCATATGCAATTGGCTCTGTCTTTGCAAACTTGATAATCCTTCGAAAGACATTTCCTCTTTACTAGTAATCATCCCCATTAGCCTTTCCAACTGTTCCTTTATCTTGTCTTGACGTTTCTCGATCTCGTCCATTCGTCTTGACTGCTCATCTCCCATTATTCTAATTTGAGTCCACGTATCACACAAACAGCCAAAGGGCTTTCTCAAGCTTTTATCTTTTCACAAAATGGAAACAAATTATATTGGGTGATAAGTTCTTACTTACTAGAGATCTTCCTAAATGTACTCATTCTTTATACAAAACTTGGAAAAAGATCTTTCATTCCATGAAACCAATGACATTGTTGCCTCTCTTTTCATTGTATATAGCGAAGTCAAATGACAGTGCTTACAAAAAGGTGGATGAATGATAAATGCATGGGTGTCAAAATCAATGGATGTTTAAATGCATGACAAGATGACTTATGAGTCAATAGATGATGAATGATTCAGTGCACTTTTTATGCATGATGAGATTACCACAAAATCTAAGTTGTGTAAAACATTTATTTTTCCATTAATCATCATTTTTTGTTTTATCTTTTTTTTTTGTATTTTATATATATATTTTTGTTGTTCTGTTATTTTTTTCTCTTTTTTTGTTTGGTGAAATCTTCCTTGTTATTATGAAACAAAATTTGATCCAAATTGTGATAATTTTCTTGCATCATTTAAGGAACAAATTCATTTTCTAATAATTGCTCATTAACATAAATCCAAACTTCAAAAGAAATTAAGCACAACTATTTCTAAACATTAAATATCCTAAAACCTTAAAAACTTTTACTCAAAAAGAAAAAGTCCTAACAAAGTCCACTTTTGCCACCTAGATGCCTATTTCGATACCTTATCACCTTGTCCGACCATCTTTGCTGGAACAAACCACTTTACATCTATCAATGCTTGTACCTTATGCTTGAATGCAGTACAATCTTCAATGGAATGTCCCATGACTCCACCATGATAATCACATCTTGCATTTAGATTATACCATTTTGGATATGGAGGTTTCAAGGGTTCTATAGGCATAGCAGCAACAAGGTGATCCTGAACCAATTGGTGAAAAAGTTCTCCATAAGAAATGGGAATGGGATCCAATTGCTTATGTTGTTTCTTTTTGGATTGTTTTTGGATGACACCTAGGCTAGGAGTGGGGGTGATAGGTGATGGTGTGAACAGTTGGGCTCGAGGAGCTTGTTGAGAAGGTGGTCGAAAGGTGCTTGGGCAAGGGTGAAAACTTGGACCTAGACCAATGTTCATGGGTTGAAAAGTTGGTCGAAAAGGGGTAGGTTGGAAGTATGTGCTCAATGGCAAACCATTGTTTAAAGGGGTGCAGAGCTTAGAGGTCCCATCTTGGATATTGAGCTCTTCAATTCAACCATCTACATATTCAACTCGTCCATCCCTTTCATAACTTTTTCCAAACCTTGAACTTTACTTGGGTCACTGAGTGAAATATTGGTCCTATCAAGGACAAATTGGCCTTCCTTCAATGGCTGGTTGAGGTGTGGTTCGGTTTGAAGCGATTGGAATTCTTCAAGGTGAATCCCATTGGTTCTGTTGAGACATTTAACCATTTCCATCAATTTGGCAATCTGTCCTTTCATCTCTCGAAGATCATGTCTAAGCTCTTCTTGATTGCGCTCTAGTGCACTTATCCTTGCTTTCAATTGATGTTCCATATCCTTTCAACCCCCCAAGATTCAAATCAAATAAATTAGAAAAGAATTTTGAAATTTGACTGAAATCTTTCTAGATGTTTTCCATATACGTGGATTTGTTCTATTTCCTTCAAACCTAATAAAATTGTGTGGTTCTTTATTATGGGAATAAATATGGCTAGAAATAAAGAAAAGATGAATATATGGATATGGATGCAAATATGTCATGTGTATGAATGCATGAAATGTAATAATGCTTTGATGAATGGATGAAATGATATGCAATGAAATACCCCCAAAATGTAAGAAAATTTAAACACTGTACATGTAATGTGAGTACAATAAAAACCATTTTATTAAAAATCATGTAAAAATGAAAAGTGGAAGATCTATTCAAAATTAAAATCCTTTTTTCCTTTTTCTCTTTTTTTTTTTGGAACATAATGAAAGAAATGAAAAACCCTTTTTATTTCTTTTTTCATTCCTATTTAAATGGAAGATCTTTGTCTTTCCTTTTTTTTACTTCTTTTTCCTCTTTTTTTATTTTTTACGAGAAAAAACAATTGATAGAAATATCGCTCTTAATTCTTTATTCTTTTTTTATTTTTTTATTTTTATTTATTTTCATAATTTTTAAAAAACAAAAGAAATAAAAGAAAAGACTTTGTTTGTTTCCTTTTCCTTACTTTTTTTCTCTTTTTTTTTTTTATTTCCATAATGTTATGCAAGAAGTCAAAATAGAGAGACTGAGAAGTATTCCTTTATGTGTTCCTATTTAAGGGTACCCCCTTCACAGTATGTTGGAATGGCTCTACCTAAAGGAAGGTTACTCTCAATTTTCTATATGCTGAGTTTGGGTTACAAACGGAGCGAAAGGTTCCCAAATCGTTCCTCACCGTCGTCTATGCGGACTAGTAAGGCACCCTAGTCCTCACCCATTACAGGCTTCGAACGGACTAGGTTCGATCTGAATGGGAGTCTTCACTAGCCGGTGCGGAGGTTATCACCTCAAGAGAGCGTAGCTACTAAACTCCCTCCTAAATATGGACATAGCCCAGGTAGAGGACTTATGCATGAATGCAAAATGTGCTGTGTGTGTGAAGGAAGTCATCGATTTTAGATCAATAATCTCACATCCCTCTATCCTAAATCCCCACAATTATTAAAAGCAATAAAACAATGCATCAAACAAAATATGCAGAGCAAGTCATTAATACTAAGGAAACATTGAATTATTTAAAGCCTTGGATAACCTATTATTATTTAATGGTTCGACTCTCAATGGTCCCTAGTGGAGTTGCTAGCTGTCGTAACGTGCGGGTCCGGGAACCCGACCGCCAGACGCTAGTGAAAACTCTAAAACTAGGAGTCGCCACCAATCTTTTTTCCTAGGTGTGATTGGCCACCTATTGACTTGATTCTAATCGACGGAGTCTTAATTGGACTTAAGCCCGCCGAAAGAATCTTAAACTGGTCTACGTTTTTTTTACATCTAGGTTCGGGAGTATAGTTACGCCCGGGGAAGGATTAGCACCCCCGGGATGCCCGTTCCATGAACGGTACCATTTTTAGATTATCTTATTAGGCTTTAATTTTTAAGTTCATTTTATTTCCCTAGCTTTTATTCACTTATTTTATCTCCAATTTTATTAAATTATTTTATTTGATTCTAAAATGAAATGCAAGTGTGAGGCATTATGATATGCATGGCGTGAGATAAAAATGTCGAACGAATAACCTTTTTATCGAGGATATTTTTCCGAATCTGCCCATCATACTGGTGGGACTTGGGGTATTCTCTCACCTAGGGAATTATCCGAGAAACTCGCCTTCGCAAATTCAATGAATAATTCCCATCATCGGGGTTATAGTACATTTTTCTTTAAAAAATAATATTTTTATGAATAATAAACCTACTACGAGCGAAAGCCTTTTATTAAAGATATTTCCTCGAGCCCTCCCATCATACTGGTGGAACCCGGGGACACCTTTTCATCTAGGGTACTTTTCGAGAAATATTCGCCTTCGTAAGATCCTCGAAAAATCCCATCATCGGGGCTTAACTCATAAACAAAAATATTTATATGCAATGATATGCAATATATATATGCTATGCTAATGCAATTAACTATTTTTAGTATTATTATTATTTAATTATTATTTTATATATTTTTATTATTATATTTTCTATTTTTTATTCTTCCATATTTTATTTTTTATTCTAAGTTTCTCCTATGTATTCCATGATATTTCTTGTCTTATTACTTTTATATAATATTTATTAATTTATACCTTACACCACTAGATATTTAATTCTTAATTTTAAATTATTTATTATTTTGGGTTTTTTATTTATTTGTCTATTTATTTAATGTCATGTATATTGCATTTTCACAAATTAATTATTTATTATATATTTTAATTATTTTTTTATTTTTTTTGAAATTTTATATATCATTATTTTTTGTTTTTGAATAATTTTTGTGTAGTCAATTTTTTATTTATGAAAATTTTGGGATTTTGAAATCGAGGCCCTCCCATCGTACTGGTGGAGCCTTAATTCGGATTCTGAACCTAGGGAAAATTAGCCCGAGATTGCGACTTCTCACGTCCCGACCGATCATCCCATCATCGGTACATTATACTTGTAGTTAATGTCATGGAATATTATTATCAATTTTTTTTATCATTATTTTTTTATATTTTTATTACACATTTGTAATAAATATTTTCCAAAACATAAGTTCTTTGTATAACTAAACATTTTCTAAAATATTATATATATATATATTATTTTTTATTCCTTTCTTTTTTATTTTTTTAGTTTTTACGCTTTATTATTTCAATATTCTCATATCTGTATAAATTTCCTAGTCTAAAATATCATCTAAAATTTTAGAACATTACACTATAATAATTAATTAATTCTGCCTAATATTCCTAAAAACATATTAAATGGGCCTGCCTAAAACACAAACATTTCCATAAAAAGGTTAAAATTTTTACCTGATTGGGCTAAACTGGCCTAAATAACCGGCCTGACTTGTGATCCGCTCCAAGCCCCACTGTCCAGTCTCCTGCCCGCTAACCTCCAGGTACAAAACTACGCCGTTTTGATATCCTACCCTAAGTATAAAATGGCTTTTTCTTCACCCTTTTTCATTTTCTCCCTTCAATTTCTCTCTCTAGCCACCGGATCTCTCTCTTCTTTCTCTAAAAATTCAACATTTTTCTCCCCAAATCTCTCAACTCCTCTCACCTTGAGGCCAAAGTCGCTCCCCAATGATCGACTCTCCCCAATCGACGACGTCATTGGCTACCCGGACCGGCTCCTCTTTCCCGTCAACGTCGATCAGCTCTTTCTCACTCTATGCTCAATGACGGTTGGCTCTCTCTCCCTCTCTCTATTCCCCGCGATGGTTGGCTCTCGCCCCCTCGTCGACGTTCTCTCTCCTTTAATCGGCATCGATCGGGCTTCCTTTTGCTTCCTCTCCACTTTCCAACCGTCGACCCTTTTGCTTCTTCCTCTCCACTTTCCAGCCGCCGACGGTGCAAAGGATTAAAGCTTTCTTACTTCAACAAATCAGACCCAAGAAGAAAAAAAAACTTAACTCATTCTCTTTCTATACTACGACGGCAAAAAAAATCCCCCCCATCTTTAAATACTTTACCGGCAGCTTGCAAACTCACCATCTCCAAACTGAAACAACCCGCAGGTTATCAAAATCCACTCCAAATCTCCCCTAAAAAAACAAACTAAAAATCCCCAAAAGAACACAGCTACTCGTTTTCTCTCATTGTGAATTTTTTTATTTTTTTATTTTTCTTTTGATTTTTTTTTTATTATGGATTGTTTCTGGCTGCTAGACTAAGATTTTTTCATTTTTTGATGCTGTGTTTTTGGGCTGATAAGGATTCCTAGGAATTTTTGGTTTTTTTTATTTTGGCTCCCAACTTCCCCCTTTTATTGTGCTACAATAGGGTTGTTATACCCCATTCTTCATGCTTCATTCTGCAGGCTCCATTCCACTACACTGCCAGACTCGAATTTTTCGCGTTTGGCACTGTAGTGGTGCCTAGTACTAGCAGGGCATCCGCGGCCTGCTAGTACTTTTTTTTTTAATTTTGTTGTTTCGTTTCTAATTATTTAATTAATTAAATTTTAATTTTTTTGTTTATCTAAGCAAAATTACAGTGTCTACACTAAGTAGTCTCTTAACTAATTCATGTTCAAGGATAGGCTTGCCTAGCTGACTTAATTTATTTGTAATGTTTGTAAACCTATTAAACATGCTGGTGATGTCTTCACCAGGCTCCATTTTGAACATTTCATAACTATGTGTTAAGAGAGCAATTTTGGACTCCTTTACTTGAGAAGTCCCTTCATGGATTATTCTAAGTTTTTCCCACACTTGTTTAGCTGTTGTACAACTTGAGACTTTGTTAAATTCAATGGGGGTCAAGGCACAATGTAATGTGTTGATGGCCTTAAAGTTTACTTGAACTTTCTTAGTTTCAACCTCAGTCCATTCGGACCTTGGCTTGGGCATCAACTCATTTGTTACTACATTCACGGTTAAGGGCATAAAAGGTCCATCAGTTATGACGTCCCACATTTCATAATCTATAGCCCTAATATAGATTGACATTCTAGTGCTCCAATAAGGATAATTAGAGCCATCAAACTGAGGTGGTTTGTTTGTTGATTGTCCCTCAGCAACTATGGTTTTTTGTTGAGCCATTTGGATCCTCCTAAAGGATGTTAAGCCTTAAAAACAGGGAACTAGCTCTGATACCAATTGTTGGTCCCGTTAATATGTGCTAGAGGGGGGTGAATAGCACAATTTAGCTCTTGACAAGATGTGGAACTAATTTCCAGAACTTAAGAAAGTAAAAACAGAGTATAAGGTGCACAACAATTTAAAGTGGTTCGGTCCAAGACCTACATCCACTACCTTGATTATCCAACCAAGGATTTTCCCAACGATTCACTAAGAATCAGGTGAAATTCACAAGCTTTCACCAAACTTTTACAATGGCTTTTCACAGGCTCAACCAAAACCTTTACACTAGTTTTTCACGGGCTTAACTAAAACCCAAAGTGGTTTTCCGAGGCTCAACCAAAACCTATAACATTCAAGCTCTCCCAAGCTTGAACAGCCCCTTAGAGTGATTCCCTCACTTAAGTATACAAGAAGAAAGGTTACAGAAAGTACCTATGATCACTAGTTAATCTGATTGGTACAAGATTGAGTGCTAAATACAATGACAAAGAGTAGGCGTTTAAGTGCAGACAAGTGCAATGAAGCTTTTCTAGTTTTTCTTCTTTCTAAAGCTCAAATCTCATTCAAAGCTTCTAAAAAACTTGTTTTGCATTGTTGGAAGACCCTTTTATACTTGGAGATGTAACTCTGATGGCAGTTTGGCAGTTTATATCTGTTGGAAACAGTTAAGGATGAGTTCTAGCCGTTAATCTGTCTTGTAGTGTTCTGGTTTAAATTGCAAACAGAGAGCTCTTAGTCAACTAATTTTGTTGACTAAGTTGATTCTATTTTTGGTTTGCAAATTCTGGCAGAGGGCACTTAATTGACTGACTTAGTTGACTAAGTTGGTTTTGTTTCTCAAACTCTTTAACTCGCCATTTCTCCAATTTGAAATTTGCTCAACCAATGTTTTTCCTTGTTAAACCAATAAGCTTCCTTCTTGTTATTTAGTTACATCTTGTTGATTTTATCTTTCTTTTTCTTTCAAAAATACTCTTTGAAGATTTAAGAAATTAATTTCATGTATTAATTTCCTGCACACTTAAGTAAAGGAATTAGACACAAATAAATGGGAATGTTTTATTATCATCAAAAACTAATGGAGCCAACAATCTCCCCCTTTTTGATGATGACAAAACACTCCTTGATTAACAGCATAGTGTCATTTTAAATTCTTTTTGGTTTTCTGCAAGAATTGAGGATTGCTCCCACAAAGTATAAGCTCCCCCTTAGTGTGTTCATATTTTGTTTATTTTATTTCAGCCAGTTTTATTCTCATCATATAGACAATGATATTATATATTCAGAGAATATATATGTGCAGCAATATAGAGTGATTTGCATCCAGAGCTTTTTAGCTGCAAGTTTTGACAGATTTTATCTATGTTATAGCAGCTGTCAACAGTCAATTGATTTCAGATTGTGTCTACATCATCCACATTTCAATTGATATGCTACATCTATAACTCATTCTCATCAGACCTTATATAAACATTATCTATCAGCATATAGATCCATATCAGCATATTAGCAGCAGATTTTGTTTATGACAATCAACATATCAAAACATCAGCATACTTCAGTTTATAGTAGTTAAATATCATAAACATGTCATCATTCATATTTCACATACATCTACATAAATAACAAAATTAAAGCTAGGTGTTTAAGTGCCACCAAGGCACAAATAACAGTTGAATAAAAAGTATTCTAAAAATGCCCTTGGACTAGTTTTGCTTCATATCTCCTATTTCTCTAATTTCATGCTCCCCTGGTTCTGCTGTCTTTCCTTTTCTAGGTTCTTGGTTCCTCTACCCTAACATTTTTTATTTTTTAAACATTATTTTTTGGTTCCTGCTCATTTGGTACCATACTACTCCCCCTTTTGTCAGCATCAAAGGAGGGGGATTCTACTCATCGGATGAAGCAGAGGGAGAGGATTCAGTTCCATAGAAAGGGTTAAGAGGAAATGGAGAGGGTTCTAGGAAAGGATATGACTTTCTAGAAGAGGAGTCAAGAGAAGATCTGTCTATAACATGAACTGGACTGTGAGGAGAAGAGGCTGAAACTGGTTTGGACTTCTTTGCCAATCTGGAAGACTTCTTTCTTTTGAGAAAAGTTGTCTTGGTTGCCATAGTCTTCCTTCCTTCAGTTGGTTGTTTTGCCTCAGCTGGTGGTGTTGTGGTAGCTTCTGATTTCCCTGTTTTTGCCTTTAGTTTGGGAGTTGAAGCAGGTTTTTTTCCTTTTCTTACATTTGCACCATCTTTTTGAGTTGTTGTCTTGACAGTGTCTTTTTCAGCTTGTTCCTCTCTGACCATTTGATGAAAAATGTCCATAATGGAAACTTCCTCTGAATTCGGAGAAGAGGCCTGCTATTTCTCAATTTCTGCATTAGCTACTTTAGTCCTTTGTTTTGAGTCATTTTTGCTTTGAGGTTCAGGGGAGGGTGATTTGGATGGCTGTTTAACTCCTTGTGGGGAGTCCTCAATTTGCAGAACAAGACTGGCAGACTTGTAAGCAGAGCTTTCTACTTGAGTGCTAGAACTTGCAAACTTCTCTGTTGACTCTGCTGAACCTTCAACACCTTACTATGCAGGTGTAGTGCTAGATGTGGCAGAACTATATGAAGCCACAGGTTCAAAAGCCATGTTTTCCTTCTCCTTCAACTTGTTTTCTAACTCAGTGATTTTATCTTCCATCTTCTATAGCTTAACTCCTTGGTCAGACAGCTTACCATTAATCCTTATAAGCAGATTAAAAATCATCTCATTCGAAAATGTGGAAGGAGCTTCTTTAGATTGAGCAGGCAGACTGTGATCTTTTCTTGGGCCAATTTTGGAGGTTTTGATAAACTTCTCTCCATTGAGCACATACCTCATCTTAATTAAGCTGCCATAATAAATGGCTTGGTCTTTGGTTTTTACCAGGTCCATATCATATCTTTTAGCCCGTATTCCTTTCTTCTGCACAAGGGATGTAATCACATTCTCATATGGCAGATTTACCTTATCAAGTCTGCAGGCAGTTCTCGTTTTCTCAATCATAAATCTCCCCAAATTTAGAGACACTCTATTAAAAGCATGCTCCATAAGCCAAAGATCTTGGAGGCTGATGTAGCTAAGACTTTCAGTCCTCCCTTGAATATTTGCTATAATGAAGTAATGCAGTATCCTAATTTGTGGATTGATTATTAGACCTGAATTACTTTTAAAGGAGTATTTTTCTTTCCTTCCAGGGATGATCTCCCACACAAAGGACGGATCATATTTTTTTGGAAGTTCAAATTCACCTACTTCACCCCCTAATTTCAGCAAGTTCCCTAAATCTCCAACAGTCACAATGAACTCTTTTCCATTCAAATAAACATTCAGCCCATCTTCTACATAGTCATCAGATTCTACTAATTCCTTTTCTTTCATGGCAATGCTAGAGTAAAATTCTTTAACCAAACTTGGACTATATGACCTATTCTTAAAGGTGTTGTAACCTTTAAGTTTAAGCTCATCAAAGTACTCATATAGACTGGTCTGGATTTCTACATTTTCCTTAAAACTTTTCCAATCAATAAACTTTTCGTAGGAGATTGGTGCATTTTCTATTTTCTTGAATCTATACTCATGCAGCTTATTTCTAAATTTCGAAGAAAAAGAGGAACTGATACCTTTCTGGAGTGAGGGTTTTGCATCTTTCTTCTTATGTATTTTCTGCTTGTTTTCTCTTAGTTTCTCGGCTATTTCCTTCACTGAGGTAGGCACAATTTTCTGTTTCTTCTTTTGACTCTCTATTTCGATTTTTTCCTACATTGGTCTTTTTTCTTTCTTCTTCTCTGATACTTCTTTACTCTGAGATGTTCTAGCCATTTTGGTTCTAGAAATTTTTGAAGGTCTGAGTCAGTTTTAGAGGCAACTAGGAAGATTTAGGTTTTTCTTTTTAAAACAACGGGTTGCAGAGGAGAGGGAAGAAAAGGTTGGCAGCAGTTATTGCTCAAAAAACTTCTCATCTTCTTTTAAGAACCGCCCTACTTTTATTTTTTTTATATTTTCAAATCTCCCTCTAAAATTTTGATTATTTACCTTTGGCAACTCTACTCTTTTCCTCTTTACACCCAATAAATCAAATTTTTACCACATTTTACTCTTTTTTCATTAAACTCACTAAGTCTTATTATTTAAGGATGTTAGGCCACTCTTAGTTGACTAAGAATTCCTTAGTCGACTGAATGCATTCTAATTTCAATGTGAGAGTTAAAGATTTTCTTATAATTCCTTCACATTAACCATCCCCAAATTTCTTCTAATCTCACAAAATTTATCTTCACTCAGTGGTTTGGTAAAAATGTCTACTAATTGATGTAGAGTATTCACAAAGTCTATTTTAATGTCATTTTTCACTACAGGTCTCTAATAAAATGGTGTCTAATTTCAAATGTGCTTAGTCCTAGAATGTTGCATAGGATTTTTTGATATATTGATTGCACTTGTGTTATCACAGTATGTTGGTACATTATGCATAATTATTTCATAGTCTTTTAATTGTTGCTTGATCCAAAGCATTTGTGAACAGCAACTACCTAATGAAACATATTCAGCCTCTACTATAGATAGTGCTACTGAGTTTTGCTTTTTGCTGGACCAAGACACAAGCATCCTTCCTAAAATTGGCATGTTCCACTAGTGCTTTTCCTATCAGTTCTGCTGCTAGCAAAGTCAGCATCTGAATAACCAACTAAGTTAAAAGTTGAGTTTCTAGAGTACCATATTCCTAGTTCTTGAGTGTCTATGAGGTATCTAAAAATTCTCTTAACAGCTATTAGGTGTGATTCCTTAGGCTGTGATTGAAATCTAGTACATAAGCACACACAAAACTGAATATCTGGTATACTTGTTGTTAAGTAAAGAAAAGAGCCGATCATACCTCTATAGAGCTTTTCATCTACATCTTTTCCTTTTTCATTTATGTCAAGTTTGGTAGATGTACTCATTGGTGTGGAAATTGATTTCAGCTTCAGCATATCAAATTTCTTGAGCATATCATGAATATATCTTTCTTGATTAATGAAGATTCCTTTCTCACTTTGCTTAATTTGAAGACCAAGGAAGTACTTCAACTCTTCCGTCATGCTCATCTCAAATTCACCTTGCATTTCCTTTGCAAAGTTCTTGCATAAAGCTTCATTAGTTGCACCAAATACAATATCATCTACATATATTTGCACAATAATTAAATCATTTAGATATCTCTTAATGAACAATATAGTATCGATGCTACCTCTATCATATCCTTTTTCAACTAGAAATTTTGAAAGCCTCTCATACCAAGCTTTAGGAGCTTGTTTCAATCCATACAATGCTTTGTGAAGCTTAAAGACATGATTAGATTTTTCAAAATCTTCAAAACCAAGTGGTTGTTCTACAAAAACTTCATCTTGAATTAGTCCATTTAAGAATGCACTTTTTACATCCATTTGGTACAACTTAAAATTCATGAAGCATGTAAAAGCTAGCAGCAACCTTATGGCTTCAATCCTAGCTACGAGAGTAAAGGTTTCATCATAATCTATTCCTTTTTCGTGGTTGTATCCTTTTGCTACTAGCCTAGCTTTGTTTCTAACTACATTTCCTTGCTCATCTACTTTATTTCTAAATACCCATTTAGTACCAACAATAGGATGATTTGAAGGTCTAGGTATCAATGACCATACATGATTTTTAGTGAATTGATCAAGTTCTTCTTGCATGGCCATTATCCAACTTTCCTCCTTTTTAGCTTCTTCAAAGTTTTTAGGTTCAATTTGAGATATAAAAGCTGAAACTCACAAGTTTCTCTAGTTGCTTTCCTAGTTCTAACTTCTTGTGAAATGTCACCTATTATTTGGTCTTGTGGGTGATCTCTTACAAATCTCCAACTCCTTGGTAGATCATCATGCTGATTTTCTACTATTTACAGATTTCCTAGAAATGGAGTTTCATTTTCTCTTCTAGATGAGCTTTCTTCATTATTTTTATTGTTCTCTAAGCTCATTTCCTCAATTTGTTTTTCTAGGATTTCTATATCATCATCATCATCATGAACTTCTTTTTGTAATGCATTTGACTCATCAAAAACTACATGGATTGATTCTTCCACTATAAGGGTCCTTTTGTTAAAAGCTTTATAGGCCTTTGAGTTTAATGCATATCCTAAAAATATTACTTCATCACTCTTTGCATCAAACTTCCTTAGGGGTTATTTTCCATTGTTCAATACAAAGCATTTATAGCCAAAACTCCTAAGGTGAGAAATATTTGGTTTCCTACCTTTGTAAAGTTCATATGGAGTCTTTGAAATCAAGGGTCTTATTGAGACTCTATTAAGGATATAAGCTATTGTATTTACTGCCTCAGCCCAAAGATATTTAGGTAGGTTGTTTCACATAACATGGTCAAAGCCATTTCTTTTAATGTTCTGTCTTTCCTCTCTACAACTCCATTTTACTAGGGTGTTCTAGGTCCAGAAAAATTGTGATCCAACCCCTTTTCATTGCAAAATTTTTGAAACGCATCATTATCAAATTCTCCTCCATGGTCACTCCTTATGCTAACTATGGCTAGTTCTTTTTCATTTTCTACTTTCTTACAATAACTTAAAAATGCTTGTAGAGCATCATTCCTATGAGCAAGGAAGTATACCCAAGTATATCTAGAATAGTCATCAACTATTACAAAGCCATAAGATTTACCTCCTAAGCTAGTTGTGCTTATTGGACCAAATAGATCAATGTGCAACAATTCAAGAGGTCTCGATGTTGACACTATTTTTTTAGTCTTAAAGGACGTTTTAACTTGTTTTCCTAATTCGCAAGCATCACATATTATATCTTTTTCAAATTTCAATTCTGGCAGTCCAGCAACAAGATTTTTGTTGCTTAATTTAGCTTGCATGCTTACATAAGATTTGCAGCAAAACATACTTCACTATTCACATCAAGGTCTTCAAGAAAACTTACATACATGTTCTTCAACCTTTTTCCTATAAATGAGATTTTATTTGTACTCATATCAATCACTTCACACTTAGTTGAATCAAAACATACTTTAAATCCTTTACCACATAATTGACTAATACTTAGTAGATTATGCTTTAAGCCTTTAACTAATAACACATGACTAATTTGAGTTTAGGAACTCTTACCAACCATACCTATACCATGGATTTTGCGTTTTGAATCATCTCCAAAGGATACGGTTCCTCCCTTTCTCTTTTCCAATTGAGCAAACAGCTCTTCATGTCCTGTCATGTGCTGTGAACAGCCACTATCCAAGTACCAAGGCTGTTTCTTCCTAAGTTGAGCTCTTAAACATGTCTCTTTTAAGTCCAGCTCAACTTACAAAACAGAATTTCAATTTTTCCTCTATAGGTACCCATACTTTGATGGGTCATTGAGTGTTAGTTGCAGCAAAGGATCCATAGGAACCCAAATTTTCTTAACTTTCTGCACTTTTCTTTTCTTAAAATAGTCATATGATAAATGACCATGTTTACCATAATTATAACATCTGGGTAATGCTTTAGCTGAATATTTATTGTGGTATGCATATCTTTTTGAAGATTCATTTTTCAAGCATTTAAGAGCTGTGTTTTCATCAAGAGTTATTTGCAATGCTTCATACTTATTTTCTAGCTCTAGTTTTAAAGACTCAAAGTCTGTTTTTGAGTGTTCTAACTCAGCTTGCAAAATATTTCTTTGCTAAAAAACAGAGGTGAACTCTTGTTTGATTTGTTCAAAATCATTTTCAAGTAATGCAGCCTTTTTCTTCGATGACTTGTATTTTGAAAAAAGTTTTTCAAATTCATCATAAAGACATTCATAGTCATCCTGTAAATCATCATAAGAATTAATGTAGGGGGATGAGGGTACCTCTATTTCATCATCTTGTGCCATTAAACAGATGTTTACTCTTTCCTTAGATTTTTCATCATCAGTTTCAGAGCTTGATGTGTCACTGTCCGACCATGCAGCAACCACCATTGCTTTCTTGGATCTCTTATTTTTCTTGGGGGTTTCATCTTTCAGCAATGGACACTCGGACTTGAAGTGACCAAGTTTCTTGCATTCATAATAGATCATCTCTTCCTTTTTATTGGAGTCATTTTTGTTCCTTATTTTCCATGAAGCACCTTGGTCTTTCCTGAAACCTCTTCTAGTTAGCCTTCGATTTCTTCTGCTCATTAGTTTTCTTAATTTTCTTGCAACTAGAGCTAAATCTTCATCATCATCATAGGAAAGCTCTTCCAGCTCTTCTTCAAGAATGTTGGCTTTAAGTGCAATGCTCTTTTTCTTTTCCTTTGCTTCCCTTTGGTCTTCTTTTTCTTCTTCCTTAAGCTCCAGCTCATGAGTGAGAAGAGAACCACATATCTCATCGAGAGTGATGATGTTCAGATCTTTAGCCTCTTTAATGGTAGTCACTTTTGGTTTCCATGATTTTGGTAGGCATCTAAGTAGTCTCTTAACTAATTCATGTTCAGGGATAGGCTTGCCTAACTGACTTAATTTATTTGTAATATTTGTAAACCTATCAAACATGCTGGTGATGTCTTCAGCAGGCTCCATTTTGAACGTTTCATAACTATGTGTTAAGAGAGCAATTTTGGACTCCTTTACTTGAGAAGTCCTTTCATGGATTCTTCTAAGTTTTCCCCAAACTTTTTTAGTTGTTGTGCAGCTTGAGACTTTGTTAAATTTAGTGGGGGTCAAGGCACAATGTAATGTGTTGATGGCCTTAAAGTTTACTTAAACTTTCTTAGTTTTAGCCTTAGTCCATTCGGACCTTGGCTTGGGCATCAACTCATTTGTTACTACATTCACGGTTGAGGGCATAAAGGGTTCATCAGTTATGACATCCCACATTTCATAATCTATAGCCTTAATATAGATTGACATTCTAGTGCTCCAATAAGGATAATTATAGCCATCAAACAGAGGTGGTTTGTTTGTTGATTGTCCTTCAGCAACTATGGTTTTTGGTTGAGCCATTTAGATCCTCCCAAAAGATGTTAAGCCTTAAAAATAGGAAACTAGCTCTGATACCAATTATTGGTCCCGTTAATATGTGCTAAAGGGGGGGTGAATAGCACAATTTTTGCTCTTGACAAGATGTGGAACTAATTGTCAGAACTTAAGAAAGTAAAAGCAGAGTATAAGGTGCACAGCAATTTAGAGTGATTCGATCCAAGACCTACATCCACTACCTTGATTACCAACCAAGGATTTTTCCAACAATTCACTAAGAATCAAGTGAAATTCACAAGCTTTCACCAAGCTTTTACAATGGCTTTTAACAGGCTCAGCTAAAACCTTAACACTAGTTTTTCACGGGCTCAACTAAAATGCATAGTGGTTTTCTAAGGCTCAACCACAACCTATAACATTCTAGCTCTCCCAAGCTTGAGCAGCCCCTTAGAGTGACTCTTTCACTCCAAGTATATAAAAAGAGAGGTTATAGAAAGTACCTATGATCATAAGTTGACCTGATTGGTACAAGATTGAGTGCTAAATACAATGACAAAGAGTAGGTGTTTAAGTGCAGACAAGTGTAGTGAAGCTTTTTTGGTTTTTCTTCTTTCTAAAGCTCAAATCTCATTCAAAGCTTCTAGGAAACTTGTTTCTCATTGTTGGAAGACCCTTTTGTACTTGGAGATGTAACTCTGATGGCAGTTTGGCAGTTTATATCCGTTGCAAACAGTTGAGGATGAGTTCTAGCCATTAATATGTCTTGTAGTGTTATGGTTTAAATTGCAGACAGATAGCTCTTAGTCGACTAACTTGGTTGACTAAGTTGATTTTGTTTCTGGTTTGCAGATTCTGGTAGAGGGCACTTAGTCGACTGACTTGGTTGACTAAGTTGGTTTTGTTTCTCAAACTTTTCAGCCTGCCATTTCTTCAATTTGAAATTTGCTCAACCAATGTTCTTCCTTGTCAAACCAACAAGCTTCCTCCTTGTTATTCAGTTACATCTTGTTGATTTTATCCTTCTTTTTCTTTCAAAAATACTCTTTGAAGATTTAAGAAATTAATTTCATGTATTAAATTTCTGCACACTTAAGTAAAGGAATTAGAAACAAATAAATGGGAATGTTTTATTATCATTAAAAACTAATGGAGCCAACAATAAACTTCTTTTTGCAAGTTTTGGAAGAGATTTGAGTCATTAAGAGCTGATAAACTAGAAAATTTTCTCTTCACCTCACTACACTTAAACGCCCATCCTTTGTATTTGTACTCTGCACTCAACCTTGTACCATTTAGATCAACTTGTGATCATAGGTACTTTCTTTTAATTCTCTGCTTGTATTCTTAGAGTGAGGGAGTCACTCTAAATGGTTATTTCAAGCTAGGTTTGCTTAAATGTGTTAAGGTTCTAACTTAGCCTTTAAAAGTTAGGCATTGGATTTTAGTGTAGCCCGTGAAAAACTAGTGTAAAAGGTTTTGGCTGAGCCTGGTAAAAGCCTTTGTAAAGCTTGGCGAAAGCTTGTGAATTTTGCCTGTTCTTAGTGAATTTGTTGGGAAAATCCTTGGTTAGATAATGAAGGTAATGGATGTAGGTCTTGGACTAAACCACTCTAAATTGTGCTGTCTTGTTTACTCTGTTTTTGTTTTATTTTATGTCCTTCATTTGTCTCACCTTTGTCTACCCTAAGAGACAATTTTTGAAAGAGCTAAATTGTGCTATTCACCCCCCATCTAGCACATATAATTGGGACCAACAAGTGGTATCAGAGCTAGTTCCCTATTCTTAAGGTCTAACACCCTTTGGGAGGATCCAAAAGGCTCTCCAAAAATCCATAGTTGCTGAGGCACAATCAACAAACAAACTAACTCTGTTTGATGGCTTTAGCTATCCTTATTGGAGCACTAGGATGTCAGTTATATTAGAGCCAAAGATTATTAAATGTGGGACGTCATAACTGATGGACCCTTTATTCCCTCAACTTTGAATGTAGTAATCAATGAGTTGATTCCTAAGATAAGGTCTGAATGGACCGAGGCTGAAACTAAGAAAGTTCAAACAAACTTGAAGGCCATCAATACATTGCATTGTGCCTTGACCCCCACTAAATTCAACAAAGTCTCAAGCTATGCAACAACTAATCAAGTGTGAGACAAACTTATTAAAATAATCCATGAAGGGACTTCTCAAGTCAAGGAGTTCAAAATAGCCCTCTTGACACACAACTATGAAATGTTCAAAATGGAGCATGGAGAAGACATCACCAGCATGTTAGATAGATTTACAAACATTACAAATAAATTGAGTCAGCTAGGCAAACCAATACTCGAGCATGAAATAGTTAAAAGACTTCTTAGAAGCCTAAAAAAAAATTGAAAGCCTAAAGTGACTGTAATCCGAGAGGCCAAGGATCTAAATGTGATTACCTTAGATGAGATTTGTGGTTGTCTCTTTACTCATTAGTTAGAGCTTAAAGAGGAAGAAGAAGAAGATAGGAAAGAAGCAAATGAAAAGAAAAAGAGCATTGCACTTAAAGTAATCATCCTTGAAGAAGAGTTGAAAGAATTGTCATATGATGATGATGATGAGTTAGCTCTAGTTGCAAGAAAATTCAGAAAGCTTATGGGCAGAAGAAATCGGAGACTAGCTAGAAAAGGATTCAGAAAAAATCAAAGTGCTTCATGGAAATTTAGAAACAAAAATGACTCCAACAAAAAGAAGGAGCTGATCTACTACAAATGCAAGAAACCTGGTCACTTCAAGTCCGAATGTCCATTGCTGAAAGATGAGACTCTAAAGAAAAATAAGAAATCCAAGAAAGCAATGGTGGCTGCTGCATGGTTGGACAGTGACACATCAAGCTCTGAAACTATAAATGAAAAATCTGAAGAAAGAGCAAACCTCTGCTTGATGGCACAAGATGATGAAACCGAGGTATCTTCATCCCCTTGTGATATTTCCACTAATGATTTACAAGATGAGTATGACAGTCTTCATGATGAATTTGAAAAACTTTTTTCAAAATATAAGACTCTAAAGAAAAAGGCTACATCTCTTGAAAATGATTTGGAAAAAGTGAGACAAGAGTTCAACTTTGTTTTTGAGCAAAGAAATTTTCTGCAAGTTGAGTTAGAACACTCAAAAACATATTTTGAAGTGTTAAAACTAGAGCTGGAAAATAAATTAGAAGCTTTACAAAAAACACTTGATGAAAACACAACTCTCAAATGCTCAAAAAGAAAAACATTAAGTAGGAACACATATTTTAGGAGAAATCCCCATAATGCTGCACCTACATGTTATAGTTGTGGAAAACATGGACATTTATCATATGATTGCTTCAAGAAAAGTAATATGCAGAAAGTTAGAAAGATTTGGGTTCCTAAAGGATCCGATATTGCAACTAACACTCAAGGACCCATCAAAGTATGGGTACCTATAAAGAAAAACTGAAATTTTATTTTGTAGGTTGAGCTACACTTAAGGAGACATGTTCAAGAGCTCAACTCAAGAAGAAACAGCCTTGGTATATGGACAGTGGCTGTTCACGGCACATGACAGGAGATGAAATGATGTTTGCTCAGCTAGACAAGAGGAAAGGAGGTACTGTATCCTTTGGAGATAATTCAAAAGGTATAATTCATGGAATAGGTACGGTTGGTAAGAACTCCCAAACACAAATTAGTCATGTGTTGTTAGTGAAGGGTTTAAAGCATAATTTATTGAGTATTAGTCAATTATGTGACAAAAGATTTAAGGTATGTTTTGATTCAAATAAGTGTGAAGTAATAGACATAGGTACAAAAAAAAGTCTCATTTATAGGAAAGAGATTGAAGAATATGTATGTTGTTTTTCTTGAGGATCTTGAAATAAATAATGAAATATGTCTTGTTGCAAATGCTAAAAATGACAGCTAGTTATGACATTGGAGATTAGGACATGTAAGCTTGCATACTATGTCAAAATTGATTAGAAAGAACTTAGTTGTTGGGCTGCCAGATTTAAAATTTGAAAATGAGAAAATATGTGATGCTTGCCAACTAGGAAAACAAGTTAGAACATCCTTTAAAGTTAAGAAAGTTGTATCAACATCTGAACCTCTTGAATTGTTACACATTGATCTATTTGGTCCAATAAGCACAACTGGTTTAGGAGGAAAATCTTATGGCTTTGTAATAGGTGATGACTATTCTAGGTATACTTGGGTTTATTTTCTTGCTCATAAGTCATTGTAGGAAAGTAGAGAATGAAAAAGGACTAGCCATAGTTAGTATAAGGAGTGATCATGGAGGAGAATTTGAAAGTGATGAATTTGAGAAATTTTGCAATGAAAAGAGGTTAGATCACAATTTCTTTACACCTAGAACACCCCAGCAAAATGGAGTTGTAGAGAGGAAAAATCGAACCTAAAAGGAAATGGCTAAGACTATGCTATATGAGAATAACCTACCAAAATATTTTTGGGCTGAGGCAGTGAACACAGTAGCTTATATACTTCATAGAGTCTCAATAAGACCCATGATATCTAGGACACCATATGAACTTTACGATAGTAGGAAACCAAATATTTCTCACCTTAGGAGTTTTGGTTGTAAATGTTTTGTATTGAACAATGGAAAACAGCCCTTAGGAAAGTTTGATGCAAAGAGTGATGAAGCAATATTTTTAGAATATGCATTAAACTCCAAAGCTTATAAAGTTTTTAACAAAAGGACTCTAAATGTTAAAGAATCGATCCATGTAGTTTTGATGAGTCCAATGCTTTACAAAAGGAAATTCATGTTGATGATGATGATGTAGAAATACTAGAAAAACAAATCGAAGAAATGAGCTTAGAGAATAATAAGAATAATGAAGAAAGATCACCTAGAAGAGAAAATGAAACTCCACCTTTGGAAAATTTGCAATGAACAGAAAATCAACACAATTACCTTTCAAGGAGTTGGAGATTTGTAAGAGACCATCCACAAAATCAAATCATAGGTGACATTTCTTAAGGAGTTAGAACTAGGAGAGCAACAAGAGAGACTTGTGAGTTTTCAGCCTTCATATCACAAATTGAACCTAAAAACTTTGAAGAAGCTGAAAATGAGGAAAGTTGGATAATGGCCATGCAAGAGGAACTTGACCAATTCAAAAGAAATCATGTATGGTCACTAGTACCTAGACCTTTTAATCACCCTATTGTTGGCACAAAATGGGTGTTTAGAAATAAGGTAGATGAGAAAGGAAATGTAGTTAGAAATAAAGCTAGGTTAGTAGCCCAAGGATACAACCAAGAGGAAAGAATAGACTATGATGAAACCTTTACACCCATTGTTAGGTTTGAAGCCATAAGGTTGTTGCTTGCTTTTGCATGCTTCATGAATTTTAAATTGTACCAAATGGATATAAAGAGTGCATTCTAAATGGATTCAATCAAGAGGAAATGTATGTTGAACAGCCACTAGGTATTGAAGATTTTGAAAAATTAGATCATGTTTTCAAACTTCACAAAGCCTTGTATGGATTGAAACAAGCTTCTAGAACTTGGTATGAGAGGCTTTCAAAATTTCTGGTTGAAAAAGGTTATGTTAGAGGTAGCATTGATACTACATTGTTTATTAAAAGATACTTAAATGATTTAATTATTGTACAAATATATGTGGATGATATTGTATTTGGTGCAACTAATGAGGCTTTATGCAAGAACTTTGCTAAAGAAATGCAGGGTGAATTTGAAATGAGCATGATGGGAGAGTTGAAGTACTTTCTTGCTTTTCAAATTAAGCAAGGTGAGGAAGAAATCTTCATCAACCAAGAAAGATACACTCAAGATATGCTAAAAAAATTTGATATGCTGACGCTGAAACCTATTTCCACACCAATGAGTCCATCCACCAGACTTAATCAAGATAAAAAAGGAAAGAATGTAGATCAAAAGCTCTATGAGGTATGATCGGTTCACTACTCTACTTAACAGCAAGTAGACTAGATATTCAATTTAGTGTGTGTTTGTGTGCTAGATTTTAGTCATAGCCTAAGAATCACACCTAACAGCTGTTAAGAGAATTTTTAAATACCTTTTAGAAACTCAAACTTTATGATTATGGTATTCTAGAGAATCATGATTTGATCTTGTAGGCTATTCGGTTGCTGACTTTGCAGGAAGCAAAACTGATAGAAAAAGTACTAGTGGAACATGCCAATTTCTTAGAAGTACACTAGTATCCTGGTAAAGTAAGAAACAAAACTCTGTAGCACTTTCAACAGCTGAAGCAGAGTATATTTCTCTAGGTAGTTGTTATGCTCAGATTTTGTGGATCAAGCAACAACTAAGAGATTTTGGAAATAAAGTTCATAATGTACCAATCTTCTGTGATAACATAAGTGCAATCAATATATCTAAAATCCTGTGCAGCATTCTAGGACAAAGCACATTGAGATTAGGCACCATTTTGTTAAAGACCATGTAGTAAAAAGTGATATCAAGATTGAATTTGTGAATGCTTTGCATCAATTAGAAGATCTTTTTACAAAACACTTAAATGAAGATAGATTCTGTGAAATTAGAAGAAATTTAGGTATGATTAGTCTTCAGGAATTGTGAGAAAAATCTTGACTTATGCACATAAAACAGAATGCATTTAGTTGACTAAGGTGAATCTTAGTCAACTAAAAGTGCTCTGTTAGTCTTAAATAATAAGACTCAGTCAAATAAATGAAGAAAAGAATAAAATAATGTGTACCGGGCAATAAAGAAAAGAAGAAAAAAAACTGCCTAGGAGAGTAACCAAAATTTAGAGGGAATTTTAAAAAATTTTTTTAAGCAAATGAAGTGAGGTAATTTTTTAAGAGGGAGGCAGACGGTTTTCTAAGGGAAATTAATACTACTGACAACTTATTTTTCTACATTTTCTCTCCCCTGAAACTTGGTCATCTGAAACTGAAACCCATTCTCCCTATATTCTCACATCTGAAACCGACTAACACAAAACCAAAACCATCAAGCCCTTGTAAAAAATCTTCAGAATCGAAATGGCAAAGACCTCTTAGAGTAGGGAAATCATTGAAAACAAGAAAGGAAAAAGGCCACTGGTAGAAGGGTCAAAAGCAGAAATGTTGAAGAAGAAATAAAAAATCGAGTTTGCATCAAAGAGTGGAAAATTTGGAAAATCGCAAACGAAAAAAGAACAGAAAACAGAGAAGAAGAAACAAAAGGGAAAGACATAAGAGAAAAGTAAATCTCTGTCCTCCAAATTTAGAAACAAAAGTCATGAGGATAGTTCCAGAAAATTGAAAATGCACCAATCACTTGTGGGAAATTTATCGACTGGAATAGTTTTAATGAAGTGCCTGAATTTAAAGCAGTTTTATCAAACTATTTTGAGGAGATGAAACTGAAATATTTCAGTACTTTTAAGAATCGAGCTTATAGTGCAAGTTTGGTTAAAGAATTTTATTCTAGTATAGCAATTGAGAAGGATGAATTGGAGGAGCTGGATGATTATCTTGAGAATGGCCTGAATGTATTTTTAAATGGGAAAGAATTTACTGTGACTGCTACTGATTTGGGCAGTTTACTTAACATTGAATGTGAAGAGGGTGAGTTTGAATTCCCAGAAAACTATGATCCTTCATCCTTGTGGGAAGTGATTACTGGAAAGAAAGAAAAATATTCTTTTAAAAGTAATGCTGGTTTGATCATTAGTCCACAAATTCAAATATTCCATTATTTCATTGCTGCTAATGTTCATGGAAGAGGGGGAAGCTTTAGTTATATTAGTCTGCAGGACCTTTTGCTAATGGAACATGCCTTCAATAAAAGTCCACTGAACCTAGGAAGATTTACGATTAAGAGAATGAAAAGAGCCTGTAAATTGTAAAAGATTAATCTACCATATGGGAATATCATTACTGTATTAGTCCAGAAAAAGGAGATTTAGAGTTCAAGATATGCAATGGATCAAGTAAAGAGTGGAGATCAATCTATCTACCTCGGGAGTTTATCTATGATGGGATACAAACTTGAAGGAGAAAAATATGTTAAAACTCCCAAAGTAACTCTTAGAGGAAAACCTTCACTCTCAGCTCAATCAGAGGCAGCATCCTCACAATTTTCCAGTGAAATGATCTTAAATCTATTGATGAGGATAGATGGAAAGCTCACTAATCAAGGAGCTAGATTACAGAGGATTGAAGAGAAAGTTGCTGCACTGAAAAATGAGTTGAAGGGGAAAGAAAAGCCATTAGAACTTGCTGCAGATTCCTTTGAAACACCAAGTGTTGCTTCAACACAGCAAGGTGTTGAGGATTCATCTTGTCAAGCAGAAGGGTCTGCTCCTCATGAAGCAAGTTATGGTGTTCAAGCTAAAGATCATGAGCCAGAAAAGGAACAGCCAAGAAAATCACTCTCTCTTGAGCTATAGGATAAGGTTGAATCTGATCAAGAAAGCACCCCCACTAAACCCCAGCTTCAACCAGAACCTCAACCATCTCCTCCACATTTTGAAGAGGTTTCAATCATGGGATTGTTCCATCAAATGGTTCGGGAGGAACAAGCTGAGAAAGAAGCAGTTAAGGGAGGTGCTCAGTAAACAGCATCTGCACCAGCCCCTAGAATGAAGGCAAAATCTGGAAAAGGGAAAGCTACTGCAGCACAACAACCAAAGACAAAACCACTCACCAAAGGAAATAAAACAATGGCAACAAAAACAACATTTCTCAAGAGAAGGAACTCCACCAGATTGGCAAAAAAGTCCAAGCCAGCATTTGCTTCTTCTCCTCAAGAACCATTAAAAGTATCTGACTCACCATTGCTTGATCCCTTTACCCAAGAATTACCTCCAGAATCCTCTCCTCAACCCTTAAATGTTAAATACTACACTGATGATGAGTCATCTCCCTCATCCTCCTCGGCAGATGCTTAGAACTTAATGATGACAAAAAGAGGGAGAAGACCAACAAAACCTTAGGGGGAGAAGGAACCAAGAAATTAAATGAAAGAAATGTTAGGGTGGAGGAACCAGGAATTTTGGAAATGAATGGAAGCAAAAATGAACCAGGGGTAATTTAGGAATATTTTCTATTTTTCTGTTATTTGTGCCATGATGGCAATTGAACACTTAACTTTGATCTTGTTGTTTATATCTTTTTTGGGAAATTGGATGATGATATATGTATGGTATTTTGCTAATATGTTCATGGTATTTTACTACTGACAATTGAATACGTGCTGATATCTTAAGGTTTATAACATTTTAACTACTGTTGATAAAAGTCTGTTACTGCATTAATGTTAGGATTTGTGTACTGATCTTCATTATAAATTATGATAATGGATGGATATAGATGTTGTGTATAGTATATCAGTTGAATAATGAATGACATAGACAAAATCAGATAGCTGTTGACAGACACAGTAAAGTTTTGATGGAAATCTATCAACATCCATTGGTTGTAAATCACCTTAAATTATTGCACATATATACTCTGGATGTATAGTATTAATCTCTACACAACATGAATAAAATCTACTGGAATGAATAAGCAAAATATGCACACACGAAGGGGGAGCACTCACTTAGGGGGAGCAATCCTCATTTTCTGTAGAAATTGAAAGGAATTAAAGGGCACTGTGCTGTTAATCAAGGAATGTTTTGTCATCATAAAAAAGTGGGAGATTGTTGGCTCCATTAAGTTTTTTATGATAATAAAATATTCCCATTTCATTTGTGTCTAACATTTCTACCTAAGTGTGCAAGGCAAAAAGTCATATGAAAATAATAAATCAACATTTCATATGTGTATATCAAAACCATGAAAATGAAGAAGAAACGGTTGATCAATGAAAAGAAAGGTCTTTAGTTAAATAATGAAGAATGTTGGTTGACTAAAATTTAAATTGGAGAAATGGCGGGCTGAAGAATATTGAGAAACAAAACCAATTTAGTCGACCAAAATAAGGGTTAATCGACTAAGAAGCTACTGCCAAAATTTGGACTTCAAGACAGAACCAACTTAGTCAACCAAAAAATGGGTTAGTCGACTAAGTGCACACTGCCAGAACTGCCAGATACAAGGAGCAGAAAACAGAAACAAGTTAGTCGACTAAGATATCGGCTAGTCGACTAAGAGCATTCTACCTGCAAGTTTGAAATCTGCACTAAAAAATAGAGTAACGGCTAGAACCGACTCCCAACTGTCTCCAACGGCTATAAAACTGTCAAACTCCCATCAAAGATGTTTCTCCAGGTATAAAAGAGTTTTTCAATAGTTATAAACTTCTTCTTGCAAGTTTTGGAAGAGATTTAAGTCATTAAGAGTTGATAAACCAGAAAATTTTCTCTTCACCTCACTGCACTTAAATGCCTCTCCTTTGTATTTGTACTCTGCACTTAACCTTGTACCATTTAGATCAACTTGTGATCATAGGTACTTTCTTTTACTTCTCTTATTGTATTCTTAGAGTGAGAGAGTCACTCTAAGTGGTTATTTCAAGCTAGGTTTGCTTGAATCTGTTAAGGTTCTAACTTAGCCTTTAAAAGTTAGGTATTGGGTTTTAGTTTAGCCCGTGAAAAACTAGTGTAAAAGGTTTGGCTGAGCTTGGTAAAAGCCATTGTAAAGCTTAGTGAAAGCTTGTGAATTTCACCAGTTCTTAGTGGATTCTTAAATCATTGTCCATCAATTTGTTATATCACACATATTTACATATGTATATATATATATATACGTATATACCCATCATCATCATCTCACCAACCCATCATCATCATCACCAGCTCATCATCATCATCACCAGCTCATGCGCACTCCCTACTCGCACATGGCTGGGTCATCACCGGGTTATGCGCACTCCCTACTCTCACATAACCGGGTCATCCTCGGCTTATGCGCACTCCCTACTCGCACATAGCCGAGTCAACATAATTACACAACATTATATTCAAGCATATATGTATATCAACATAAAGCAGCCACATAGAAATCCATAATAACCACATTTCATAACATAAACCTTTTTTCAAAAGCTTGTTCCCAAGGCATTCGTTTTCATGAAAAATTGCATAAAATCATTCAAACACTTTGTTCAAAACAGTTATATTCCCAAAACAATTTTGATAGGCAGTCCACTCACAGGTGTCGAAAATCCAGATTTCGGTCAAACTCAGACTAATAGTCCTCAAGCGCAATTCCTTTGCCTTTTTTGGACGTCTCACCACCTTGACAAATAACAAAGTCGAGGAATTTACTATATTGTCCCTAAATTGATATAAATTAATTTAAATTACTAATGCTTGATATGTAAATGCAAAAATATATCCGATTACCGCTTAATCACGGTATCGATTAAATTCGACCGATCACTCGATTAATCGACGATTGTGTCCAACTCACCTCCAAATTAATTCATTTCTCCTCTAATACCTTAATATACCACATACACTTAAATAAAGCCAAATTCAGCATTAGAACCCTCACAGTTCCTTATAAAAAAATTTGGTCATTTGGTGCACTAGCATCGAATTTTTTTCTACATAACCGTTTCACCTTAATTCATCATTTTTCATGCCATTTTCCTTGAAATAAAAACAATCCCCCATTGATATTCAGCCCTCATGGTTCGGCCAACAAGGAACCCTAGAGAAATTGAATATTTCTTTTGTGTTTTTGTTCATAACCATGCTTAACTATCCCTAAACACTAACATAGTGTAAAATCAAATTATTCCAACAACAATTCCTCTTCCATACCCATTTTTAAGAATTGAATTCATCATGATAACTCAATATTCAACCATGGAAATCAAGAACAAAAGCATGGGTAAGCTAGGTATCAAGGAGAATTAAAGAAATTTTAACTTACCTAGCTTGTTTCCTTGATTTCTTCACTTTTTCTTTGAATTTTCACCTAGGTTTTCTTGTTTTTCCTTTTGTTCTTCCTTTTTTCTTGTTGCTGGATGCCTAGGCCAAATATGGTGAGGGAATTGGGGATTTAAGGGGCTGATTTCTATCGAAAATAATAAAATAATCAAGCATGCCATGTGTCACAAGCTTATTGGCCCAATTTTTAACTTTTTGACTTTTTCTTCTTAATTTTTCACCACAAATATTCTGGTATTTATCCAATCCTACCACAATTAAAATCCTTTAGTCTTGACAACTGCTGGGGCAAAAATTTTACTGATTTGCCCCCAGGACGAAAAAATTACGATTTTGCCCCTATACTTCGAAATGTACCGGAATCTCATTATTTCTACTTTTCAACCTAAAATAACACTAATATTGATCAATATTAACCAAATGGGGCAAAAAATTGTTTAAAAAAATTTTCGTTTAGTCCTTTAGTGGTAAAATTACCATTTTGTCCTTATGCTCCATAAATACCGGGAATCATAATTTTTCACTGCTAAACATCATTTTATACTCCAATAATAATAATTATATTTCATATAATTATTCTTGGTAAAATGTGATCAAATCTTGGCTAAAAATCTCCATTTTATCATCAAATGGTAAAATGACCGTTTTGTCATTAATTGGTCAATTTTCTGATGGACTCCAAACTGGACCTTGAACTCCAAATCACTATTCTAAGCCATTCTGTTGGTTTTAAAATTTTCAAATTCCTCTTAAAATTTCTATTTGAACTAGTTCAAGGCTTGATTTAACTTAGTTGTACCACTCGGTACAATACCGTCTTTTAATCGAGCTTGACAGGGTCTCACATTTCTATGGTTGAATCACATGAAATCATGATGAATCCCTTGCTAGCTAAACACTGAGAGGGAGGTTTTGATGCTAGATTTGGTTAGACTTCAATGTATTTTAGTGTTTTTAGTTAATTAGTGATGTGTAGCATGAAAAGCCAACAAGAAAAATTCACTTCCTCCCATCACCCATCATTGGCCGAATCTTCCATGTATAGTGTGTATGGTGGATTTGATTTTTTTTCAAGTGAATTGGTTAGGAAATGATGAATTACGGTGAGAAAATCAAGTAGGAAAAATCATAGTGTTGATGCACCCACCATGGCTGAAATTCCCAAGAGAAAATGTGAAGATGATTTTGCTAAATTTTATGCTATTTAACTTGTGTTTGATGATTTGAAGAATTGGAAGAAAAATGGAGTTAATTGGAGTTGAATTGGGCATATTGGCCAATTAATCGAGTGATAGATCGAATTAGGCCAATACTGTTTTATTTAGGTACACAATTGAATTTGTGTAAAACACCGTGTTTAGACGATAATCTGAATAATTTGCATTCCATTTCATGCATCCATATAGTTTTATAACGGTTTAGTACCAATGTGGTAAATTGCTTGATTGTGCATTATGTTTAGGTGGTGAATCCTCCGATAAGAGAAAAAAAATTGTACCCGAGGATCGATAGTCGAAGTACTCTAAAAATTCGACTCCCGATATTGTGAGTAACCTTATTATCGTCTTAATTATCTAAAGTATGTTTTTATCTGATTTTGTAATTCTCTGAAAAATGTGTTTAAATGAAATGATTTTATAAATTGTTTTGAAATTTAATGATGACTTGAAAATGGAGTAATTGAAGACTACTTGCTGTATTGTAAATTATGTTTTGAATTGAATGGCTTATGATAATGTGGGCATGAATGGTTGGATGGGTATTTTGTGTTGAAAATGTATAAACTATTGTTTGCCTTGATAGGCTGGATAATGATAAAATTGCTATGTCATGCTGTTGAATTTTTATTGAATTGGTGGGTTATAGATTAGTCACTGCAGTGGCGAGTTCTGTGGGCCAACCTATTAGAGGGGCACGGAATTCGGTTATATTCTTACCTCGGTCGGAGAGACGCGTAGGGTATCTCCTAGGGTAAAGTTTGGAGTTCACGCCGAACCTCCACGTGAAAGTGAATTCAGCCAACGCCAAGGAACGACCGTGCTTTCAAATGTAAAAATGTGTTTTGTGCGTATATGACTTTTTAACAACCTTGGCAGACTCGATTAGATGCCTCGGTCAAGGTATCCCCGAGAATGAGTTTTGGCACGAGCCAAGTTTTTAAGAGATTCATAAGCCTCGTTGTATATTTTGGATGAAATGTAACTAGCTTAGATGATTTGAAATGTGTTTTGATGTTATGAACCATTTTATGATGATCTATTTTAATCGTCTCCATTTACTCGGCTTTAGATATTTTAGATGATATTTGTTTACTCACTGGGATTATAATCTCATCACCCTCCTTTCCACCCATTTCAAGCTCAGGATAGTTTGTAGATAGCTGATATCGTCGAAGGCGACAGTTGGCTTTACTTTCTAAAAAATCGTAGGTTCACAGCCTTCGTTCACTTTTGTCATTTAGGGGCCCATGTGTCATTGTTAATTTAATTACATACCTTGACTATCTGTATTATAGTATATATGAATTTATTTCGCTTTTACGCTACAAAAATTCCTTACAGATAACTCTATAAAAATTGTTTTATAAGAAAATGGAATATTTTTATTATATTCAAATAGTCATAATTTCACTTTAAATGAATGTTTTAGACATTTAAATTTATTTTTGATTATAAAATATGTGTTTTGCACTCGCATACTACATTATTAGCTGGTTTCGAAATTTTTTGAGAAAAATGACCAAAACACCCCCGAGAGACGAAAATTATTTTTTTATTATTTTGGTTTGGAAATAGCTTATAATCTTTTAAAATATGATATTAGCAACTGTTGCTTGCAAGGGACGTGAGAAAACTGATATTAAAGCCTTGCGAGGTTTCGGTTGGCATTCCGAGTAATGAATGTCTATCGGGACATCGCAGTGGTTGTCATGGGCTCGAGAAGAGTACCGAGTCGTGACAGGTTCGGCTAAGATTGTGAAAAAGAAGAAAAAGACAATTATTGTTGTCACGACCCGGAACTCCCCTCGAGCTCGTGACAACCGCCTCGATGTCCTGATAGACATTCATTACCTGGAATGCCAATCGAAACCTCGCAAGGCTTAACATCAGTTTTCTCGCTTCCCCTGTGAGTATTAGTTACAAAAATCAGGTTTTAAAGTGATATGAACCAATTTCAATTCAAAAACAATCAAAGAGAAATTTCAACTACACATGGGTATTTTGGTCATTTTTTTAAAAAATTCTGAAACCAGCTAAAAACGTAGTATATGAGAGAAATTTACACATTTCATAACCGAAAATAAGTTTAGATATCTAAAACATTAATTTAAAGTGAAATTATAGCTAATAGAATAAAATAAAAATAATGAATAAAATATTTTAATTTTTCATAAAACAATTTTTATAAAACGCTACGTAAATAATTTTTATTCCGTAAAAACAAAATAAATTCCTACATACAGTAGCACTCGCAGCCAGGTATTCAAAACATTTAACAATGACATGTGGGCCCCCGAATGACTAAAAGTAATGAAGGCTGTGAACCTACAGCTTTGAGGATGCAAGTCCAACTGTAGCCCTCAACGAAATGAGCTATCTACCGACTATCCTGAGCTTGAAATGGGTGGAAAAGAGGGTGGTGAGATTATATAATCTCAGTGAGTAAACAAATACATCTAAAATATCTAAAGCTGAGTAAATGGAGACAGATAAAATAAATTAGCATAAAAATGATTCACAACATTTCGAACTCATTTTAATAAGATAAAATAGATTCATTTCACCCAAATAAACAACAAGGCTTATGATTTCCTGAAAAGCTTGGCTCGTGCCAAAAACATTCTCATATTCATTTGTCAAGGATACCTTAGCCTGGGGCTATCCTAATCGAATCCGTCAAGGTTGTTGAAAAGTCATGTACGCATAAATGATGTTTTTATTTTGAAAACATAGTCGTTCCTTGGCGTTGGCTGAGTTCACCCTCACATGGTGGTTCAACGTGAAGTGAACTCTAAAGTTTTACCTCAGGAGTTACCCTACGCACCTCTCTGGCCGAGGTAAGAATATACCCGGATTTCGTGCCTCTCTAATAGGCTGATCCATAGAACCCGCCACTGCAGTGACCAATCTATAACCCACCAATTCAATAAAAATTCAACAGCATGACATGGCAATTTTATCATTATCCAGCCTATTAAGGCAAACAACAATTTATGCATTTTCAACACAAATACCCATCCAGCCATTCATGCCTACATTATCCTAAGCCATTCAATTCAAAACATAATTTACAATACAGTAAGTAGTCTCCAATTACTCCATTTTCAAGTCATCATTAAATTTCAAAACAATTTATAAAATCATTTCATTTAAATACATTTTTCATAAAATTACAAAATCGGATAAAAACATACTTTAGATAATTAAGACGATAATAAGGTTACTCACTGTAATGAGAATCGAATTCGGGATACTCTGATTCTTGATCCTCGGATACTACCTCTTTACTCTTGCCAGAATGCTCACCACCTAGACATAATGCACAATAAGCAATTTGCTACATTTGTGTTAAACCGTTGTAAAACCAATTCAGGCTCTATACTAATGCATGAAATGGGATGTGAAATACTCGAGTAACTATCTAAATACGGTGTTCAATATAAATTCAATTATGTACCTAAATAAAATGGTATTGGCCTAATTTGATCTATCACCCGATTAGTTGGCCAATACGTCTGATTCAACTCTAAACAATTTCGTTTCTCTCCCAATACTCCAAATCATTAAACACAATTTAAACAACTTGAAATGTGGGAAAATCATCCTCACATTTTCTCTTGAAAATTTCGGCCATGGTGAGTGCACTAACAATATAATTTTTCATGCTTGATTCTCACACCATAAATCATTCATTCCTAATCAAATCACTTGAAATTCAATCAAATTCATCTCAATATTCCACATGGAATATTCGGCCAATGATGGTGATGTAAGAACATGAATTTTTCTTGCTTGCTTTTCATACTACACATCACCAAACAATTAAAAACACTATAATAACATGTTTTTTTAACTAAATTCATCATCAAATTCTCTCTCCTAAGGTTTGATCAGCACACTATCCTTCATGATATCTTGTGATTCAACCATGAAAAATGCAAAATAATGCATAGGAAAGGTAGATCACAAGCTAGAATTAAGAAATTTTACCTTTAATAGCTTGATTCCTTGAAATTTTATGAATTTCTCTTGAATTTCTTAGCTAGGGTTTTGTTCTTCTTTTTTTCTTCCCTTTTCTTCCTTTGGGCGACCAAGAGAAATGAGTTGGGAGGGTTTATGTGCTGATTTCTAAAGCCAATTATAAATGGATGAAAATTTGACACATGTCACCATTCCATTGGCCCATGTGTTATACATACCCATTAAGCAATCTCTCTCCACCATTTAAAATTTCTCAATTATCCATAATAATAATGGGTGAAATTCATGTGCTGGACAAGTGTTGGGTGGTGAAAATTTTCAATTTTGCCCTTGGGCGGCAAAATGACTATTTTGCCCCTTATGCTAGGAAAAATGCCAGAATTAAAATTTTTCACCTCTCAAACTCAAATTATGTTCTAAATGGTCAATCTTGGTCAAAAACTTCTTCCAACATTCCAATTTTAACCTCAGGTGGCAAAATGACCATTTTACCTCTACGTTATGAAAATTCCAATTTAACTCCAAATCAATCCCCGAACTCCAAATCACTATATTAAGTCATTCCAAGGTTCAATAACTCTCGAATACATCTTAAAATCTCTATTTTGACTAGTTCCAGGCTTAAATCAATTTAATTGTACCATTAGGTACAATACCGTCTTTTAACGATTTTTGAGGCATTCAAGTATGCAGACATTCTATTAAGTACCTATACAATATGGCAAATATATTATAGAGCTGGGCTTGACAACACTACCCCCGTTAAAATAAAATTTTGCCCTCAAAATTTCACTTATCGGACTCGGAGAAAAGATGAGGGTATTGGCTTCTCATCTGGTGTTCGACTTCCTACATCATCACTTTTTATAGGGAATTTCGATTTGTTCACCTCGTTTACCTCCAGTTCAACTTGAGTACTTCACTTATGTCTATCATTATCCTTTAGAATCAGATTAACAGTGACCTTCACAATCATGATCTCGTACATCGAGACACCAAGCATGCTTCTATTACTGTCATTAAATTTGAACCATAACTCTATCTTAACCATACCAATTTCGATTGTATTTTATACTTATTTATGTATACCAATCACCATCTTATTACTTCGTTCCTTATCAAACTTCTCGACATTCATTCAATCATCTTATCCTCATACAATATTGTGTAGTTCATAACATCATTAACATGCCATAAGTCAACTTTTGACAGGATTCTTGATTGTTACATTATCGATACAACTCATCAAATATATTGAGTTCAAGTCTTGAACCACTAAGAACCATTCTTCACTTTAGTTGGGTACATTACTATTTCCACACATACATAAGCACACGCACATTCAAATGTCCATATTCCTCATTATGTATAAGGGTCTTTGTTCTGAAGTGCCTTCAGACTAATTTCTCTTCATTCATTCCCGTTCATAACCAAGATTCAAGAGAATAATCTTCATAACTCTTGTTAACATTTTCATATTTAACTTACGAACATTAGGTATAATCCATTCCAAATTGCTTTTTTTATGTCTATACTTAGCTTCACGTCATATACACGTTTTTACTCTTTTCTTATCATTCCCAATTATATACTTAAGCTTCCTTGTACTATATATCATTGCATCACAATGTCATTTTCATTGAATTGCAACCTAATATGCATGTATGCTTTATAATGTCATTGATGCTTTAAAAATTTTCCTTGACTTGATCATTGCATGTTATGCAATACCATAATTCCTAAAAGTCATCCTTATTCCTCGATTATCTTTCATGTTTCCCACATAAATTGTATCCTTATTGCATTCTGATATTGGTTTGTCACTTAAGACTCAGACTCATTTGAATCATGTATGCCTCAAGCATTTTCGAATTCCAATTCTCCATAATATATTAGGAAATTTTCATTAGCTGACTTCATTATCAAGGTTAACTTCAATCATCTTTTGTTCCACTCTTTCATATGAACATAACATCATTCTCCTTTAGCCAATTTACATATTGTACTTGAAATTGTAAAACTTGAAACTATGTCCTCCTCAAGTACTTTTCAATGTCAATACAAGTATCACTCTCAACTTATGGCTTCCTTTTTATAGCCACATAACTTAATACTTACTTTCACAAAATCCATAGCAGAACTCCTCTTGGGTATTTCCTTGGGGATACCTATCTTAAACTTATGTCTCACAGCATGTGATCACTTAACCTGTAACTTAGCTGTTAGGCTCCTCAGCCAGTTTTAAAAATCTCATATTTCATACTTGCCGTGCATGATTAGAAATTTCTTCTCAAAGATGTTTGTGCATCCCTAAAACATTTAATCTTTTATTTGCTCCTTAATATCTCGAGTATGTCGTTCTATAGACGTGCATTTATTCTTATAGGTATATAAATACGTACTCATCCATTCATAAGTTTCTAGGGTATCACACAATTGGCCTGGTGTTGTTACTAAGCCTTTTCATTTAACTGAGTCTAGACAAGAATTGTAAATTCTCATAACGATATTCTATATAAACTCATTTTTTGTATTGCCCTTGTAATCCTTCATTCACATTTCCATCACTGGGTATCTTATCTCAATGTAGCCATCTCAAGAATCTTTCAATTTCTCTTTTAATTATATGCCCATATACAAGGAGATAAAGAAACTTTTCAATTCATTCAGGTTAACATTCCCTAGAACATTTAAAACTCCCAAATAACAAAGCTCAATGACCAATGACTGAAATTCAACTTGTAAGCTCATTATCATGTCACTCCCATCTTGCTCATGCATCATAGACATGAGATATTCGTAGCATTGCAACGCTGGACAGTCAGTGCAGCAGCACTGTGATTACTAGAAATTTCCTCATCAAAGCTATTTGTCTGCATTCAAGGTCACTACATCAATCATCCTCAACCATTGAGTTTCCGTTCTAGGCATATATCATAAATTCCATAAGCATAGGTACTTTCTATTTGCTTGTCATACACACTAAGCCAAGTTAATACTTTCAACTCATGTCATATTTTGACTTTCATCATCATTCATGAAATCCTACCTTAAAACATCCTTTCCATATGGTGTAATGAATTCAGGATACATATACCACCCCACACATAATTTGTTCACTGTCCACAGCATTCCTCAAATTTATTGTCGTCCATATCTAATTATCTTCCTTGTCTTGTACTCCAATAATTTATTGACTTTCAATATAATTAACTACGAAAACAGTTTGTCTTTCTCCACACTTTACACTCGCAATCCTTATTAATCAAGAATTTATCTTTCTCAAGTTCCATCAATTACCTCTAATGGACCATATTTGTGTCAGATTATCATTTCATAATATTATGGCATCATTTTATACTTCCTTCACCCTCAAGCTTACAATATTTGATTTTATCACATTAATCGCTCAAAATGTCATCTAGAGCCTCATTGATTTCTTCCATATCCTTTCGAATTGTAACCACAGTTAAGATTCCCAATTTCACATCTCCATGATTGATTGTTAGTCTTACCACACTGTCTCCCAATATCTTGTGCAATTACAATACACTGAACCCGCTTATTATAACATAGTCCCCTAGTTCAATGTGTTTGCTCGGGAATCATCTTCTCTGATACAATTTGTCCCATAAACCAAAATTTTATTTATTTAGCTTTGCATTTGGAATCATATAAAAAACTCACATACTACGATAAGTTAAAATTTTTAACAAACATCATCAATTCAAATGGTCTTTTATACCTCGTCAAAATCTAGGGTTATCACTCCAAAAGTTCATCACGTTAATTTGTATCCATTTCTTAGTATTGCAAATATATTCATTGTTAATTAAGGTAATTGCTTGAATCATTAATGACTTTCCACATCAGTCTTCAATAATTATCTAAAATGAACAACCTTGCCACTAAGATAAATATCTTTCCTTAATAGCCATAATGCTAATCCACTTTTGTCCTACCAAAAGATTCCCATATACATCCAGTTACTTTATAACACATTCTAGTCATACACTTTAAAAGCCAAACTATTAACTTCTTTGTACAGTTAACTATTACATTTTCCCTTAAACGACACTTGCCTAGATTTATGGTGATACGAACTTCAACGAAGGTATTAAGTATCTTTAGGATCCTCTTCCGGATCCTCCTCCTCCTCTTGAGATTTTCTCCTTTGTTCCTCAATCCAAGCTTGCTGTATTCTCCTACATTCCTCATAACTCACAAGTGCAGCATTTCTTCCACAACCGGGAGGAAAATGTCGTACAACAGATCCCTTCCTAGGGCAGTGATTTACAACAATTACTTTATCCTTATTCTTTTCTTGTTGTTCCCTTACATTACTCCCACAGCCTAGGAAGGTTCCTAGGATGATAATCCCATTCGACTATCATTATTTTCCCCTTTCTTCAACGTATTCCTTAGACTCTTTCAAAAGGAAATTTCTCATGCTTACATTAATGTCATTACTATAAGCACTTTCAATGGTCTTATAAGGGTCGAAGCTTTCTTTTTTGTGAACCCTCATCTCCAAATCCTGTGGAATCCAATTAATAGGAATCCTAAGCGAGGCACTTTCTGGAGTACTAGGTTCGGGTTGCCATCGGCTCCTAGCAGTAGAATCTAGTGATCCCTCGCTAATACTATGAGAGGCATCGGGACTACCGTCTCTCCTAGACATGGTATGTGCAACCAGCGCATCTCAAAACCTATACTCAATCAAGCAGTAATTTCTTAATTATTTATGCATCACAAGAATGGGTAGGTTTTTATATACAAATGCATGCATTCGACTCAAGCTAACCTAACTTAACTTAGGGCCACACTGATACTATAAATTTTTAAATTAACTTTAAAACCAAAAGCTCTGTGCTCTGATATCACTTGAATTGTCACAACCCGGAACTCCCATCGAACTTGTGACAACGGTCGTGATGTCCCGATAGACATTCATTACTTGGAATGCCAATCGAAACTTCACAAGGCTTAACATCAGTTTTCTCGCTTCCCCTGTGAGTATTAGTTACTAAAATCATGTTTTAAAGTGATATGAACCAATTTCAATTCAAAAACAGTCAAAGAGAAATTTCAACTACACAGGGGTATTTTGGTCATTTTTTTCAAAAATTTTGAAACCAGCTAAAACGTAGTATATGAGAGAAATTTACACATTTCATAACCAAAAATAAGTTTAGATATCTAAAACATTCATTTAAAGTGAAATTATAGCAAATGGAATAAGATAAAAATAATGAATAAAATATTCTAATTTTTCATAAAAGAATTTTTATAGAATGCTACGTAAATAATTTTTATAGCGTAAAAATAAAATAAATTCCTACATACAGTAGCACACGCAGCCAGGTATTCAAAACATTTAACAATAACATGTGGGCCCCCGAATGACTAAAAGTAATGAAGGTTGTGAACTTACAATTTTGAGGATGTAAGTCCAACTGTAGCCCTCAATGAAATGAGCTATCTATCGACTATCGTGAGCCTGAAATGGGTGAAAAGGACGGTGGTGAGATTATATAATCCCAGTGACTAAACAAATACCATCTAAAATATATAAAGCTGAGTAAATGGAGACAGATAAAATAGATTAGCATAAAAATGATTCACAGCAATTCGAACTCATTTTAATAAGATAAAATAGATTCATTTTACCCAATAAACAACGAGGCTTATGATTTCCTGAAAAGCTTGGCTCGTGCCAAAATTATTCTCATATTCAGTTGTAAGGGATACATTGGCTTGGGGCTATCCCAACCGAATCCGCCAAGACTATTGAAAAGTCATGTACGCATAAATTATGTTTTTATTTTGAAAACATAGCCGTTCCTTGGCATTGGCTGAGTTCACCCTCACGTGGTGGTTCAGAGTGAAGTGAACTCTAAAGTTTTACCTCAGGAGTTACCCTACGCGCCTCTCTGGCCAAGGTAAGAATATACTCGGATTTCGTGCCTCTCTAATAGGCTGGTCCACAGAACCCGCCACTGCAGTGACCAATCTATAACCCACCAATTCAATAAAAATTCAACAGCATGACATGGTAATTTTATCATTATCCAGCCTATCAAGGCAAACAACAGTTTATGCATTTTCAACACAAATACCCATCTAGCCATTCATGCCCACATTATCATAAGCCATTCAATTCAAAACATAATTTATAATACAGCAAGTAGTCTCCAATTACTCCATTTTCAAGTCATCATTAAATTTCAAAACAATTTATAAAATCATTTCATTTAAACACATTTTTCATAAAATTACAAAATTGGATAAAAACATACTTTAGATAATTAAGACGATAATAAGGTTACTCACTGCAATGGGAATTGAATTCGGGATACTTTGATTCTTGATCCTCGGATACTACCTCTTTACTCTTGCTAGAATGCTCACCACCTAGACATAATGCACAATAAGCAATTTGCTACATTTGTGCTAAACCGTTGTAAAACCAATTCAGGCTCTATACTAATGCATGAAATGGGATGTGAAATACTCGGGTAACTATCTAAATACGATGTTCAATATAAATTCAATTATGTACCTAAATAAAATGGTATTGGCCTAATTTGATCTATCACCCGATTAATTGGCCAATACGTCAAATTCAACTCTAAACAATTCCATTTCTCTCCCAATACTCCAAATCATTAAACACAATTTAAATAACTTGAAATGTGGCAAAATCGTCTTCACATTTTCTCTTGAAAATTTCGGCCATGGTGAGTGCACTAATGATATAATTTTTCATGCTTGATTCTCACACCATAAATCATTCATTCCTAATCAAATCACTTGAAATTCAATCAAATTCATCATCAATATTCCACATGGAATATTTGGCCAATGAAGGTGATGTAAGAACATGAATTTTTCTTGCTTGCTTTTCATACTACACATCACCAAACAACTAAAAACACTAGAAGAACATGTTTTTTTTAACTAAATTCATCATCAAATTCTCTCTCCTAAGGCTTGATCAGCACACTATCCTTCATGATATCTTGCGATTCAACCATGGAAAATGCAAAATAATGCATAGGAAAGGTAGATCAGAAGCTAGAATTAAGAAATTTTACCTTTAATGGCTTGATTCCTTGAAATTTGGTGAATTTCTCTTGAATTTCTTAGCTAGGGTTTTGTTCTTCTTCTTTTCTTCCCTTTTCTTCCTTTGGCCGACCAAGAGAAATGAGTTGGGGGGGCTTATGTGCTGATTTCTAAAGCCAATTATAAATGGATGAAAATTTGACACATGTCACCATTCCATTGGCCCATGTGTTATACTTACCCATTAAGTAATCTCTCTCCACCACTTAAAATTCCTTAATTATCCATAATAATAATGGGTGAAATTCATGTGCTGGACAAGTGTTGGGTGGTGGAAAATTCCAATTTTTCCCTTGGACGGCAAAATGACTATTTTGCCTCTTATGCTCGAAAAAATGCCAAAATTAAAATTTTTCACCTCTCAAACTCAAATTATGTTGTAAATGGTCAACCTTGTTCAAAAAATTCTTCCAACATTCCAATTTTAACCTCGGGTGGCAAAATGACCATTTTGCCCCTATGTTATGAAAATTCCAATTTAATTCCAAATCAATCCCCGAACTTCAAATTACCATATTATGTTAGTCCAAGGTTCAATAACTCTCGAATACATCTTAAAATCTCTATTTGGACTAGGTCGAGGCTTAAATCAACTTAATTGTACAATTAGGTACAATACCATCTTTTAACGATTTTTGAGGGATTCAAGTATGCAAACATTCTATTAAGTACCTATACAATATGGCAAATATATTATAGAGTTGGACTTGATAGTTTTCCTCTTTGCTAGCACAAAGTATAGTTAAAAACTCTCTCCTTTATTGAATGTTCAAGTGCAATCGTGTGTATTACCATTGGAGGCCAAGCACTTGATTGGCTAGGGTTTTTGTTCATTGTGGTATTCGCGGGATTGCTTCAGAAAGTGCCATCGTGATTACGAAATTACATGGCAAGGTAACTTTCTAAACAATAATTTATTTTGTGCTTTTATGTGTTAAATATCACCAAGGTGATCCATGGGTGGAGGCATGTTTTGTTGTTTAGTTATAAAATTTTTAATTTTCTTTTCGCTGCATATTTTGAGCATGCCATCCATAGCCAAACTCATCAGATATGCCTTATGTTTGGAAATGTTTATGGGATTATGTGGTTGCATCGAGAGTGCAATATTTATATAATTATATATGATTTTTGTTTATCTGCACCACTCATTGAGTATTATAGTACTCACCCATTTGTGTGCCATATGCAGATAAATAGGCCACAAAGCTATGTGGCAAAGGTCACCCTGCGACAAATCAATTTTGACATCTGGTAGGTTCCCATCCGTTGTGTCATTCCGCTACGTCAATCATGAGTTTCTGCTTCGCACGTAATTTGTTGTGTATGAAGGCATGATGTGCCGTATGAACTTGTGTAAGGGTTGTTATGTACGAACCAGTCTTGGATGGCTGACGTATAGCCCTATAAACATTTGTATGAGCTATGTGCTAGGGATAATGTATTATATTTGATTTTATTGTGAATATTTGATTATTAAATCCCTTGACTTATGTTATATGATTTTGAATTCTGAGGGGTGATCGAGTCTAGTGGGCTTGCTTGCTGGGCTAGTGCGCTGGTCACTTATCAAGCCTGACTCAATTATATACTTGTCATGTCATTCATGTACTTGATAGCATATCTACATACTGGAATGCCTCGAAGAATCGTTAAAAGTCAGTATCGTACCTAATGGTACAATTAAGTCGATTAAAACCTCGAACTAGTTTGAATAGAGATTTTAGGATATATTTGAGAGTTATTGAACCTTAGAATGCCTTAATATGGTGATTCGGAGTTCGAGGATTAATTTGGAGTCAAATTAGGAATTTTCATAACGTAGGGACAAAATGGTCATTTTGCCACCCGAGGGTAAAATTGGAATGTTGGATGAAATTTATTTATTTTACCAAGTTTGACTAATTGGAGCATGATTTGAATTTGAGAAATGAAAAATTTTAATTTCGACATTTTTTCAAATATAAGGGCAAAACAGTCATTTTCGTGTCCACGAGGACGTAATTGGAATTTTTAGAATTTTACACTACCATAACACTTGTCAAGCCCGTGAATTTCACGTAATATTATTTTATACTTTGAACAATTAAGAGATTACATGTGGTGGTGAAAAAATGTTTAATTGTTAAGTTTTAACCATGGACCAATCACATGGTGACATATGTCAAGCTTTAATATTTTTATAATTTCCTTTATAAACTCAACATAAACTCTCCAATTTCACTCTTCATGGCCGCCCAAAGCAAAGAATAAAGAGAAAAGAATAGAAACAAACCCTATAGAGGAAACTTCAAGAGAAATTTGTTGAATTTCAAAGAACAAAGCAATCAAAGGTAAGATTTTTCAATTTTAGCTTAAAATCTACCTTTCCCATGCTTTCTTTTTCATTTTCTATGGTTGAAACATAAGTTTCCATGAGGGAATACTTGCTGGCCAAACATAGGGAGAGAGGTTTTCATGATGGATTTTGCTAGATTTCAGATATCTTAGTGTTTTTAGTTGTTCGATGATGTTTGGCATGAAAAACAAGCAAGAAAATCACATGCCTTTCAACAACCCTCTTTGGTCGAATGTTATAGGTGACATGTTGATGATGTATTTTGTTGTATTTCATGTTATTTAGCTCATAATTGATGATTTATTGTATCGGATATCGAAAACGGTTATCGAAAAGTATAGTTCCTTTAGTAAACGACTTAAACAATAATGAGAAAATCATAGTGAATGGACTTGGATTTGATTCTTAATGATATAGATGGATTTATTAGACTGTGTTAACACTAATTAGCACGTTAGTTCAAAATCAAAATGAATTTCGGTTACGATGAATTAAGTCACAATCAAGCTCATTGAGGTACTTTGGTGTATTTAGAATATTGAAAGTGTAATGAATATATTTTAAGTTGAATCGGATGTTTTGGTTAATTCAACAATGTATAGTTCGAGTTAGGTCGAATACAAATTCAGTCCGATCATAATTGAACCCACGTAGAACACCGTCTTTAAGTGATTATTCGAACAATTCTCATTCAACTTCATGCATTCATATAGAGCCTGAAATAGTTTTATAATAGTTTGGCACAAATATATTGAATTATGTGTCGTGTATTATGTATAGGTGGTGAGCCCTCTGATAAGGGTAAAGATATCGTACTTGAGGACCAAGAATAGGAGTACTCCAAACTCCCGTTATTGTGAGTAATCAAATGTTCACCTTAACTATCTAAAGCAGTTTATACTCGTTTTTATGATTTTAAAGAATAATGAACTTAAACCATAGATTTTTATGTTTTATTAGTTAAGTGTTGGTTAAATGAATAAGATTTATAAATTGTTTTGCAATTCAATGACGATTTTGGAAATTGAGTAGGTGGAGACTATATACTTGTGTTATCTATATATATGGTTTGAATTGATGGCTTATGACAATGTGTGGCATGAATGGCTGGATTTGTGGTTTGTGGATTATATAAACTGTTTTGTTTTACCTTGACAAGTTGGGTAATATTATATTAGCCATGTCATGCTGTCGAAATTTTTATTGATTTGGTGGGTTATTTGATTAGCTTACTGCAGTGGGCGGGTTTTCGTGGACCAGCCTATGAGAGGGGCATGGTAAACCTTGTTATATTTTACCTTAGTACGAGAGGCGCGGAGGGTATCTCCTAAGCTAAGTTTAGAGTTCACTTCACGTTGAACCACCACATGAGGATGAAACTCAACCAACGCCAACGAATGGCTATATTTTAAAAGTAAAAACATGTTTTATGGGTTTATGTCGTTTTAACATCCTTGGCGGACTCGATTGGATGCCCGGGCGAAGGTGTCACCGAGTATGAGTTTTGGCACAAGCCAAGTTTTTAAGAGAATCATAAGCCTTGTTGATTATTTCGATGAAATATAATTGTTTTATATGAATTGAAATGAGTTTTAAATGTTATGAATCATATTATGATGGGATGATTTAATTATCTCCATTTACTCGGCTTTAGATGTTCTAGATGAACTTTGCTTACTCACTAGGTTTATAAAAACTCACCCCTTCTTTTTATCCATTTCAGACTCAGGATAGTCTGTAGACAGTCGATTTTGTCGGGGGTTGCTTTTGGATTTGCATCCTTAGAAATCAAAGGTCTACAGTCTTATATATTTTCGCTTATTTTGGGGCCCACATGTCATTGTAGAATATTTTTGTATACCTGGTTTAGTGTGCTATTATATATATGAATTTATTTTGCTCTTACATTACAAAAATTGTTTATGCAGGATTCTATAAATATTGTTTTATAAGAAAATGAAATATTTTATTTAATATTTTATTTAGTTTGATTAGCCATAATTTCATTTTAAATGGATGATCTAGATTACTAAAATTATTTTTAGATAAGAAATGTATATTTTTCGATTGTATATTGTATTTTCACTAGGTTTCAAAATTTTCGAGTAAAAATGACCAAAATACCCCTGTGTAGCAGAAATTACTTTTTGTTTGTTTTTGATTTAAAAATAGTTTATATTCCCTTAAAACATGATATTTAGTAATTGTTGCTCATAGGAAAGACGTAAAATTGATGCAAGAGCCTTGCAAAGTTTCGATTGACATTCTGAGTAAAGAATGTCTATCGAGACATTGCAGCAGTTGTCACGGGCTCGAAGGGAGTACCGGGTCGTGACATCATAGACCTCCGAATTTAGGTCATGATAGTGCCTATAGTTGACCCTGTTCCAAAAAGCTCAAGAAAATGAAGAATTGAACAAACATAGTTGACCTTGGCTTGAGTATAGTCAACCTTGACAAGTCAAAAGCTTGAGAAAAAGGACTTTACATAGCCATAGTCGACTATAGCAAAAGGGTAGTCGACTACCACAACCTAGACTTGCATAAAACATGCTCTCAAGAGTTGGATCGAGTAGAGGAAAGTTATACTTAACTATAAAGCCCTAATTTGAGAATTTTGAAGAACATAGTTGACCCTAAGAACGTTGTAGTCAACTCTAAAGCTCTATTAATGGTCAGATTTGATTCAAACTTGTGTCTAATAGCTTCAAACTTAACACTAGCTATAAATAGTTACCTTTGAGCTATTTGGAAGCAAGAGTAGACTTGAGATAAAGTTTCAAACCCTAGAGAGACCTCTAAAAGCTTATCCTCACACTCTAGCTTCATTTTAGTCTTCCACTAAGCTTATAAAAGTTGAAAACGTGCTTCATTTAAGTTGGTATTTCTTCTCTTCACACACTCAAGCTTAAACTATTAGCACCCAGCCTTTGTAAAGGCTTTTTCTTGCTAATCCTTGTACTCCATTATAAAGGTTCTAGTTTAACCTTAAAAAGCTATTTGTGACGGTTGGTGGTTGAGCCCTTAAAAACCATTGTTGGTGGGTTTCATTTTATCTTGTGAAAAAGCTTGCAAGGGTTTCACTTAATCCTGTAAAAAGCGTTGTGAACGTTTCACTTGATCTTGTAAAAAAACATTGTCAACAGTTTTCTTGATCCCATAAAAAGCTCATTTATCTTAGTGGATTTGAAATTCCTTGGTGTTCCAAGGGAGTGGATATAGGCACTAGAGAAAGCCAAACCACTAAAAAATCTTGTGTCTTGCTTTTAAATTTTTCTGCATTGTGCTTTATTACTTGGTTTTGCCTTTGGAAATTATTTTACCTTGATTTGTTGCTTATGCTTTACTTGCATTTAGCTAACGAAAATATTTTGACTTAATTCATTATTTATGCTTTGCTTGCATTTAACTTAGGAAAGATATTTTATGTTGATTTGTTACTTGTTCTATTCAATTCACTATTGAAAACTTGTTTAGGAAAATCATACAGTTTATTTTGGACTCAAGAAGAAATTTTTGGTTGCAAAAGTTTTAATTTTTACACTTAGTTTTAAAAGAATTGTTTACAAGCCTCTGTCGAATTTCTCATTAAAATACCTCTCTCAATTAATTTACTATGTGTCCATGGAAATTATATTGAAGAAAGATTCATTAAGTTTATGCTTTAATTTTGGCTTCGTATGGCTTATAGGTGTATGTCTACCCTATATGCAAATCAAACCACTTAATCAACTAAGTGTATTCAATCATACGCTATTCTATTCAAGGTCTATCTAAATCTTTTTCGTTAAGGTTTAACCTAGGTTTCCAATTCAATCTAATTGGTGATCAAGTAATTAGAAGCATTAAAAACAAAATAAAATAAATGACTTAAATCCATAAATCATAAGCAAAAGAGAGATAAATAAATCAGACTACATATTGAGTTCAATCATAATCTTAGATAAAATCTTAGTTCTCCATCAAGTCACACATCATCATCAAATAAAATTTAAACATTAAAAACAAACTTAGAAAATAAAAGAATAATCAAAAAGATAAAATTCAAGAATTATAATCTTGATCTTCCAAGTCTTGTTGAATCTTTTAAAATCTTCTTAGCTTCGATAACTTTGCGGCTTGAGTCTCAACTTTCAATCTAGTGTTTTTCGCTCCTCTTTTTTTTTTTAAAAGTCCTCGGAAAGGTTCTTTCTATAGGGCTTTGAAGTTAGGCCAAGTTAGGTAAAGAAAGAAGTCAATTCCAATTAGGATTTCCTCATCAGACTACATGGGTCGCACCTTGCCCAATTAATTAACAGAAATCATAATTGCTCTAGGACTGCTATAGTGTGTTAACTTTGACAAGATTTTTGACCACCTTCCAAGTCGAACTGGACAAAGTGTTAAACATAAAAGTTGAATATTTTTCTCTTATCTTTCCAATGGTTTAAGAATAACTTATTTAGAGCTTTTTAGAGAAAGTTATGATCAAAATATCAAAATATGTGCAGTGAAAGTCTGTACATCAAAATTGCTCTCTTTCTTTCACTAAAATTCTTCTTTCATTAAATACCTATAGAAGCACAAATAAATCAATAACAACCTATCTTAATCACATTAACACCAATTTAAGCATAAATTAATTAAGATTAGATTGACTCACCTAATTTAACTAATTTAAAATAATTAAATAAAATCTACTAATTTATATGCATTACTACAAGAACTATGCTAAATTATTATCAAAATTAAGCCCAAATAACTTTATATCATAGAGTTATCAGATGCCTAGGCTAATTAGTTATCTGAGATAGAAAATTTGTGTTTGTGTGATTTGTGGTGAGCCATAAGTTGGCATTGTGTTGGAACCCATGGTATATAGGACCTGGAGCAAGAGACTTACACAAGGTACGATATGAATTATGGATTAAGGACTGTGCCGAATTATGATGAATGGGCTGCCAAGTAGGTATATGGCTAGATATGTCACGACCCGGAACCTCTCTCGAGCCCATGACAATCGTCGCGACGTCCCGATTGATACTCATTACCCGAAATACCAATCGAAACCCCGCAAGGCTTACATATCAGTTTTAAACAATTTTCAGTTGATTTCCTCTCAAGTAAATCAAAAGACAAAAATATAGCATTTTTATATAAAACAATATTTATAGAAACACGTGTAAGTAATCTTTTGTAACTTAGAAGTAAAATAAATTCATACATACAATAATTTACAAAGTTATAATGTACAATAATAATTACAATGACAAGTGGCCCATAAATACACCAAGTGTTGGTGATAGTAACCTACTGTCTGTGTGATAGAGGCGTCAACTGGAATCCTTGACAAAATCAGGTATCTACAAGCTACCACAGGCTTGAAATATTTGGAAAGGAGGTGGGTGGGATTTCGCAATCCCAATGAGTAAACAGACATTATCATAAATATCTAAAGGCGAGTAACATGGAGGCAAGTTTAAACAACAAATTACAAACCATTTCATAAGGTTTTCAATTTATTTTTTAAACCATAAAATATTTGTAATTTACCAAAACTGTTGTTAAGGCTTATGACTTTTATTAGAAACAAGGCTCAAGCCAAAAACTAGTCCTCAAGGATACCTTGGCCGAGGCATCTAATCGAGTCCGCCAAGGTTGTTAAGATATTTACATGTTAAACACATGTTAGTTTTGAAAACAAGTCGTTCCTTGGCGTTGGCCGAGTTACACATTCACGTGGGGGTTCGACGTGAAGTAAGCTCTAACACTACCCCGAGAGTTACCCTCCTGGCCTCTACAATTGGAGTAACTATATAACCAGGTTTACCGTGCCTCTCTAATAGACAGTCCACGAAAACCCGTCACTGCAATGACTAAAGCCACCAATTTTAATAAAATTTCGACAGTATAATGTGGCTTTTATTTATTTACCCAGCCTGCATAGTAAAAGACAGCTTACATAAATTCCCAATGCAATTATAACATATAGCCACATATACTCATATATCATAAGCCATTCATAGGAAGATATATATTTCAAAATAATTGGCAACCTCCAATTACTCAATTTCGTAATCAACACAATATATTTTTATTTGTCACATTTATTTCTACAACATCAAAAATCTCATTTTCATTTCATAAAATCCATAAAGATCATTTAAAAATAAACTCTAGATAATTTACAATAATAATAGGTTTACTCACCGTTTGTACAAACTAATTGCTTTTTAGGTGCCCTGATCACTGTTCGTCAGGTACGACTTCCTTGCCTTTACCGGAAGGATCTCCTCCTCAACACATTGCAAAATTTACCCAATTCACCACATTGATGCGAAATCACTATATAATTGACTTAAATCCTACACTAATGCATGGTATGAAATGCAATAGCCTAAAACGGCTTAAACGTGGTATTAACTTATTTTTGCACTTTACCCATTAAATTGCTAATGCACTCCATTTTAGCTCTAAATTGTCCCATTTTCTCTCCAACATTTCTAACCATTAAATATCAGCCAATAACCCTCTAAAATCACAAAAATCAGCTCACTTTCCTCCTTGGAAAATTCGGTCAAAAATGGGACATGTACTAGGTAAATTTTCCACTTTGTTTTTCTATCACATTTAACCATTTTTCATCATTTTCTCTTCATTTCTCTTAGAATAAAAATCAGTTCTTCATCATTGTACATCATTGAATATTCAGCCAAGGGTGGGTATTGTAAAAATTTCATGCTTTCTTGCCCAATTTGATTTCTATACACATTAAACTAACTAAAACTATGAATTTAACTAAAAATCAAAACATAAAAATTTCAAATTCCTCCCCCTTGAAATTCGGCCAGCCCTTGGTATCACTTTTTGATCTCTCTTCTCAAGCATGCTAAATGGAAGAAAAGGCATAAGAAAGGTAGAAATCAAGCTAAAATTGAAAAATCTTACCGTTAGACGCGTAAACGGACGAAAAACGCGATTTCCCCTTTGAATTTTCTAGTTTTCCTTTGGTTTTTCTCTTTTCTTCTTTTCCTCTCTATTTTCTCTCTTGTTCTCTCCTTATGGCCGGCCATCACTTAATATGGGGTTTAAATGGGCTGACTTTTCATTAAAATAATATTAAATCATTAAAAAGTGCCATGTGTCACTTTCCCGTTGGCCCGTTTTTAAAATTTCATCCTTTAAACTTCAATTTTTCACCACTTAACATATCATAGTTATTCATACCAAAAATAAGTAAATCCTATGATTTTGACAAGTTTTGGGTGGTGAAAATTACGATTTTTACCCCGAGATGATAAAATTACTGTTTTGCCCTTATGTTTCGAAAATTACTGGAATTGAAAATTTTCACTTCCTATCATTAAATTATACTCCAAATAGTTAATCTTGGTCAAAAATTTCACTCCATGATCAAATTATTATCTTAAGTGGCAAAATAACGATTTTGCCCCTTAACATCAAAATTTTCAATTTTTTCCCAAATGAACCCTCGAACTCCGAACAATCATTTTTAGTCATTCTTAGACTGTAAAATATTAAATTTCATCCTAGGATTCCTATTTGAACTAGTTCGAGGTTAAATCAACTCAAGTGTACCGTTAGGTACAATACCGGGTTTCGTCTATTCTTAGGAACTTTCCTAGCGTAATAACATGCTACTCAGAGCATGTATGTCATGACATGTGTTTATAAGGTCGGGTTTTACAAGATATGTATTTGGGTTATTGGCACAGTGATTAAGTGATATTAAATATGTGAAGGCGTAGGGCCATGATTACTTATGGACATAATATATGCATAAGGCTATTAAGCCATGATTGATTAGATTGAATATGATGAATACCCATGTGGGGTTAAAGGCATGGGGCCTTATAGCTTTATTATGTTTCATTTGATGATGCCTTAGAGACTTGAAAGCACTTGAAATCATACTGAGCTTAGAGATGATTGAAGCTCGTTGGATTTGAAATATGATTTGATATGGACATAAAGAATGTTACAAGCATGATGGCCTGATTTGTGGATATGTTGTTGGGATGAGCCCTACAACCAAATGGGATTGGTTGAGGCTTAATTTCGATCATGCAACAGTATCATTCTTGTTGATTGATTAGAGGTTTTCCTTTATCAACAAGACATTAATTATAATGAGTTATAAGTCTAATTGGATGAAGTCCATGAGATTAATATGTTTTGCAAGGAAAATGTAATGGGTTGCAGTTATGAGATTTCTATGCATTAAAGCATAATCTCAAAATGTTCCTGGTCAATGTATCATTGAGACTAGACATCAATGATGCTTAGAGACTGGTATATTCTATGTTCCTTACTTTAGAAGTAAGCAATCGATCTCATAGATTGAAGTATAGAGATACTTGGAACTAGAATATAGGTGCTTGCTTGGGTGAGCAAGTTCACTGAACATGACCCGCCATGAGAAGTGCATTTGGTAATACACTCTAGTGTCTATGCAACACTTCTCATGTGTCAGTTGTGTAAATACTCCCTATACTTGAGACACCAGGTTGTCTTATGTGTGGAGTGCTATGCTTTGATCTCATCCCTATGGGTGCCTAACCAAAGATGCCAAAATAGGATGTTTTTGGGTATAGTATGAAGCATATGAAGGTAAATGAGTGGTCAAGATAGGAATCATCAGCTTAAGTGTTTTAGAGCACATATCCTATCAGTTCTTGGTTAACATTAGCTTATTGAAGTCCTTGGCCAAGGCAACATGGAGATTATGAAAAAGGTTTCATAACTCTCTATAAAGCTAATGCTATAATTGTAGGAACAAATATGGAGTTCAATAAGAGTAGACACTGTACCAAGCTCTTATCATCTCTAGGATATGTGATGAGGGAATGAATTACACTGATAGACTATACACTGAAAGGTTGTCAAAGAACCTTTTGACTCTCCCAACAATTGGGTGGCCATGATGCATTGCTAGATGCCAATCTTAGTCTATGGAATTGATTATAAATTAATTGATTGAAATTTCTATTAATCAATTAAGTCATTAATCAATTCCATTGCCAACATGTTGGGAACCTAATGGGTCACACACAATGATTGCATTTGAATTAAATTGGGGGAGTGACGATTTAAGTTAGACTTAAATCACATGCTAGGTAATTAACTTCTATAAACTTAATTAAAAGAGTTTAATTAAGTAATGTGCCCAATATTATAATGTGTTATAATATTGAGGGCTTAATTGCAAAATTGAAGTTATTTTAACCTAACTATATAAGTCACCTTTTAACTATTTTCCATATGAGAGTTTTTCACAATTGAAGAAAACATAGTTTTTGTCAGAAAAAGAGAAACGTTTTCTTTCTTTGCCACCACTCCCTTTGTGTGAAAGAGAAAATTGCTTATGAAGCAATTTTCGTGAAAGGTTCGGCTAAGATTGTGAAAAAGAAAAAAAGGACCATTGTTATCCTCTTTGCTAGCACAAAGTATAGTTAAAAAGTCATTCGTTTGTTAAAGGTTCAAGTGCAATCGTGTGTACTACCATTGGAGGCCAAGCACTTGATTGGCTAGGGTTTTTGTTCCTTGTGGTGTTCGCGGGATTGCTTCGGAAAGTGCCATCTTGATTACGAAATTACATGGCAAGGTAACTTTCTAAACAATAATTTATTTTTTGCTTTTATGTGTTAAATATCACCAAGGTGATCCATGGGTGGAGGCATATTTTGTTGTTTAGTTATAAAATTTTTAATTTTCTTTCCGCTGCGTATTTTGAGCATATCATTCATAGCCAAACCCATCAGTGGTATCAGAGCCTTCTTTGGTTCGATTTTAACACATGTTTATGTCTATTGTTGTTAATGCCCATAAAAGTGAGGCTTAAGTGCTTCATAAATGCAGGAAAATTAAGAGATCAATACACAGTGGAAATGTTCCAAGATGGATGATTATGTGTGGCTAATGGTGAAGGTAAAGTTACCAAAACGTGGCTAAAACAGTTGCTGTTTGCAACAGAGACAGTCATAGTTTTGTTTGGCTTGGCAACCAATAAAGGCCTAAATTTGTGCAATTAGTTGCACCAATTGGCTGAGGATTTTTTTAATGAAAAGGTTCCATAAATTATCCAAATTATTGCCAAGAATTTTAAGGATTTAAATCCCTAGCATTAAGCTTTCATAAAACTGAGTTGGTGGAGTTAAAACTGTTGCTGCCTCTGCAGCAGCAAGCCATGATTTTGAATTTTTTTGACAGTTAAAAACGTTTCCTAAAATCCTGGAAAATTACTATGGAATTTTTCCATAAGTTTTCTATCAAGGAAAATTTAATTGGGAATTAAATTCCTGATTTTATGCCACCAAATAGCTTCAAAAGAAAGACAAAACCGAAACTGTCTCTGTAGATAAGGGTCACGGTTTTGAATTTTTTTGACAGCCAAAACCACCTCATAAAATCCTGAAAATTTATTCTGGAATATTTCCATGAGTATTTATCAGGATAAATTTTTTTAGGAATTAAATTCCTAACTTTTAGTCACAAAGAATTTCAAAAGGCCTTAAAAACCAATTCTGCCTCCTGCAGATAAAATTCACAGTTTTTGAATTTTTTGAATAACCAAATCACCTCCTAAAATCCTGAAAATTTATTCTAGAATAGTTCCATGATTTATATATCAGGATAAATTTTATTGGATTAAATTCCTAAAGATACAGCACCATAATGCCACGTAATTAGGACATGTCTGCTGCTGTCTGCAGCAGGACACTGTCTTGGTTAAGACATAGAATTTGTCAAAATTTTACACCAATAAATGATCAATTAAATTAGTTAATTGGCTGAGGATAAGTTATGGAATTGGTTCCAGAATTATGCTGATTTTTTGAAACATTTAATTTAAGGAATATGATTCCTAAAATTAAGCATGTCAAAGATGATACATTAACATCCACAAATAAAGAAACGTGATTTCTAAAATTATGGAAGTTAACATATCTTCATTAGCCAATTAAATATTTATGGAATGTGTTCTGTAAAGATCGATAATTTATTTCATAAATTATGGAATGTGATTCGTTAATTTAAGGGTGTCAAAATTTAAATAATTTAAGACTACATTAATTTAGGAATTAGATTCCTAGGAGTAATGGGAGTCTTAATATTTATAGACAAATTTTATTTTGAATTGACTTCTTAGAAGAAGATAATTCTAATTTGGCATTAAATTTAAAGATTAAATTGTCTAAGTTATTTCCTAATAAGATTAGGTAATAATAGACATTCAATCTCTAATTAAATGAGATTAACAATAGGTTGTGTAAAATGTTTAGGAGCACAAATTAAAAATGTTTTAATTTGTAATTTGTAATAAAAATTTAATTCTAGTCCTAAGAAGATTAGGAATGGATAAATTACTAATTTTGATTAGTAATACTTACCATATATGGAAACTTATTTCATATATGGTAAGTATTACTAATCAAAATTAGTAATTTATCAAATACCTCAAAGAAGTTTCCATATATATAGAATTAAATGGTTACCCGAAAATTTGAAATTGGCAAAATTCAAATGTTGAAAATTGCTAATCTCAAATACCTCATATGATTAACAATTTGAATGAGACATGTCTTTAAATTTTATTAATATTGATGAATATATATGGATGATTATGGACTTAGGCCTAATATGATTATGCTATGGTTGAATGTATATTCTTGGTATTTTGAAATAGGACCTGCGTGTCTAGCCTTATCTCTTTATCTCGGTTTGTAAAATTCTTTTCTTATCTTACTCCTCTCGAATGTAACTCGAGGTTTCTACATTCAAATGTAATTAGAATTAGGATAGATTAGGAATTGAATTTTGGAAAAATTGACGATGGAGATTGAAGGCGCCAAGAAGGACAAGGAGATTACAAGAAATTTTTGAAGATTCTTATATATAATCCCTTAGGTTTGACCAAGATAGTTTTCTTTGATGGCTCAAGGAAATTAGTATAATTAAAGTCCATAATCATCCAAAGTAGGTTGCATGTGATAGATTTATTTTATGCAATTTAATAAATGCTATGCAATGCAAAGTAGTATGCATGTGATAGATTTATTTTATGCGATTTAATAAATGCCATGCATGCACAGATGAGACCCTAATAAAGGCAAAAACAAAATCCTTCATTATATATTGAGTCACATGCCACACATGAGCAAGTTGCCTTCCACCATATAGCAAGATAACCTGGCTGCTCTTTTAATCGGAGACTTGTTGAGCACACTCAAGGTCACACTTTTACACGAGTATGTTTGAGCTATTGGTGGGTCTTACTCAACTAGTTTCATAAAATCCGGATGCTTGGAAACTTGATTATTATGAAACTAGAGGCAAAGGCTAGGCAAATTATATATGATATGTTTAGACAATGTGTTGTCACCTAGTTGGTCTAGGAGTTGTATAGAGATACAATTGGTAAGCTTAGTTACCTACCTAATCCATTGATCATGGTTTGTTGAGCACACTCAAGGCCATGACTTGATGGATGGGATCCTAGCCCACTAAGAGAATCCTAGTAGAGATCTTTCGAGGTGATATGGAAGGTTATCATCTTGTAAACAATAGTGGGAGAACTATTTAAAATTTTAAAACCTTGTTTTAAATAGTTATGCATGATATTTATGTATTGCTTTATTTTATCTATTTAGACATAATTTATATACATGGCTAATAATATGTCACTATGGTGCATCTTGGATGCAAATCAAACTTACTAGACAAAACCCTTTTTAAAGGTACTAGGACTTGAAAAACGTTCTCAAGCGAAAGGTTGTTCGTTCCATAATCTCTACCAAATACAATTCATAATTAGGAGTGTACTTCCATGAGATGGAATTTATATTGCCTTAATTATGAATTGGGAAGACAACCATGATAATGGCACTAATTGGGAAATATTCTCAAACATCTTTATGGTAAAGATGGACAAAAGAAGGACTAAAAAAAAAAAATTTCCTTGACAAAGTTAAAGAAGAGGAAGCTTATAGAAGCCTCTACTTTGCCAAAGTTTATGATTGAGTTATACACTTTGTTCTATTATATGGGATCCAAAGGGTTGGATTTAATAATATGTACAAGTGTATTTATCTCATAGACAAAATGAGGTTAGTGGGAGTGAATACAATTCTTTGGTGATACAATTACATGGGATGCAATGTATATAAAAAGTAAGTGCCAAAATTTAAAAGGGGCAGATGGTATAATGAAACGTGACAAATGATATGATGCATACAACATAGTTTAGCTGGAATGGTTCCAAAGAAAGAAAGAGGACTATGTACATCTATATAATTAAAGTCATATACATCCTATTAAAAGGGCTCTAATAGGAAGATACTTAGATCATTAATCCATGGAACTAATAAAAGGTTTTAAACATTGTTAATGTAACAATGGAGCCATACAAGAAGAACCTGGGTCTAATAGGATCTAGATATAGTAATATGACATGATGTGATGCATGGACATCATGAAGATAGATAAAAGTAATTAACCACATTAAAGGGCACAAGCGAGTCTACATGCAGACACGATTGCTAGATGGATTGAATCCACATACGATAAGGTAGCAATTGGCTTTCTGCTAGTGGGAGATGTTGGGATGAGCCCTGCAGCCAATTAGGATTGGTTGAGGGTTAATTTCGATCATGCAACAGTATCATTCATGTTGAATGATTAGAGGTTTTCCTTCATCAATAAGACATTAATTATAATGAGTTATAAGTCTAATTGGATGAAGTCCAAGAGATTAATATTCCTTGCAAGGAAACTGTAATGGGTTGCAGTTATGAGATTCCTATGCATTAAAACATAATCTCAAAATGTTCCTGGTCAATGTATCATTGAGACTGGACATCAATGATGCTTAAAAATTGGTATATTCTATGTTCCTTACTTTGAAAGTAAGCAATCGATCTCATAGATTGAAGTATAGAGATACTTGGAACTAGAATATAGGTGCTTTTCTGGGAGAGCAAGTTCACTGAACATGATCCGTCATGAGAAGTGCATTTGGTAATACATTCTAGTGTCTATGCAACACTTCTCATGTGTCAGTTGTGTAAATACTCCCTATACTTGAGACACCAGGTTGTCTTATATGTGGAGTGCTATGCTTTGATCTTATCCCTATGGGTGCCTAACCAAGGATGCCAAAACAAGATGTTTTTGGGTATAATATGAAGCATGTGAAGGCAAATGAGTGGTCAAGATACGAATCATCAGCTCAAGTGTTTTAGAGGACATATCCTATCAGTTCTTGGTTAACATTAGCTTATTGAAGTCCTTGGCCAAGGCAACATGGAGATTATGAAAAAGGTTTCATAACTCTCTATAAAGTTAATGCTATAATTGTAGGAATAAATATGGAGGTCAATAAGAGTAGACACTATACCAAGCTCTTATCATCTTCGGGATATATGATGAGGGAATGAATTACACTGATAGATTGTACACTGAAAGGTTGTCAAAGAACCCTTTGACTCTCCCAACAATTGGGTGGCCATGATGCATTGATAGATGTCAATCTTGGTCTATGGAATTGATTATAAACTAAGTGATTGAAATTTATATTAATTAATTAAGTCATTAACCAACTCCATTGCCAACATGTTGGGAACCTAATGGGTCACACACAATGATTGCATTTAAATTAAATTAAGAGAGTGACGATTTAAATTAGACTTAAATCACATGCTAGGTAATTAACTTCTATAAACTTAATTAAAAGAGTTTAATTAAGTTTTTGGCATAATTATAAATAGTTATAACTATAAGGCCTTGATTGCAAAATATAAAGGAAATTAATTTTGATTTTAATTGCCAAGGACTTAATTAAAAGAGTTTAATTAAGTAATAGGCCTAATATTATAATGTGCTATAATATTGAGGGCTTAATTGCAAAGTTGAAGTTATTTTAACCTAATTATAGAAGTCACATTTTAACTATTTTTCCTTATGAGAGTTTTCCACAGTTGAAGAAAACATACTTTTTGTCAGAAAAAGAAAAATGTTTTCTTTCTTTGCCACCACTCCCTTTGTGTGAAAGAGAAAATTGCTTATGAAGCAATTTTCAAGAGAGGATTGGCTAAGATTGTGAAAAAGAAGAAAAGGGTAATTGTTGTCCTCTTTGCTAGCCCGAAGTATAGTTAAAAACTCTTTCCTTTGTTAAAGGTTCAAGTGCAATCATGTGTACTACCATTGGAGGCCAAGCACTTGATTGGCTAGCGTTTTTGCTCCTTATGGTGCTCGCGGGATTACTTCGGAAAGTGCCATCGTGATTACGAAATTACATGGCAAGGTAACTTTCTAAACAATAATTTATTTTGTGCTTTTATGTGTTAAATATCACCAAGATGATCCATGGGTGGAGGCATGCTTTGTTGTTTAGTTATAAAATTTTTAATTTTCTTTTTGCTGCGTATTTTGATCATGCCATCCATAGCCAAACCCATCATATGTGTTCCATCTGAAGGATGAATTTTGGATGTTGATTTGATTCGAGGTTGAGTGGCGCCCCACACCCTATGACTATGTGTGTCTTTGTCAGGATTGGGGTATTAGTCCCACTTATAGTGCTTTGATGCCACCTATTTGAGAATACTTCGGGTGATGCCGACCGTCGGGAGATTACTCCGGTAGATGATTTGATTCCCCACCAGTTGCTTCGATGCTGTGCATGATTTGTTTTCTGCTCGTTGCTTTAACACGCCCGTGATTTATTCTCCTCAAGCGACTTTGCCCTGAGTATGATTTGATTCTCTACCGGTTGGCCACTGTGTGTGATTTGATTATGTCTAGGGGAGGACCACTCGTTGACTTGATTCGTATATGATGTGAGATAGCCATGAGAGGCTTAGATAAATATGATATGATTCTGATGTGAAACTCTGATAACTAGAGTGTGCCATGGAGAATGATTCGATTAACTTTGATTGGCTTCAAGGGTAAGCCTAATGATATGTGTGATGACCTTCGTAGACATTGAGGATGTTGAGATGCCTTTATATTGGAGACTTATAGCATGTTTGGTACAAGGAATAGCTAAGTTATTCCCTGTCTATTCCTATGGCTTTTTTTTACCCTCATTTGGTAAGCAATTATCTAAAGGAATAACTATTTTTTAGTATTAGCTATTCCTCCAAAATGGTTATAACTCAGGCTTAACTAAACCCAAGCCCCCCCATGGTATTTGCTATTATGTGGTTGGGATAATAACTTTCAAATTTGATAAGACTAAAATGCCCTTTATAACTATAAAATATGACAACCCTAGACATATAAATACTTCTTTTTCTTCTCATTTTTCTTTCTTCTTTCTTTTTCTTCTCACATTCTTGCCTTTCTCATTCTCTCTCTAACTTGCACTCATCACCGGAGATGACCATGGCAGCGACGGACGGATGCGATGATAATAGTGGTTATGACCGAATATGGTCGAAAAACGTCGATCTAGTGCTTTTTAGCAAGATTCAATTGAGGAGTTGTTAGATTTGGGACCCACGGTCTAATTTGGCCTCGAGAAGTATTAGATCTAGTTTTTCCCGACCAGATCCCCACGACTTGATTTGGCACTTCACAACTAGATCCCCACGGCAGGATCTGATCGCAAAAAGCGCAGATTTGGCGACCCATGATAATTCTATTTTATAAAATTATTTTAGTCCAATTTTGTTATTAAATATTAGCTAAGTCCTTAATTTTTAATTATACTTTAGTTATTTTTAGTTATTTTTATAATTAGTTTAATTTTAGTGAATTATTTTAATTTTATATTTATTTATTTTAAATTGGCCGTTATTTATTAGCTTTTATGCTTTTGTAGGATTTAAGGAAATTAGGCTTAATTTTGGAAAGTAAGGTGTTTGAAGGACCTAGAATTCTGCTTGCACATGCTTCGGTATTTTGCCCATAACTCTAGCTACAAAACTTTAAACGATGTTGTTCTTTGCCATTGGAAAGTTAAGAAACAGAGCTACAACTTTCATGAGATCACCTTGCCCAGTTCTACCTTAAAGACAGAGAAAATTACTTTAGAAGATGACAAGGCGTACTGCTACGGGACTAGAAATTTTTAAAGATGATATTTGATTTTTAGGTCTCTCATTACACTTTTAAGCCCAATTAGAATTAGTAGGTTAATTGAGAAGATTTTATGTTAAGTTTGTTAGTATAAATAAGGTATTTTTATGAGACATTGGAGAAAACTTTTGGAGATTCAAGAGGCTGAAAGTTGAGGCAGAAACTTGAGAAACAAGCTGTAATCAATAGTTTTGTTTTCTTTGTTAGTTTTTATTTTTCTTATTACTCTCAATGGTTGAATTTTATATAATGTTATTTGTCTTTACAATTGTGAGTAGCTAATTGTTTTTAGGATTGCAATTGAACTCACATGTTAGAAAATTTTTAATCTCTTTCTTGCTTATTTTTAATGAGATTTGAATTGTTTATTCCAATTTATTTTTAATGCTTTTAATTGCCTGATCATCAATTAAATTGATTTAGGAATTAAACAAACTTGGGAAAGGAAGTTTAGTGTAGACTAAAATTGGGATAGTATATGATCTTATTAATTGATTTACAAATAGGATAGGGATATATCTATAGGCCATATGTAGCTAGATTTAGAGCTTGAACTTAATGAGTTTATTTTAATTTCAATTCACATAGGGATATATTGTTTTGGTTAAAGTAGATATTTTTATAAGATGAGTCCGGAGACCTTTATAAATAATTGAGGACTCTAGGTTAGCAATTCAACCTACTGAAATAAGTTAAGGAAGAGAGGTAAGATTTAGATGAAATGTGAGAGATATTGTACTCATAGGCTTGTTTGATTTGCTGTTTACCCAATTATCTTGTTGCTTTAATTTTTAATTAAATTAGTTTTGGTTGAGTAATTTTTAGTTTAATTAGAATTCAGATTTTAATTATTTGAATAAAACTAAATTGTTCTAATTTTAGTACTTAGTAAAATTTTAGATTAATTTTTTGTGGGATTGATACTCTACTTATTTATATACTATCTATTCGATATGCATTTTTGCATAGTAGAATTTTAATTGACACTCTAGTGGCTAGATTCAGCCACATGGTGAGCTAGATTGGAGTTTCATTACATCGACTACATTTTTGGTGGTCAGACCATGGAAAAGAAGAAAGGAAAAAAGAAAAAAAGAAAAAATTTAAATAAGAAAGTTAAAAATTTATTATATATTTTAATCATAATAATATTTAAATTATAAATAAAATATTAATCTTTTAAAATGTTAATGTTTACCTTATTAAATTATTAATATATTAAATTTTTAATGAAAGTATAAATAAAAAATAAAAATGCAAATAGAGAAAAAATAAAAATTATCATATTTTAATATTAAATTACTAAATTTTAAATTTTAAAAATTTTAATGAAAATGAAATTTTAATAATTAAAAAAGAGAAATTTTCCTTATATTTGTCTTTTGGTATAAATTTTACTAAATTATATAAAAGGTATTTTTGTTGTTTTAAATACTAAGTATTTTTATAAAAAATAAATTTTAGTTTTTAATTACATATTATAAAAATTAATATTTGAAATTTGGAAATTAATTAAAATTATTAATATTTTAATCATAATAATATTAAATTACAAATAAAATATTAGTATTTAAATTATTAATGATCAAATTATAATAAAATAGTAATATTTAAAAATATCAATATTTAAATTATAAATTAGTAATAGTTTAATTAAATTATAAATTATTAATATTTAATAAATAGAATAAAATTAAATAATCATATATATAATAAATGATATTTTTATCTTTTTATTTTCTATTCCATTCTTTGTCCAAAGTTATTGTTGTTAATCCCAAGTAAATGTGGTAGACGGGGGTGAATAGTATTTTTTGGCTCTCACTAAAATTGGCTTTAAGTTGAGGACAAGTTTAAGATCAATAAAGGCTTGTTCTATGTAAGATGTGGGAATGATTTAAGAAGGAATGAAAATAAAAATAAAAACATAGTAGACAATACACCTGAATTTAGAGTGGTTCGATAGAGGACCTACATCCACTACCTTGATTGTTCAACCAAAGATTTTCGAAATGAACTCACTAAAAATGGTGAAATTTCCAAGCTCCCACCAAGCTTTATAATGGCTTTTAGCAAGCTTAGCCACAACCTTTTACAATAGTTTTTCCTAGGATCAACCAAAACCCAAACTAACATTTCTTGGCTAAGTTAGAACCTGCACACCTAATTAAGCAATCCAAGCTTGAATAAATTCCCTTAGAGTGTCTCGTACACTTTAGGTATACAAGGAGAAGAGAAATAAAAGTGTACCTATGATCACTGACTTGATCTAAGTGGTACAAAGTGAAGTGCTTGAATCTTTTTCAAGAATAGAAGTGAAGTGCATAAAGTATGCTAAAGGTTTTTGTAATTTTTGAGCTTTATTTGGACTTGAAACCCTTGGATCAATTTTCTAGCCGTTGGGAGCCTCTTAAATACTTGAAAAATCAGCTCTGATAGGTGTTAGGTAGTTTTTAACCTTTAGAAATAGTTTGGTGGCAGTTCTGGCCGTTAATCTGTCTTCTAATGCTCAATTCAAATTTTCTGACAGAATGATATTAGTTGACTAACTGCGCTCTTAGTCGACTAAGTCGTCTCGGTCTCCTGATCCCAGTTTCTAGCAGTAAGCTTTTAGTCGACTAACTTACCTCTTAGTCAATTAAGTTGTTTCTGTCTTGAAGTCCAGATTTCTAGCAGTAAGCTCTTAGTTAACTAACTTAATTCTTGGTCAACTAAGTCTTCTCTGTCTCTTAATCCTCTTGAGCCTGCCAACTTCTAATTTGAATTTTACCTAACTAACACCCTTTATTATCTAACTAAGAGGCTTCTGTTTTATTGATCAATTGTGGCTCCTTATTCATATGGTTTTTGATACGTGTCTTTGAATGATTGATTTATTCTTGGCATACAATTTTTGTCCTGCACACTCAAGTGGAGACATTAGACACAAATGAGTGAGAATGTTTTATTATCATCAAAAACTGATGAAGCAACAATTGTTACCAAACAAACACTGCAATCAATCATAATAATAATTCCTGTCTGATTCCGTTTGTTGTACTGAACTACGTAATAACTATTCTATTCTATTCCCACCTCATTCTATTTTAGTAATAACTATTCTATTCCGTTCCTATCTATTCCATGAACCAAACATAACGTTAGGGATAATGATATGCCCTCTGTTTGGAGATATTTATCGAATTATGTGGTTGCATCGAGAATGCAATATTTATTATGTGTTTATATATATATGATCTTGTTTATCTGCATCACTCATTGAGTATTATAGTTCTCACTCATTTGTATTCCATTTGTAGATAAATAGACCACAGAGGTGCATGGCAAAGGTCATCTATAGGCAGACTAGTTTTGGCATCCAGTAGGTTCTAATTACTTGTTTGTCACTTCGCTGAGTCAATTGAAGCTTTCCACTATGATTATGTATGTAGGCACTATTAGGATGAGCCCTGCAACTAATTGGGATTGGTTAAGGCTTGATTTTAATCATACAATAATATCATTCATGGTTAATGATTGGAAGTTTTCCTTCATCAATAAGGCATCAATTCCAATGAGTTTACTATGCCTTGCAAGAGAACTGTAATGAGCTGTAATTATGAAAGATCCTTATGCATCCAAGCATAATCTCAAAATGTTCCTGGTTAATGTATCATTAAGACTAGACGTTAATGATGCTTAGAGACAAGTATATTCTATGTTCCTTACTTTGGAAGTAAGCAATCGATCTCATAGATCAAAGTATAGATATACTTGGAACTAGAATATAAGTGCTTACTTAGAGAACAAGTTCACTGAACATGACCTGCCATGAGAAATGCATTTGGTAATACACTCCAGTGTCTATGCAACATTTTTCATGTGTTAGTTGTGAAAATACTCACTAGACTTGAGACACTAGGTTGTACACTCCAGTGTCTGTGCAACACTTCTCATGTGTCAGTTGTGTAAATACTCCTTAGACTTGAGACACCAGGTTGTCTTATATGTGGAGTGCTATGCTTTGATTTCATCCTTACGGGTGCTTAACCAAGGATTCCAAAACATGATGCTTTTGGGTATAGTATGAAGCATGTGAAGGCAAATGAGTGGTCAAGATAGGAATCATCACCTCAAGTGTTTTAGAGGACATATCCTAATAGTTCTTGGTTAACATTGGCTTATTGAAGTCCTTGGCCAAGGTGACATGGAGATTATGAAAAGATTTCATAAGTCTTTATAAAGCTAATGCTATAACTACAGGAACCAATATGGAGGTCAATAAGAGTAGACACTGTATCAAGCTCTTATCATCTCCAGGATATATAATGAGGGAATGAATTACATTGATAGTGCTAGGAACGACATGATTTGAGCATCAACGCAGCGGAATAAAAAAAATTGAAATAAAAATAAAAACCATGCCTCCACATAAAATCAGAAAAAGAGTGTACCTTTCCAAGTGATATCGCAATCAAATGGATTCCTTTTGGTGACAAAATGTAACACCCCGTGACCTCGTTCAGCAGTCAATAAGACCTTATCGACAGTACGAAAGGTCACTTGATGTAAATCTAAGTGTTAAAGAGCAGTTACAAGTGAGAAGAATATGTTAGAATAAAATATTATTTTATAAATAAAATAATATTAAAATATTAATATTTTATTAATTATGGGAATCAGTCTGAAGAAGGATTATATAACTAATTTAAGTGGGGGAGAAGAAGTACGAATGAATTTTGGAGATAAATGACGTAAGTGAAACTGCGTGATTTTATTAAATAGAGTTAACGCGGGTAAGTCAATATTTAAATATTACGGTGATACCGCGTTGAAAAATAACTTCGATGTTTTGATTGTACACATGTAAGAGAAGGAAGATAGAAGAAAATTAAAATTTTTACACATGTCAGAAGGATCAATTTTAAAATATGAAAAACTTGAAAATTGTGTAGCAAATACAAGGAAGTTGAAAATTAGTATGTAAATTTTATTATTTTGAGGAAGTAAAATAAATAATTAATAAAATAAAAAATAATAATAGTAAATGAATATAAAAATGTATATATATATATATATATAATAGTATAAAAAAAGAGGAGAAATGATGATGGTGGGGCCGACAAAGAATGAGAAAAAGAAGGAAAGTAGAGAGAAATAAAGGAGATGATGAGGAGAGATAAAAAGGAAGGAAAAATCTGGAGAGTGTTGGCCAAAGAAAGAAGAAGAAAAGAAAGAAAAAGAAGAGAGAAGAAAAAAGAAGAAGAAAGAAAGAAAGAAGAAAAAGAATAAAAAAAAAAGAAAAGAAAAAGAGGGTGACGGGCGGTGAGAGAGAGAGAAGAGAAAGAAGTTGGCTTTGAGGGAGAGAGAGAGCAGAAAAATTCAACCAAAGGTCGACGGGAGGAGAGAAAGAAGAAAGGAAAGGAAAAGAGAGAGACGGAAGGCCGACGGGAGGAGAAGGGAAATAAGAAAGGAAAGGAAAGGAAAAGAGAGAGAAAGAAGGCCGGCGGGAGGAGAGAAAGAAGAAAGGAAAGGAAAGGAAAGAAAGAAGGCCGACGGAAGGAGAAGAGGAAGAAGAAAGAAAAGAAAAGAAAAAGAAAAAGAAAAAAAAAAGAGTGGGCATGGCCCAATAGGAAGAAATTGAGGAAAGCCCATAAAAAAGGCCCAATAGCCATAAAAGAGGAAAAGCCCAAGAGAGAATAAAGGTGGAAAAATTGGACTTGGACTAACCTAGTCCAAATAGGTAAAGAAAAATTTTCTTTGCTTTTATTTACCCTATTATGAAGTTGGATAATTCTAAGCTAGCCACTTGTTTAATTAAATTTTGGTTATTAGTGATATGAATTAAATTTAAATTACTTTAATACAATATTTAAAAATTTTATTAGGAAGTGTCATAGGACTAAAGTAAAGAAGAAAATATGAAATTTACGAATAGTGCTCAAATGAAGTTAAGAAATTTTAAATGATTTGTTGTGAAGAATTATTGTTGTCAAAGGAATTTATATGCATAATTTGGTTGAGAGTGTCAAGTTGAATGGTAAAATATTTGGAAAAAATGAGGAGAAATAATGTGGATTTATGATAGAGTGAGAGAGAGAAGTGGAATTGATGCACTAAGTGTATTGGGTTTAAATTGTTGCTAGGAAAGTTTGTTGTGGAAGCGTGCCAAACGAAGTATGTGACTGGCAAATAGGAATAATTATACACGCGTACGAATCAATAGTGATGTAGTAATCCCGTTATTGTGAGGTGAGTAAGGGGTGCCAATTTTAAACTTTTCATAAATATATACCTATACGTATGATTTATTTCAAACGTGAAAATTGTGGATAGCATGTGCTGGTAGCAATCTTAGGAAATTGTGATTGCAAATTGTGTTTAGAAATTGTTTTGAATATATATATGTATAAATTATATGTAAAGTGTTTTAAAAATCGGGGAAGCAAGCCCTTCACACTGTTTTACAAAAAAATATGCCTTATATATATGTGCAGTGTGCATTCATGGTTATATTGCTTCTTCACCATGCAAATTATTGTTTTGAAATTCATGTATAAATATATTTTCAAAAAATGATAGATTTTATCATACCCTGTGTTGGTTGCTTTGGACAAAATTTTGAGACAAGCTTTTAAGGACATAACACAATTGCAAAATGGTTTTACAAACTGAGAGCATCGACAGTAGGTCGTATGTCACATTGGTTAAGTGTGACCCTCGTGCACGAGTGAGCTCTAGCTAGAGAACCATTGGGTCACTGATGGGCGGTTAGGCATGGTTGGGGCCATGGCCTGTGATATATGTATGCGTGGCTAGGCCACTAGTGATACGTTGTTGCGACTGCTTGATTCTCCGATGTCGGCCAACATCGTGAGATTGCCATGGCACATGGGAATCCGGTGAAAGCGATGCTCCCGGATGTTATTACGTGGTAGAGGGACCACGGGTTTATTTTCATTCCCTACTCGAGAGTGGCATCTCTGGGTTTCCAAACTCATATTTCTTTGCATGGTGAAAATGAAAATTAAAGGTTTTTCTGCAACTCCCCATATTTTTACAGTGAAATGAATTTTAACTCTTCGAGTGCGAGGTGATTTGTGATTTACGTATGAGTTTGATTAACATTCAATTTCATGGGAGCTTGCCGAATAAATTGATTTGATTTGTGTAAAATGTCAATTGATTTTGACGGCGAAATTTTCTTTATGTAAAATTGTTTTAATTCAATATTTCAAATGATTGACTTGAATAAGGTTATTGATATGTTTTGTAGCGAAAATTTTTATCTACCTTGGTTGATTTACCAATTGAAGTAGTTACAATGCGTAAGAAATCCTCGGTATTACATATAAGGCACAAACTCCTGTTTGAAATAAATTATTTTTTTTATATAATCCTGCATTTTAATATTCAACTGATCTGCTATTTGCTTGTTTCCCATCTATCTTTTACTAACGGAGTCGATGATCACTGAGTATGTGAGACTCACACCCCTCTTTTTCCCCTTTTTGTAGACAGGGATCGGTCTAGGGTGTAATTGTCGACGCGTAAGGTCCATCGCAGATAGGTAAAGGCATCTCATAGCATTTTATTCCGAGTTGCTCCACTGTTAGAGTTTGAGTTGTAGTACTCGGTTTTACTATGTAAACAAATATTAGTTTTGATATAAACGAAAATTTGGGATTTTTGAACTCAATGTATTTAATTGTGATATCATGACTTAAAGTTAAATTTTAATGGCTTTGCTTGTTGTTGAATTCATGTTATGAATATATATGGTTCAAACATTAATATGGTTTAGTAAAAGTGTACAATGAGTTATTAAGAAATTTCAATAAGGCTTGTTCGAGACTTGACGGGATATTTCGAAGGTCTCGGATGCCGATAGTGACTTAGGAAGGGTCGTTACACAAAACATGAATGCCTTTGGTGTGAAAGAATCCTAGCCACTCAATCGCTTGGCCTTCAATGATGCACACACGATTGCAACGGATCCTTCTCAAGGAGAGAGCTTTATGCCATGGGCTTGTGCTAGCAAGTGGACAACAATTTGTCCTCTTTTCTTCTTTGATTTCCAGCAAAGAATCAAAGGAGAAGTTTTTCAAAATTAAAAAAAAAAAACTTCTCAAGAGTGGCCGCACTTAAGAGAAAACTCCCTTCTTTTTTTTTTTGTTTCCTTCTCCTTACTCCTTTCAAAACGAGTGGCTATAACGTGATATTATATCTAGGTTTAACTTATAAAAATTTACAAAATAAGTCCTTAATGTTATAACAATTATAATATTTAACCAATACCAATTTAAACTCTTTTAATTAAGTCCTTAGTTGTTAAAACCTAGAATTTGATTTAAGTCTAACTTAAATCATCACACTCTCAATTTTATCTAAATTGCAACCTTTGTGTATGACCCATTAGGTTCCTAACATGTTGGCAATGGAATTGAATTATAATATTATTAATTAATTAAGTAATTTAAATGAATCATATTCAATTTTAAATTAACTAATTCAATTTTGTAGACCATGATTGGCATCTAGCAATGCATCATGGCCACCCAATTGTTAGGAGAGTCAAAGGATTCTTTGACAACCTTTCAGTGTACAGTTTTACAGTGTAATTCATTCCCTCATCATATATCCCAAAGATGATAAGAGCTTGGTGCAGTGCCTACTCTTATTGATCTCCATATTTGTTCTTGCAGTTAGATCATTAGCTTTATGGAGACTTATGAAACTCATTTCATAATCTCCTAATCACCTTGGCCAAGGATTTCATTAAGCTAATGTCAACCAAGAAGTAATGAGATATTTTCCCTTGAATTACTTGGGGTGATGATTCCTACCTCGACCACTCATTTGCCTTCATATGCTTCATACTATACTAAAAAATATCCTGTTTTGGCATCCTTGATTAGGCACCCATAAGGATGAAATCAAAGCATAATACTCCACATACAAAACAACCTGGTGTCTCAAGTCTAGGAAGTAGTTACACAACTGACACATAAGAAGTATTGCATAGACACTTGAGTGAGGTACCAAATACATTTCTCATGGCGAGTCTCGTTTAGTGAACTCAGTCTCCTATGGCAAGCACCCACATGCTAGTTCCAAGTATCTCTATACTTCAACCTATGAGAATGATTGCTAACTTCACAAGTAAGGAACATAACATGTGCTAATCTTTGAGCATTATTGATGCCCTGTCTCAATAATACAATGATCAGGAACTTTTAGGAACAATGCTTTAATGCATAAGGATCTCATAATTGAATCCCAATACAATTCCTTTGGAAGGCTTATATAGTTCCATGGGCTTTATCTACATAAGTACAAAAAGTAATTAAATTACAAACTTATGGACAAAGAACTACCTCAATGTTATTATGAATAACAAAATGTCATACATGAATATTTCAAAATTGCAATTCCCATACAACCACAGATTAGCTTGTAAGGCTTATACTAACAATATCCCACTAGTAGTAAAGCCAATCGCCTATGTATCTAATTCCAATGTTCTCAACATGATGATTATGCTTCTGTTGGGATAATGCTTTAATGAGAGGATTAGCAATATTATCCTCAGTGGGTATACGTTCTATGCAAATGTCTCCTCTTCCGATGATTTCCCTGATCACATGGTAATGCTGCAATACATGTTTGGATTTCTAATGAGACCTTGGTTCCTTTGCTTGTGCAATGGCTTCATTGTTATCACAATACAAAGGTATTGGATCAATAATGCTAGGAATGACATCTAGTTTAGTAATGAACTTCTTAATCTAAACTGCCTTTTTCGATGCCTCAGACGTAGAGATGTATTCGGCCTCGGTTGTAGAATCTGTAGTCGTCTCTTGTTTGGAACTTTTCCAACTCACTGCACCTGTATAACCCCTTTACAACTTGCTATCATCTTTGTCAGTTTGAAAGCTTGCATCTGTATAACCCCTAACTTGGAGTTCACCTCCTCCATAAACCAGTAATACATCCTTAGTTCTTTATAAGTACTTCAAGATGTTTTTCACAGCTATCTAGTAACTTTCACTAGAATTAGCTTGGTACATACTCATGACACTCAAAGCATAAGATACATCTGGTTTAATGCAAGGCATCGCATATATGATAAATTATATTGCTGAAGCATATGGGATTTTATCCATGCGATCTCTCTCTCCTTAATTCTTTGGACACATGTCCTTGGAAAGATAAATGCCTTGCGACATAGGCAAGTGTCCCTTCTTAGACTCCATCATGCTAAACCTCTTTAGCACCTTGTCTATGTATGTGGATTGGGAAAGACCTAGCAACCTTTTAGATCTATCTTTATAGATCTTTATTCCTAGAATGTAAGTTGCTTCTCTCAAATCCTTCATGAAGAATTGTTTAGACAGCCAAATCTTTGTAGATTGTAGCAATGGTATATCATTTCCCATGAGTAATATGTCATCAACATATAACACTAGGAAAATTATGGCACTCCCACTAACCTTTTTATAGACACATGGTTCATCCTCATTTTTTATGAAGTCAAACCTTTTTACAGCTTCATCAAAATGGATGTTCCAACTTCGAGAAGCTTGCTTAAGTCCATAAATGGACTTTTGAAGCTTGCACACCTTATTAGCATTAGCATTGGATATAAAACCTTCAGGTTGTGTCATGTACACTTCCTCTTGCAAGTTTCCATTAAGGAATGTAGTTTTTACATCCATTTGCCATATTTCATAATCATGGTATGCAGCAATTGCAAGCAAAATCCTAATGGATTTAAGTATAGCAACTGGTGAAAAGGTTTTTTCAAAGTCAATACCTTGTCTTTGTTTGTAACCTTTTGCTACCAGTTGAGCTTTAAAGGTTTGCACCTTGCCATCTACATCAGTGTTTCTTTTAAAGACCCACTTACACCCAATGGGTTTTATCCCTTCAGGTGGATCCACCAAAGTCCATACTTGGTTGGTATCTATGGCATCCATTTTAGATTTCATGGCTTTTTGCCATTTCTCAGAATCGATGTCCAACATTGCCTCTTCATAGGTTGTAGGCTCATCATTTATGGGCAATGCGTCCCTTTCTAAGAGAAATCCATATCTCTTTAGAGCTTGACGTATTCTACTAGATCTTTTGAGTGGTTGTGCCTCTTAAGATTGTGGTTGTATATCAGATGTCACAATCTTAGGTTCAAGTTCCAATGGAATGTCAATTTATGGGTCTCGAACTTCTTCGGCTACAACTTTACTCCCACTAGCCCTTTCATTTAAGAACTTTTTCTCCAAGAAAGTGGCATGCCTTGAGACAAACACCTTTTGCTCAGTGGGATTATAGAAATAATATCTGTGTGTTTCTTTAGGATATCCCACAAATTTACATTTGTTTGATCTTGCTTCTAGCTTATCAGATATTCTACGCTTCACATAAGTAGTACATCCCCAAATCCTAACATAAGACAAGTGGGGCCTTTTTCCACTCCATATCTCATATCGTGTCTTATCAATTGATTTGGTAGGAACCTGGTTCAATATGCGAGCAGCAGTTTCTAGGGCATATCCCCAGAAAGATATAGGAAGATCTACATGACTCATCATGGATCGAATCATGTCTAATAATGTTTGATTCCTTCTCTCAAACACCCCATTGTGCTGTGGAGTCCATTGTGCGAGAATCCCATTCTTTTTTAGATAATCCTGAAACTCTTGGCTAAGATATTCTCCTCCTAGATCAGATCTAAGAGTGAGAATACTCTTCCCAGTTTGTTTTTCAACCTCCGCTCTATATTCTTTGAACTTGTCAAAGGATTCAGATTTATATTTCATCAAATATACATAACCATAGCAAGAATGGTCATTTGTGAAGGTGATGAAGTAGGAGTATCCTCCTCTCGCACTAGTATTCATAGGACCACATACATCCAAATGTACAAGTCTTAGTAACACCCAAGCTCGTTCACTCTTCTTGGTGAAAGGTGACTTGGTCATCTTACCAAGGAGACAACACTCACATGTTCCATAAGATTCATAATTAAATGGATCGATGAAACCTTGTTTGTGTAACTCGGTTAAGTGAGTCTCATTGATGTGTCCAAGCCTACAGTGCCAAATGTAGGATAGTTTTGGATCATCTTTCTTTGCTTTCTTGACCTCTATATTGAGTATGGTCTCTTAGGATCAAGAATATAGAGACCGTTCGAATGTGTCCCTGCACCATAATGCATCTCTCTCTTTGAGAAAGAACAACAGTTGCCCATAATGCAAAATTCCATATCATCATATAATGCCAAGTATGACATAGATATGATATTTCAAGATATGGAAGGAGCATAGTAGCAGTCTCTTAATTCCAAGATCAACCCAGAAGGTAAAGGTATGGTAACAGTCCCCACAACTGATGGAGCAACCTTTGCTCCGTTTCCTACTCTTAGGACCACCTTTCCCTTCGTTTATCTTCTACTCGTTTCCAGCACCTTCATGTCATTACATAAGTATGACCCACATCCAGTATCTAATACCCATGATGACGGATCAATAGTAGACAGATTTACTTCAATCATATACATAGTCAAACGTGAAACTTCTACAAGTTTCTCATTCTTTGACCTTGTCAAGAAGGCAAGGATATCTTCCTTAATAACATATATTCTAAATAGATATTTGAGAATATTTCTTAACTTGATATACCAGTCCAAACATTTTGGCCCGAATTTCATGATGACATCAAGTATGCCGTGCAAAGTAATGTGTATTCGCATTCTAACAACCTAGACATTTAAAAAATTGTTTATGAGTGATCATGTATTATAATCAATTAAGATGAGCTAGTAAATCTTAAATTCATTGGTCCCACTATTTTCTTCAAGATGATAACCTTCCATATCACCTGGAGAGATCTCTACAAGGATCCTTTTAGTGGGCTAAGATCTTTATCCATTCTAATAATGACTTTGAGTGTGCTCAACAAACCATGATAGCTGGATTAGGTAGGTAACTGAGCTTACCAATTGTATCTCTATACAACTTATAGATCAACTAGGTGACAACACATTGTTTAAACATATCATATATGTTTCGCCTAGCCATTGCCTCTAGTTTCCATAACAATCAAGTTTCCAAGCATCCGAATTTTATGAAACTAGTTGAGTAAGACCCACCAATAGCTTAAACATACTCGTGCAAAAGTGTGACCTTGAGTGTGCTCAACAAGTCTCCTATTAAAAGAGTAGCCAGGTTATCTTGCTATATGGTGGAAGGCAACTTAATCATGCGTGGCATGTGACTCAATATTTACCGAGGGATTTTCTTTTTTTTAACTTAGTTAAGGTCTCATCTTTGCATGCATAGTATTTATTAATTACATAAATAAATCTATCTCATGCATACTACTTTGGATGATTATGGACTTTATCTATACTAATTTCCTTGAGCCATCGAAAGAAATTTGCTTGGTCAAACCTAGGGGATAACATACAACATATTGTAATCTTCCTCCTTGTATCTTAATGGTGCCTTTAGGTCTTCATCTTTGAATTGTATAATAACTCCTAAACTAATCCTAATTCTACACTTATATGTAACTAATTAAATTTTAGTAAAGAAACCTCGTGGTACATCCGAGGGGAGTTAGGTGAGGAAAGAATTTTACAATTCTAGAAAATCGAGAGAAAGGCAAGGTGCGCAGACCCTATTTAATAAATAAATACCATGATAAAACTTAACCATACATCCATAATCATATTGGACCTAGTCCATAATCATCCATATTCATCCATCCATATGAACATAAAATTAAATATGTCTTGTTCAAGTTGTTAATCGCATGATTTATTTGAAATTAGTTAAATTCAACTTTTGAATTAACTTAATTTCAAATTTTTGGGTATCAATTTATTTCCATATACAAAGAAACAATTTCCATATATAGAAGTCATTACTAATGAATATAAATAACCTTTATCCATATTCTAATCTTATTAGGATAGGATTTATTACAAATTAAAACAATTTTAATTTGCTTTGTTCAAATATTTAAGGTTATCCTTTACCAATCAAATATTAAAGATTTTATGTCTTAAATCACCTAATCTCATTTGGTAATTTTAAGACAATAAAATCTTCATTTATCTAATTGTCAAATCCAAATTCCATAGCCAATATTATGGAGATATTCCTCTGATTTTAAATTGCCTATTTATTCTTAGACTCCCATAATATATAGGAATCTAATTCCTTAATTTATGGAAGATTTTAAAATAATTTTGACTTCAATAAAATTAGGAAACCAATTCCTAAATTTAATATGTCAAATTATTTTAATTTATCAATTGATTAAAATAATTTCCACATTTTGTAAGAATCAAATTCCTTATTTTGTGGAAACTTTCAAAATCCATTTTGATATGCTGATTTTATGGAACTACTTCCACAAAATATCTGATAATCAATTGATTTTTAAATTACATCAAATTAAGATGCAAGATAAGGCAATTGAAAATGCCAAAACCGTGGCATTCAAAAAAACTGCCTGCAGCAATTTTATTGACCATGTTTCTTGGCCATTAAAGTGGCATAAAATTTTGGGATTTTATCTTTATCTTAATCCTCCAATCAGCTAAGGCATGAAACCTCTGTCATCATCATTAGCATCAATTTTGGATGCTTTCTGCCTGTTGAAAACAAGCAAAACCGTGACTCAAAGTTTACTGCTGGCAACAGCGACTAGTCATGGTTTTAAGGCTTCATGCTCACTTTGTGGTATTGGTTTTCAGCCACATTTGAAACATTTTCAAAGGACATCAACTTGACATCATTTCTGCAAAATTTGAGAATTTTTAGGACTCATTTGCTTGCCGAAATGATGCACAAACCAAACCTGGACAAAATCAAAATCTGCCCTTAATACCCATATCTCCATTCCTCCATGAACTCGAATTCCTTTGCTGATTTTTGTGCATCTTATGCAAACTTTAATCTGCAAATTCTTGACATTAAAACATGTTTAATGTTCACTAAAAAGAATATAAAATTTTACAAAATAAAACTGTTCAGAAATATCAAACAATTTCAAAACAGAATTATGTAAACTTGAACTCACCATTTGATACCCGAATTTTCACATCTATGTCGAACGTAGTATTAACAACAAAAACACATACCTTTGCCTTAAAACAAGCCAAGGGAGGCTCTGATACCACTACTAGGAATGGCATGATTAGAGCATCAACGCAGCGGAATAAAAAATATTGAAATAAAAATAAAAAACATGCCTCCTACCTTTGGATCACCTTGGTGGTTTAATGCAAAGTTATGTACCACATAAAATCAGAAAAAGAGTGTACCTTTCCAAGTGATATCATAATCAAATGGATTCCTTTTGGTGACAAAACACGAACGCCTTTGGTGTGAAAGAATCCCAGCCACTCAATCGCTTGGCCTCTAATGATGCACACAAGATTGCAACGGATCCTCCTCAAGGAGAAAGCTTTATGCCACGGGCTTGTGCTAGCAAGTGGACAACAATTTGTCCTCTTTTCTTCTTTGATTTCCAGTAAAGAATCAAACGAGAAGTTTTTCAAAATTAAAAAAAATTAACTTCTCAATAGTGGCAGCACTCAAGAGAAAAATCCCTTCTTTTTTTTTGTTTCCTTCTCCTTTCTCCCTTCAAAAAGAGTGGCTATAACGTGATATTTATATCTAGGTTTAACTTATTAAAATTTGCAAAATAAGTCCTTAATATTATAACAATTAAAATATTTAACCAATACCTAATTAAACTCTTTTAATTAGGTTCTTAGTAGTTAAAACCTAGAATTTGATTTAAGTCTAACTTAAATGATCACACTCTCAATTTAATCTAAATTGCAACCTTTGTGTGTGACCCATTAGGTTCCTAACATGTTGGCAATGGAATTGAATTATAATATTATTAATTAATTAATTTAAATGAATCATATTCAATTTTAAATTTAACTAATTCAATTTCGTAGACCATGATTGGCATCTAGCAATGCATCATGGCCACCCAATTGTTAGGAGAGTCAAAGGATTCTTTGACAACCTTTTAGTGTACAGTTTTTCAGTGTAATTCATTCCCTCATCATATATCCCGAAGATGATAAGAGCTTGTTGCAATGCGTACTCTTATTGATCTCTATATTTGTTCTTGTAGTTAGATCATTAGCTTTATAGAGACTTATGAAACTCATTTCATAATCTCCTAATCACCTTAGCCAAGGATTTGATTAAGTTAATGTCAATCAAGAACTAATGAGATATTTCCCCTTGAATCACTTGGGGTGATGATTCCTATCTTGACCACTCATTTGCCTTCATATACTTCATACTATACTAAAAAACATCTAGTTTTGGCATTCTTGATTAGGCACCCATAAAGATGAAATCAAAGCATAGTACTCCACATACAAAATAACCTGGTGTCTCAAGTCTAGGGAGTAGTTACACAACTGACATATAAGAAGTATTGCATAGACACTTAGTGAGGTACCAAATGCACTTCTCATGGTGGGTCACGTTCAGTGAACTCACTCTCCCATGGCAAGCACCCACATGCTAGTTCTAAGTATCTCTATACTTCAACCTATGAGAATGATTTCTTACTTCACAAGTAAGGAAGATAACATGTGTCAATCTTTGAGCATTATTGATGCCCTGTCTCAATAATACAATGATCAGGAACTTTTAGGAAAAATGCTTTATTGCATAAGGATTTCATAATTGTATCCCAATACAATTTCTTTGTAAGGCATATATAGTTCCACGGGCTTTATCTACATAAGTACAAAAAGTAATTAAATTACAAACTTATGGATAAAGAACTACCTCAATGTTATTATGAATAACAAAATGTCATACATGAATATTTCAAAATTGTAATTCTCATACAACCACAGATTGGCTTGTAGGGCTTATACTAACAAATAGACTATACACTGAAAGGTTGTCAAAGAACTATTTGACTTTCCTAACAATTGAGTGGCCGTGATACATTTCTAGATGCCAATCTTGGTCTATGGAATTAATTATAAATTAGTTGATTGAAATTTATATTAATCAATTAAGTCATTAATCAGTTCCATAGCCAATATGTTAGGAATCTAATAGGTCACACACAATGATTGCATTTGAATTAAATTGGAGAGTGATGATTTAAGTTAGACTTAAATCACATGCTAGGTAATTAACTTCTGTAAACTTAATTAAAAGAGTTTAATTAAGTTTTTAATTAAGTTTTAGGCATAATTATAAATAGTTATAGTTATAAGGCATTGATTGCAAAATATAAAAGAAATTAATTTTGATTTTAATTTCTAAGGACTTAATTAAAAGAGTTTAATTAAGTAATGGGCCCAATATTATAATATGTTATAATATTGAGGGCTTAATTGTAAAATTTAAGTTATTTTAGCCTAACTATATAAGTCATCTTTTAACTATTTTCCAAAAGAGTGATTTTCACTATTTAGGAAAACCTAAATTTTGTCAAAAAAAAGAAAAAGCTTTTTCTCTCATTGCTGCCACTCCCTTTGTATGAAAGAGAGAAAATTGCTTATGATGTAATTTTCAAGAGAGGCTCAGCTAAGATTGTGAAAAAGAAGAAAAAGAGAATTGTTGTCCTTTATGCTAGCACAAAGTATAGTTTAAAACTCCCTCCTTTATTGAAGGTTCATGTGCAATCGTGTGTACTATCGTTAGAGGCCAAGCACTTGATTGGCTAGGGTTTTTGCTCCTTGTGGTGTTCATGGGATTGCTTTGGGAAGTGCCATTGTAATTACGAAATTAGTTGGCAATGTAACTTTCTGAATAATAATTAATTTTGTGCTTTTATGTGTTAAATATCATCAAGATGATCTATGGATGGAGAGATGTTTTAGTTGTCTAGTTCTAAAGTTTTAATTTTTTTTCGTTGTGTATTTTTTAGCATGCCATCCATAGCCAAACCCATTAGACATGTTGTGCCATATGGATTTGTATAAAGGTAGTTATGTATGAACTCGCCTTAGATGGCCAACGTATGACCCTATAAACATTTGTATGAATCATATGCCAAGGATAATGTATTATATTTGGTTTTATTGTGAATATTTGATTATTGAATCCCTTGGCTTTGTGTTATATGATTTTGGATTCTGAGGCTTGCTTGGGTCTAGTGGGCTTGCTTACTGGGCTCGTGCATCGGTCACTGATCCTTAGGTTGGGTCATGACAAAGTCTGTATCAAAGAGCCTAGGTTAGAGAGTCCTAAGTAAAATTTGTGTCTATCAGTGGAGTGTTGGGATTAGAGTAGAGTCTTGTTCGTGGTTTGTGACTGCAGCACAAATTATGAGTAAGAGGCTGTACGAACTCCCAAGTTTTTAGTAAGCCAACCTATCTTTGAATTTGATTAGTGTTGCTTTGGTCTAGGTGAGGATGCCACCTTGAAAGACTAGCCACCATTAAGAGGATTGTAGGGTAAGATGCTTCCAAAGAGATGTTAACGAGAATGTGCTTCTACGACTTTTGGTCGTGACAGATGAAGTAGGATTGTTAGGTCCACTAGAATTGGATGACATGTTAAAGGAAATGGTTTGAAGCCTTTTGGCAGCAATTTGAATAGTTAGATATGCACTGAGGTAAGTGCACTGTGTTAACACTTAGTTTTTCTACATTTGGGATTATGGATGATCGACGTAGTTACCTTGTTTGAGTAAGCATTAGCGGATGCTCTTGCATGGTTAAGGTGTATGGGACTGCTGTGCATGCATGTGAATGATAGTAAGTCCTTGGGAAGTTTATATGCACATATGTGCTGAATATGGGTACAACAACCCAATTGAACTTGATGTTGGCTTTATTTGGTGGTTGAGAATTCCTAAGATTTGATTTGACATGACGTGGTCTAAAGCTCTAGGTAAGTGAATTAGCCAAAGTGTAAGCCTCAGTGTTTGTCATAGATGACATACAGTAATAACTTGATGAGACTAGTTAATGAATATGCTCTAAAGATGAGCTTAAGTTTCACTAGGTTGGCATGAAGCCTATGAATTGACAAGATTAATTGTGAATGTGATTGCGTAAAGGCAAATGATTTGGAAATTCTTATTCTAGAGTAGTTCCATCTGGGAGTTTTATATTTGAACTTGATGTATGATTATTTAGCATTGAAATATGCCTAGAAGATGATTTCAACATACCATATAAATGTGGAGAAAGCACATCCGAGATAAGGTTTTGGAGTATGTACTTGCAAGGGAAAACGAGTTTTGTAAATTGTGGATTACATGAATGGACTATCAGAAGCTTATTGAATATGTGAGTATATTTGTGGAGTTTTAAAAGTTATAAATTTGTGTGTGTATGACATGGAAGAAAACATCCTATAAAGGGATTTGTTTTAATTGATGGAATTCGTACATAAGTCCTGTATAGTTTAGATTAAGACCAGGACACCTTGACAAATTTGATAATATGGATTATTGTGGCAAACACTTTATATTGCTATGAAGAATGATTTAAGTTCCCAAATTGTGAAGGAAAAATATGGATGCTGTTATGATGAGCATGAAGAGTTTAAGGGTAATCAGTTTTAAATATGCTAAGCTAGTCTTGTATGGTCCGGCTTAAGGACAAAGATCTTTTAGGAGATTTGATAACAATGTCCACTGGGACCAATGAGCAGAAATGCTTTTAAGCATGAGTGGAATTGTTGAAGTTATGAATGGGTTTGAGAATAAGCCTTTGATTTCTAATCCTCAAATGGATTTCTGTTAAAGATGTGAGACACGGAGTGGGGATTTGATGGATTGTTACACCTGGATTGAGTGGCTTGATTAAAGTTTGAATTGTATTTGTTATTATCAATGATTAACATACTCGAAGGTGATTTTGAATTTTGGGAGATTATGATTTTAAAGTTTATGGCTCAAATTTGAAATATGTTTAGAAATCCCCAAGTTTAGTGATTGTGATTTAAATGAACATATCTCGAGTAAAGTATTGGTGGTTACAACTATAATGTCACAACCTAAATTTTGGTCTATGACCGACGCATGGGCTCAGTGGGTAGAGCCCACTAGGCCCAAGCAAGCCTCTTTATGAGATCTTGTTCCTCATTCCATCTATCATCTTTAAAACCATGTGTTGTAATTCTCAACGATGAATGTTTCAGTAATATTTTATAGCAACCAAATATTCATATTTGTATTATCTCAAAGTATTGTCATTCATTGCTGTCTCATAAGGGCATCATCATCAATCCAACATATACATACTTCATTTATAACATGAATCTTAGTAGTTTACATTACATATATGTGTACACAGACAAAAGACTCTCAATCGTCAGCGGAGTGACTTTATGTGAAGGTACCGCTACTGAGATGCCATAGTACCTACCAAGAAGACGAGCACACATGGACACTCAATTTAGGTCCCAATTGTCTCCAAATCTGAAAACATGAAGTTTAAAAACGTGAGTATAAAACTTAGTGAGTGACCATAAATAAGGAGAACTTGGAAATAATGATGCAATTGTTTCAAAAACAATGCAATTGATTTAATTTCTCACTAAAAACCCCTCATCTCAAACTTTGATTAATAACCTCATAGTGTTGAAAAAACCCATAATCAATCCATGAAGTTAAATGGATGAAAAATATGTCAAAATCAAGCAAGGTAGCAAGCATGACAGCAAGTTTCTCGCTGTAGCAAGAAACATTCTTGATTTGCATATCTTTTGGTTTTTCAAGTATATCTCTCACTACAAAAGTTCAATTGACATTATTTTTGGACCATTAGAAAGCTAAGAGACTGGGATACAATGTTTGTGTTTACCACTTTGCCCAGTTCTAAACAGAATGTGGTCAAAATCATTATCAAAGTGAAAGTACTGCACTAGGATTTTGGAACCACTAGAGAGTTTCTCGCTGTAGCGAGAATGCATTTTCGCTGCAACAAGATTTAGGGCAGATGACAATTAAGGGATTTTCACATGCCACAAAATCCATTCCTACCATATTGCACATCAAAGTGATCACATTGACAATAATCAAGTTTCTCATTATTCATTTCAATCACATATTACAATCATAAACTTTCTATGACATATACATATATAAACATATATAAACACGTACACCACCCCGCTTCATTCATCGTCATGTGCACTCCATACTCGCACATTCTATCACCATCATGTGTGCACTCCCTACTCGCACACTTCGACATCATCATGTGTGAACTCCTTACTCACACACTTCAACATCATCACACAACATTATTTATCAATGCACAACATATATTCATATATATACATACCAACATAATATAGGAGCACATGGATTCATCCTTTTACACATTTCATATTTTCACAACATCAAAACATTTTATCGAGGGCTTGTTCCCATGCATAATTTAATGAAAAGCCAAGTAAAATCGTTTAAATGCTTAATCCCAACACATATGTATTTCCCAAAAACACTTTAATGTAAGTTCACTCACCGATATTTGTTGAATCTTTAATTGACTCTAACTTCGATTATTGCTTCAAACGGACATGTGAGGCCTTGTTGGAACCTATCACACACAATATAACCATAAAAAATATAATAGACCATGATTCTAATTATTAGCCATCTTTAACCACATAAAATCAACCCTAGCTCATCTCTCACCTTGGTGGACTTATAGTTGAACTCTTTTTCAAGAGTTTTCAAGCTACTGTGGCAAGTCTCTCTTTCTCTCTCTAAAACTTTCAACTAGTGAGAGAAAGTGTTGAACAAAGACTTTTTAAGGGTTTTAAGGTGAGAGAGTGAAAGAGCACAAAAGGTTCTATGAAAAAGTGCTCAAAAGCATGAAAATTGAAGCTAGAGAGAAAGAGAGTTATGGAAGCTTTAAGGGAGGCTTCCATAGAAGATGAAGAAACATGAGATGGGAGGAAGAAGAACAAAAAGCTACTGGAAAAATAAGGAAGCTGCTGAACAAATGAGATATTTATAGCCTAAGCTTATATAAACTTCACTTAAATTACGAAAATGACCTTAACAGGTTGTCTTTGTCTTCCTCCAATCCTTTATGCAATCTTTGTACTCTTTTGACACTGAGATAAAGTCCATAATAGTCTAGAAATACTCGAGTTCACAAAAACTTAAAAATTTTGACTCGAGATGAAAAATGACCATTTTGCCTCTACCTTGAAAATCATCATTATTTCTATTTCCTTCATCATTTTATCCTTATTTTCATCATTCATTTATGTTTTAGGCCTACTTAGGCCTTAATAACATTAGAAAACCCACTTTTAGGAGCTCACCAGAAAAATGACCAAACTACCCTTGCTCCACATCATAGGGTCTACCTTCGCTACATGTCTAGGAAAGTCGAGGTCTCACATATAAGCATGACCTTATGCCCATAGTTTGGACCCCACTGCAGCAAATTAAGTGCTGACCTTGTGGGAAGGATTATAGAATGTATGACATGAGTTTGGTAGAGCGGAGAGTTTGATACCCTTGTGACTTTGATATTTCATTAATGGCTTCGACACTGGACGGTGATTCTGATATTCTGTCAATGATTTTATCACTAGACGTGTTCGCTATGATGAAATGAATATGTGATAATATCTGGGAAGGATCGCTCTTTTGTATGTGTTATATGGGCAACTTTGATTTGAATGAGCTTCTCGAGATTTGGTTGATCAGTGAATTTGATTGTGATATTACCAGAGTGATATGAGCCTAGATAAGGAGGTTGATTACCATAGTGAAAGATATATCTGGTAAGATAATATTGAGCCTAATTAGGAGAATGAATTTGAATGCCTATGAATGGCTTATGAGCAATCATAACTGATATGCCACGTAGTATATAGAACTACTATGAGTACAAGAATGCTCGAGAATGTTAAGCTAAGGTAATGATTTTCTTGCCATTATGTAGACCCAATGATGTTCCAATCTTAATGTGCCTATGGATGTCGGGCACATGATGGCATGGCTCGAGAATATAACTTGTTTACCTTGCACAAAAACAAAATCATTAGTGGCTTCAATAGCATTGGCGTAAAATTCTCTTACCAGAGGAATAATTGCAACTTCTGGTGAAGCACAAAATTTTTGCCAATGTCGTTAATCAATCATTGGTTGAAGGCCAAGGTGTGTGATCAACGCTAGATCTAATCCTTGCTTTAGAATTGTAGTTTTGTTGATGAGAGAACTAGTGTGTCTGGCCATAGTGTTGGCTGACACAAATAAAGTGTGGTTAAACGAACCACTAAAACTTGCTCTTGCTCGTTTGGGTGCCATTATCAAATTTCCTACAATTAATCCCAACCAAAAGAAAAGAAAATAACCCACAAAACACAATAAAACACCAACAAAATAAGCTTTTATTTCCTCAAATAATAAGAAATTAATGCCTAAATTATCAAGAAAAATTACGACAATTAATTCTTCTAATTTATCTTAACAAACTACTCAACAAGTAGGCGTAACATAAATCTCATGTGTCAACTTACCCACATTCTCAATTTCAACAAACCCAATACTTTTAAAGCATGAATCAAGCCAATCTACCACAACCCAATAATAACCAAGCATAATATCTCAATAACAATCAATTTCCATTACAAATTTTCAACAAAACAAACAATGTGAAACAACCAATCAATAGTCTTATAATATGAAAAATATTATAGAAAAATTGACAACTTTAAATCTTGAGTAAAAAGGTTGAAGGGAAGATTTGATGGAGGTTTGTTTTTTTATGTTTTTGATGAGTATTGGTGAGAATGATGAAGAGAGAAGAGTGGATGAGAGATGGAAATTTTTGGGGAAGAGAAGTTGAGAGAAAAGTGCAAAAAATTTGAAAAAGAAGAGGGTTTTAGTGCTGATTAGGATAGGAATGGAGTTTAAATAGGGGAGGGAATTTTGGGCTTAGGGTGAGTGCTGGGCTACCAATTTTTAGTAATGCATAAGTGGGTGGCTGAGGTCTACACCTAAGAGCGATGTGACCCCCGTTCATCATCTTCGTGAGGTCGTAACCTGACTTTGTGGTTGACATAGCCTGTATTGTAGGGTGTTTACTAAGCTGCAGCCTCCCCTTAGGGATGCAATGACCCTAATGGTTTATTTTTTTTTATTTCAAAAGGGGCATGGGGTTCAGGGAGGCTACGACCTCCCCTAATGGGATCTATGGCCCACCTCTTTTTTTTGGGGGCTTACATGTTCCTGCAAAATAAATGAAATTCATTAATAAATTTTCCATAATGAAAATAAATAAATGAAAAAAAATTAAATTAAGTAAATTAAGTGAGAATGCTTGGGTTGCCTCCCAAGAAGTGCTTGATTATCTTTGACTAAAATTGCATCGATAAATGTGATTGAGGACTTTTGATGATCGAAATCACCACCCTAATACTACTTTAGTCATTGCCTATTCACCTTAAATCTTGTTTTATCATCAACCACCTCCACTGCTCCATGAGGATTTACTTTTATAACAACGAAAGGTCCAGATGTGACACCTAGTACCCTCTTATTGTGAAACCTCGACCTTCATAGACCCGTAACTAGAAGTAGATGCGATAATACGAACAAAGGGTAATTTCATCATTTCTCATGGTGAGCTCTTGGAAGTAGTTTTCTAATGTTATTAAGGTCTAAGTAAGCCTAAGGAATGAATGAATGATGGTAAAATAAATGAAGAAGATGGAAACATTGATCATTTTCATAGTAGGGGTAAAAATGGTCATTTTGCATCTCAAGTCTAAATTTTTACATTTTCGTGAACCCGAGCATTTTTATACTATTATGGACTTTGTGTTAGTGTCAAAAGAGTAAAAAGGTTGCACAAAGGATGGGAGGAAGAGCAAGCCACCATGATAAAGGCATTTTGGTAAATTAAGTGAAATTTGGATTAACTTGAAGCATAAATATCTAAGTTCCAGCAACTTCCAGCAGTTTCTTCTTCTTTATCCCATTTTTACTCTCTATTTCACGTTTTTCTTCATTCTCCATGGGAGGAAACCTTGAATCCTCCATAAATCTCTCACAAAAAATCCAAGTTTCATGCTTTTGCCCACTCCTTCATAAGGTTTTTCATGCTTTTCCACTTTTACACCTCAACAGCCTTCAAAAGTCCTTTTTTAGTACATTCACTCACTAGTTGAATGTGTAGAGAGAGAAAGAGTGATTTCTCTTATTAGCTTGAAGAATTTTGAAAGAGAATTCAACTACAAAGACCATCAAGGTGAGTATGAGTTAGGTTTAATCTCTTTAGTTGTTGATAATATCTAGTAATTAGATTTGTGAGTGTTTCATTATTGAGGTTGTTTATTCAATTTTAGTGTGACTAGAGTAGTGCAAATAATAGCCATTTAATAGTAGTTGGAAGCTCGTTTAGGAAAGACTTTTGGAATGGTATTAATGCCAAGTTGGGTTGATGGCAATGTTGTTGTGTGTGATAGGTTCAAACGAAACCCCACATCTCCATTCGAAACATTAGTCAAAGTTAGAGCCCACCAAAACAGCAATAAAGACTGGTGAGTGAACTTGCACTAAAATGCTTTGGGTAGATGCATATACGTTTGAACGAATCATCTGAATTGTTTAAATTGTCTTTTCTTCAAAATGCATACGGGAACAAGCCTTTGACGAAACGTTTTTGCGTTGTGAAATGTGATTGCAATGAATTTGCGAAATCCCTTTATATGTTGATATGTATACGTATTGTATATTGGTAGATAATATTGTGTAATGAATATAACCGTGTGAGTGCCCGATGTGGGGGATGCATGTGCCGGTGACGATAGGGTGTGGGAATGTGGAGGATGACATTATTCTGCGCGATGTGGGGGTTGCACACAATGGCATTAGTTGTGCACGATGTGGGGGTGCACTTGATGACTCCAGCTATGTGCACGATGTAGGGGTTGCACATAAGCTAGGTGAAGTGGCGGTGATGATGTATGTGTATATATATATATGTTATAGAAAGTTTATGAAAATATTTGTGATTGGGTTGTATGTTGGCATTGTTAATTTCTCCCAAATTACTTTTCATTTCAGCAAGAAAATGGCTTTTGATTTAACAAGACCCCTTTAACTAAACTGCTCTATTTCTCACTACAGCGAGATTCATTTTTGCTGTAGCGAGAAACTCTTGGGTAGGCAGCCTTGATCCATGCTCTGAATTTCATTGCAGCGAGAATGGATTCTCGCTGCAACGAGAAAGTCTCGGATGGTTTCAAAATTCTGGTGCTGTGCTTTCACTTTGACAAAGATTTTGACCACCTTTCGATCAGAACTAGGCAAAGTGGTAAACATAAAGGTTGTAGCCCAGCATTTTATCTTTCTAATGACCTAAAAATGATGTCAATTGGACTTCTGTAGTGGGAGATACCCTTGAAAAACCGAAACATATGCAAACTAAAAATGGACTCTCGCTGCAGCGAGAAAACTCGCTGTTTGCTTGTCTTGCTTGGTCATTGCTGAAATTGTCATTGCTAAAATTTTCATTCTATTCAACTTCATGGTTTATCATGGATATTGCAAAATTAAGGGATTAAACACTCAAAGTTTGAAATGAGGGGTTTTAACCAAAAGTTTGACTAAATTGCATGGTTTTATTGGAAGTGCATCATGTTTTCTAAAACATTCCTTATCGTTGCTTGTTCCCTTCCTATGTTCACTCACTGGGTTTATACTCATTCTTTTCAAATTCATGTTTTAGTTTTCAGGTTCGTAGATAGTTGGATCTCAAGTGGAGGCATTTCCCCCTATTCACCTTACAGAAGGTTTGCCAAAACACTCCATGATAGTATTCACACCAGAGTCACTCTGCTGATAGTCAAGGTCTTTTGTATAAGTATATCTTTATTTAAATGTAATCCAATGGATTTGTTGTAAACATCGAATGCTTGGTTTACATGATAGTGTTGCCACAGGTTGGCAAATGGTATTATCATTTTGTGAATGGTATTGTTCAGTTATCATGACTTATTTTCGAAAGGAAATTATTTTTGAAAACAATGAATTAAGAACTTTAGAGGTAAAAGAGAGACAAAGGTCTAACGAACAAGTTTATATAGAAAGGCTTGCTTGGGCTTAGTGGGCCATGCTTATTAGGTTCTTGCGCCAGTCATGGCTCGAAAATTGGGCTGTGACACCAGACCAACGAGACTTCAGCTTTCTAGGAAATAATCTCAAACGAGAATTATATAGGAGAACATGTTGGCCAAGCTCAAAGCCTCTCTTTATGATTTTCTAATGGTGCCATCTTTTCGTCTTCTCTTTGTAGATTTTTGCATTCTCATATGCTTCTAGACGAAATTCATCCATCTTAAAGAGTTGCAAAAGATGCTTTTCTCTAGCTACTTGAAGGTCAAAATTTAGTTTTTTAATTGCTCTATGTGCCCCGTGTTTAAGTTCAACTAGAAGTTGACAAGCTTGACCAAATAGCAATAAAAAAGAAGACATCCCGATTGGAGTTTTATATGAGTCCTATAAGCTCACAAAGCATCATCCGATTTTTTTGACCAATCTTTTTTAGAAAGACAAACAATCTTCTCCAAAATTCTTTTAATTTCTCTGTTTGAAACTTCAGCTTGGCCACTAGTTTGAGGATGATAAGCAATGGTTATTTTATGTTAAACCCAATATTTGGAAAAAAGTGCCTTAAACTTTTTATTGCAAAGTGAGATCTTTCATCACTAATTATGGCTTGAGGTCTACCAAAACGTGTGAAGATGTTCTTGTTTAAGAAGTCTATAATTACCTTCGAGTCATTCCTTGGCAATGCAACAGCTTTAACCCATTTAGAAACATGATCAACAGCAACCAAGATGTATTCATTATTGAAGGATGGAATAAATGGACCCATGAAATCAATTCCCCACACATCAAAAATTTCAATCTTCATTTCTTTCCTTGGAGCTATCTTCATTATTCCTTTTTTTTTATTCTCCAAGCTTGTTCTTTTCATTCTCTTCTTAATTTCAACTACATCATCATCATCAAGCACTACCTTTCTTGTTGTGGCATTAGTCTTACAAAAAACAACATGAATAGACTCTTTTATAACTAAAGATCTTTTGTTAAACACTTTATAGACATTAAAATTTAGTCCATAATCTAAGAAAATAACTTCATCACTCTTAGCATCAAATTTTCCCAAGGTGTGTTTTTCGTTGTTTAAAATAGAGCATTGTTCTTCCCATTTCTTTTAAAGTTATATTTTTCCTTTCAATCACTCCATTTGTTGTGGAGTTCTAAGCACTGAAAATGTAACACCCCGTGGCCTGAAACGGTAGTTAATACAACTTTAAGGACAAGATTACCAATTAAGGTCAATTAAGGAGTTTAGGAGTGGTGAAAAAGGAAAAGAATATTTTAGAATAAAATATTTCATGCATAATAAAATAATAATATTTTATTAATAAAATATTATTAAAAAATATTTAAATATTTCTATCGTGGGTGATGAACAAACTCACATAATTTATGCGTTGAACCCAAGTGGGGGAGTTATAATACAATTTTGTTGATTTGATGAATAAAATATTATTTTATTCATTCTAGGCTATTATTTTAATAAGTGAAATTTTAGTGATATAAGTATCACTAAAAGTATATGTGAGTTTGGAAGAATGGAGACATGGAGAATTAATTGAGAAAATAAGGATATGTGGAGTAATGAAATGTGCATGTGAATTTACTATTACATGCAAATTATTGCATGCAAAAAGGAGAAAGTTAGTGGAGAACATATGAGACCCCCACCATGTGAAGTAAAAAGAAGAATAGGAATAAATCCTATTGCATGTAAAAAGATTAGTGTATTAGGTGGCCAAATGAGGAAAGAAAAATATGGCATGCATATGTCTTGAATAGTTTAATGAATAACCAAATAAAATATAAAGTAAAGGTTGTGCATGAAATGTGATTGGCTGACAAGGTGGTGGGTGAAATAAAGAATGAAGAGAGAAAATGATGAGGTAGTGAGTGTGGCGGATAGAATGAGTGAATGGAGGTGGATATTGGACCAATGAATAGAGGAAAAAATTGGTGCATGAAAGATGTGTGGGTGACAAATTGATCTAATGAGAGATAAGGAATAAAAGAAGAAAAAAAAGTGAGGAAAGACTTGGGAAACTCGTGCCTTTGAGAGGAAAAAGACAAAGAATCAATTTTGAAAGCTTCACCTGAGAAGAAAAAAGAAAGAAGAAAAGCTAAGAGGAGGTTTGGCCTTGGAGAAGTAGGAGAAAACTAAGAGGTTTTCTTCCATCCACCATTGTTGAAGTTTAATGGAAAAGTGGTTGTTTGGCTTAGTGATTCAAGGGTAAGAAAGGTAAAAGCTATCATTTTGCTTGAATGCATGCCTTGTGAACTAGTTGTTATGTGAGATTATGCTTGTGGTAGCAAAGATCTTCAAGGATTCAAAGAATCGAATGCATGCATGTGGGTTAATCTTAGAAGTATGGTGGTTTAAAGAAAGACAAATGATGGACAAGTATTTTTAACCTTGAGATCATAAGTGGAAAGGAAAAATGAAATGTGTATTGATTATTTGTGCTTATGGCAGCAATGGTGACCGAGGATGTGAGGAGTTATTGAGTTGCATGTGGAATTTAAGGTAAAATCGGAAGGTAAGCATGCAATGTAAGTATGCTATGTTATATTGAATTTGGTTGTTGGCTCCATTAGTTTTTGATGATAATAAAACATTCCCATTTATTTGTGTCTAATACCTTTACTTGAGTGTGCAAGAAATTAATATATGAATTTAATTTCTTGACTCTTCAAAGAGTATTTTTCAAAGAAAAAGAGAGATAAAATCATCAAGATGTAACTAAATAACAGGGAGGAAGCTTATTGGTGAAACAAGGAGAAACATTGGTTGACCAAATTTCAAATTGGAGAAATGACGGGCTGAAGAGTTTAAGAAATAGAATGAATTTAGTCAACCAAGTCAGTCAACTAAGTACTCTCTGCCATAATCTGCAAACCAGAAACAAAACCAACTTAGTCAACCAAGTCAGTCAATTAAGAGCTCTCTGTCTGTAAATTGAACTAGAGCATTATAAGACAGATTAATGGCTAGAACTCATCCTTAACTATTTCCAATGGATATAAACTACCAAACTGCCATTCAGAGTTGCATCTCCAATTATAAAAGAGTCTTCCAACAATAAGAAATAAGTTTTTTGAAGCCTTGAATGAGATTTGAGCTATAGAAAGTAGAAAAAACCAGAAAAGCTTCACTGCACCTTACTACACTTAACACCAATCTTTGTAATAGAGTTCAACACCTCATCTTGTACCATCTAGATCAAGTAAGTGATCATAGGTACTTCTTTATTACTTCTCTTGTATTCTTAGAGTGAGGGAGTCACTCTAAGGAGTTGTTCAAGCTTGGGATAGCTTGATTGTTAAAGGTTGTGGTTGAGCCTTGGAAAACCACATTGGGTTTTAGTTGAACCCGTGAAAAACTAGTGTAAAAGGTTTTTAAGTGAGCCTGGTAAAAGCCATTGTAAAGCTTGGTGAAGGCTTGTGAATTTCACCGATCCATAGTGGATTTGTGGGAAAATCCTTGGTTGGATAATCAAGGTAGTGGATGTAGGTCTTGGACCTAACCACTCTAAATTGCTGTGCATTTTATACTCTGTTTTTGTTTTCTTAAGTTCTAGAAATTAGTTTCCAATCTTGTCAAGAGCCAAATTGTGCTATTCACCCCCTTTTAGCACATATTATAAGGACCAACAATTGGTATTAGAGCTAGTTCCCTGTTTTTAAGGCTTAACATCCTTAGGGAATATCCAAATGACTTAACAAAAAACCATAGTTGCTAAGGGACAATCAACAAACAGACCACCTCTGTTTGATGGCTCTAATTACCCTTATTAGAGCACTAGAATGGTAATCTATATTAGGGCTATAGATTATGAAATGTGGGATGTCATAACTGATGGATTCTTTATGCCCTCAACCTTGAATGTAGTGACAAATGAGTTGATGCCCAAGCCAAGGTCTGATGGACTGAGGCTGAAACTAAGAAAGTTCAAATAAACTTTAAGGCCATCAACACATTACATTGTGCCTTGACCCCCATTGAATTAAACAAGGTCTCAAGCTATACAACAGCTAAACAAGTGTGGGAAAAACTTAGAATAATCCATGAAGGGACTTCTCAAGTGAAGGAGTCTAAAATTGTTTTCTTAACACATAGTTATGAAATGTTCAAAATGGAGCCTGGTGAAGACATCACCAGCATGTTTGATAGGTTTATAAACAGTACAAATAAATTAAGTCAGCTAGGCAAGCCTATCCCTGAACATGAATTAGTTAAGAGACTGCTTAGATGCCTACCAAAATCTTGGAAACCAAAAGTGACTGCCATTAAAGAGGCTAAAAATCTGAACATCATCACTCTCGATGAGATTTGTCGTTCTCTTCTAACTCATGAGCTGGAGCTTAAGGAAGAAGAAGAAGAAGACTGAAGGGAAGCAAAGGAAAAGAAAAAGAGCATTGCACTTAAAGCCAGCATCCTTGAAGAAGAGCTAAAAGAGCTTTCTTGTGATGATGATGAAGAATTAGCTCTAGTTGCAAGAAAATTCAGAAAACTAATGAGTAGAAGAAATTGAAGGCTAACTAGAAGATGTTTCAGGAAAGACCAAGGTGCATCACGGAAATTGAGGAACAAAAATGACTCCAACAAAAAAGAGGAGATGATCTGCTATGAATGCAAGAAACCTGGTCACTTCAAGTCCAAATGTCCATCGCTGAAAGATGAAACCCCTAAGAAAAATAAGAAATCCAAGAAAGCAATGGTGGTTGCTGCATGGTCGAACAATGACACATCAAGCTCTAAAACTAATGATGAAAAATCTGAGAAAAGAGCAAACATCTGTTTAATGGCACAAGAGGATGAAACAAAGGTACCTTCTTCCCCCTACATTAATTCTTATGATGATTTACAGGATAAGTATGAGTGCCTTTATGATAAATTTGAAAAGCTTTTTTCAAAATACAAATCATTAAAGAAAAAGGTTGCACTTCTTGAAAATGATTTGGAACAAATCAAACAAGAGTTTACTTATATTTTTGAGCAAAGAAATATTTTGCAAATTGAGTTAGAACACTCAAAAACAAACTTCGAGGTTTTAAAACAAAAGCTGAAAAACAAGTATGAAGCTTTCCAAATAACTCTTGATGAAAATACAGCTCTTAAATGTTTGCAAAATGAATTGTCAAAAAGATATGTATACCATAATAAAAATTCAACTAAAGCATTACCTAGATGTTATAATTGTGGTAAACATGGTCATTTATCATATGTGTGTTTTAAGAAAAGAATAGTGTAGAAAGTTAAGAAAATTTGGGTTCTGAAGGGATCCTTTGTTGCAACTAACACTCAAGGACCCAACAAAGTATGGGTACCTATAAAGAAAAACTAAAATTCTGTTTTGTAGGTTAAGTTGGATTTAAAGGAGACATGCTCAAAAGCTCAACTCAAGAAGAAACAGCCTTGGTACTTGGACAGTGGCTGTTCACGGCACATGACAGGACATGAAATGCTACTTTCTCAACTGGATAAGAGAAAGGGAGGAACCGTATCCTTTGGAGATGATTCGAAAGGAAAAATTCATGGTATAGGTACGGTTGGTAAGAATTCCCAAACTCAAATTAGTCATGTGTTGTTGGTTAAAGGCTTAAAGCATACTTTACTAAGTATTAGTCAATTATGTGATAAAGGATTTAGAGTGTGCTTTGATTCAACTAAGTGTGAAGTGATAGATATGAGCACAAATAAAATCTCATTTATAGGAAATAGATTGAAGAATATGTATGTAATTTTTCTTGAAGATCTTGAAGTAAATAGTGAAGTATGTCTTGTTGCAAATGCTGAAAATGATAGTTTGTTATGGCATAGGAGATTAGGACATGTGAGCATGCATACTATGTCAAAATTAATTAAGAAGAATCTTGTCATTGGACTGCCTGAGTTAAAATTTGAAAATGATAGGATATGTGATGCTTGCCAACTAGGAAAACAAGTTAGGACATCCTTCAAGTCTAAGAAAATTGTGTCAACATCTAGACCTCTTGAATTGCTTCATATTGATCTATTTGGTCCAATAAGCACAAATAGCTTAGGAAGAAAATCTTATGGCTTTGTTATAGTTGATGACTATTCTAGATATACTTGGGTGTATTTTCTTGCTCATAAGAATGATGCTCTACATGCATTCTTAAGTCATTGTAAGAAAGTAAAAAATGAAAAAGGACTAGCCATAGTTAGCATAAGGAGTGATCATGGAGGAGAATTTGGAAATGATGAGTTTGAAAAGTTTTGCAATGAAAAGTGGTTGGATCACAATTTTTCTGCACCTAGAACACCCCAGCAAAATGGAGTTGTAGAGTAGAAAAACCGAACCTTGAAAGAAATGGCTAGGACCATGCTATATGAGAACAACCTACCTAAATATCTTTGGGCTGAGGCAGTAAATACAATAACTTATATTCTTAATAGAGTCTCAATAAGGCCCTTGATTTCAAAATCTCCATATGAACTTTATAAAGGTAGGAATCCAAATATTTCTCACCTTAGGAGTTTTTGTTGTAAATGCTTTGTATTGAACAATGGAAAACAGCCCCTAGGGAAGTTTGATGCAAAGAGTGATGAAGCAATACTTTTAGGATATGTTTTAAACTCAATGGCCTATAGAGTTTTTAACAAAAAGACCTTGATTGTTGAAGAATCAATTCATGTAGTTTTTGATGAGTCAAATGCATTGCAAAAAGAAGTTCATGATGATGATGATGATGATGATGTAGAAGTCCTAGAAAAACAAATGGAAGAAATAAGCTTAGAAAACAACAAAAATAATGAAGAAAGCTCACCTAGAAGAGAAGATGAAACTCCACCTCTAGAAGATCTGCAAAGAGCAAAAAATCAGCATGATGATCTACCAAGGAGTTGGAGATTTGTGAGAGATCACCCATAAGACCAAATAATTGGTGAGATTTCTCAAGGAGTTAAAACTAGGAAAACAACTAGAGAAACTTGTGAGTTTTCAGCTTTTATATCTCAAATTGAACCTAAAAACTTTGAAGAAGCTGAAAAAGAGGAAAGTTGGATAATGGCCATGCAAGAAGAACTTGATCAATTCACAAGGAGTCATGTATGGTCATTGGTACCTAGACCTTCAAATCACCTTATTGTTGGTACAAAATGGGTGTTCAAAAATAAGGTAGATGAACAAGGAAATGTAGTTAGAAATAAATCTAGGTTGGTAGCAAAAGGATACAACCAAGAAGAAGGAATAGATTATGATGAAACTTTTGCTCTGGTTGCTAGGATTGAAGCTATAAGGTTATTGCTAGCTTTTGCATATTTCATGAATTTTAAATTGTTCCAAATGGATGTCAAAAGTGCATTCTTAAATGGATTAATTTAAGAGGAAGTATATGTAGAACAACCACCAGGTTTTGAAGACTTTGAAAAATTTGATCATGTTTTCAAACTTCATAAAGCCTTGTATGGATTGAAACAAGGTCCTAGAGCTTGGTATGAAAGGCTCTCAAAATTTCTAGTTGAGAAAGGGTATTATAGAGGCAGCATCGATACTACATTGTTCATTAAGAGATATCTAAATGATTTAATTGTTGTGCAAATATATGTGGATGATATTGTATTTGGTGCAACTAATGAAGCTTTATGCAAGAACTTTGCAAAGGAAATGCAAGGTGAATTTGAGATGAGCATGATGGGAGAGTTGAAGTACTTCCTTGGTCTTCAAATCAAACAAAGTGAGGAAGGAATCTTCATTAACCAAGAAAGATATACTTATGATATGCTTAAGAAATTCGATATGCTAAAGCTAAAATCAATTTCCACACCAATGAGTCCATCTACCAAACTCGACTTAGATGAAAAAGGTAAGGATGTAGCTCAAAAGCTCTATAGAGGTACGATCAGCTCTCTTCTCTACTTAACAGCAAGTAAACCAGATATTCAGTTTTGTGTGTGCTTGTGTGCTAGATTTCAGTCACAGCCTAAAAAATCACACCTAACAGCTGTTAAGAGAATTTTTAGATACCTCATAGACACTCAAGAACTAGGAATATGGTACTCTAGAAACTCAACTCTGAACTTAGTTGGATATTCAGATGCTGACTTTGCTGGTAGCAGAACTGATAGGAAAATCACTAGTGGAACATGCCAATTTTTAAAAAGGATGCTTGTGTCTTGGTCAAGCAAAAAGCAGAACTTAGTGGCACTGTCTACAACAGAGGCTGAATATGTATCATTAGGTAGCTACTGTGCACAAATCCTTTGGATCAAGCAACAATTAAAAGACTATGGAATAACTATGCATAATGTACCGATATACTATGATAATACAAGTGCAATCAATATATCAAAAAATCCTGTGCAGCACTCTAGGACAAAGCACATTGAAATTAGACACCATTTTATTAGATACCATGTGATGAAAAATGATATTAAGATAGAATTTGTGAATACCTTTGTGGCATCCCCCTCGAGGGTGGCAGCTAGAATGGTTAAAGGCGTTCCCTTCGGGGGGAGCAAAAGGTCTGGTGTTCGAATCTTGCAGGATAGAACGCAAGGTTCATGTGCCTGAACTGCTGTAGTGGGGCACAGAGAATAAAGCCAGACATAACAATACCTTGGAGTGGGCCCTCGAGAGGGATGCCACAACCTTACATCAATTAGCAGATATTTTTACCAAACCTCTAAGTGAAGATAAATTCTGTGAGATTAGAAGAAATTTAGGGATGATTAGTGTGAAGGAATTATAAGAAAACCTTTGGCTTTCTCATAAGAAACAGAATGCTTTCAGTCGACTAAGGATTTCTCAGTCAATTAAGAGTGGTCTGACAGTCTTAAATAATAAGACTTAGTAAGTATAGAGAAAGAAGAGTGAAATGTGGTAAAAATATGTGTTTACTGGGTGCAAAAAGAATGAAGAAAAATTGTCAAGGGTAAATTACCAAATTTTAGAGGGAAGTTTGAAATTATTAAGAAATAAAATAGGGCAATACTTAAAGGAAAATGATCAGTTTTTCTTTGCAATAACTACAGACTACCTCTCCTCTTCTCTCCCCTGAAACCCACTGCTCTAGAAACAAAAACCTAAATCTCACTGGTTACCTCTGAAACCGACTCAAACCCTCAGAAATTTCTGCAACCAACATGGCTAAAACATCTCAGAGCAAAGAGATATTAGAAAAGAAGAAAGGGAAAAGGCCAATGGAGGAAGAAAAAGGAAATGAAAGTGTGAAGAAGAAACTAAAAATCATGCCTGGTTCAGTGAAAGATATATCCGAGAAGCTTAGAGAAAAGAAGCAGAAAACTGGCCAGAAGAAAAAAATAGAGCCCTCACTCCACAAAGGTACTAGTTCTTCTTCTTCAAAATTTAGGAATAAGTTGCATGAGTATAGATTCAAAAATATCGAGAATATACCAATCTCTTGTGGAAAATTCATTAACTAAAAAAGTTTTAAGGAAAATGTAGAAATCTAGACCAGTCTATCTGAGTACTTTGATGAACTAAAATTAAAAGGGTATAACACCTTTAAGATTACATCTTATAATCCAAGTCTGGTCAAAGAATTTTATTTTGGAATTGCGTTGAAAGGAAAGGAATTAACAGATTCTGATGACTATGTAGAAGATGGTTTGAATGTTTATCTAAATGGAAAAAAGTTCGTTATGACTGCTGAGGATTTAGGGAACTTGCTGAAATAGAGTATGAAGAAAGTGAATTTGAACTACCTGAAAAATATGATCCGTCCTCATTATGAAAAAAGTGAAAAATATGATCCGTCCTCACTGGAAAGAAAGAAAAATACTCTTCGAAAAGTAATTCTGGTTTGATAACTAGCCCTCAGATCAGAATTCTACACTATTTCATAACAACAAATATACAAGGTAGAAGTGGAAGCCTTAGCTACATCAGCCTCCAAGACCTTTGGCTAATGGAGCATGCTTTCAATGGAGTGTCTCTGAATTTGGGAAGATTTATGATTGAGAAAATAAGAAGTGCCTGCAGACTTGATAAGGTAAATCTGCCATATGGGAATATGGTTACATCCTTTGTGCAAAAAAAAAGGAATATGGGCAAAAAGGTATGATATGGACCTGGTAAAAACCAGAGATCAAGCTATTCAATATGGCAGCTTGGTCAAAATGGGTTATGTGCTCGATGGAGAAAAGTTTATTAAGATCTTTAAAACTGGCCCAATAAAAGATCACAGTCTGCCTGCTCAACCTGAAGAAGCTCCTTCTAGATTTTCGAATTAGATGATTTTTAATTTGCTTATGAGGATTGATGGTAAGTTGACTGACTAAGGAGTGAAGCTATAGAAAATGGAAGATAAAATCATTGAGTTAGAAAACAAGCTGTAGGAAAAGGAAAACATGCCATTTGAACCTGTGGCTGCAGTTAGTTCTGCCACATCCAACACTACACTTGTACAACAAGATGCTGAAAGTTCAACTAAGTCAACAGAAAAACCAGCTTCCCATGTTGGAAGTTCTAGCATTTAGGCTGAAAGTTCCACCCAAAAATCTACTAGTCCTGCTCTGCAGACTGAAGACTCACACCAAGGGGTTGATCATCCAGCCAAGACAACCTCCCTTGAACCTCAAAGCAAAAATGATTCAGAAACAGAGAAACACCAAGCCTCTCCTCCAAACTCAGAGGAAGTCTCCATCATGGATATCTTCCACCAAATGGTTAAGGAGGGAGAAGTTGAAAAAGACACTGCCAGGACAGAAACTCAAAAGGCAAGTGAAGGTGTAGAAAAAAAAAAGAAATCTACATCAACTGCTAGAGTAAAGACAAAAGCAGGGAAAGCCAAAGCCATTGTAGCACCACCAATTGAAGCAAAACTGTCAACCAAAAGCGGGAAGACTATGGCCACCAAGACAGCTTTTCTCAAAAGAAGAAAGTCTTCCAGGTTAGTAGAGAAATCCAGACCAGTTTCAACCTCCTATCCAATCCTTGTCTCAAACAAGTCATCCCCAAAACCTTCTCGAAGACAGCCATCACCTCTCTAAGAGCCCTCTCCGTTTCCTCTCAACCCTTTCTACAGCACTGAATCCTTACCGTCTGACACATCAGTTGAATAGAAGCCCCTCTCTTTGATGTTGACAAAAAGGGGGAGTAGAATAGAATGGGTGTAGGAACCAAGAACCAAAAGAATAGAATTATTTAAAAAAATGTTAGGGTTGAGGAACCAGGAAGGAACCTAGGAAAGGAAATAAGACAGAATCAAAGATGAATGAACTTACAAAAATAGAAGATAGGAAGCAAAAATAGTCCACGGGTAGTTTCGAAATACTTGTTGGTTAACTGTTATTTGTGCCATGGTGGCACTTGAACACTTGGTTTTAATCTTGTTATCTATATGGTTGTTTAACAAATGGATGCTGATGTGATTATGATGCTTGACTGCTAGAAATTGAAATATGCTATCCTTAGTATTTTTACTGTTGTTGACAAAATCTGCTACTGCATTGATATTGAATTATATGCTGATAATTGATTTTTTTGTTATTGTGGTATTGTGAATAATTTTCCGTTTGAAAATAGATATAGATGGTGTATATAACATATCAATTGAAACATGAATAATGTATACAAAGTCTGAAATCAATAAGCTGATTGACAGTTGCTAGAATAGTGATTAAAATCTTTCAACATTTAAAGCTGAAAGATTAATGATAATCTGCTAATACTTACATGCTGCAAATCACTCGATGTTGCTGAACGTATATATACTCTAAATATACAATATCATTTTCTATATAATGAGAATAAAACTGGCTGAAACAAAATATGCACACACTAAGGGATAGCTTATACTTAGGGGGAGCAATCCTCATTTCTTGCAGAAAACTAAAAAGAATTTAAAATGACACTATGCTGTTAATCAAGGAGTGTTTTGTCATCATCAAAAAGGGAGAGATTGTTGGCTCCATTAGTTTTTGATGATAATAAAACATTCCCATTTATTTGTGTCTAATACCTTTGCTTGAGTGTGCAGAAAATTAATATGTAAAATTAATTTCTTGACTCTTCAAAGAGTATTTTTGAAAGAAAAAGAGGGATAAAATCATCAAGATGTAACTAAATAACAAGGAGGAAGCTTATTGGTGAAACAAGGAAGAACATTGGTTGATCAAATTTCAAATTGGAGAAATAACGGGCTGAAGAGTTTAAGAAACAGAATCAATTTAGTCAACCAAGTCAGTCGACTAAGTACTCTCTGCCAGAATCTACAAACCAGAAACAGAACAAACTTAGTCAACCAAGTCAATCGACTAAGAGCTCTCTGTCTGCAAATTGAACTAAAGACTACAAGACAGATTAACAGCTATAACTCATGCTTAACTGTTTCTAACGGATATAAACTGCCAAACTGCCATCAGAGTTGCATCTCCAAGTATAAAAAAGTCTTCCAACAATAAGAAATAAGTTTTTAGAAGCCTTGAATGAGATTTGAGCTATAGAGAGTAGAAAAAACCAAAAAAGCTTCACTGCACCTTACTGCACTTAAACGTCAATCTTTGTAATAGAGTTCAGCACTTCATCTTGTACCATCTAGATCAAGTAAGTGATCATAGGTACTTTATTACTTCTCTTGTATTCTTAGAATGAGGGAGTCACTCTAAGGGATTGTTCAAGCTTGGGATAGCCTGATTGTTAAAGGTTGTGGTTGAGCCTTGGAAAACCACATTGAGTTTTAGTTGAGCCCGTGAAAAACTAGTGTAAAAGGTGTCACGACCCAAATTCTGGGCCATGACCGGCGCATGGGTCTAATGGACGTAATCCACTAAACCCAAGCAAGCCTATTATTTATCTTACTCATAATTCTATCTATTATCACTAAGTCATATTTCATAACTTTGAATCAAAATAGTTATATACATTGCTAACTCGTACTGGCATTACTCATTTAAAATTTACATTAAGTTCATCTATACATAACAAAATAATACTCGACTTCCAACGAAGGGACTCGGATGAATATACAGCTGCCGAATGCCGAGACACCTACCAAAAGATGGACACAGGTCTATAAGGACACCTCATCCTAATTATCGGCTGCCTCGTGATCTGAAAACATGAATTTGAAAATAGTGAGTATAAACCCAGTGAGTGAACAAAGAAGGGAACAAGCAACAATTAGGGAGAATTTAAAATCATGATGCATTTGTTTCAAAACAATGAAATTTAGTTCATTCCTATTTAAAACTCCTCCAAACTTGAGAGTTTCTCGTTGCAGTGAGCATGAATTTTGCTGCAGCGAAAACGAAGCAACAAGAGAAACATTTTTTCCTCACTCAACAAAAAGCCATCTTGCTAAACTAATAAAATCAACATAAAATTCATGAAAATTCTCAAAGTACAATGTGTCAAATTTCACGTACATTACAACCATAAATCATTGTCCATCAATTTGCTATAACACACATATTTACATATGTGTATATATATATATATATGTATATACCCATCATCATCATCTCACCAACCCATCATCATCATCACCAGCTCATCATCATCATCACCAGCTCATGCGCATTCCCTACTCGCACATGTCTGGGTCATCATCGAGTTATGCGCACTCCCTACTCGCACATAACCAGGTCATCCTCGGCTTATGTGCACTCCCTACTCGCACATAGCCGAGTCAACATAATTACACAATATTATATTCAAGCATATATGCATATCAACATAATGCAGCCATATAGAAATTCATAATAACCACATTTCATAACATAAACCTTTTCTCAAAAGCTTGTTCCCAAGGCATTCATTTTCATGAAAAATTTCATAAAATCATTCAAACACTTTGTTCAAAACAGTCATATTCCCAAAACAATTTTGATAGGCAAACCACTCACAAGTGTCGAAAATCCGGATTTCGGGTGCACTCGGACTAATAGTCCTCAAGCACAATTCCTTTGCCTTTTCCGGACGTCTCACTACCTTGACAAATAACAAAGTCGAGGAATTTACTATATTGTCCCAAAATTGATATAAACTAATTTAAATTACTAATGCTTGATATGTAAATGCAAAAATACATTCGATTACCGCTTAATCGCGGTATCGATTAAATTCGACCGATCACCCGATTAATTGGCGATTGTGTCCAAATCACCTCTAAATTAATTCTTTTTTCCTCTAATACCTTAATTTACCACTTACCATTTAAATAAAGCCAAATTCAGCATTAGAACCCTCACAGTTCCTTATAGAAAAATTTGGTTATTTGGTGCACTAGCACCGAAATTTTTTTCTACATAACCGTTTCACCTTAATTCATCATTTTCCAAGCCATTTTCCTTGGAATAAAAACAATCCCCCATTGATATTTAGCCCTCATGGTTCAACCAACAAGGAACCCAAGACAAATTGAATATTTCTTTTGTGTTTTTGTTCATAACCATGCTTAACTATCTCTAAACACTAACATAGTCTAAAATCAAATTATTCCAACAACAATTCCTCTTCCATAACCATTTTTCAGAATTGAATTCATCATGATAACTCAATATTCAACCATGGAAATCAAGAACAAAAGCATGGGTAAGCTAGGTATCAAGGAGAATTAAAGAAATTTTAACTTACCTAGCTTGTTTCCTTGATTTCTTCACTTTTTCTTTGAATTTTCACTTGGGTTTTCTTGTTTTTCCCTTTGTTCTTCCTTTTTTCTTGTTGCTGGCTGTCTAGGCAGAATATGGTGAGAGAATTGGGGATTTAATGGGCTGATTTCTATAGAAAATAATAAAATAATCAAGCATGCCACGTGTCACATGCTTATTGGCCTAATTTTTAACTTTTTGACTTTTTCTTCTTAATTTTCCACCACAATTATTCTGGTATTTATCCAATCCTACCACATTTAAAATCCCTTGGTCTTGACAAGTGCTGGGGCAAAAAATTTACCGATTTGCCCTCGGGATGAAAAAATTACGATTTTGCCCCTATACTCCGAAATGTACCGAAATCACATTATTTCTACTTTTCAACCTCAAATAACACTAATATTGATCAATATTAACCAAATGGGGCAAAAAATCATTTTTAAAAAATTCTCGTTTAGTCCTCTAGTGACAAAATTATCATTTTGCCCTTGTACTTCAAAAATATCGAGAATCATAATTTTTCACTACTAAACATAATTTTATACTCCAATAATCATAATTATATTTCATATAATTATTCTTGGTCAAATGTGATCAAATCTTGGCTAGAAATCTCCATTTAATCATCAAATGGTAAAATGATCATTTTGTCCCTAATCGATCAATTTTCCTGATGGACTCCAAACTGGACCTTGAACTCCGAATCACTATTCTAAGCCATTCTGTGGGTTTCAAAATTTTCAATTTCCTCTTAGAATTTCTATCTGAACTAGTTCAAGGCTCGATTTAACTTAGTTGTACCACTTGGTACAATACTGTCTTTTAATCGAGCTTGACAGGGTCTCACAAAAGGTTTTTGGCTGAGCTTGGTAAAAGCCATTGTAAAGCTTGGTGAAAGCTTGTGAATTTCACCGGTACATAATGGATTTGTGGGAAAATCCTTGGTTGGATAATCAAGGTAGTGGATATAGGTCTTGGATCGAACCACTCTAAATTGCTGTTCATTTTATACTCTGTTTTTGTTTTCTTAAGTTCTGGAAATTAGTTTTCAATCTTATCAAGAGCCAAATTGTGCTATTCACCCCCCTCTAGCACATATTATAGGGACCAACATTGGTTAGTTGAAAGTTTATGGATTGCATGTTAAATTATTGTGAAAAACAAGGATGAATAATGTGAATTTAGGTTAAAGATTCATTGGTTGTGGTGCTGCCCATATATGTGTACAATTGAATATATACACGGAAGTAGAGATAATGAGAGAGGTCGGCTATAGTGAAGAATTCTTGAAAATAATGAGAACTAAGAATATGGCAAATATAGCAGCAAATATGAGCCGAATTGTGATGACGTTTACTAAATATATTAAGTTTAATTTGCTTCTAGGAAGTGTATGAGTGAGGAAAGATTGGCGTGGCGATGCATCGGAGGAGGTGGCGGGTCACCGGTAAGCAAATATTAGCTAGAGACACACCCAAATCAGTGGTGAAGTAGAATCTCGCCATTGTGAGGTGAGTATGGGGTGTCTATTTCAAAAGTTTCGTAAATTATATAATGAAATACATATAATAAACGTTGCCGGTTTTCTTTAAATGCAATTGTGGGAAGCATAAGTTGTTTGCTCTGGTAAGTGATTTCTAAATTGATTTGCAATTGGATTATGCTCGCATTGTGGATAGCATATGCTAGTAGAAAGCTAGGCACTTGTGAATGCCATGTTTTTAGAAACATTTTGTATATATATAAGCTATATATGTGAAGGGTTTTAGAAACCGGGAAACAAGTTCTTTGCCACAATTTATGTCAAAACGTGCCTTACTTGTTTTGTGATATGCATTCATGAATAAGCTTTATTTTCACCATGCTTTGATTTAATATTTAACCTCATACAAAGGTTGTACATCATGAATTCTTACTAATGGATTTATAACGTTGCCGTGATTTGTTTTTGAAATGGATTTAAAATAAGCTTTTGAAAACCCAATTTAGTTATAAAGGGTTTTGTCAAACCGAGAGATTCGAGAGTAGGTCAAATGTCACATCAAAATAGTGTGACCCTTGCGCAAAAATGAGCTCTACCTAAAGAACCTTTGGGTCTCTAACAAGTTGTTAAACGTGGCTAGCCCACGATCTGTGATATATACATTGCAATGCCACTGGTTGATATACAGGGCTAGGCTACGAGTTGATAAACATGGCTAGGCCACGAGTTGGCATACATGGTTGCGACCACATGATTTCTCCGATGTTGGCCAACAATGTTGAGATTGCCATGGTTGTCAAAATCCGATGGAGGAGGGCCTTTCAGATGTTATTACGTGGAAGTGGGTCCACCAGTTGATTACCTACTCGAGAGTGATATCTCTTTGGGTTTTCAAATATGTATTCTTTCGCATGGTGAGAAATACCGATTCTTTCGCAGGTTCCTTATTTATATGATGGTTTTGTGTTTAATACCTCGAGTATGAGTTTGTTTATATGCTTGTGTATAAGCATCGACATTGTTTGATTTTATGGGAGCGTGTGTGCTTATATTAGTCCAATTTTGAGTAAAGGACATTGATGATTTCGACGGGAGAAATCGTTTACTTGTACTAGTTTAAATATTACTTGAAATGGTTACTTTACATTATAATTCTTTGGTATATATGTAAGGCACAAAGGTTCCGTTTGATTTTAAATGGTTTATATATTCATATGTTTTTAATATTCAAAATTTCTATCTCTGGCTTGTTTCCCATCTACGCCCCGCTCATGGAGTCGATGATCATTGAGTCTATGAGACTCACCCCCTTATCTTCCCCTTTTTACAGATAAGTGATCAGCTCACGTGTATTACCTCAGCACATTTAGACTCGTTGCGAAGTAGGTAATGGCATCTCTTAGACTTCGACTCCGAGTTGTTCCGCTGCATAGAGGTCATGTTTGTGTAGAATGGTTAATTGTATTAAAATTAGTTTATCGAAATTATATCACCGAACAACCTTGATGTCGTGTAATGGATTCTTAGTGTGATGTTTGAATGTATTTTGAAATTTGCTAGATTTTGATATTGATATCTAATTGCCAATTTTAATTAAAGTTTCTTATTTAGTTTAAGTAAACAATCATATTTATACAAGTTGGCAAAATTTTTAATAGTCGTCACAAAGTATAACGTTATAAGGAAATTCGAGTCGTTTAATATACACCTTAAAATGTTCAATTTAGTTAACAAGAATCTCAACTAAGGCTTGTTCGGGATTTGACGGGTTCTCTCGCAAGTCTCGAACTTTGGTAACGATCGGGAAGAGGGTCGTGTCACAGCCTAAATTTTTGGGCCATGATAGGTGTAAGGGCCTAATGGGTTCAGCCCACTAAGCCCAAGCAAGCCTCTTTATAGAATCTTATACATTAATCCATTTTATATTTCCACAGTATTAACTATATTTATGGCAACCACAGTCATTTCAAATCTATCAAATTATTTTCCAATTTCAACCCACATTATTTTTCCTTATTTCTTCCAAATATTATACTGCTCAACTTAACACTTTCAACTAAATTATGCAAATAAATTCCTTCAACAATAATAATTCTTCACAACGTATCATTTAAAATTTCTTAACTTCACTTGAGCACTATTCATCAATTTCATATTTTCTTCTTTACTTTAGTTCTATGAGACATCATAAAAGAATTTTTTATATATTGTATTAAAGTAATTTAAATTTAATTCATATCACTAATAACCAAAATTTAACTAAACAAGTGGGCTAGCCCTAATTAATTTAACTTCATAACAAGCCTAATAAAAAGCAAGGAAATTTTCTTTTTTTAACTATTTGGGCTAGGTTGGCCCAAGCCTAAGTCTCCACCTTTCTACTCTTTTGGGCTTACCCTTCCTTGTTGCCATTGGGCCTCATTTCATGGGCTCTTTCCATTATTTATTATTTATTTTTTTCCTTACACTCACAAGCCAGCCACCATTTCCTTCTCTCTCTCTCTCACTGATTGCAGCAAATTTCTATCCCTTTCAACCTCAAAAATCAGCAGCCTAAGTTACTCATTTGACCCTCAAAACCAGCAACCAAAACCTCAAAAATCAGCAGCCAAAGCTACTCCTTTCAGCCTTCAAAAATCAACAGCTAAAGCTGCTCATCTCACCCTCAAAACCGGTAGCCAAAATCTAAAAAATCATAAGCCAAAGCTGCTCCTTTCAGCCTTCGAAAATCGGCCCTTTTTTTTCGCTTAAAGTGGTAGAAAAATAGCTCTCCTTTCCTCCCTAAATGGCAGCAAAATCGCCCCCTCAAACTCAGCTCTTTCTCCCTTCCTTTTCTTTCTTTTCTCTTCCTCACCGCTCTACTTTTCTCTTCTTTTTTCTTTCCTTTCTTCTTTCTCTTTCTCTCCCTCAATTGTTTTTCTCCTTTTTCTTTCGTTTGTTCTTTTGCTTTCCTTTTGCTCTCTCTCACAACTGACTTCTCTCTTTCCTTTTTCCTTCTTCACTTAACCGACTTTGACTTTTTCTTTTTTTTTCTTCTTTCTTATCTTTTCTATCTTTCATCTTTATCTCATTCTTTCTTACCAACTTGGCAGGCCTCTACCACCATAAAAAAATATGTATTGATTCTTTAATTGACCACATGGGCTGCTGCCCATGTTGGTCTTTGTCTCTTTTATATATATATTTATATATATATATATATATATATATATATATACTTGTATTATTATTTTACTATTTGTTTATTCTATTTCTTCCATTTAATTTCACTACATAATCCTCCAACTTTCATATTTTAAAATTCGATATTTTCGACACATCTAAAAATTTCAATTTTCATCTATCTTCCTTCCTCTGTACGTGTACCACCAAAATATCAAAATTGTACTTCAACGAGGTATTACCATAATATTTAAATATTTATTTACCCGCGCTGGCTCGACTTAACAATAACACGTGAGTCTCGTTTATGTCATTTATCTCCAAAATTCATTCATACTTCTTCTTCCCCACTTGGATCGACCATATGATCCTTTTTCATGACTAATTTCGACATCTGATTAAATATTAATATTTTAATATTATTTTATTAGTAAAAATATTATATTTTAAATTTTTTCACTTGTCTCCTTGGTATCCAAAACACGTTATTATACCTCAATTGGCATCCGGTAAGCTTTATTAGTCCCCATATCAGAGTACGGAGTATTACAGTCTCCCTCACTTAAATAGAATTCGTCCTCAAATTCACGTCAGTGTCGAGTTATCAATCTCACTCTATGATCATATTCTTTTTCCCCCTTTATAGGGACATTCGATTTATTCACCTCGTTCACCTCCAGTTCAATTTGAATACCTCATTTATGTCAATATTATCCTTTAGAACCAGATCAGTAGTACTTTTCACAATCATGATCTCTTATATTGAGACACCAAGCATGCCTCTATCACTATCATTAAATTTGAACCATAACTCTCTCTCAATCATACTAATTTTGATCACATATTATAGTTACTTATGTATGCCTAATCACCATCTTATTATTTCGCTCCTTGCCAAATTTCCCGACACTCATTCATTCATTAATCACATCTCACTTGCTAAATGTCATTTTCATTAAATTGTAATCCATTATTCGTATATGCTTTATAATCTCATTGATCTTTCAAAGGTTTATCTTTATTAGATCATTGCATCTTATGCAATACCACAATCTCTAAAAGGCATCCTTATTTCTCAATTATTCTTCATACCTCTAACATATATATATCTATATATTATATCCTTGTTGCATTTCGACTTTAATGAGTCACTTAAAACTTAGACTCATTCGAATCGTGCATGCCTTCAGCATTCCCGAATTCCAATTTCCATAGTACATTAGGAAGTTTTTATTATCGAACTTCAATATCCAAATTATCTTCAATCATCTTTTGTTCTATGCTTCCATACTAATGTGACATCATTCTCCCTGGACCAATATGCAGTTTGCACTTGAAACTGGAAGACTTGAAACAAGGTCCTTCTCGAGTACTTTTCAATGTCAATACGAATATCACGTTCAGCTTACGGCTTCCTCTTTATAACCACATAACTTAATGCTTGCTTTCACAAGATCCCTAGCAAAACTCCTCTTGAGTATTTCCTTAATGATACCTATCTTAAACTTATGTCTCACCGCATGTGATCACTTAACCCGTGACTTAGCTGTTAGGCTCCTCAGCAAGTTTTAAAAATCTCACATTTTATACTTGTCGTGTATGATTGGTAATTCCTTCTCAAAGATGTTTGTGCATTCCTGAAACACTTAGTCTCTTATTTGCTCCTTAACATCTCGAGCATATTGTTCTATAGACATGCACTTATTCTTAAAGACATATAAACACATACTCGTCCATTCAATTCCCAATTCATCTTTATAGGTTTCTAGTGTGCCACACAATTGGCTTTGTGTTGTTACTAACCCTTTTCATTTAATTAAGTCAAGACAAGAATTGCAAATTCTCATAACGATATTCTATATAAACTCGTTTTATATACCACCCTTGTAATCCCTCATTCACACATTCATCACTTGGTATTGACATCCTTTACCCATCTCTCATATATTCATCTAACTCTTCACTAACTTTTTCCTTAGCCTTTAACAAGGCTTAATCTCTCTTCTCCTTTATTTCTTAGGATTTGACTTTGGTCAACATATTATTCATCCTAATACTTCACATGGTATCTTATCTCAATGTAACCATCTCAAGAATCTTTCAACTTCTCTTTTAATTATATGCCCATATACAAGGCAATAAAGAAACTTTTCAATTCATTCATGTAAACATTCTCCGAAACATTTAAAACTCCCAAATAACAAAGCTCAATGACCAATGACTATAATTTAGCTTGTAAGCTCATTATCATGCTACTCCCACCTTGCTCATGCATCCTAGACATAAGGTGTCCCTAGTGCTGCGGCACTGTACAATCAATGCTACAGTGTTGCGACTATTGGACATGGGATAATTTCAATACTGCAGCGTTAAAGAGTTAGTGTTGCAGCACTATGGCTGTTGGAAATTTCTTTCACGAATAAATTCTTCCAACTTTAAAGTTACTACGAGGATCAAGCTCAACAATTTGGTTTTTCTCCAAGCCTATCCCATAATTTTCATGACTATGCATATCTTTTCTTTTGCTTATCATATGCACTTAGCCAAGTCAATATTTTCAAACTCATTTTATCTTTTCACATTTACCTTCAACCAATAAGTCCCACCTTAGGACAATATTGCCATATTGTGCATCAAATTCTCAATATATAATACCACACACAATATTATTCACCATTTATGTCATTCCACAATCCTTAAGATTCACAATTATTTGTCTTTCTTGTCTTGTAACTCAAATAGTTTTGTGGACTTTCAGTACAAATAGCTATGAAAATAGTTCATCTTTATCCACATTTTACATTCACAATCTTTATTAAATCCAGGATTCACCTTCTCCCAAGTTCCATAATTTGACTCCTTTAGTCTATATTTGTGCCAAATGATCATCCTATAATGTCATGGCATCATTTTGTAGATCCCTCCATACCTAGATATTTTTTTTTTTACAATCCTTAACTTAATCACATCATCCATTCTAAATGTCACCTATAGACTCAATTGATTTCTCCCATATCCTTCAGAATTGTAACTGCAACTGTGATTTCAAATTTCACCTTTCCACGATTAATTGGTAATCATTTGTCAGGCCATGTAGTTGTTTGTACCATTAATAACTTTCTACGTTGATCCTTAATAATCATTTAAGGCGACCAACCACGCCACTAAGGTGAATATCCTCCCTCGATAATTATATTGCTAGTTTACCTTTGTCGTACCAAAAGATTCCCATACACATCCAATCATGTATACAACTACTTTATAATCCGTTCGAGTCATACAAAATAAAAGCCAGCTCTTAACTCCTTTGTACAGATAACTACTATTATTTCCCTTACACCGCATTTGCTTAGACTTAGAGTGATACAAACTTCAATGAAGGTATTAAGTGTCTTTAGGATCCTCGTCGCCTAGATCCGAGCACATCGACAGATCTTTTTTCGGGTCTTTATCTTCCTCTTGAGATTTTCTCATTTTATCTTCAACCCAAGCTTGATGTATCCTCCTGTATTCCTCACTACTCACAAGCGTAGCACCTATTCCACAACTAGGAGGAAAGTGTTGGACAACAGATATTTTCCTGGGATGAATATTCCCCTTGGCAATTGCCTCTTTCATCTTTTCCCTTTGCCATTCCTCAAATCTCTTCAACAGGAAATTTCTTACAGCTTATTGAATGTCAAAGTTGTCCTCACTTTCAAGATAATCGCTACTCTCAAGGCTTTCCTTAATACGAAACCATTCTTCTAATTCTAGGGGAATCCAGTTAATAGGAATACAAGATGGGTCACCTTCTAGATTATCTAGATCAAAGAGCCATTGGCCCCTAGCAGTGGAATTTAGTGATCCCTCGCTAGTACTATGAAGGGTATCGGGACTACCGTCTTTTCTAGATGTAGCATGTGTAACAGGTGCACCTCCACTTATACGCAATCAAGTATTAATTACTCATCCATCTAGACATCATAAGAACAGGTAGGTTTCTAATGAAGTAGGAGCCCATGCAGCCTCATATCCTTGACTTGTGTTGCGCACCCACAATCCAAGGACAATACTCTACACGGACTCCAACAACTTCGCTAACAACATAGAAATCCCTAGGATTCAACTAAACCTAGAGCTTTGATACCATGTTTGTCACAGCCCAAATTTTCAGGCCATGACTGACGTAAGGGCCTAATGGGTTCAGCCCACTAAGCCTAAGCAAGCCTCTTTATAGAATCTTATACCTTCATCCATCTTATATTTCCACAGTATTAACTATATTTATGGCAACCGCAGTCATTTCAAATATATCCAATTATTTTCCAATTTCAACCCACATTATTTCTCCTTATTTCTTCCAAATATTATACCGCTCAACTTAACACTTTCATCTAAATTATGCAAATAAATTCCTTCGACAACAATAATTCTTCACAACGTATCATTTAAAATTTCTTAACTTTGCTTGAGCACTATTCATCAATTTCATATTTTCTTCTTTACTTTAGTTCTATGAGACATCATAAAAGAATTCTTTAAATATTGTATTAAAGTAATTTAAATTTAATTCATATCACTAATAACCAAAATTTAACTAAACAAGTGGGCTAGCCATAATTAATTTAACTTCATAACAAGCCCAACAAAAAGCAAGGAAATTTTATTTTTTTACCTATTTGGGCTAGGTTGGCCCAAGCCCAAGTCTCCACCTTTCTTCTCTTTTAGGCCTACCCTTCCTTATTGCCATTGGGCCTCCTCTCATGGGCTCTTTCCATTGTTTATTATTTATTTTTATTTTTTTCTTCCTTACACTCACAAGCCGGACACCATTTCTTCATCTCTCTCTCTCACTGATGGTAGCAAATTTCTATCCCTTTCAACCTAAAAAATCAACAGCCTAAGTTGCTCATTTCACCTTCAAAATCGACAGCCAAAACCTCAAAAATCAACAACCAAAGTTGCTCTTTTCAGCCTTAAAAAATCAGCAGCTAAAACTGCTCATCTCACCCTCAAATCGGTAGCCAAAACCTCAAAAATCAACAGCCAAAGCTGCTCCTTTCAGCCTTCAAAAATTGACCCTTTCTTTCCCTTAAAATGGTAGAAAAAGCTTCATTTCCTTCATAAATGACAGCAAAACCGCCCCGTCAAACTTAGCTCCTTGTCCCTTCCTTTTCTTTCTTTTCTCATCCTCACCGCTCGACTTTTCTCTTCTTTATCTTTCTCTCCCTCAGCAGTTTCTCGCCTTTTTCTTTCCTTTGTTCTTTTGGTTTCCTTTTGCTCTCTCTCACAACCGACTTCTCTCTTTCCTTTTTCGTTCTTAACTTAACTGACTTTGACTTTTCTTTTTTTTTTTCTTCTTTCTTATCTTTTCTATCTTTCATCTTTATCTCATTCTTTCTTACCAACTTGGCCGGCCCCTACCACCATAAAAAAATATGTATTGATTCTTTAATTGACTACATGGGTGGCTGCCCATGTTGGTCTTTCTCTCTTTTTTTTTTATATATATATACTTATATTATTATTTTACTATTTGTTTATTTTATTTCTTCTATTTAATTTCACTACATAATCCTCCAACTTTCATATTTTAAAATTCGGTATTTCCGACACGTCTAAAAATTTCAATTTTCATCTATCTTCCTTCCTTTGTACGTGTACCACCAAAATATCGAAATTGTACTTCAAGCAGTATTACCATAATATTTAAATATTTACTTACCCACGCTGGCTCGATTTAACAATAACACGCGGGTCTCATTTATGTCATTTATCTCCAAAATTCATTCGTACTTCTTCTCCCCCACTTGGATCGACCATATGATCCTTCTTCATGACTAATTTCGACATCCGATTAAATATTAATATTTTAATATTATTTTATTTCAAAATTTTTCACTTGTCTCCTTGGTATGCAAAATACCTTATTATGCCTCAATTGGCATCCGGTAAGCTTTATTAGTCCCCATAACAAAGTACGGAGTATTACAGGTCGTTACAGAAAAATTGTGATTAAAACCATTTCGAAATCACAATTTTCAAATTCATTACCCTAGTCACTTCTAATGCTAACAATGGAAACCCTTTTCTCATTTTACACTTTCTTACAATGTTTAATAAAAGCATGTAATGCATCATCTTTGTGAGCAAGCAAATACAACAAAGTATACCTAAAGTAATCATCAACAATAATAAAACCATATGACTTGCCCTCATGCTAATAACATCAATAGGTCTAAACAAGTCAATGTGCAATAATTCAATTGGTCTAGAAGTTGGTATCACTTTCTTTGATTTAAAAGAACTTTTTGCTTGTTTTTCAAATTGACATGCATCACAAAGTTTATCATTTTAAAAGAAATCTTTGAAAGTTCAATAACCAAATCTTCTCTTAAAATCTTTGAAAAGGTGTCAATGCTAGCATGTCTTAGTCTTCTGTTCGACAACCAACTATTGCAAACATCATTAGCCACAAGACAAGACTTATTTTAAATATAAATTTCATCAAGAAAAATCACTTAAATATTTTCAAATCTTATGCTAATGAATACAACTTTGTTAGTCTAATGCCCTGCACTTTGATATGGTGACTAATAAAGCTTATTGGACCCCAATTGAGGTTAATTATAATGTTTAGAAGTGATGAAAGATGAAAAGAATAGTTTCGAATAAAATATTCTGCACGCGAGAAAATAATAATATTTTTATCGAGGAAGAATTTACGAGATAAAAAGTGACTCGGATGTGAATTGAGGCATAATAAGGTATTTTGGGTACCAAGGAGACAAGAGGAAATTTTTGAAATAAAATAATATTTTATTGATAAAATAATCTTAAAATAATAATATTTTATTCAGCGTCGAAATTTTCCATGAAGGAGGAGTATATGGTCAATCTAAGTGGGGAAAAGAAGAATGAGAAAAATTTCAGAGAAAAATGACGTTAATGGGGTCGCATGTCTTTATTAAGTAAAGATAGCTCATGTAAATAAATATTTTGCATATTATGGGGACACCGTGTTGGAGTACAAACTTTATACTTTGTTTGTACATGTATAGAAGAAGATAATACAAGGAAATTGGAGTTAAATGAGTGTTGGGACTAAATTAAAAAAGGAAGAAACTTGGAGGGAAAAACGATAATTTTACATAAAGTTTGGTCAAAGCTTCCAAAGGAAGCTTTCACTCTCATCTTTATCAGCCCAAAACCATCCTTATCTCCTCCAGCAAGATATTTTCTTCTCCTTCTTGAAGCTTCCAACGCCATTTTCATGTCAAGTTCATGAAAATCAATTTTTTTCATACGATTTTCCTTGTTTCTTCTCATTTCAGTTCTTTTCTTAATTCTTTCTTCTCCACACTTCTTGGGCACTAAACCTGAAGCTTTTAACCCCAATTTCCAACACATCTAAACCCTAGGAGAAGAAGAAAAAAAAAGAGAGAAAGGAAGAAAAAGCTTGGTTTTGTAATTCAAGCAAGCTAAGGTAAGGATTTCTGTGTTTTCAGTTCATGGTCTGTTAAATCCTTGGAAAAAAAATGAGTGAATCATTTTTTGGTAGCTATGGTGGCCATGGGTGTGAGGGAATTATGAATTTTGTTGGGTGAAATCCAAGCTAAAACCAAGTGGTAAGCTTCATGCTATAATTTAAAGCCTATGATTGGTTTACTATGGTGATAATGATTGTGTGCAATATGTAGCGCTATTTTGGTGTCATGGGTATGATTGGAAGGTAATTATATTAATTGGAAATTTGGAAAAGTAATGAATTGTGTGGATATATGTGTTGTTAGGAAAAGCTTAAAAGGGTTATGGATGTTGCTGCGTATGAATGGATATTGATGTTATACTTGGTGGCAACATGTAAATGAAAATAGTGTTACATGTAAACTTAGAAAGTGTTTGATGGAAGGAAATTTGTAGTTGCTGCCATATGTTAGCTAATTATTGTGGAAATGATGGTTAAACTTGATAAATATCCTTAGACAAGGTTAATATATGTGTTAGAGTTATAAACAAGTTGCCAGTATCCATAATCTAAAGAATAACGCAAGTAAAGGATAAAGACAACTTTGGTAAAAATGTGTCAAGATATAAGTTAGTTGAATAAGGATTCATGATGGAAGGAGAAAGAAAAGTAGGAATGATGTACACTAAAGGTATTGCATTTGTATGGTTGCTAGGAAGTGCAAAGGTAAAGTTAGAGTACTGTGGTGGTGTGTCGAGGAAAATAACGAGCGACCAGCAAGTAGGAATAGCTAGATACACCTCCAAACAAATAGCAATGTAATGTCCCGCTATCGTAAGGTAAGTGAACTTGCATTAAAATGTTTTGGGATATACACATTTATGTTTGATTGAATCCCCTAAAACGTTTTATTGGTTTTTCTTCAAAAACTCGCATGGGAATAAGCCCTTATGAAATGTTTTTATGCTATGAAATGGATAAGGTGATGAATCCATGTGTTTCTGTATAATATTGATATCTATATATATACTATATCATAACTGGTACATTGTGTGACAAAATGCAACCGTGCATGTGCGGGGTGAGTGTGCACCTGCCACTGATGATGGTGGTGAAGGAGATGGATGGTGATATTGCCTATGTGCACTATGTGGGGGGATGCACACGATGGAATTAGCTGTGCATGATGTGGGAGGATGCACACAATGATGATATCGCTTGTGCACGATGTAAGGGGATGCATAAAGCGATAATATTGCTTGTGCACGATGTGGGGGGATGCACACGATGACTTCGGCTATGTGCACGATGTGGGGGGATGCACATGAGCTGGGTGAGATGGTGGTGTATGTGCTTATATATATACATATTTACTATATAGAGATGTTTGGATTTAATATGTGATTGCGTTGACTGTTGAAAACTTGAGTATTGTCAATGTGTTCAATTTAATGTGCAATGTGGCATGAATGGATTTTTTCGGTGGCAGTGAAAGCCCCTTGGGTTTTATTTGGCCAGAATTTCATTGTAGCGAGATTGCCTTTTGGCTGCGGTGAGAGTCAATCTATTATGCTTGACTTGCTTGAATTCTACTAAAGTTTTCACTTTTCAACTTCTTTATTATTCATGGGTCTTTCGTCATCAAGTGACTAAATGACAAGGATTTGAATGAGGGGTTTTTTGATAAGAAATAAGCTAAATTGCATTGTTTTTGGAACCTAAGTACATCATGATTTCTAAACCTTCCTTAACGTTTGCTTGTTCCCTTCCTATGTTTACTCACTAAGTTTGTACTTACGTTTTTAAAATTCATGTTTTAGGTTTCCTGAGTTAGAGGTGATTGGATCCTAGGATGAGGTGCTCCTCCCTATCCATTGCTCGGTAGGTTTAACATGACACTAAATGTTAGCAATTGTGCCCATAGTCACTCCGTTGATGGTCAAGGTCTAATTATGTGTATATGAATACTTGATGTGAAATATAAAGATTCATTTGTTAATCTATGTATGTATATAATGGTTGATGATGCCATTATGAATGCATGATTGGGTTTTATGAACTGTTTTCAAATGAACTATATTTGAACACTACGAATTGTGGATTTTAAAGAAATGTGGATTAATGTATAAGATTATATAAATAGGCTTGCTTGGGCTTAGTGGGTTGAGCCCATTGGGCCCTTCTGCTTGTCATAGCCAGAAAATTGGGCTGTGACAAACTTGGTATCAGAGCTCTATGTTTAGTTAAGTCCTAGGGATTCCTGTGTGGTCAGTGGAGTTGTTGGAGTTCACGTAGAGTCTTGTCCTTGGATTATGGGTGCACAATGCAAGTTAAAGACGGGAGGCTACATGGGCCCCTACTTCATTAGAAACCTACCTGTTCTTATGATGTCTAGATGGATGAGTAATCAATACTTGGTTGCGTATAGGTGGAGGTGCGCCGGTTGCACACATCATGCCTAGAAAAGACGATAGTCCCGATACCCCTCATAGTATTAGCGAAGGCTCGCTAGATTTCACTACTCGAAGTCAATATATGCCCGAGGGTGAAAGCATAACAAGTAACTTGACTTGATTTCTGAGTGGATCGGTTCCCTCGTGAGGTAAACCACTATTTAGGAACTTGAGGAGTCTCGCAAGACTAGTGTGTAATGAGATCGATCCGAGGAAAAAGAACACGAATAAGATGGGAAAAATGACTATCAGTAATTATCGTCCTAGGAAGGTATCTGTATCCGTTGTCTGACACTTTCCTCCTGGTTGTGGGAAAAGTGCAGTACCTATTAGTAAGGAGGAATTTGAGAGGCAGTAACAAGCTTGGATTAAGAATAAAAAATGAGAAAATCTCAAAACGAAAAAGAGGACCCGGAAGAGGATCCGTCGATGTGCTCTGATCAAGGCGACGAGGATCCTAAAGACACTTAATATTTTCATTGAAGTTCGTATCACTTTAAATCTAGGCAGATGCGATGTAAGGGAAATAGTAGTAGTTATCCGTACAAAGGAGTTAAGAGTTGGCTTTTATTTTGTATGACTCGAACGGATTATAAAGTAGCTGTTTAAATGACTGGATGTGTATGGGAATCTTTTGATATGACAAAGGTAGACTAGTAATATAATTATTGAGGAAGGATATTCACCTTAGTGGCGTGGTTAGTCACCTTAGATGATTATTAAGGATCGACGTAGAAAGTCATTAATGGTACAAACAATTACGAGACTTGACAAATGATTACCAATTAATTATGGAAAGGTAAAATTTGAAATCCCAGTTGCAGTTACAATTTGGAAGGATATGGGAGAAATCAATGAGGATATAGGTGACACTTAGAATGGGTGATGTGATTAAGTTAAGGATTGTAAAATTTAAGCATGGAGGGAACTACAAAATGATGCCATGACATTATAAGATGATAATTTGGCATAAATATGGACTAAGGGAGGCAAATTATGGAACTTGGGGAGAGGTGAATCCTTGATTTAATAAAGATTGTGAATGTAGAGTGTGGAGAAAGATGAACTATTTTCATGGTCATTTGTACTGAAAGTTAACAAAACTATTTGAGTTACAAGACAAGAAGGACAATTAATTGTGAATGTTAAAGAATTGTGGAATGTCATAAATGGTAAATAATTTTGTGTGTGGTATTATATATTGAGAATTTGCTACACAATATGGCAAGATTGTCCTAAGGTGAGACTTATTGGTTGAAGATAAGTGTTAAAGGATAAAATGAGTTTGAAAAATATTGACTCGGCTTAGTGCATATGATAAACAAAAGAGAAGATACACCTGATCATGAAAATTGTGGGATAGGCTTAGAGGAGAGCCAAAATGGATGAGCATGATCCCTGTAGTAACTTTAAAGATGGAAGAACTTATTCATGGAACCAGTAGCCACAGTGCTACAACACTAACTCTTTAGCGCTGTAGCGTTGAAACTATCCCATGTCCAGCAGTCACGACGCTGCAGCACTGACTGTCCAATGTTGTAGTGCTAGGGACACCTCATGTCTAGGATGCATGAGCAAGATGGGAGTGGCACGATAATGAGCTTACAAGCTAAATTATGGTCATTGGTCATTGAGTTTTGTTATTTGGGAGTTTTAAATGTTTTGGAGAATATTTACATTAATTTATTGAAAAGTTTCTTTATTGCCTTGTCTATGGGCATATAATTGAAAGAGAAGTTGAAAGATTCTTGAGATGGCTACATTGAGATAAGATACCATGTGAAGTATTAGGATGAATAATATGTTGACCAAAGTCAAATCCTAAGAAACAAAGGAGATGAGAGATTAAGCCTTGTTAAAGGATTAGGAAAAAGTGAGTGAAGAGTTAGATGAATATATGAAATATGGGTAAAGGATATCAATACCAAGTGATGAAAGTGTGAATGAAGGATTACAAGGGTGGTATAGTAAATGGGTTTAACCAGAATATCGTTATGAGAATTTGTAATTCTTGTCTTGACTCAGCTAAATGAAAAGGGTTAGTAACAACACAAGGCCAATTGTGTGGCACACTAGAAACCTATGACGATGAATTGGGGATTGAATGGACGAGTATGTATTTATATATGTTTAAGAATAAGTGCATGTTTATAGGATGATATGCTAGGGTTGTTAAGGAGAAAATAAGAGATTAAGTGTTTCAGGAATGCAAAAACATTTTTGAGAAGGAATTACCAATCAAACATGGCGAGTATAAAATGTGGGATTTTAAAAAACTTGCTGAGGAGCCTAATGGCTAAGTCACGGGTTAAGTGGTCACATGAGGTGAGACATAATTTTGAGATAGGTATCCTTAAGGAAATACTCAAGAGGAGCTCTGCTAGGGATCTTGTGAAAGCAAGCATTAAGTTATGTGGTTATAAAGAGGAAGTCGTAAGCTTAAAATGATATTCATATTAACATTGAACAGTACTTAAAGAGGACCTTATTTTAGGTCTTGCAGTTTCAAGTACAAACTACAGATTGGTCCAGGGAGAATGATGTCACATTAGTATGAAAGAATAGAACAAAAGATGATTGAAGGTAATCTAGATAATGAAGTCCGATAATGAAAAACTTCCTAATGTAGTATGGAAATTGAAACTCGAAAATGCTTGAGGCATGCACGATTCGACTGAGTCTAAGTTTTAGGTGACTCATTAAAGTCGAAATGTAATAAGGATATAATATATATATGTTAGAGTTATGAAGAATAATTGAGAAATAAGGATGCCTTTTAGGGATTGTGGTATTGCATAAAATGCAATGATCCAATAAAGATAAACCTTTGAAAAATCAACGAGATTATAAAGCATATACGAATACTGGATTACAATTTAATGCAAGTGACATTTAGCAAGTGAGATGTGATTAATGACATTATGATGCGAGGATATATAGTATGATGAAACTCAAGCATATAATTGGAAATGATATAAACGATATGAAGTTATGCATAGGCATAACAAGAATGTTGACATTCACTATGAGGATTATTATATTGAATCTTGGATAGGGATGGGGATGAATAAAGGGAGATGTAGTCCAAGGCACACGAACACATGGATCCGTATGCGTAACGAGGAATGTTGACATTTGGAAATGCATGTACATACATATATGTGAAATTGATGACTTGACCAACTGAGGTGAAGAATTGTTCTCAGTAATTTGAGATTTGTACTTTATGTATTTGATGAGTTGTATAGATGGTACAATGGTAAAAAGTCCCATTAGCAGTTGAACTATGATGATATAAGAAAGTTTGGGAAAAATAGTCAGAGAAATAAGATTAAAGAAATGTAATCCATAGCGTGGGAATAATTGAAGTATGTGGCGTAAATGCAAGATAAACTTGAAACATGTGGGAATAATTGGAGGCATTAACCTTTCTCGACGTTGAGACTATGTACAAGAATGAATATGGCATGTTGATGATGTTGTAAGCTACATAATAGTGTATGAGGATAGGAATGAATGAATGTCGAGAAGTTTGACAAGGAATGAAGTAATAACATGGTGATTGGTATACATAAGTAAGTATAAAATGTGATTGAAATTAGTATGATTAAGATGGAGTTATGGTTCAAGTTTAATGATGGGGACAACGGCATACTCAACGTCTTAAAATAAGAGATAATGATTGTGAAGGGTACCATCGATTTTATTCTAAAGGATGATAACAGACATAAGTGAAATATTATAGTCGAACTGGAGGTAAACAAGGTGAATGAATGACTAGAGGTTTGACAAGAATCGAAATAAAGATATGTTTGAGGTTAGTGACGGAATTAAAGGCATACTTGGGATCTTAGTGATAAGATGTCATGACCTGGTACTCTCCTCGAACCCGTAACAACCGTCGCGATGTCTCGATAGATATCCATCACCCGGAATACCGATCGGAACCTTGCAAAGCTTTAATATCAGTTTTTTCACCTCCTCTATGATCAACAGTTGTAAAATAACAGGTTTTGAGAGGTTATAAACTATTTCCCAATCAAAATAATAGAAAATTAATTTTTGTCTCATAAGGGCATTTTGGTCATTTTTCCACACTAATCTTAAAACCAGTTAAAAATGTAGTATACAAGTGGAAAACACATATTTCATAATCAAAAATAAATTTAGATGTCTAAACATTCATTTTAAACGAAACTATATCTATTTGAATATAGCAAAAATATTCAATAAAATATTCTATTTTCTTATAAAACAATATTTATAGAGTTACCGGTAAATAATTTTTGTAGCGTAAAAGCTAAATAAATTTATACATACTATAATACAGATAACCAAAGTATAAAATTTAATTTACAGTGACACGTGAGCCCACGAATGACCAAAAGTATCATAAGAAATGAACCTATAGTCTTTGGATGATGCAAGTCCAACTGTAGTCCTCTACGATACCAGTTATCTACAGTCTATTCTGAGCCTGAAATGGGTGGAAAGGAGGGTGGTGAGATTATAAAATCCCAGTGAGTAAACAAACATCATTTAAATAAGCTAAAGCCGAGTAAAAGGAGACAATCAAAATATCCATTCACATTACGTATTTCACAATTTGAAAATTCATCCCAACACATGCAAACGGTTGTATTTCATTTAATTTCTCATTAAGGCTTATGACTTTCATAAACATTTGGCTCATGCCATCAAATAGTACTCGATGACACCTTGATCAGAGAGGTACACTCGAGCCCGCCAAGGCTGTTAAAAATCTCGTATACACGTAAAACATATTTTTATCTCGTTTTGAAAACACAGTCGTTCCTTGGAGTTAGTGGAGTTCATCATCACGAGGTGGTTCGGCATGATGTGAACTCTAACCATACCTCAGGAGATACCCTACGCGCCTCTCTGATCGAGGTATGAATATAACTGGATTTCGTACCTCTCTAATAGGCTAGTCCACCGAACCCGCCCACTGCAGCAAGCTAAACCCACCATACAACAAAATTTGTAATAGCATGACATGGCAATTATTTTATTTTACAGCCTGTCAAGGCAAATCAATAATTCATGCATTTTCAGCACATTTACCAATTCAACCATTCATGCCAATATTGCCATAAGCCAATCAATTAAAACCATAAATTTATAATATATCAAGTGGTCTCTAATTACTCTATTTTCAAAGTCATTATTCAATTTCAAGAAAATTTACAAATTCATTTCATTTAAACACATTTTCCATAAAATTCACAAAATCGAATGAAAAAACCACTTTAGATAATCAAAATGATAATAAGGTTACTCACTTCACAATAGCGGGATTTCTACGTCGCTATTAATTCATACTCATATAAGTATTCCTATTTGCCAGTCACCTACGTCGTTCGGCACGTTCCCACAACAAACTTTCCTAGCAACAATTTAAATCCAATAAACGTAGTGCATCAATTCCACTTCTTTCTCATTCAATCATAAATCTACATTATTTCTCCTTATTTCTTCTAATATTTTACCATTCAACTTAACACTCTCAACCAAATTATGCATCTAAATTCCTCCGACATCAATAATTCTTCACAACGAATCATTTAAAATTTCTTAACTTCATTCGAGCACTATTCATAAATTTCACATTTTCTTGTTTACTTTAGTCCTATGACACCTCCTAATAAAATATTTAAATGTTGTATTAAAGTAATTTAAATTTAATTCATATCACCAAATAACCAATGTATAATTAAATAAAATGGGCTAGCCTCCATATAGTCCAATTTCACAATAAGCCATGGAGTAGAGTAAAGAAATTTTACCCAATTTCACAAAATATATATATATTTTTCTTTTCTTTTTTTTTCTTTCTCTCTTTCTCTTCCTCTTTTTTCCAGTCGACCAGCAGCTTCTTGCTTATCTTTCTTTTTCCTTTCACATGTACAAGAGCTGTCCACAATTTCCTCTCTCTCTCTCTCTCTCACACCGCCTGCCACAACTTCTTGTCTTTCAACCAAGAAATTTTCAGCAGCTAGAGCTGCTCATATCCACACCAAAATCAGTAGTTAAGCTGCTCTATTTCTCCTCAAAATCAGCAGCTAAACTGCTCTATTTCTCCTCAAAATCAGCAGCTAAGCTGCTCTATTTTTCCTTTCAAAAATCAGCAGCCAAAGCTACAAAAATTAGCAACCAAAACCATACCGTTCAACCTTCAAAATCAGCAACAAAAACTACATTTTTCAACCTTCAAAATCAGCAGTTAAAGCCTCAAAAATCAGTAGCCAAAGCTGCTCCTTCCTTCCTCAAAATCAATTCTTTCCTCCTCTAAAATTTACAACAAAACCGCCCCCCTCAACTTAGCTTTTTCAACCTTCCTTTTCTTCCTTTCTTCTCCCTCACCGTGCGGCCTTCTCTTGTTTCTTTTTGCTCTTTTTGCTCACACCTTCTTATTCTTCTTGTTTTTTTTTCTTCTCTTCACCAACCGACTTCTCTCTTCTTCTTTGTCTTCTTCACTTTACTTATTCAATTATATATATCTATATTTTTTTTTCTTTCATGAATCTTTCAATTTGGCCGGCCCCCCCATTTTTCTTTCCTTCTCCATTTTATTCCACATGGCCGGCCTCCATCCATCAAACAAATCAAAGAGTCTTTTGACTCTTTTTATTGACCACATGGGCGGCTGCCCATGTTGGTCTATTTTTATCTATATTTTTATATATATATATATATATACTATTATTATTTTACTATATGTTCATTTTATTTCTCTCATTAATTCCACTACTTAATCCTTCAATCTTTATATTTTAAATTCGATCCTTTTAACACGTCTAAAAATTTCAATTTTCATCTATCTTCCTTCCTCTGTACGTGTACTACTAAATTATAAAAATTGCACTTCAACGCGGTATTACTATAATATTTAAATATTCACTTATCTGCATTGGCTCGACTTAGCAAAACACGCATATTTCACTTTCATCGTTCATCTCCAAAAATTTATTTGTATTTCTTCTCCCCCACTTGGAGCAACCATATGATCCTTTTTCATAACTGATTTTGATTTCGACATCCGGTTAAATATTAATATTTTAATATTATTTTATTAATAAAATATTATTTTATTCTAAAAATTTCCTCTTGTCTCCTTGGTACCTAAAATACCTTATTATGCCTCAATTGACTTCCAAATCACCTTTTATCTCACAAATTCTCTTTCGATAAAAATATTATTATTTTATTGTTATTTCCTCACGTGCAAAATATTTTATCCTAAACTATTCCCTTCATCTTTCATCACTTTTAAACATTATAATTGACCTCAATTTGCATCCGATCAACTTTATTAATCACTGTTTCAAAATATGGGGTATCACATAAGAAAGATCAATTGAGAAAGGCATCGTGGTTTTGATTCAAAGATGATAATAGATATAAGATACGTACCTTGATCTTGTAAAGTGTTCTAGTCAAATTGAAGGTAATGAAGTGCGTAAATCAAAATTTTCTATGAAGAAGGAAATGGAATAACATCATTGAGGGAGATTAACAACCTGACATTGAGGAAAATTCGAGGATGAATTTTATTTGAGTGGGGGAGACTCTAATGCCCTGTACTTTGATATGATGACTAACAAAGCTTATTGGATGCCAATTGAGGTTAATTAAAATGTTTAGAAGTGATGAAAGATGAAATGAATAGTTTGAAATAAAATATTCTACACGCTAGAAAATAATAATAAAATAATAATATTTTTATAGAGGAAGATTTTACGAGATAAAAAATGATTCAGAAGTGGATTGAGGCATAATAAGGTATTTTGGGTACCAAGGAGACAAGAGGAGACAAGAGGAAATTTTTAGAATAAAATAATCTTAAAATGTTAATATTTTATTCAGTGTCGAAATTTTCCATGAAGGAGGAGTATATGGCCAATCTAAATGGGGGAGAAGAAGAATGAGAAAATTTTCAGAGAAAATGACATTAATGGGGCCGCGTGTCTTTATTAAGTAAAGATAGCGCAGGTACATAAATATTTTAAATATTATGGGGACACAGCATTGGAGTACAAACTTTATACTTTGTTTGTACATGTGTAGAAGAAGATAATAGAAGAAAATTGGAGTTAAATGAGTGTTGGGAGGACTGAATTAAAAAGGAAAGAAACTTGGAGGGAAAACGATAATTTTACACAAAGTTTTGTCAAAGCTTCCAAAGGAAGCTTTGACTCTCAACTTTATCAGCCCAAAACCGTCCTTATCTCCTCCAACAAGATATTTTCTTCTCCTTCTTGAAGCTTGCAATGCCATTTTCATATCAAGTTCATGAAAATCAATTTTTTTCATGTAATTTTCCTTGTTTCTTCTCATTTCCTTTCTTTTCTTAATTCTTTCTTCTCCATACTTCTTGGGCACTAAACCTAAAGCTTTTAACCCCAATTTCCAGCACATCTAAACCCTAGGAGAAGAAGAAAAACAAAGAGAGAAAGGAAGAAAAAGCTTGGTTTTGTAATTCAAGCAGCTAAGATAAGGATTTCTGTGTTTTAAGTTCATGGTTAGTTAAATCCTTGGAAAAATAATGAGTGAATAATTTTGTGGCAGCTATTGTGACCGTGGGTGTGAGGGAATTATGAATTTTGTTGGTTGAAATCCAAGCTAAAACCAAGTGGTAAGCTTCATGCTATAATTTGAAGCCTATGATTGGTTTATTGTGGTGAGAATGATTGTGTGCAATATGTAGTGTTATTGTGGCGTCATGGGTATGATTGGAAGGTAATTATATTAATTGGAAATTTGGAAAAGAAATGAATTGTGTGGATATATATGTTGTTAGGAAAAGCTTAAAAGGGTTGTGGATGTTGGTGCGCATGAATGGATATTGATGTTATACTTGGTGGCAACATGTAAATGAGAATAGTGTTACATGTAAACTTAGAAAGTGTTTGACGGAAGAAAATTTGTAGTTGCTGCCATATGTTAGCTAATTGTTGTGAAAATGATGGTTAAACTTGATAAATATCCTTAGACAAGGTTAATATATGTGTTAAAGTTATAAACAAGTTACTGGTATCTATAATCTAAAGAATTACGCAAGTAAAGTATAAAGACAACTTTAGTAAAAATGTGTCAAGATATAAGTTAGTTGAATAAGGATTCATGATGGAAGGAAAAAGAAAAGCAAGAATGATGTACACTAAAGGTATTGCATTTGTATGGTTGCTAGGAAGTGCAAAGGTAAAGTTAGAGTACTATGGTGGTATGTTGGGGGAAATAACAAGCGACCAGCAAGTAGGAATAGCTAGATACACTTTCGAACAAATAGCAATGTAATGTCCTGCTATCGTAAGGTGAGTTAACTTGCATTAAAATGTTTTGGGATATACACATTTATGTTTGATTGAATCCCCTAAAACGTTTTATTGGTTTTTCTTCAAAAACTCGCATGGGAACAAGCCCTTATGAAATGTTTTTATGTTATGAAATGGATAGTGTGATGAATCCATGTGTTTCTATATAATATTCATTTATATATATATATACTATGTCATAACTGGTACATTGTGTGAGAAAATGTAACCGTGCATGTGCGGGGTGAGTGTGCACTTGCCGGTGATGACGGTGGTGAGGGAGATGGATGGTGATATTGCCCGTGTGCACTATGTGGGGGGATGCACATGATGGCATTAGCTGTGCACGATGTGGGGGGATGTACAAAATGATGATATCGCTTGTGCATGATGTAGGGGGATGCATAAAGCGATGTTATTGCTTGTGCACGATGTGGGGGATGCACACGATGACTTCGGCTATGTGCACGATGTGGGGGTATGCACATGAGCTGGGTGAGATGGTGGTGTATGTGCTTATATATATACATATTTACTATATAGAGATGTTTGGATTTAATATGTGATTGCATTGACTGTTGAAAGCTTGAGTATTGTTAATGTGTTTAATTTAATGTGCAATGTGGCATGAATGGATTTTTTCGGTGGCAGTGAAAGCCCCTTGGATTTTATCTGGCTAGAATTTTATTGCAGCGAGAATGCCTTTTCGCTGCGGTGAGAGTCAATCTATTATGCTTGACTTGCTTGAATTCTACTAAAGTTTTCACTTTTCAACTTCTTTGTTGCTCATGGGTTTTTCGTCATCAAGTGACTAAATGACAAGGATTTGAATGAGAGGTTTTTTTATAAGAAATAAGCTAAATTGCATTATTTTTGGAACTTAAATGCATCATGATTTCTAAACCTTCCTTAACGTTTGCTTGTTCTCTTCCTATGTTCACTCACTAAGTTTGTACTCACATTTTTAAAATTCATGTTTTAGGTTTTCTGAGTTAAAGGTTATTGGATCCTAGGACGGGGTGCTCCTCCCTATCCATTGCTCAGTAGGTTTAACATGACACTAAACGTTAGCAACCGTGCCCAGAGTCACTCCGCTGACCGTCAAGGTCTAATTATGTTTATGTGAATACTTGATGTGAAATATTAAGATTCATTTGTTAATCTATGTATGTATATAATGGTTGATGATGCCATTATAAATGCATGATTGGGTTTAATGAATTGTTTTCAATGGAACTATATTTGAACACTACGAATTGTGGATTTTAAAGAAATGTGGATTAATGTATAAGATTATATAAATAGGCTTGCTTGGGGTTAGTGGGCTGAGCCCATTAGGCCCTTGCACCGGTCATGGCTCGAAAATTAGGCTGTGACAGTTAGTGTCAATGCCAATTCCATGGCATACATGACAATCAAAGAAAAATTTTAAATCCTCTATCACAAAGTTGACTAATGCTTAACAAGTTATGCTTTAGACTTTCAACAAATAAAACATGCTTGATTATTGTTTGAGAATTGTTACCAATGGTTCCAATTCCTTGGTTGATACCTTTGGAGTTGTAACCAAAAGAGACCCTATTGCTTTTTTTTTAATCAAGCTTGACAAATAAATCTTCAATTCTGGTCATGTGCCTTAAGCAACCATTATCTAAGTACCAAGGTTGTTTTTCCTTTGGTTGAGCTTTGAAACATTGCTCTTTTTGCTCTTGCTCAAGCTATAAAACAAGTTTTTATTTCTTTTTCAAAAGTACCCATACCTTGATGGGTTTTTAAGGGTTAGTTAACACATGAGAACCTTTTGGTACCTAAACCAGTTTGGTTTTGAAAGGGTTATATCCATCATGCTTGCAATCATAAGACAAATGACCTTTCTTGCCACACAAGTAGCAATAACCTGAAAATTCATTGATTTTCTTTCTAAAATTTGCATTTCTTTTTGGTTTCCCTTCAATTTCATTTTCAGTTTTGGACTTTCCTCCATTAAGACATTAAGTGCAACATTTTGATCTATTACTCTTTGTAATTCAAAATTTTTTATTTCTAATTCAAATTTCAAAAGTTCAAAGTTTGTTTTGGAGTGCTCAAGTTCTATTTGAAAAATGTTTCTTTTATCAATAATAAAATTAAAGTCATGCTTGATTTTTTCCTGTTCATCATTTAATGCCACAACTTTCTTTCTCATAGCTTTATATTTTAATGCAAGTTCTTCAAATTTAGCATATAGACAATCATACTCATCTTGCACATCATCATAAGAAATATCACAAGAATTAGATGTTACCTCACATTCTTCTTATCTTGCCATCAAGAAAAATTTGTTCTTTCAACTTTTCTTTCTCTTATTCTGAGCTTGAGGAGTCACCATCAGACCATGTTGCTGCCACCATTTCCTTTTTTGGTTTCTTTATCCTTTTCGAAGATTTTTCCTTTTGTAATGGACATTCTGATCTAAACTGTCCAGGTTTTTGCATTTAAAACAAATCATTTCATCATTCTTGTTAAAATCACCCTTATGCTCGCTTTTTTAAGTGGAACCTTGATCTTTATTGAAATTTTTTCTCTCAAACCTTCTTCCTTTTTGCCCCATCAGCTTTCTAAATTTTCTAGCCATCATGGTTAGCTCTTCATCATCATCACTTGACAACTCTTCTAGTTCTTCCTTGAGTGTGCTAATCTTGAGTGCAAGATTTTTCTTCTTTTCTTTTGCTTTTTTCTTTTCCTCTTTTTCTTCTTCTTTCATTTCAAGGAAATGTGCGAGGAGTGTGCCACAAATTTCATCAATTGTGACTACATTGAGATCTTTAGCCTTTCGGATGGCCATGACATTGGGTTTTCAACTTTTTAGGAGACATCTTAGTAATCTTTTCACTAACTCATGTTCATGAATGATTTTTCGAAGTTGATTGAGCTTATTTGTAATGTTGGTAAACCTATCGAACATGGTAGAGATGTTTTCACTTGGTTCCATTTTGAACATTTCGTAATTATGGGTGAGTAAGGCTATTTTGGACTCTTTTACTTGTGAAGGCCCTTCATGAATGACTTTGAGTTTTTCCCAAATCTCTTCGGTTGTAGTACAACTAGAGACTTTATTAACTTCTGAAGTGGTTAGTGCATAATGCAGGGTGTTGATAGCTTTAAAATTAAGCTGGACGTTTTTTACTTCAGCCTCAATCCACTAAGCTCTTTGTTTAGGCATTCTCTCACTTGTAACAAAACTAGGTAAAGTGGGAACATAAGGTCCTCTCGTGATTACATCTAACATTTCATAATCAAGGGTTCTAACATATATAGACATCCTAATACTCCAATAAGCATAATTTGATCCATTAAATAGAAAAGGCCTACTTGTGGATTGACCCTTAGCAACAATAGACTTTTCCAAAGCAATAAAGATCTTCCCTAAATATGTTAAGCCTTAAATAAAGGGTTTGGATTTGAAACCACTTGTTTGTTCCAATGGAGTGCTAGAGGGGAATAGCATTAACAATTTTAAGCTTAGTTTTTTTTTTTTTTTGCTGACAGAGCTTTTAGTCGATTAGAGGAAAGTGAATGTGAAGCTTGTAGTGGTTAAAAGACACTAAGCAAGAAAAGGTAAAAAGAAGTAGACAATGCAAGGCTATTTATAGTGGTTTGGTCCTTTTGGCCTACATCCATTACCTTGATCTCCTAATCAAGGATTTTCAACCCAACTTCACTATACTAGTGGAATTAACAACTTCCACCAGGCTTTTACAAGGTGAGCTTTCAACCAAAGCTTTAATCCCTTGCAATAAGGTTTAGAGTGCTTCCAACGCTTTAATTGTCCAAGAAAAAAAAAGAAAAAGAAGTACAGTTAAATATCTTTACAAGTCTGACAGATTACAATTAAGCTCGAAGACTTTTTCTGGATTTGGAATGAGGAACAAGTGTTTTTGGTGTAGAATATTTAGCTTTTTGCTTAAAATAGCTCATCTCTATTCAAATCTACTTTCATTGAACATTGAGGCTTTCTTTTATACCTGAGGAGTTAGATTTTTTTGTTAGAGATAGTTTTTAGCCTTTAGAAACAACTCTGATGCATTTCTAGCGGTTATTTTGTCATCTAGTGTTTAAATTCGAAAAGGAAGTCAAACTTCGACTAACTAGTTATAGGCAGCTCTAATTGATTAAGAGTTCTCTATCTTTAGGTTTCTTTTCTTTAGTAAACTTCCTTTAACTAGTTATGACAGGCTCTAATCAGTTACAAACTTTTTATTTTCATTTTTCTCTACACAGTAGTGTTTCTTTATGTCACGACCTAATTTTCAGGCCATGATCGGCGCATGGGCCCAATGGACAGCCCACTAAGCCCAAGCAAGCCTATCTATATGACCTATTTATCATTCCATCAAAATTGCTAAAGTCACATTTCATAATTTCAATTTGAAATATTGATAACGATTGCCAACTCGTTGTGGCATTTACCAATCAAAATATACATATAAAGTCTAAGGCATACATCTTAGTACTTTACATCACATGTACGTATTTACAACAAAAATGACTATGGGCTTCCAGCGGAGTGACCAAGGGGTAGGTGCGGCTACGGAATGCCAAGATACCTACCAAGGATACAAATCTATGAGGACACCTCAACCTAGTTACCTGCTGCCTCTTGATCTGAAAAACATGAAGTTGAAAATAGTGAGTATAAACGCAGTGAGTGAACAAAGGAAGGGAACAAGCAAACGATAAGGAACGTTTAAAGCAATCATGATGCACTTATTTCAAAAACAATGCAATTTAGTTTAGTTCTTACCAAAACTCCTCATTAAACCCTTAATGAGTTAAACACTTGGCGAAAAAGATCCATGCACAATAAAGGATTCGAAGAGTGAAAACTTTAATAGTATTTAAGCAAGTCAAGTTAAGTAAAATGACGAGTCCTCATTGCAGCAAGAATGAATTTTCGCTGTAGCAAAATTTGGTTTAAATTATCAACTGGACGAGGGCTTCTCAACTGGTTGAGGGTTTTTCTCTAAGACTTCTCATCTCAAACTTAATTAAATAAATTCCTTAATGTTGGGAGTCCATGATCAACTATGGTGTTACTGAAATGACAAATGGGATAGCAATCAACCAAGGTAGCATGCTAGACAGAAAGTTTCTCACTGCAGCGAGATTCAGGTGACAAAACAGAATATTTCTCGCTACAGCGAAAAGCATCAGCAACTTTCTCGCTGCAGCGAGAACCAGGCCAGTATACCCCTCCAAACCCGAGAGTTTATCACTGCAGCGAGAAACAGGACACCAACCATAAATTTTCATTCTCTCAAGGAAAGACCATTTAGCTACAAAGACAAACTCAACTTGAACATGCATAGAAATTCTCAAGGTTTAACATATAAGATTCACATGTATTACAACCATATACCATACTCATGAACTTTCTATAACACACATATTTATATATATATATATATATATATACACATCATCATGTATACCATCCCACCATCATCAGCTCATGTGCACTCCCCACTCACACATAACTGAGTCATCATCAGCTCATGTGCACACCACAACGCACATAGCTGGGTCATCATCAGCTCATGTGCACTCCCACACGCACATAGCTGGGTCATCATTATCACATAAAAAAAACATCCAATGCATATTAACACATTGTGATAACACATGAACCATTATATGGCACACTTTCACAAGATAGAAACATTCACCAAAGGCTTGCTTCCTAGGTAGATTTTTAATGAAAAGTTGGATAAAATCATTCAAATGTTTTATGCAAATAAATTCACATTCCCAAAATAATTTTGAAATGCAAGTTCACTTACGAGTATTCATTAAATCTTTACTCAACTCCAATTTCCTCTAATGGTCCAAATGGGGTGGTGGGGCTTCCTTGGAACCTATCATCACATTAGCATCATCACCATTAACCCAACTTGGCATTAATACTATTCCAAAGCCATTTTCTAAATTGAGTTCTACTAGTCATTCCTACTAGCCTCCAACTACCATTAAATGGCTATTATTTGCACTACTCTAGTAACACTAAAGATGATTAAGCAATCTCAACAATAAAACACTCACAAATCAAATTACTAGACATTATCAACAACTAAAAAAATAAAGTTTAATTCACTACTCACCTTAGTAGCTTTGTAAATTTAAAATTCTATCCAATAATTTTCAAGCTATTATAGAAACTCCCTCTTTCTCTCTCTAAAACACCTAGCTAGTGAGAGAGAATATGGAAGTAAGACTTTTCAAGGGTTTTAAAGTGAGAGAGTGAAAGAGCACAAAGATTTTATGAAAGGGTGCACAAAAGCATGAAAAGTGGAGCTAGCTTGAGAGAGTTATGGAAGCTTGAAGAGAACTCCCATGGAGGATGAAGAAACGTGAGAGGGAAAAAGAAAGAAAAAGAAGAAGCTATTGGAAGATGATATTTATAGCTCAAGCTTATCCAACTCCACTTAAATTACGAAAATGCCCTTAACAAGTTAGCTTGCTTTCCACCAATCCTTGGTGCAATCTTTTTACTCTTCTGATACTAGGACAAGGTCCATAATAGTCTAGAAATACTCGGGTTCACGAAAACTTAAATTTTTGACCCAAGATGAAAAATGACCATTTTGCCCTTACTTTGAAATCATCATTATTTTTATTTCCTTCATCCTTTTACCCTTATTTTCATTATTCATTCATGCCTTAGGCCTACTTAAGCCTTAATATTATTTAAAAGTCTACTTTTAGGGGCTCATTAAGGAAATGACGAAATTACCCCTGGCTCGTGTTATCGTGTCTACACCTAGTTACGAGGCTATAGAGGTCAAGGTCTCACACTTTAATTGGTTAGCTCTTCCCTTAACTGATTGAAGGTTTAGTTCCTTTAACCATAACCAATTAAAATCAAGTTTATTCAACTAGAAAATCTTCAAATTTTAAACTTCTCCATTTTGGCTCCCTTCAACGGTCAACTATATTTTCGAACTTGTTTTTGGCGCTTGAAGATTCTAGGACCTTGTGCTCTAATTGATTAACCAAACTTTTTAACTGATTAACATATTTTTATTTTGCTTCTGCTTAGCTCACAATCATGCCTTAATTGATTAAGGTCCCTTGTTAATCAATTGCTAAGGTTTTATTTTTGTTCACTACTTGCTCTTTCGCTTTTTGACTAATTAACTCCGCATTAAGTTTAGCAAGCTTCTTGACTTGGCTTTAATGGATAACTTTGTTAGGGGTATTAAATTAAATCTTGCACACTTAAATAACAAGATTAGACATTAATGAATGAGGAATGTTTTGTTATCATAGAAAACATATGAAGTTAACAAAGCTGACTAGGCCAAACAAAAGGAGAAAATGGAACAAGAAGCTCAGTTAGCACAACAAGACCAAGAGAAAATTGCATGCCAAACAGCTTAGGATAAGGGAAAAATAGTGGTCACTAGGTCTGTAGCTAAGAACACTACTAGCAAAGGAAGAAAAACAATGGCCACAAAGACCAAGGTATTCACGAGAAGGAAATCTGTTAGGATAGTTGAATCCACTACGAAACAAACCCTCAAACCCGCATCCCTTGAACTTATATCCTCTAAATCCTTGTCTAAAGTTGAATCCCTTTATTCCCTCCATAATCTTCCTCTAAATGTTCACCTAGGAATTGATGAATCATTAGTGAATGAGTCTTCTTTTGGGATTCGACCTCATGCTCAAACATGAAAATAATTAATAAATTAAAATAATATAACACAGTGGAATAATAAACTAGCATTCAATCAGAGAAACAGTCGAATCCTATAGGATCAATGTTTATGTTTTTCATGTAACTTTCAAACTAATTATGAATACTCATAAGTTTAAGAGTTACATACCTTGCTCTAGATATTGTAATCAAGAGCCAATTAAATCAAAATCTTTGCTTCTTTACCTTTAGGATTTGTCAAATTTTCAACCACCCAAGTGTTTGACCTCTAACAATAATCCACACAATGACCGAAAAAGACCTTCACAAAGGTAGGATTTTTTACATGTGCTAGCAAGTTTTGTTTCTAAAACAAAAAGAACCAAAAATTCTTGCCCAATTTTATTTTTGTTAGACAAAGAAAACTATCTTTCTTTTCTTATTTTATGAAACAGTTGAGAAGTGGTTGGAGGCTTAGAGTTTTAGTTTGCTAATATAATATATTTATATAACTAAACTAAGTTGTAACCTTAAATACAACAGTTGTATTTTAATTTAATTAAGTCTATGAGAACTTAATTAATTTCCCACTTTATTTTGGTCTTTTCAATTAAGTCTAACTTAATAAATTATCCTTATTTAACCCCAATCATATCACTTAATGTGTGTGACCCATTAGGCTTCTAACATGTTGGCAATAAATATAAATCCTAATTAAATATCAATTTGATAATTAATTTATATTTATAGATCATGAGTGGCATCTAGCAATACATCATGATCTCCAAAATGTTAAGGAGTTAATTAAAGTATTTGACCAAGCCTTTCAGTGATAAGCCTCTCAATGAAATACGATCCTTTCATCAAATATCTCGGATATGTCATTAAGCATGGCTCGGTGTCTACTTATGACATTCCATATTAGTTCTCATAATTCATGACTAACCTTATGAATTTAGGAAACTAACTTTCCTCAAATTCATCATGCTTTGGCCAAAGACTTTATAGAAGTTAATCAAGAATTGAGAAACAAAAAGATACATCCCCTCATATCACTTGGGGTGATGAATCCTCTCTTGACCACTCATTCACCTTCGCATGCTTCATGGCATACCCAAAAACATCCTTTTTAGGCATCTGGTTGCTTCCAAACCCGTAAGGGTGAAATCAAAGTATGTCATTCCCTATACAAGATGACCTGATGTCTCAAGTATGAGGACTAGTTGCATGACTATCACATGAGAATATTTTCTATAAACACTTGAGTGAAATACCAAATGGAGTTCTCATAGCGGGTCATGTTCGATGAGCTTGTTCTTTAACAAGCACCTGCATGTTATCCTCAAGTATGTTATATACTTCAATCTATGAGATTGATTGCTTACTTCCCAAGTAAGGAGGCTTAACATGTATCAGTATTTAAGCAAAATTAATGCCCTATCTTGACAATACAATGACCAGGAACAATTTTAGGAACATGGCTTTAATGCATAGTGCTATCATAATTGCAACAACTTTGCAATTCTCTTACAAGGCTTTTATGTTCCATGGGCTTCATCCAATTAGTACTTAATAACTCCTTATTATTGCACTAACATGAAGGAAAACCTTTATCACATATAGTTATGTGATTAAGTATGCATTATATGACAATATTTATTCCTTGACCAATCCAATTAGCTCAAGGGCATATACCAACATCTTCATCATACTCTAATTAGTTGAACTCCAAAGTTAAGCCCTTCTTTTGATTGATGACAAAAAGAGGGAGAAAATTTAAGGATAGGATGAATAATGTTTATGTTTATGTGTTTGTGTTTTGTACTGTGTTTTTATGCTGAACTGTTGATTATATACAAGTTCAATGTTGGATGATTATATATATATATTCTCATGTTGAATGCTTATATCTGTACATTGATATACTTTAGGAGTAGCATATATCTAGGGGGAAATCCCTAAATCTGCACATAAAAGTTTATTGTTTTGAAGACATCGCACTCTTAATCTAAGAGTGTTTTGTCATCATAAAAAAAGGAGAAAATGTTGACTCCATATGTTTTTGATGATAACAAAACATTCCTTATTCATTAATGTCTAACTTCACTATTAAAGTGTGCAGGATATAGTTTATTTGCTCTAACAAATTTGTTAATTAAGGGCAAGTCAAGATGCTTGCTAAATTTGAAGATGAGTTAATTAGTTAAAGAAAGAAGAAAGAAAGTGATTAGTAAAGACAGAACATTATTAAATGATTAACAAGGAGCCTTAACCATTTAAGGCATAATTGGGAGTTAGGTTAAAGCAAGATTGAGGAGCCTTAATCAATTGACAGTAGGCTTAACTAATTAAGGAGGTGCTAAAGGCTGAAGACAGAGTCATGCTAATCGGTTAAGGAGATTGGTTAATCGGCTAGAGCACAAAAACCTAGTATCTTCAAACTGCCAAAATCAAATTTGAAAGAAGGTTTACTGTTGAAGGGAGCCAAACTTGAGAAATTCAAATTCAAAGATTTTCTAACTGATTAGAGCTTGTATTAACTGGTTAAGACTAAAGGAAGTGAAGCCTCAATCAATTAAAAGGAGAGTTAACCAATTAAAGAAGTCTCTTAATTAGTTAAAGTCTCTTGTAATTGGTTAACACTGTGTAGCCAACTGTAAAAGGTAATGCAAGGCAAAGAAGCTGTAATCGGTTAGAGCTATTTGTAACCAGTTAGCCGAACTTTGTCTACCCATTTGAATTTAAACGCTAGAGGACAAAACAATGGCTAGAATGGCATTAGAGTTGTTCCTAATGGCTAGAATTTATCTTGAACAGTAGAATCTCTCTCCCCAAGTATAAATTGAAGCTCAATCTGTCAAAAAAAGTAGATTGAAGCACCAAAGAGCCATTTTGAGGGAAAAAAAGCCAAAGTACCTTCACCAAAAACACTTGCTCTTCATTCCTATCCTTGAAAAAGTGTTTAGGCTTGATTGTAATCTTTCTAGATCTGTAAAAGTAATTAGTTGTACTTCTCCTTCTTCATTTTCTTGGGAAATTAGAGTGAAAGAAGCACTCTAAAAACTATTTTAAGAGATTAGAACTTAGGTTAGAAGCTCAACTCATAAAAGCTTGGTGGAAGCGGTTAATTCCACTAGTATAGTGAAGTTGGGTTAAAAATCCTTGGTTGGGATATCAATGTACTAGATGTAGGTCAAGGGGACCGAACCACTATAAATTCTTGTGCACTATCCACTTCTCTCTACCCTTCCTTACTTGGTGTCTTTTAACTATAACAAGTTTGAAATTTTCCTTCCTCTAATTGATTAGGAGCTCTACAAGCAGAAAAAGGCTAACCTTAAAATTTTTAGTGTTATTCACCCTAATTTGGCACAGCAACGAGACCAACACTCATTACTTTTTAGGGTTTACTTTATGCCATCATCTAGTAAACTTCACATTTAACAAGTGCCTTTCCTTTCCCTTGGACACTATCAAATCACATGTGGTGCCATAGCAATCAGTGTACTATCAATTCCTCATCTACAGTCATCTCTTAATGGATGATATCATCAGCACAATTGTCATCTAAAGTAGTCTCCCAATAGATGTTATCGTCAACATAATTATCATCTGGAGTAATCTCTGAACTGATGGTATCATAGCATACTCATCACTTGGAATAATCTCTCGATGGGTGGTATCATAAGCATACTCATCATTCGGTGTAATCTTCCAATGAATGGCAACACAACTTATAGGCGGGACTACAGCCACTGCCCCTATTGACTTTCGACCCTACAGGCATACACATATTCACAAGGGGGATAGGCACTACTCGATTTTAATATTCACATTAACGTTTGAAACTTATCCATCGGACAAAACGTATTCATAATCAAGCCATCAATGCCACTATTGCTCACATATATTTCTTAATCACATTTCACATCAATAATTCATTCCCATAGGTCGTATAAGCATCAACATTCATATTCTACTTAGTCATGGCCTAATAGCTGTATACACGTAAATAGTTCGTGCCACATATGAAGGTTCGATAACTTCACATATCTAACAATCTCGTTTCACAATTCATATACTCATGTGCATCACATATACATATCAGTAGTACATTGGTCTAGGCACACTCAACTAGACATAAGCACATCCAATTATCTATCAGCTCTTGCTCCGTAAATACATGGCATATACACATTTCTTTTTGCATGTATAATTAATTTACTAGCCTACGCATGCTCATCTAGACACATCACAGTTATTTATTATACCATGGTACTGCATATCATTATGCAAGATGCATCACATGAATTTTAAACACAAAGCCTCACTCACCTCGACAGTCGAGCACTCTTGCAGCTCAATTTAATACCTGTTGCTCACCAGTGCCTTAACTCTAACTCAATCGATTTCTACCACTTAGTCAATGAGTAAAATTGTCACTCCCATTATAGTCTAGCATTCAACAATGCAAGATCATTAACATTTGTACCACAATTCTCTATTTTTAGACAAATTCCTAGCTTTCAGAACATTCCCAACTTTTTAAAATATCATTTTCTACACCAACAATTTCAAATCTTCACAATTCTTTCACCAGGGGTTTAAATCTTACCTTAGTTACTGATTTGCCTCACTTCAATCCCAAATATCTAATAACTTTCCAATCTTAACTTCCACCAAATTTGAAACATAGGATTTTTAATTATTGAACCGTTTAAATTGAAAACCAATCGATGAAATGCTTTAATTTTACCTTTAGCTTGGTTTTCAAGGCTCAAAATGCCTTCCTTAAAGCTTTAAGTCCTTGTGACAAATGAGCAAGGGAGACAGTTTTGTTTTGTTTTATTTTGCAAATGGGCAGACTACCTAATCCTTTTTATTTTTCATTTTTTTGTAAATTTTTAAACATATATCGATAGGTGGAATACATCTGTCGATAGTTCCCTCACGGATCTTAGCTTTTTTTCTCTTCATCCATCAATAAATTTTTTGAGTCTATTAATAGATGACTCTTTGTACACTTTCATTACATTCTCGTAGTGTAATCTATCGATAGTTTTCGAGTATCTATTGATAGATTATGCCTCATTGTCTTTATCATCATTCTCGAGCATTCATCTATCAATAGTCTTTGTGTATCTATCGATAGTTCATGTGCCTTATACTTTCAAGTCATTCCTGAGTGGTTATCTATCAATAGTTTCCATGCATCTATCGATAGACTGCATAACCATTCCTTCCTTTAACTATTTGGTGGAAATCTATCAATAGTTTTTGGTCTTCTATCGATAGATGTTCTTCGACTCTTATATTTCCTTGCTTCTAACTTTCATCTATAGATAGACCATGAACATTTATAGATAGTTCACACTTAAAACTTCAATTTTTCTTATGTTTAATCTTCTAAATTCAATTTTTTAAGTTCTCAATGCATCCTCTTCTCAATATTTAGCTTAGTACACAATATTGTACTTATCATCAAGTCATAGTTTCATTACATAACTTCAAATTTTCATTTATGCTTTATGTCACATAGTACATCAATCATACTTAGCATAATTTGCTAACATATCATACTCATTTAAGTGCCAAACAATGCACTATATCATTTATAAGCCAAACGTATGCACAATATTAGTATTGGGCCTTTACATACCTATACTTTTCACAATCATTTCTCTATGGACATAAGCATGCCCATAATTTGATAAGCATATACACTTGGGTTTAAACTAACCCATCAATTAGCTTAACTCCTATACATAACTCGTGAAAATTGAGGGTGTTACAAACTTAGCTAAATTACTATCAAAATTAAGTTCAAAAAACTCTATTTCATATAGTTATCACCTACAGGTGTGGTGATTTTGCACACACAAGTATACGTATCGAACAAGTAATATAGATAGTAAGTCTAGATTATCGTTCCCATGAAGATTTGTTTTTAAAGTTTCATTAAGTACTAAAAGTATATAACAACTTAATCTTATTTAGGCAATATAAAAATTGAAAAGCTAATAAAAAACAAAATTAAAAAAAAAACACTAAATTAACCAACAAAAATTAAATATATTGAGAAAAGCAGTAGATTAAAAACCTAAGATCATGGGCTCATTCAACACTTCATCTAATACCAGTTTTTCTTGTTATTTATCTTTCCTGGGTGGTTTTACTAACCTAGAATCCAAAGCTATTGACAAGTTTCAGTCGAGATGCTTGTATAAATACCTAACTTAATTAGTTCACTATATGTCTATAGGAATCAATTAAATTATGTTCATTAAGCAAGTGTCCTAATTTGGCTATGTATGGCAATTGGCGAATGCCTACCCAAATCACGAATCAGATCACCTTAGTAATGTGAACATACACTATTCAAATGTTAGTCCAACCTAAAATCTATTTGTCGAGTTTCAATTAGATTCACAAATCAATTAATTATTGATCAGGCAATTAAAGGCATTAAGAATAGATTTGAATAAGTAAAACAATACCCATTTATGATAAATAATAGAAAAACATGTATTCAGAGTAAATGTTGAAATCCACCACATTCCTAGAAAAGCAAATTAGTTCATAATATCTAAATAAGAAACTATACAATGAAATTTAGCCATGAATTCAAAAAAAAAGAAAATAAGAATAAAATAAAAGAGAGAAATAAACTAGTGTTAAATCCTTGTAAATCTCGAATCTCCCTTAATTGCTCTTGAATTCTTGCTTGATTCTTAGGTCTAATTCTCTAGAAAAGCTACTACCGTCTGCCTCTCTGAATGCTCACAACCTATGTGCAAGGTGCCTTATTTTCCAATTTTCCATCAAAAGTTAATTTTTTGAAATCGGGGTGGCACGCGACCTTGACTTCTTGGTGCCATGGTGTCATGACACGCTTTGGTGGCATCTTGGCACTCAGTTTCTAGTGTCATAATAGTCTACTCTCAGCCATTGGCATGGTGTGCCCTTCCAGCTCAATGCTGTAGCAGCATCTTTGTAACACCCCATACCCTTCTATAGAACTTAATAAGACCTTATTAACAAGATGGAGGGTCAATTGACGTAAATTTAAGTGCCAAAGAGCTGTGACAGGTAGAAGGAATATTTTGGAATAAAATATTTCACACACAAGAGAAGAATAATAAAATAATAATATTTTTATCAAGGATGAATTAGCGAGTTAAAGGCAATTTGGAAGTGAATCGAGGCAAAGTGTGATACTTTGGGACTCGAGGAGACGAGTGGGGAATTTTGGAGTAAAATAATATTTTATTAATAAAATAATATTAAAATATTAATATTTTATTTATTATTGAAATTAGTCATGAAGGAGGACTGTATGGCTAATCTAAGTGGGGGAGAAGAAGTAAGAAAGAATTTGAAAAAAAATGACGTAAGTGGGGCCCGAGTGCCTTTATTAAATAAAGTAAGAGAAGGTAAGTATATATTTAAATATTATAGTTACAACTTGGTGAAGTATGAATATGATATTTTATGTGTACAAGTGTAAAGGAAGAAAAATAGAAGGAAATTGAAATTAAAGAAATGTTTGACGGGCCAAATTGTAAGGGATGAAAAGTTTGGAAGGTCAAATGGTAAATAAAGAAAAATTTGAGGACTTATGTGTAATTTCAATATTTGAATTTAAAATAAAAATTAACTAACCAAGGAAAATTAGATTATGTGGGAGGATGGAATATGCATGTAACAAATACTATTACAGGCAAAGATATGCATGCAATGATGTACTTGTAGTGGGGAACATGTGGGCCTTCACCATGTGACAAACAAAAAGGTATAAGAAAAATTAATAAGATAACACATGCATGTGGATTTTTAAGTTAAAAGAATGTATGGAAAATTTATGCATGATGGACACTTGGTGACAATTAGACTAAAAGAAGAGAAAATATAGTCGCATGTAATGTCATTGGCCAAGGAGGAGGCCAAATGGAAATTAAGGTGGAAAAGTTGCATGAAAGACCATTAGACACAAATAAGGTGGGAATTAAGTAGAAATGAATTAAAGAATGGAAGGATAATGAAGGGTGGATATTTAACCAATAAAATGTAGAGAAAATTGGTGCATGAAGAACCACTAGGTGGCAAGGTGGTTCAATAAGAAACTAAAGAAACAAAACTAAGAAATAACAAAAGGAAAAGAGAAATGGCTTGGGAACTTAGGCAAAACCATGCCTTTGAGAGAGAAGAAGAGAAAGAACTTAGTTCTTGCCAATTTCACCTAAAAGAGAGAAAGAAAATAGTGGAAAGGAGAAATCAAAGGAGGGCTCAATTTTTGGAGAAGATCCAAAGAAATCGTGAGGTTTCCTTCCTTTATCTTGTAGAGTTTTGATATTTTACCACCCAAAAAGTCTTCAACATTCAAGAGAGATACTGTGGAGTGTTGATGGAGGTGTAATGCTTGGTTTCAAGATACAAGAGAAACGAGGTAAGGATTGTGGTTTTGGCTTGAATATTCTTTGAATATGGGTTGGTAATCATAAGAAATGTATTGTGGCAGCAAAGAAAAGCTTGATTGGAAAGGATTTAGTGACATGCAAGCCATCAAACTCTTGGATGCATGATGGATTCAAAGTGAAAGAGAAAAGGTAAGCATGGTATTGTGTTTTAAGGCTTATGGTTGGTAAAATTGTTAAGAAAATAATTTGTGAATAATGTTGGTAGCTTGGTGATTAGAACTTGGAAGAATATTGGAATGCATGCGAGGCTCAAGCAACCTCAAAGGTAAAGATGAATAATGCTTTAAGTGTAGTTGGAAGATTTTGAGAAAATGGCTATTGTTGTGTTGATTGAAAACTTGAAAGATATATTGTGAGGAATGATGATTATTGAAAAGATCTAAAAATGCATGAGCTAGTTAGAAATGTTAAGGTTGCTTGTTATGTTATTTGAAAGAAATAAGGATGAATAATGTGGATGGAGGATTAAGAAATAAAGCATTGAAAGTTAGATAGACAATTATGCATGTAAGCTTAGAAATTACTTGGTGACGTCGGATTTATAGTTGCTACCATATATGTGATTACAAGTATGAAAATAATAGTTTGAAAATGACAAATGCTATTGGAAGATTGACGTGGGCATTTGAAGTCAAAAACAAATTGTCGAGTTTATGTAATTCAAAGTTTACACTAAGGATTAAGTATAAATGGTTATCTCTTAAGAATAAGAGACGAAAGTATAGAATTAAATATGAACAACAAATGTAGAATATATTGGCAACAAAGCTTATTAAATGTATTGAATTGAAATGATGTCAGGAAGTTGACAAAGCAAGGATTATTGTTGCATGCATAAAGTAAGCGTTTGAGGAAATATTAGTGGCAAAGTAATATCCCGCCATTATAAGGTGAGTAGAGGGTGTTTATTTCAAAAGATTCCATACTATATAATGTTATATGTATAGTAGATTGTCAATGATTTATTCAATGCCTTTGTGGAAAACATGAGTTGCTAAAAAATGATAAGTGATTTGAATACATGATTTGGAATAATTTATACACTGTTTTTGTGGAAAGCATGAGTTGGTAGAAACCATAGACAATTATGGATGCAAAGTGATTTGGAAGTTGTTTGTGTAGACTATTTATATATACATATATGTAAAGTGTTTTAGAAACTAGGAAACAAGCCTTTTTGCAATGTTTTGCATCAAAATCGTGCCTTGAATCTTTTAGAAATGTGCATAGATGATTGCACTGGATAAATTATTTAAGTTTGATTTCTTGAGAACCGGTTTTAATCCGTACTTTACGCAAAAGTTTACACCATGCATTTTAATGTGAAAAGCAATTTTCAAAGGTTACTGAACCTTGTTTTCAAATGATTTAAGGAAAAACTCTTGGAAACCTTGATTTGGTTTTGAAAATGATTTTGACAAACCGAGAGCATTGAGAGTAGGTTGAATGTCACATTGGGATATAGTGACCCTTGTGCACAAGTGAGCTTTAACTAGAGAACCATTGAGTTGCCGACGAGCTATTAGACATGGCTAGGCCACGGTCTGTGATTATAAGTGGCAAGGCCACGTGTTGTTATACGTGGCAAGGCCATGAGTTGATATACGTGGTTGCGACCACATGATTTCTCCGATGTTAGTCAACATTGTCGAGACTGCCATGGCTATGGGAATTCGGTTAAGGGGGGCTTCTCAGATTGTTATTACATGGAAGAAGGTCCACGGGTTGATTATCTATGATCACCTACTCGAGAGCCTTGAGAGTTTTTAGACTTGTACTCTTTTGCATGGTGGAGAGATATTGTTTTTTCGCAGCTCCCCTTTTTAATTGAAAGCTTTCAGTGCTTTATATGTTGATCATGAGTTGATATATTTGGATGTCCATGATTATTTTTACATGCCACACATTTTGGGAGCGTCTGTGATTTTAAACAGCTATTTGTATTTATGAAGGAATTAAACGATTTCGATGATTGAAATCTATTTTACTATGCTTGATTTCGACATTGTTTGCCAAGGAAAGTATTGCATTTTGATTTTTACAGATTATTTTTACAAGGCACATATACCTTATTCATTATTTGGTTTTATAAAGTTATCATTTTATACTCTGGTTTTAACCTTCAAATTATCTGCTCTAAGCTTGTTTCCCATCTACGCCCTGCTTACGGAGCCGATGATCATTGAGTCTGTGAGACTCACCCCCTTATCTCTTTTTTTGCAGATAAGTGATCAGTTTAGCGTGCATTCATCGACACTATTTGTCTACCACGGATAGGTAAAGGCATCTCATACCACTTTATTCTGAGTCGCTCCGTTGCTAGAGATCGAGTCGTTCGTCGTGTATTTTGTTTTTGTAAATAGACATTAGTCTCAATGTAAATGTACATTTAGAGATTATAAACCTTGATGTATTTTTACAATTATGTGGAATAAAGGTTAAGTCATTTTATTACGTGTCACAGCCCAATTTTCAGGCCCGGACCGGCGCATGGGCCTAATGGGCACAGCCTACTAAACCCAAGCAAGCCTCTTATGTAACCTGTTCATCATTCCAACAAACATTTCTAAAGTTACATTTCATAATTCTCAACTATAAGTACTTTACTAATGTGCTATGACAACCAAATACTTGCATTTATATTAACCCAATACACTGTCAACCATTGCCAACTCATAGTGGCAACGTTAATCAAAATAAACGTATACTATTTATGACATGTATCTTAGTGATTTACATCACGTGTATGCATACACAGGCAAAAGACTCCCAACTTCCAGTGGAGTTACCTTGGGTGAAGGTTTAGCTACTAAATGCCATGTTACCTACCAAGGGTCAACATGAATGGACTCCTCAAGCTAGGTCCCAATTGTCTACGAATCTAAAAACATGCAATTTAAAAGAGTGAGTATAAACCCGGTGAGTGAACATAGGAAAGGAACAAGTAAACGATACGGAAAGATTTTGAAAACACGATGCACTTATTTTAAAAACAATGCAATTTAGTTTAATTTCTTGTAAAACCCTTAATTCAACCCTTGATTATTTAATCCTTTAAGGTGAAGGATTTATAATCCACAATGGAGTTGAAAAGAGTGAAAACTATAGCAATTATCCAATTAAGACAAGCAAAACAGAGGGTTTCTCGCTACAACGGAAAGGCATTCTATAGCATATAATACAATCATATTTTTTATTTTCATAACTTATATATTTATATATATATATATATATATATACATGCACACCATTGCCGCCTTACTCAGCTCATGTGCACTCCCTACATGCAGAAGGCAATATTATTGTCATGACCCAAATTTCGGGTCATGACTGGCCTATGGGCTCAATGGACATAGCCCACTAAGCCCAAGCAAGCCTATTTATATGACTTGTTCATCTTCCATCAAAAGTTGGTAAAGTCACGTTTCATAATTTCAACTCAAAATATACATATATTGTCTATAACATATGTTTTAATAATTTGCATCGGGTTTATCTATACACAACAAAGGGATTCTCGACTTTCAGTGGAGAGATTCAAGCGAAAGTTCAGTTATTGAATGTCGAGATACCTACCAAGGAAATGAATCTACAAGGACACCTCGACCTAGTTACCGGCTGCCTCTTGATCTGAAAACATGAAGTTGAAAACGGTGAGTATAAACCCAGTGAATGAACAAAGGAAGGGAACAAGCAATCGATAAGGAAAGTTTAAAGAAAACATGATGCACTTATTTTCAAAAACAATGCAATTTAGTTTAGTTCTTATTAAAAACCCCTCATTAAACCCTTAATTGGTTAATCACTTGATGATGAAGGATTCATACATAACAAAAAATTTGAAGAATGAAAGCTTTAATAACACTCAAGCAAGTCAAATGAAGCGACGGGTCCTCGTTGTAGTGGAAAGGCATTTTTGCTGCAGTGAAATTTGGGCTCAAATTATCAGCTGGACGAGGGTTTCTCAACTGGCCGAGGGTTTCTCTCTAAAACCCCTCATTTCAAACTTAATTAAATAAATTCCTTAATGTTGGGAGTCCATTATCAACTATGGTATTACTGAAATGGAAAATGGGGCAGCAACCAAACAAGGTAGCATGCAAGACAAAATGTTTCTCGCTGCAGCGAGATCCAAGAGGCAAAACAAATAGTTTCTTGCTGTAGCAAGAATGGATTCTCGCAACTTTAGCAACTTTCTCGCTGCAACGAGAATCAGGCTGATGTAACCCTCCAAACCCGAGAGTTTTTCGCTGCAGCAAGAAATAGGACACCAACAACAAGTTTTCATTCTCTCATGAAAAGGCCATTTAGCTACAAAGATAGAATCAACTTGAACATGCTTAGAAATTTCCAAAGTTCAACATGCAAGATTCACATGTATTACACCCATATACCATACTCATGAACTTTCTATAACACACACACACACACACACATGTATATATATACGCATCATCATGCATACCATCCCATCATCATCAGCTCATGTGCACTCCCTACTCGCACATAGCTAGTCATCATCAGCTCATGTGCACTCCCACATGCACATAGCTGGGTCATCATTATCACATAAAAAGGAACATCCAATGCATATTATACATATGAACATATTGTGATAACACATGAACCATTTATATGGCACATTGTCACAAGATAGAAACATTCACCAAAGGCTTGTTCCCTAGGAAGATTTTTAAGGAAAAGTTGGATAAAATCATTCAAATGTTTCACCCCAAATACATCTACATTTCTAAAGAAATTTTTAAATGCAAGTTCACTCACCGGTATTTATTGAACCTTTAGTCGACTCTAACTTCACTAATGGTCCAATTGGGGCTGAGGGGCCTCGTTGGAACCTATCACACACCAAAAACATTCACAACCAATCCAATTTACATTAATATTGCTCCAAAAACTATTTCCTAAATCAAGCTTCAATAGCCCTTCCTATCTCCCTTCTAATTACCATTTGATTGGCTATTTAGTTTCTCTTCTTTAGTAACACTAGAAACAGATAAACAACTTCAGCAATAACACAACTCATAACTTCAATTACTAGCCATTATCAACAACTGAAAACCACTCTTAATTCATAACTCACCTTGGTGGATTACAATGAAATTCCTTTTCAAAATTCTTCCAAGCTATTATAGAAGCCCATCTTTCTCTCTCTAAACACCTAGCTATTGAGAGAAAGTATGGAAGTAAGATTTTTCAAGGGTTTTAAAGTGAAAGAGTGAAAGAGCACAAAGGTTCTATGCAAAAGTGCACAAAAGCTTGAAAATTGGAGCTATTTTGAGAGAGGTTATGGAGGTTTCATAATAAGCTTCCATGGAGGCGAAAATAAATGTGAGATGGAAAGAAGAAGAAGAAGAAGCTACTGAAAATTCAAGAAGTTGTTGGAGAGAATGATATTTATAGCTCAAGCTTATCCAACTCCACTTAAATTATGAAAACGCCCTTAGTAAGTTAGCTTGTTCTCTTCCAATCCTTTGTGCAATCTTTTTACTCTTTTGACACTGAGACAAGGTCCATAATAGTTTAGAAATACTTGGGTTCATGAAAACTTAAAAATTTTTATCCGAGATGAAAAATTACCATTTTGCCCCTACCTTAGGAATCATCATTATTTTTATTTCCTTCATCATTTTACCTGTATTTTCATCATTCATTTATGCCTTAGGCCTACTTAGGCCTTAATATTATTTAAAAACTTACTTTTAGGGGCTCACTAAAGAAATGACGAAATTACCCCTAGTCAGTGATATCGCGTCTGCTTCTAGCTACGAGTCTCTAAAGATCAAGGTCTCACATTCTCCCCCACTAAAAGAAATTTGCTCCCCGAATTTGATTCGAACTATAAGGTAGCATACCTTTATGTATTAAAGAGGTGCGGATACTTTGTTCACATCTTCTCCTCGACTTCCCACGTTACCTCCTCGCTGGTGTGGTTTTGCCACAACACTTTCACTAATGCTACTTCCTTTGAACGGAGCTTTTTGACTTGACTATTAAGGATAGCCACTGGTTGCTTCTCATAGGTTAAATCATCTTGTAACTGGATGGTTTCATACCGTATTACATGAGATGGATCTGGGTTATATTTCCTAAGCATTAATACATGGAATACGGGGTGAATGTTCGGGAAGTTTGGTGGTAGCACCAAACGGTAAGCCACTACTCCAACCCTTTCTAAAAGCTCAAAGGGTCCTATATACCGAGGACTCAATTTTCCTTTCTTGCTGAACCTCATTACCCCCTTTGTTGATGAGACCCTAAAAAATACATAATCCCCCACTTGAAACTCCAAGTCTCTCCATTTGTTATCAGCATATGATTTTTGTCTACTTTGTGCTAACAACATCCTCTGTCGAATCATGCGTATTTTCTCGGTGGCGTCTTGCACCAACTCAGGCCCTAAGAGTTTCCTTTCTCCCACCTTTAGCTATCCAATGGGTGACCTGCATCTCCATCCATATAATGCTTCGAACGGTGCCATTTGGATGCTAGCTTGGAAATTGTTGTTATAGGCAAATTCCACTAAGGGTAGATATCGATCCCATCTGACCCCAAGGTCTATTATATAGGCCCTCAACATATCTTCCAATGTCTGTATTGTCCGTTCAGATTGCCCATCAGTTTGAGGGTGGAAAGCAGTGCTGAAGTTCAACTTAGTGCCCAACGCTTCCTGCAACTTTTCCTAGAACCTACTAGTGAACTGTGCTCCTCTGTCAAATACTATAGAAATGGGGATACCATGCAATCATACTATCTCATCTACATAGACTTGAGCGTATTGGGCAGCCTCGTTAGTAGTCTTAACCGGAAGAAAATGGGCTGAGTTCGTTAACCAGTCCACTACGATCCAAATCGAGTCATAGCCCCTACTAGTTCGAGGCAAACCCGTTGCGAAATCCATTGCAATATGCTCCCACTTCCATTCGGGTACCAGTAATGCCTTGCATGCCTTTGATGCTCGGCCTTAACCTGTTGACAAACCAGGCACTTGGAGACGAACTCAGCTACATCTTTCTTAAGTTCTTCCCACCAATATACCTCTTTCAAATCTCGATACATCTTTGTAGCCCCTAGATGTACCACATAGGCTGCCATGTGCGCCTCTTCCAATATTTCTGTCCTCAATCCATCACTATCGGGCACATAAAGTCTGGTTCCATACCTCAATACTCCATCTGTGCCTTTAGTAAACATCTTTCCTTTCCTTCCTTGAGGATCCTCTAAGGCCTTAGCTACGAACTCATCTTTACTTTGTGCTTCTTTAATCCGGTCTATTAAAATAGGCCTCACTCTAAAATGTGCTAGTAATGAATTTGCCTTCGAAACTTCCAAATGCACATCCATGTCTCCCAAATTATGGATCTCCCTAATCAAGGATCTCCTATCTGTAGAGAAATGTGCCAAACTCCCCATAGATTTTTGACTCAAGGCATCTGCCACTACATTTGCCTTACCAGGATGGTAAAGAATAGTACAATCATAATCTTTTAGCAACTCCATCCACCTACGTTGTCGCAAGTTAAGATCCCTCTGCTGAAATATATACTTCAAGTTTTTGTGATCCGTATATATCTCGCAAATCTCACCATACAAGTAATGTCTCCAAATCTTTAAGGCAAACACGATTGCTGCCATCTCCAAATCGTGTGCGGGGTAATTCTGCTTATGCCTTTTAAGTTGCCTCGATGCACACGTAATTACCTTCCCATGCTGTATTAATATACACCCTAAACCAACCCGCGATGCATCACATAATACCGTATAACACCCTGTGCCTTGCTGTAGGCTTAAAAGTGGAGCTGTGGTGAGACATGCCTTGAGCTTCTCAAAGCTATTCTCACAAGCATCTGTCCACTCAAATTTTGTATCTTTACTGGTCAGATTAGTCAAAGGGGCAACTATTTTGGAGAAGTCCTTCACAAAACAACAATAATAGCCAACTAAACCCAAAAAGCTTATAATCTCTGTAACTGATGTTGGCTTGGGCCACTTTTCCACTGCCTCAACTTTCTTTGGATCAACTTGTACCTCATCCTTGGATACCACATGTCCCAAGAATGTAACTCTTTCTAGCCAAAACTCACACTTGGAGAACTTGGCATACAATCGATGTTCTATCAAAGTTTAGAGCATTATCTTAAGATGCTGCTCGTGTTCCTCTCAGCTCTTCGAGTATATCAAGATGTCATCAATAAACACCACCACGAACTTGTCCAAATAGGGCTTGAACACTCGGTTCATAAAATCCATAAAGGACGTAGGGGCATTTGTAAAATCCATATCTTGTTCGAAATGCAGTCTTTGGTATATCTTAATTTCGAATCCTCAACTGATGGTACCCAGATCGCAGATCTATCTTAAAGAAACATTGTGCTCCTTGTAATTGATCAAATAAATCATCTATGTTAGGAAAGGGGTACTTATTCTTCACTGTTACCTTATTAAGTTGTCGGTAATCGATGCACAATCTAAGCGACCCCCCATGGTGAGACGCTAGGACAAATGCAGCCTTTATCCAATAAATCTTCTAACAGATCCTTAAACTTTTTAAGCTATGCAGGTGCCATTCTATATGGGGGTATGGATATAGGTCTAGTGCCGTGAATCAAATCTATGCAGAATTCAATCTCTTGCTCGAAAGGCAAACCTGATAGTTCCTCGGGAAATACATTCACAAACTCATTCACCACTGACACTTGGCTTATATCTCTAACCTTCGCTTGAGTATCCCTTACAATAGCCAAGTAACCTAAACAACCTTGTCTTAATAACCTTCTGGTAGACATGACCGATATCAAATTGGTTGGAGCATTACTCTTATCCCCCTGAATACTAAATAATGGTTCACTAGAAAAATCAAATCTAACCAATTTATGATAACAAACCACACTAGCATGGCACGGTGATAGCCAATCCATTCCTAAGATCACGTCAAAATCTAAGGTGTCTAACACCACTAAATTCACCAAAGTGTCCTTGTCCTTGACTCGAACTACACAAGACATATATTCTCATTCTGCCACAAATACCTCCTTTAAAGGAGTAGACACCACTAACTGTTCTTCTTTCCTAACACGATCCTTACCTAAACGAAGTGCAAAACATGGAGAAATAAAAGAATAGGTAGCACCAAGATCAAATAATACTCGAGCATCCATATTACAATTGAAAAGAGTACCTGAGACCACCGCATTGGATGTTTGGGCCTCATGGGGTGTTAAAGCATATACCCTCGCTTGGCCTCTACCAGCGAAACTCTGACGCCCAAACCCAAAAGGCCTACCCTGAAAAGAAGTAACAGCACCTCTACCTCTTGATCCTTTAGCCTCCCGATCATATGAGGCGGCTACTTAAGGAGCAGATGAGGTTGGTTAGGCGAAACTACAAGTAGGACCTTGGGATTGATGAGCCATCAGGCAATTCCTCTTAATATGACCAGGTTGACAGCATAAGAAACAAACTCTTGTAGCATTGAGGCATCTTCCTCTATTTCATCCCCCACAAGTATTGCAACGACAGATAACTTGACTTCCCTGCCTCGCATCTTGCTACCTCCCAACACTAAAGGTTCTCTGTCCCGCCCCAATACTAGCACTAGGCGAGTCACTCCCCTGTTGGGGTAATCGTGAGTCCTTTTATGGTCCTTAATGGCTAGAAGATGAAATACCACTGTTGAAATCTCTGCGACCTTGATAACCTTCAGTCTTGGCCCTCTTTGCTCTATCCCTCGCAGCCCTACTCTCACTGGTCCTCATCTCAATCCGCTTAGCGTAATCCACTGCTGCGGAGTAGGTATTGAAATCTAGGGATGCCAGAACCCTAAACAATGCCTCCACTAGCCTATCCATAACCCTTTGAATCTTCATCTCCTCAATAGAAACTAGATAGGGCGCATATAGAGCCAGCTACGTGAATTTGATGTCGTATTCTGACACTGTCATACTTGGGGTCTGTACCAATGCTTCAAACTCCCTAGCTCATGCATTACATACACTAAGTGGTAAGAATCGATCTAAGAAGGATGTACTGAACTCCTTTCAAGTCAACGGTGTTGCATCCATCGGCCTACCTCTACGCAAGGAACCATACCACTCTTGCGCCACGCCCCTTAATCAGAAGGCAGCTAGCTCGACTGATCTCGTACTAGAGCATCCCATGGCCTCACAAATTTTCTCCATCTTATTTAAGAAAATTTGGGGCTTCTCCGATGCATCAGACCTTGAAAATAATGAAGGCTTAAGCTTCAGGAAATCAGGAAGAGAAATCTCTAAATGAGCTCTCTCAACCTCAAGATGTTGGCGATCGGCCTACCCTTGGGAGCTAGGGGATTCTTGAACTGTAGGTCTCCCTTCCACTATCCTTTGTATATCATCCATACGGGTTGCCATCATCTCTATAACCTGGTTAACTCCCTGTAGGCCTGTCGTAAAGTCCTCAATAGTAATACCATCGGTGGGTTGTCTATCCGCATCACCCGAAGACTGTCCTTCCTCTCGTCTACTCACAAGCATATCTGCCCTCATCGGCCTAGTGGTCTCGGCACGTCTACCTCGCCCTCTAAGGGTGAATGCTCGTGGCCTATCTGTCAGCTCATCAAGAGCACCTTGCTCCCCCATCCATCTTGAGGCAGCTCTTATCTTAGGCAGCATTCTTACCTAAATAAGAGCAAACACTAGTTATTAAAAATATTTTGTAATTATAATCGTATCTAAGGAAGAAGGTGGTTTCTAAGATAGGGAATCTATGAGGTCCCGTGGTTGTAAAATGTGTCACAATTTACACTTCACAACTGAAGTTCCCACATAAAGACCCGACACTCCGCTGGACCAATAATGTTGGTCCTAATTATTTGTGCAAGAGGGGGGTGAATAACACAATTTCGCTCTTTTAAAAATTGTCTCTAAGTGTAGACAAAGGTGAGACAAATGAAGGAAAGAAAATAAAACAAAAATAGAGTAAATAAGATAGCACAATTTAGAGTGGTTCGGTCCAAGACCTACATCCACTACCTTGATTATCCAACCAAGGATTTTCGTTGTAATGTACATGAAAGTTGACACATTGTACTTTGAGAATTTTCATGAATTTTAGGTTGATTTTATTAGTTTAGCAGGATGGCTTTTTGTTGAGTGAGGAAAAATGTTTCTCTTATTGCTCTGTTTTCACTGCAGCGAAATTCATGCTCGCTGTAGCGAAAAACTCTCGGGTTTGAATGGGTTTTAAATAGGAATGAACTAAATTGCATTATTTTGAAACAAGTGCTTCATGATTTTAAATTCTCCCTAATTGTTGCTTGCTCCCTTCCTTGTTCACTCACTGAGTATTGTACTCACGTTTTATAAAAATTCATGTTTTTAGATCAGGTGACTGTTGGACCCTAGATCGAGGAGTCCCCGTAGTGCATCTCCTGGGTATGTGTCTGGCATTCGATAGTAATCCGTTTGATTGTAAATGTCTCCGTTGGAAGTCATGGGTCTTTTTGTATTATGAATACAATCTAACAATGTAAATATGTGTATGAAATGTAAATTGCTAAATACATGACTGGTATAGTGCATGTATATTATTATCGATAATGCCATTATGTTTTGGCTATGTTCACACCCAAAAAAAAAGTGTGTGTGTATGCATGATATGATAAATTTGTTAAGCAAAGGTAAACGGATAGGCTTGCTTGGGCTTAGTGAGCTATGCTCATTGAGCTCATTCGTCGATCATGGCTCGAGAAATTGGGTCGTGACAATGTTGGTATCAGAGCCCTAGGTTGTTTAGGTCCTAGGGTGTTATGGTCAGGTCCAGCGGAGAGTCGGGTTTTTATGTGCGATTTTTAATTATGAACTGTGAGCCGCGGCACATTTCATAATCGAGGAACCGCATAAATTCCCAATCTTAGAAACCACCTTATCTCTTTAACTGTGGTTAATGACAAGTGTTTGCTCTTGTCTAGGTAAGAATGCCACCTAAGACACGGGTCACCTTAAGACAAGTGAGGGAGCAAGATGCCCCTACTGAGATGACTAATAGGCCACGGGCACCCACTCGTAGGGGGTGAGGTAGACGTGGCATGGTCGCTAGGCCGGTGAGAGCGAGTACGCCTATGAATAGGAAAGATGAGGGACAGCCTTTAGGTGAGACTGTTAGGCCACCGGCGAAAGGCATTACTGTTGAGGACTTGGTAGCGGGTCTGCAGAGAGTCAATCGGGTTGTAAAAATGATGGCAGCCCGTATGGAGTATATACAGAAAATAGTAGAGGGGAGACATGTGGAGCAAGAGTCTCCTAGTTCCCAAAGCCAGACAGATCGCCAACCTCCCGAGGGTTATCAAAGTCGTAGAGACTTTAGTAGTGGGATTTCATTTTCTAACTGTCAAGGCCCATATAGGGAATTAAGGTTACCCCAACATGGGAGTAACGTGATGAGTACCAATGTTGAGTCAGGGCAGGAAGCTTTTGTTGGAAGGAGGCAGCAAGATTCTAGATAGAGTAGTCAAGTCATTCGCTCTTGTGATACTTGTGGGAGACGACATAGTGGACGGTGCTTCCTTACTACAAGAACTTGTTACGGGTGCGGTCAACCTGGGCATATTAGGAGGGATTGTCCGATGGGACATCAATCACCAGATTCTGCTCATGGTTCCACCCAGCCAACTTCATCTGCTTCGTCAGTTGCTGTCTCATCTGGCCGGGAGGTTAGTGGATCGATAGGTAGAGGTGCCGATACTTCCTCTCAAGGCAGACCATCTGGGTCCGGACATCAAAGTTTTGTTGGTAGAGGCCAGGCAAGGGTGTTTGCTTTAACACAGCAGGAGGCTCAAACATCCAATGAGGTGGTCTCAGGTATTCTTTCCGTTTGTAATATGAATGCTCGGGTACTATTTAATCCTAGTGCTACCCATTCTTTTATCTCTCCATGTTTTGCATCTCGGTTGGGTAGAGATCGTGTTAGGAGAGAGGAACAATTAGTGGTGTCTACTCCTTTAAAGGAGATAGTTGTGGTTGAGTGAGAATATGAGTCCTGTGTAGTGCGAGTCAAGGACAAAGACACTTCGGTGAATCTAGTGGTGCTAGACACCTTAGACTTTGATGTAATCTTGGGGATGGATTGGTTATCACCCTGCCATGCTAATGTGGACTGCTATCATAAATTGGTTAGATTTGATTTCCCTAGTGAACCATCATTTAGTATTCAGGGGGATAGGAGTAATGCTCCAACCAATTTAATATCGGTCATATCTGTCAGAAGATTATTAAGACAGGGTTGTATAGGTTACTTGGCTGTTGTAAAGGATACTCAGGCGAAGATTGGAGATGTAACTCAAGTGTCGATGGTGAAAGAGTTCGTGGATGTATTTCCTGAGGAGCTACCAGGTTTGCCTCCTGAACGGGAGATTGAGTTTTGCATAGATTTGATTCTCGACACTAGACCTATAACCATACCCCCATATAGAATGGCACCTGCAGAGCTTAAAGAGCTTAAGGATCAGTTGGAGGATTTGATGGATAAAGGTTTCATACCACTTAGTGTATCCCTATGGGGAGCACCAGTGTTATTTGTGAAGAAGAAAGATGGGTCACTTAGGCTGTGCATTGATTATCGATAGCTTAATAAAGTGACGGTGAAGAATAAGTATCCTCTCCCAAGGATAGATGATTTATTTGATCAACTACAAGGAGCACAATGTTTTTCTAAGATAGATCTGCGATCTGGATACCATCAGTTGAGAATTCGGAACGAAGATATACCCAAGATCGCATTTCGAACAAGATATGGGCACTATGAGTTCTTAGTGATGTCATTTGGGCTCACGAATACTCCTGCAGCCTTTATGGATTTGATGAACCGAGTGTTCAAACCTTATTTGGATAAGTTTGTGGTGGTGTTTATTGATGACATTTTGACATATTCAAAGAGTCGATAGGAGCATGAGCAGCATCTTAAGATAGTGCTCCAAATTTTGAGAGAACATCGATTGTATGCTAAGTTCTCCAAGTGTGAGTTTTGGCTCGAAAGTGTTGCATTCTTGGGGCATGTGGTATCTAAGGAAGGGATACAAGTTGATTCAAAGAAAATTGAAGCAGTGGAAAAATGGCCAAGGCCAACATCAGTTACGGAGATTAGAAGCTTTGCGGGTTTAGCTGGCTATTATCGTCGCTTTATGAAGGACTTTTCCAAAATAGTTGCCCCTTTGACTAAGCTGACACGTAAAGATACAAAATTTGAGTGGTTTGATGCTTGTGAGAATAGTTTTGAGAAGCTTAAGGCATGTCTCACCACAGCTCCAGTGTTAAGCCTACCGCAAGGCACAGGGGGTTACATGGTGTTTTGTGATGCATCGGGGGTTGGTTTAGGATGTGTATTAATGCAACATGGGAAGGTGATTGCGTATGCATCTAGGCAACTTAAAAGGCATGAGCAAAATTACCCCATACACGATTTAGAAATGGCAGCAATCGTGTTTGCCTTAAAGATTTGGAGACATTACTTGTTTGGTGAGACTTGCGAGATATACATGGACCACAAAAGTCTGAAGTATATATTTCAGCAGAGGGATCTTAACTTACGGCAACGTAGATGGATGGAGTTGCTAAAGGATTATGATTGTACTATTCTTTATCATCCTGGTAAGGCCAATGTAGTGGCGGATGCCTTAAGTCGAAAATCAATGGGAAGCTTGGCACATATTTCCACTGGTAGGAGATCTTTGGTTAGAGAGATCCATAGCTTGGGAGACATAGGTGTGTGTTTGGAAGTTGCGGAGACAAATGCTTTGCTAGCACACTTTAGAGTGAGGCCTATTTTAATGGACAGGATTAAAGAAGCATAAAGTAAAGATGAGTTTGTGACTAAGGCCTTAGAGGATCCTCAGGGTAGGAAAGGAAAAATGTTTACTAAAGGCACAGATGGAGTGTTGAGGTCTGGAACCAGACTTTATGTGCCTGATGGTGACGGGTTGAAGAGAGAAATATTGGAGGAAGCTCTCATGGCAGCTTATGTAGTACATCCAAGGGCTACAAAGATGTATCAAGATTTGAAAGAGGTGTATTGGTGGGAAAGACTTAAGAGAGATGTAGCTGAGTTTGTCTTCAAGTGCCTGGTTTGTCAGTAGGTTAAGGCCGAGCATCAAAAGCTTGCAGGGCTACTACAGCCATTACCAGCACCCGAGTGTAAGTGGGAACATATTGCTATGGACTTTGTAACGGGTTTGCCTTGAATCAGTGGGGGATATGATTCAATTTGGATAGTAGTGGACCGGTTAACAAAGTCAGCTCATTTTCTTCCGGTTAAGACTACTTATGGGGCTGCCCAATACGCTCGAGTTTATGTGGATGAGATAGTGCGACTACATGGTATTCCCATTTCTATAGTATCTGACAGAGGAGCTCAGTTTACTAGTAGGTTTTAGGGAAAGTTGCAAGAAGCATTGGGCACAATGTTGGATTTCAGCACAGCTTTCCACCCTCAGACTGATGGACAGTCTAAACGAACCATACAGACATTGGAGGATATGTTGAGGGCTTGTGTGATAGACCTTGGTGTCAGGTGGGAACAATATCTACCCTTAGTGGAATTTGCCTACAACAACAGTTTCCAAACTAGCATCTAAATGGCACCATTTGAGGCCTTATATGGACGAAGATGTAGGTCACCCATTGGATGGCTAGAGGTGGGAGAAAGGAAACTTTTGGGGCCTGAATTGGTGCAGGATGCAACAGAGAAAATACACATGATCCGTCAGAGGATGTTAACAGCACAAAGTAGACAGAAATCATATGCTGATAACCGACGGAGAGACTTCGAGTTCCAAGTAGGAGATCATGTATTTTTGAAAGTTTCGCCAACTAAAGAGGTAATGAGGTTTGGCAAGAAAGGGAAGTTAAGTTCTCGGTATATAGGGCCATTCGAGATCTTAGAAAGGGTTGGAGCGGTGGCTTATCGTTTGGCCTTACCGCCAGACCTTTCAAATATTCATCCCGTGTTTCATGTGTCCATGCTTAGGAAGTACAACCCAGATCCATCACATGTAATATGGTATGAAACCATTCAGTTGCAAGATGATCTAACCTATGAGGAACAACCGGTAGCTATCCTTGATAGGCAAGTTAAAAAGCTCCGTTCAAAGGATGTAGCCATAGTGAAAGTGTTGTGGCGGAATCACACTAGCGAGGAGGTAACGTGGGAAGCTGAGGATGAGATGCGAACAAAGCTCGATTGTAAAGGTAAGTCACTCTACATTGAATTTAAATTCGGGGACCGAATTTTTATTAGTGGGGGAGAATGTGAGACCTTGTCAAGCTCGATTAAAAGACAATATTGTACCGAGTGGTACAACTAAGTTAAATCGAGCCTTGAATTAGTTCAAATAGAAATTCTAAGAGGAATTTGAAAATTTTAAAACCAACAGAATGACTTAGAATAGTGATTTGGAGTTCAAGGTCCAGTTTGGAGTCCATCAGAAAATTGACCAATTAGGGACAAAACGGTCATTTTACCATTTGATGATAAAATGGAGATTTTTAGCCAAGATTTGATCACACTTGACCAAGAATAATTATATAAAATATAATTATGATTATTGGAGTATAAAATGATGTTTAGCAGTGAAAAATTGTGATTCCCGGTATTTATGGAGCACAAGGGTAAAATGGTAATTTTACCACTAGAGGACTAAACGAAAACTTTTAAAATAATTTTTTGCCCCATTTGGTTAATATTGATCAATATTAGTGTTATTTTAGGTTGAAAAGTAGAAATAATGAGATTCTGGTACATTTTGGAGTATAGGGGTAAAATCGTAATTTTTTCTTCTCGGGGGCAAATCAGTAAAATTTTTGCCCCAGCACTTGTCAAGACCAAGGGATTTTAATTGTGGTAGGATTGGATAAATACCAGAATATTTGTGGTGGAAAATTAAGAAGAAAAAGTCAAAAAGTTAAAAATTGGGCCAATAAGCATGTGACACATGGCATGCTTGATTATTTTATTATTTTCTATAGAAATCAGCCCATTAAATCCCCAATTCCCTCACCATATTCAGCCTAGGCATCCAGAAACAGGAAAAAAGGAAGAACAAAAGGAAAAACAAAAAAACCTAGGTGAAAATTCAAAGAAAAAGTGTAGAAATCAAGGAAACAAGCTAGGTAAGTTAAAATTTCTTTAATTCTCCTTGATACCTAGCTTACCCATGCTTTTGTTCTTGATTTCCATGGTTGAATATTGAGTTATCATGATTAATTCAATTCTGAAAAATGGGTATGGAAGAGGAATTGTTATTGGAATAATTTGATTTTAGACTATGTTAGTGTTTAGGGATAGTTAAGCATGGTTATGAACAAAAACACAAAAGAAATATTCAATTTCTCTAGGGTTCCTTGTTGGCCGAACCATGAGGGCTGAATATCAATGGGGGATTGTTTTTATTTCAAGGAAAATGGCATGGAAAATGATGAATTAAGGTGAAACGGTTATGTAGAAAAAAATTCGATGCTAGTGCACCAAATGACCAAATTTTTCTATAAGGAACTGTGAGGGTTCTAATGCTGAATTTGGCTTTATTTAAATGTATGTGGTAAATTAAGGTATTAGAGGAGAAATGAATTAATTTGGAGGTGATTTGGACACAATCGTCGGTTAATCGGGTGATCGGTCGAATTTAATCGATACCGTGATTAAGCGGTAATCGGACATATTTTTGTATTTACATATCAAGCATTAGTAATTTAAATTAATTTATATCAATTTAGGGACAATATAGTAAATTCCTCGACTTTGTTATTTGTCAAGGTGGTGAGACGTCCAGAAAAGGTAATGGAATTGCGCTTGAGGACTATTAGTCTGAGTTCACCCGAAATCCGGATTTTCGACACCTGTGAGTAGACTGCCTATCAAAATTGTTTTGGGAATATAACTATTTTGAACAAAGTGTTTGAATGATTTTATGCAATTTTTCATGAAAACGAATGCCTTGGGAACAAGCTTTTGAAAAAAGGTTTATGTTATGAAATGTGGTTATTATGGATTTCTATGTGACTGCTTTATGTTGATATACATATATGCTTGAATATAATGTTGTGTAATTATGTTGACTCGGCTATGTGCGAGTAGGGAGTGCGCATAAGCCGAGGATGACCCGGTTATGTGCGAGTAGGGAGTGCGCATAACCCGGTGATGACCCAGCCATGTGCGAGTAGGGAGTGCGCATGAGCTGGTGATGATGATGATGAGCTGGTGATGATGATGATGGGTTGGTGAGATGATGATGTTGGGTATATACGTATATATATATATATATATATATATATATATATATGTAAATATGTGTGATATAGCAAATTGATGGACAATGATTTATGGTTGTAATGTACATGAAAGTTGACACATTGTACTTTGAGAATTTTCATGAATTTTAGGTTGATTTTATTAGTTTAGCAGGATGGCTTTTTGTTGAGTGAGGAAAAATGTTTCTCTTGTTGCTCTGTTTTCACTGCAGCGAAATTCATGCTCGCTGTAGCGAAAAACTCTCGGGTTTGGAAGGGTTTTAAATAGGAATTAACTAAATTGCATTGTTTTGAAATAAGTGCTTCATGATTTTAAATTCTCCCTAATTGTTGCTTGTTCCCTTCCTTGTTCACTCACTGAGTATTGTATTCACGTTTTATAAAAATTCATGTTTTCAGATCAGGTGACTGTTGGAACCTAGATTGAGGAGTCCCCGTAGTGCATCTCCTGGGTATGTGTCTGGCATTCGATAGTAATCCCTTTTATTGTAAATGTCTTCGCTGGAAGTCATGGGTCCTTTTGTATTATGAATACAATCTAACAATGTGAATATGTGTATGCAATGTAAATTGCTATATACATGACTGGTCTAGTGCATGTATATTATTATCGATAATGCCATTGTGTTTTGGCTATGTTCACACCCGAAAAAAAAGTGTGTGTATGCATGATATGATAAATTTGTTAAGCAAAGGTAAATGGATAGGCTTGCTTGGGCTTAGTGAGCTATGCTCATTGAGCTCATGCGCCGGTCATGGCCCGAAAAATTGGGTCGTGACAAGAAAATAAGAAAAAAGGCTTAAGAAAGAGAGATTTCAAGCTTCAATTGAAAAAATCTTACTTTTTTTCAGTTGTTTCCTTGAATTTTCACACTTTTCCCTTGAATTTTTCCACCTAGGGTTTTGTTCTTCCTTTTTCTTGCTTCTCCTTGGTGAGGCCGACCATAATGAAGAGAAATGGGCTGGCTTTGTGCTAATTTATAAGGAAAATAATAAAGAAATAAAAGCTTGACACTTGTCACCTTACCATTGGTCCATTTTTAAATTCTTAACTATTAAGCTTTCTTTCTCCACCATATAAAATATTTCAATTATCCATAATATAAAATGTTAATGGATGAAATCCATGGGCATGACAAGTGTTAGGTGTGTAAAATTACAATTTCGCCCTTGGGTGGCAAAATGACCATTTTGCCCTTAGGTCATGAAAATTTCAATATGATTCCAAATTGATTCTCGAACTTCGAATCACCATATTAAATCATTATGAGAATTTAAAATTCTCAATTTCATCTTAAAATCTCTCTTTGGTCTAGTTCGAAGCTTAATTCAACTTAGTTGTACCATTTAGTACACTATCGTCTTTTGACGATTTTTCGAGGCTTTCCAAGTATGCAAGCATATTGTCAATCACATGAATGATATGACAAGTATTTTATAAGGTTGGGTTTGACAGAACCTTTCACAAAAATTGCTTCATAAGCAATTTTCTCTTTCACACAAAGGAAGTGGTGGCAAAGAAAGAAAACGTTTCTTTTTTTCTGACAAAAGCTACGTTTTCTTCAATTATGAAAAACTCTCATATGAAAATAGTTAAAAGGTGACTTATATAGTTAGGTTAAAATAACTTCAATTTTACAATTAAGCCCTCAATATTATAACACATTATAATATTGGGCCCATTACTTAATTAAACTCTTTTAATTAAGTCTTTAAAATTAAAATCAAAATTAATTTCCTTTTATATTTTGCAATCAAGGCCTTATAATTATAACTATTTATAATTATGCCTAAAACTTAATTAAACTCTTTTAATTAAGTTTATAGAAGTTAATTACCTAGCAAGTGATTTAAGTCTAACTTAAATCATCACTCTCCTAATTTAATTCAAATGCAATCATTGTGTGTGACCCATTAGGTTCCCAACATGTTGGTAATGGAATTGATTAATGACTTAATTGATTAATAGAAATGTTAATCAATTAATTTATAATCAATTCCATAGACCAAGATTGGAATCTAGCAATCCATCATGGCCACCCAATTGTTGGGAGAGTCAAAGGGTTCTTTGACAATCTTTCAGTGTATAGTCTATCAATGTAATTCATTCCTTCATCATATATCCCGGAAATGATAAGAGCTTGGTATAGTGTCTACTCTTATTGACCTCCATATCTGTTCCTACAATTATAGCATTAGCTTTATAGAAAGTTATGAAACCTTTTTCACAATCTCATGTCGCCTTGGCCAAGGACTTCAATAAGCTAACGTTAACCAAGAACTGATAGAATATTTCCGCTAAAACATTTGAGGTGATGATTCCTATCTTGACCACTTATTTGCCTTCACATGCTTCATACTATACCCAAAAGCATCCTATTTTGGCATCCTTGGTTAGGCACCCGTAGGGATGAAATCAAAGTATAGCACTCCACACATAAGACAACCTAGTGTCTCAAGTCTAGAGAGTATTTGCACAATTGACACATGAGAAGTGTTGCATAGACACTAGAGTGTATTACCAAATGCACTTCTCATGGCGGGTCATATTCAATGAACTTGCTCTCCTAGGCAAACACCTATATTTTAGTTCTAAGTATCTCTATACTTCAATCTATGAGATCGATTGCTTACTTCCAAAGTAAGGAACATAGTATATATCAGTCTCTAAGCATCATTGATGTCTAGTCTCAATGATACATTGTCTAGGAACATTTTGAGATTATGCTTTGATGCGTAGGAATCTCATAACTGCAACCCTTTACAGTTTCCTTGCAATGCATATTAATCTCATGGACTTCATCCAATTAGACTTATAACTCATTATAATTGATGTCTTATTGATGAAGAAAAACCTCTAATCATTCAACATGAATGATACTATTGCATGATTGGAATCAAGCCTTAACCAATCCCAATTGGCTACAAGGCTCATCCCAACAATATCACTATCCCTAAATCTCCAATGTGAGAGCATTTGATCATCCTCAATGTCTCTAAAGATCATCACACATATCATTAGGCTTACCCTCGAAACTGATCAAAGTTATTCACATTATTCGCCTTGGCACACTCTAGTCACCGTAGTCTCACATCATAATCATATCACATTTACTTAAGCCTCTCCATGGCTATCTCACGTCATATGTAAATCAAATCAACGAGTGGTCCTCCCTTGGACATAGTCAAATCACGCTCGATGTTAACCAGTGGAGAATTAAATCATGCTTAGGGCAAAGCCGTTAGTGGAGAAACAGATCAGGCACATGCCGAAGCAATAGGTGGAGAACAAATCACACTCAACACCAAAGCATCTGACGGAGAATCAAATCATCAATCGGAGTAATCTCTCGACATTAGCATCACCTAGAGTAATCTCAATGGGTGGCATCAAAGTACTACAGGAGGGAATCATAGGCGGGATTAGTGCCATCATCCCTACTTACGACCGTCCCTACAGGCACACACATAATCACAAGGGGACGAAACTCCACTCCACCACAAATTAGATCAATGTCTGGAATTCATTCCTTGAATAGAAACACAAATCTGCCAATAAGGCCTTTATGCCTTTACCATTCCATATGTCCACAATATATCACAATTCATATTTATTGAGCCTTAATCGTCTATAAGCTCGTTTAAGGTTGTAAGGGCCTTTATATCTCCAAGACATCATTTATTCAAATCATCTTATCTTAACATTCACTTAAGGTAATCTGCTCCTAAGGACCATCATAGCCTCTAGACATCCTAGTCTAGGCTCACATCACATAAGCCACTTGTGCGACTTACACCTCAGCACACAATCACACATTTCATCACATACGCATATATATATATATATATATATATATATATATGTTCAAATACACACACACACACACACACACATTCACACGTATATAGTTTTCTAGCTTAGGTTCATCTATCTAGGCATGCATCATTTATCCTAATACCATGGCAACGCACCTATCATGCATTATGCATCATATGCATTTAACTTAAATCCCACTCACAGTGACAAATTTGGAGGTAATCCCAGCCAAGCTCAATCCTTAGCCCCCAATCGTTGTCTAACTTGCCAACGAGTTGATCTAACTCCGTTTCCCTTTTCAAATACATCAGAACATGAAATATTAATTATTCCTAGCTTTCAAAAAATACCAGCTTTTTCACAATTAATCAAATCTTAGCAATCCAACTATTTAAGTTCAAATTCTTCATTAATGAGCTAAACCCATACCTAGAAGCTGGATTGCTGAGTCTTAGCTCCAAATTCTCCAATCCAAACCAAAAAGGAAAAATTACCAAATCTAGAGAAAATCGAATTTTGAAGTTATTAATTGATTAAATTGAAAAATAATTAGTAAAAACGTTAAATCTTACCTCCAGGATGGTTTCCCAAGCTCCAAATAGCCCCAAATGGATTTAGAAATCAATTTGAGGGTTAGGGCTTTTAGTTTTTATAGAGAAAAAGGAAGAGAAAGAGTTGAGAGAAAAGGTTGGGTGAAAATGGCCCGACACCCCTTTTTATTTTTGTCTTTTATTTATGATGTATTAGTACATTTGGCAATGTATTGATACATCTGCCCTAATTTCAAATGAATGTATTGATACATGGAGGCAATGTGTTGATACATTTCAAGCATAATGGTCCTAGGTGCTTTCTGCATCAAATGTATCGATACATTAAGGCAATGTATTCATACATGCTCATCCTTTGCCAAATCTATCAATACATCCTTAAATGTATAGATAGAATTCCTCCAAAACGCCTCATGTTATTCTTCTTGCCAAGAATGTATCGATACATAAAGGGATGTATCGATACATTTTCCTCTATAGGCAATTTTAAGCTTCTAAAACTTTTAAAAAATCCAAGTTTAACACCCCAAACTCATTCCCTGTAAATATCATACCTCAAACTATGGGATTTATCACATATTTTCTCAAAATTTGCCTAAATGTCCATTTATCTACATAGATATCCTCAAACTCTTGATGTCCATAACATATTATCCATTAACTTAATTTACATTGGAAATTAGGTGTGTTACAGGCACTTTTGGGTCAACTATGGCTTTATATTCTTCAAGTTTTGAACTCTTTCTGCCTGTGGATTGACTTAAGCTTCTCTAAGGTTGACTTTTGACTTGTGTCTTAAGGTTTTTCTAGCTTTTGGCTCCTCTCTTTAGCTATTTCTTGCTTGCCTTGTTCCTGCAATCAAATAATAATTCAAGGTTCTTTGTTTTCTTTTCTGAATATGCATTGTTTGAAAACTTTTATGACATTTTCTAATGATGCATGGTTTTTCAAACAATTATGTAACCTTAAGGGACTAAACAATTTCAAATGCTTGACATTAAGTTGAAGATAACACATAATTTTTGTCAAATCAAAACATGATGTAACTCAAGGCTAATAGGCATATTTGTGATTCTACTTGATCCCATTAAAAAGTGGTTGTAAGGGTTTAATGTTTTATCCCATTAAAAAGCACATTTTCTTAAATGGATTCGAAACTCCTTAGTGAACCAAGGGAGAGAATGTAGGCATTTGAAAAAGCTGAGCTTCTATAAAAATCCTTGTGTCTTGATTTACTTTTGTGTATTGTGATTTATTATTGAAAACTTGTTTTGACAAAAACACTTGCTTTGCCTTTTTGACTCAAGAAGAAAATTTGTTTCTGAAAGGAAATAATTTTACATGGAGCTTGCAAAGAAAATATTTATAAAATACTAATTCACCCCCCCCCCCCCCCCCCCCTCTTTGTAGTTATTGCATTGAACTTACTACACTAATTTTTTTTTTCAAATCTTTTTTCAAATTAAAGAAGATTTGCTTCACTAGGGCTCTTCCATAATCAAAACCAACAGCTTCTGTTTTTGAATTTGAAGGGATCTACATCCTGTAGAATTCTTCTTCACATCCGTAGTTCAAGATTTGAAAATGTCAACTGGGATACATCTGTTTCCAAACAATCCTTGAATTTCCAAGCATGAATCTCATCAGAACTGGTGGTCGGAAAGACTAGTTGAGAGGCGGAATAAGGGGCTGTTTCCATAATAGTGGTACGTATAACAAATTTCTCCTTGCCCACCGTAATATGGGTGCATTTAGGAATCCGTTCAACGTATTGCATTTAGAAAGCAATTTGGCATTCTTGAGGAAGAAAAACCGAAGCTCTCTTCCTTGGTAGCACTAGTTCTTTTCAACTTAAGCTCCCTTTCTCTCCCCTGGAGATTTTTCCATTTGGCAAGATCACCATTAAGTTGGATGCTTGGGGAACCTGTGATTCGTGACAACCCTTACTAGGTGCTTAGAGAATTTCAATACGCAAGGTTTGGAAGCTTGAGATTTCTACATCTAGGGTTTTGAAGATATATCATCTTCTTACTCTTAATTAGAGTTATTTATACATAACAAGCTAGGGGGGGAATTTTTAAAATCTGCTAAGCATATTTGTAAATATGTTTTCTCTAACATTAGGTATCTATTCCGTCCAACTTTTGTCAAAAAAAAAAAGAAAATAAAAAAATATGAGTTCTATAAAAAAAAATAAAACAAAACTTTAATAATAAATACGTCAAAATAATAATAATAATAAAAAGAATAGAAGTCCATAAAAAATCAAATAGCTACAATAAGAATGAAACAAACCAAGTATTTTGAAACCACAGGGGGTTATGGAAATACAAACAGTGGAGGCATGATAAATAAACGATGAACTAAAGAAACAAAGGCACACCCATTTGAATTGTAGACAAATCTCAGTGAATGAAGGGCGGTAGGCCCCCAAAAGGTTCGCCATTTGACAGCCTACCGGAATTATGAGAATGGATGTGATAAAAAAATGCAGGGTGGTGATGTTTTAGATGGGGAAGCTTAAGGGTTAGCAGCAGTTGGTTTTGGCCTATGCTGTGAGACGCATGCAACTTTTTGCGTGTTAATTTTATATGGACGCCGTTGTTGTGTTGTTACGCCTCGAATGTTTTTGCGTCTTTTTCCTATCAATACAAATTATCGCTTCTGCATGAATATATTTTAACGTAATGCGAATTTCGCTTAGTCCTCCAACGTCATGTGACCCCTACTTTTGCTCTTTGACATGACCATGCCTGTCTCACCTGTGTCCTAGCCTTGCCCCCTCTATGCGTTGCTAACCCAAGCCAAGATACGTAGTCCACTCCGCCCACACCTCCAATCCAGACCTTTGACACAACAAGACACACGCATAATTCCTCCCAGAAACAAGAAAAGAAATTAAAATCTCAATAATTCCATTCCTGCTATCATCATTGGATACTCAATTACAGTTGCGCAATTCGCACCCCATCCACCAAGAGTTATCTCTTCAAGTGTGGATGGAGTTGGAATTCTCAGCGGAACTGTCAAAAATGAGGTGCGGGTATGTGCGAGTGTGTGAAAGGTTAAATCATCCTCATCCTCTACATCTAATCTGTTTATGTTGTAAATTAAGTACAAATGGAAATGTCCAACCCCATCGAATTGAAGGTGGCATTGAATTTGTCAAGCTCAACTACAGAGGAATTTTATCACACAATCCGTCTAACATTGTCTCTAACTCTGTATTGACTTTATCCTTTTGTTTTTCTTTCCGGGGCAGCACTAGAGACAAAAGAAAGGAAAAAGAAATTAACCGTTATGGATGGTCACGGTAAAAGGAAAAAAAAACAAGATGGAAGAAAGAGAAACGGCCATAAGCAGAAGCGCACAATGGGAGACTGAAGCAACAGTGACGTGAAGGTGGGGCAGAGTTTCCCAGGGAAAAATGAATGAGAAATCAGAAGGTTTGAAAAAGACTGATGCGGCTGAGATCTTTCATCGCAATCAGAGGTCTGTCTGCCTCGGGGAATGTGCCTCTCACGTGTTGTAGTTGTGGTAGTAGTGGAGCAGCCCAGGCAAGGGGGCTGGGGGGGGGGGAGAGAAGAAGACTTGCGCTTATGCCAGCTCTGAAAAGGACAATGCTATCGTTGCTCTCCCTCCCTCCCCCTAAAAGACGTTCAACTTTTTCACGCCAAACTGCTACTGTGGCCTTTGCGCCTATTTTGTTCTCCAAATCTCCATGTGACAGTAAATTTTTTAATAATGTATTTTCCCTATATCCTCGTAAAATGTGTGCTCTGTTTCTTTTTGGTTCGTTGCCAGTGTGCAGTCACCTTTTCATGGATCGCTACTACTACTACTACTCCCACAGCATTGCCAATTCCCTTTCATTCTATCGAAAAACCCAAAAAGTCGAATCTATAATCGAAGAGGGTAAAACGTAGCTCGCCGCTAGCGCTGGGGCTGGAGTCAAACGAGGGCGCCCCAACCCTCCGACCAGAAAACAAAGTGAAACAATCACGCAATTAAAAATTAAATAAAACAAAAAACAACCACATACTAGTATTACTGCATAGAAATTAGAGAAATTAATAATATAAAAATATAATACTTGTATAGGAACTTACTACTACTCATTACTCTTTTCACATAGTAACCAACTGATTAGTATTAAAAAAAGGTTTTCCAAAAAGTTGGTGGGGAACGGAGATGATGATGCAGCGAAATGCAAAATGTCAAACACTAGGTTGCAGTTTTGGGAACTGGGGTTTGACAGTTCCTCCTCGACAACAACACATTTGCCTTCCTCTTCTGTCCTTTACTTGCTAACCTTAAGGTTCTTAACTTTACATGTTAGTTGTATTATTATTATTACTGTTATTATTTTTGAACTCGCTTTTTTGTTGTCTAATGGCAGGGGTGTTTCTATCCCTAGTATTCTCTAGCTTTAGATTCTTTCACCCCAATCAAACCATTTAAGGCTAAGCTAATACGTTGAATTTGAGTACACCTCACTCTCTCTCTCTCTCTACTGTAATAAAAGGAGAAAGAAAATGGCACCCTAGCGCCTTAGCTTTGCCAATTGCCAATAACAAAGAGACCTGTGTAAAGTTCGTTGACTATTTCTATCCATTAATGGATCAGACTAAACCCCAAAATTTTGCACTTGGAGTATGGATTTGATTGCCTACAGTGTAGTTTACGATAATGAAACAAAGACAAGAAATGAAAACCCACCAATAAATAAATGATAAAAAGAAAAAGAAAAAGTGAGAAGCCGCTGGAATGTTATGCTCCCTAAAATAAAAATTAACCACAATAACAAATGCTTAAGCTTCACTTCATTCAGCCAAGAATTACAAGTTGGATCACCTACTAAATCAATTTCTACCTTAATTATTGTCTTTGGAAGGAAGGAGGGAAAATAGAAGCCAAAAAAATGCTGACAAGGAAGGAAAATTGTTTTTTTTTCTTCCTTTTATTTGGTATAAAAGATGAAAAATAAAAAGAAAAAAAGACGTTAAGTCTAAAATTGTAAATAAAAAACTTAATTTAATTAGAAAGAATGTCTTTCACTTTTAAAATAATTATATTTGAAAAGAAAAAAAATTGGACAAATCCATCAATTTTTCTTTCCCCTCCTATTTCTTTCCTAACGAACAAAGAAAAAAAACTAATACTGTTTCCTTGGCTCTGTTTCTTTCCTTTCTTTTCCCTCGTGCCAAACATTAAACTTATGTGTATGCACTAGAATTCTAAAATTATGCCTCGTTTTTGTCCATATAAATATTCGCATATCTGCTTTCTAGTGGTAGTATTGTTTTGCTGGTTTATTTTTTAAAATATATTTTAGGTATAAAATATAAAAAAATATTAAAATTATTTAAAATAATTTAAATAAACTGTTATTCTTTTATTATGTTCAATCAAATTATTATATTTTTATTTTAGATTAAATAAATTCTTATAGCTAACGTTGTTTAAATGTTATTAATTAAAACATCGCTTGACATTTTATGTCATATGATGCTAATGTGATACATTAATATTTCATAGTGGATGATAACTTAAAATGTTGATGTAATATAATTATATGGCCATATGACATTTTTACTTTTTTCATCAATATCACAAGGTATAAAAAGTAACATGTAATATTTAAACTAATGACAATCTATTTTATCGAAAATAAAAATATAAAGATTTGAAAATGTTACCTGATAATAAAAAAAATAAAAATTTATTTAAATTTTCTTAAATAATTTATGAACTTTTTAAAGTGTTATGTCTATATTTTACTACCTACACCAGTACTATGAGTAGTGATAATCTTTTTTCTTTTTTTGTCATTTTCCTTCTAAATATTAGCGGCATTAATCTTTTGAAAAAGAACTAATATCTAACTCAATGTGTGTTTTGACAACTTTAAACAGAAGAAACTTTTATTAGCTTAGGGTAAATTCTCTGAATGGCCTTGTAGATTTTGTTATTTTTTGTTTAATCTTCACATAATGGTAAATTATGATTAAGTCATTACTATTTGCATTTTGATTCAATTCATAGTTTCCCACTCTCTTAGCATCAACTGTATAGCTAATTAAATAGTAAAATCAAAAATAAAACTTGAATACAAATATTATTTTAGCATACATGGTAGCAGTGGAAGTATATTTCATCAAACCAATCTAAAGCTTAGCTGAAAATCCCAAATAAACTTATTTAATTTTAATTAAATTAAAGTAACCTAAAATTTTCCCACATTATGCATTCAGAAAATTTCCATAATTTCAACCAACAAAATTTTCCTACTACCCAAGCACATGACAAACTACATTATTTAATATTTTGTAATTATGTTTTTACTTTGATTTATTTTTGGAGAAATAATGGAATAGTGACTATTATCTCTAGTATTTTTATGAGCTATTAGTAATTGAAAAGAAGAAGGCATAATACTTTAAAAATCCATGATCTATTAAAACAATTTTAAATAAGTTTTTATTTTTTATTACTTTCAATCAAGTTTTTATATTTTTATTTTGTCTCAAATAGATCCTTATAACTAATCGTTAACTATTTATTTTCATTTGACATCCATGTGACATTGACATAGAATGTGAAAAGTATCACTTGTCCATTTCATCATAACACATTAACATACTATATTATCATCTAATATGACATGTAAATATACCACGCTAATACCATATGAGATAGAATGACAAAAACTATTACACTAACAATATTTAATCAATTATTAGTGACAAGAACTTATTTAGTTTAAATAAAAATATAAAAAATTAACTAAATACAATAAAACAATAAGACTTTAATTGATTTTTCTTAAATAACTCGAGCATTTTTAATTATCATGTCTAAAAAAATGACTCAATATCTAATATTGAGACATAAAAGAGTAACACATGTAATAGTCATCTCAAACAAAGACATAAATCATAATTTTGTGCAATTTAGCGACCAAAAAGTAAGAGGCTAAAAAAGTAAAGGATCATCTAGATTAAATAGTTATCTTTTGCTTAATATTTATATACCTTAATTACGCATAAAAAATTTTATACCTTATATTGTCTGTAAATAAACGTTTGGTTTTGAACAAGAATAAAAGTGTCCATAGACTGGATCTATCGAGCCTCCCTTTTTAAAAGCAAAGCTCGAGCTCGCTCTTGCGCCGCCCACCCCCAATTCAGTTAATATGATATATTTTAATATTTTAAATATATTTAAGAATTAAAACTAAATAAAAATTTCTTCCAAAAAATTAAATAAAAATATAACATTTATTAATATTATAATCTATCTAATAGAATCAAATCGAATTTGGGCCAAAAAAGTCATACCCAAATCTAACTTGAATCAAGTTAATCTCATTGAGTTGAGCAGATAACTCGACCCTAGAAGTGATCATGCATCAGGTTAAATTCGATTTATACCTCTAAAACTTAGATTAGGACTTACGTTCAACCTGTCCAGTTGAATTATATTTATTTATTACAATATTTAAAAAAAAAATTTACATTAATATTCTTAAATATATTAGAAAATTAAAATTAAATAAAAATAAAAAAATATAAATATACTAATATTTTGATCGAACCTAAAAAATTTTTCTTAAATTGCGATTGAAGTCGGGTCAAGTCCACTAACCTAACGAGCAACCCAATCGGAATCAAGCGAAACCTGCAGTTTTGTCTGCGCAACCTAATATTGTGAACAGGTCTAACTTCACTTGAACACCTCAAGGCAAGAGTTACTTTTCACAATAATGCATGCATTTCTCACATCTGCTGGAGATTTGACTAAACGCTGGGACTTAAAAATGAGGTTTAATTTACCAAATTGCGCTTCAAGATGAACGCCGCCTATTGCCCCTTAGATGGATAGCTCTTTTGGATCTTTATGAAACACATGCAATGTGCATGTCCGTTTCAGTTTTACTTTACACCGCCCCTGTACTTATATAATATTGGGTGACTTTTCAATTCTCTTTATTCATCTTTTTAAAAAATTTTTAGATGTTTCAAAATTATATTTTCTTTCTTTTAACGGCTAATGTTTTTAATGTTTTAATATTTAAAATTATTTTTCTTGAATTTTTTTAATTTTTGGACATTAAATATTATGAATTGTTAATTTTATAAAAAAATTTAAAATTTAAAACATAATATCTAAAAAAACTCTTAAATAATTTAAAAATATTTAAATAAATTTTTATTATTCTATTACATTTAATCAAGTCTTTATGTGAAATTGATTTCATATATTGATAATAAAGTGATATGATAGGCATAATAATGTAATATTTTTACTTTTTACGTCTGGTGAACATTAATTGATAAGTTTTATTTTGATTAACGATAATATTTGATAAAAACAAAAATATAGAGATTTGATTGAACGTAATAAAAAAATAATAATTTATTAAATTTTTTTTGATAAATCAAAAGCGTTTTCAAATCTTATATCAAAATTTAAATATAAAATGCACTATCAATGGTTGAATTATACAGTGAGAGCTTATCGCTAAGCAAAGTAAAAAGCGAAATCATAAAAGGTGTTCTAAAATAAAAATATAAAAATTTTATTTATTTGATGCAAATTTAATGACCGTAGCTGGGAAGGGGAGGTCGTAAAATGGGTCATTTTCAGGGTCAGGAAATCAGTGTTTGCTAGCTTGCACGTTAAATCTGAATGACCTACCTCCAACTTTATCGTCCTAATTAAATTTAACAAGTTACAACGAGTTAAAAAGAAAAGAAAAATAACCAGGTTTCCTTGAAGAGAATGCTGAAGTGTGCAGCAGGTGGTGATTAATTATAAAAGAAAAAGAAAAAGAAAAGAAAACAATAAAGAATGCAAGTAAATGGGTGTGCCTGCTTTGCTTGGAGGGGGAGGATCATCGATTCATAGTAATGGTCGTTCGAAGAGCGGTAGCGAAGACGTCAAACAGGCAACGACGAACAACAGGCTATCACCCCCCAGCACACCAATCCACAAAGTCTTTGCTGCTTCGCTTTGCTTCTCACTTTGACAGCCCATCACCTTACCTGCCCCTGCCCCTAATTTTACTCTTTTTATCGCCCATATACTTTAGATACTACACTATCATTCATAACATTTGCCCCTTTCCATTTTGCCTGTCGCAATAAATTCATCCGCACCAGGACGCTTAGCTAAGCGCCACCCACCAGCAGCAGCACCACCATTCCCCCCCTCCACTCCCCTTCATTTCCATTTATATATATTTTTTATTTAATCTCTTCCTTCCTTTTCAGTTAATAAAATTTACAAGCATCCAAAGGGCATGGCTACGGCGTACTTGCATTAAAATATTTGCTTCTCCTAAAAGAGGAGAAAGAGAGCAGGATAGAATAGAAGAAAAGGATAAATATAATACATAAAAGAAAAGAAGGGAAATAGCATAGAAGGTCGCGCTCAGATTTGAGCGTTGAGCAAGTGAGAGGAATCCCAAAGCCGCTGTCCCAGTTCTCGTACCGTTTTCTGTTTGGATGCCCCCTATTCTTGCTCCCTCGCTCGCAGCTGCTGTATTATTTAATTTATTAGAGTTAGTGGCTTACTTAAACAAGGTGCATCAGTAAGCTTGGATCCCCTCTATGAAGAGCCAGATACCTTGTTGTTCATGGCCGCTTGCGATTTGGTAGGTGAAAATGGTAGTGAAATCAATGGCTGCAGCAACAGCCGAGAAAGCCCTGTAACAAGCGCATCCAACAGCAGTACATCAGAGGGGAAAATGATGAGGAAGCGGATGGCTTCTGAGATTGCTGACTACCACAGGTTTCCTCGCCGCAGCCTTCCTTCTCATCCTCCCTCTGAGAACATGGGTTGCTCTTTCTTGGCAGCGGCAACCACTGCTAATAACCCTAATCCACTCCTCAACTACTCCACTATGAATTTGAATACGACCATAATCCCTTCAGCGAACTTGACCGCCGTGACGTCAGGCGGGCCTGCTTTTTTATGTACAACCACCTCAAACATCACTTGCATCGACAACCTCTCCACTACTAATCCTCCGCCCCCTGCCGTCTGTGGCTTCTCGGGTTTGCCTTTATTTCCACCAACAGACAGAAACCGAAACACCGTCGCCGCCTCCACCACAACCGCAACTACTGCCCCTGTTGCTTTAACTCCGATCTCGAATTCTATGGATGACACTTCAGCCACGGCATGGATAGACGGTATCATAAGGGACCTCATCCACACCTCCTCTAACGTCTCCATTCCTCAGCTCATCCAAAACGTCCGGGAGATCATCTACCCCTGCAACCCAAACCTCGCTGCCCTCCTTGAGTACAGGCTCCGTTCCCTAATGGATCCACTTGAAAGGAGAAGGAAGGAGACGCCGCCGGTCCATCTGCCCGCAGGCTTGATTCCGAGGCACCACAGTCAGCACCAACAGCAACAACATGGCTCCTCTGGACTCACGCTTAACATGGATTCCGCCCTAGATAGCGTTCCTAATTACTCCTTCACCGAATCTTGTGCCATGAGTCAGTATTTGAACTGGGGGATAACTCCACTTCCCATCTCTAACAGCGCAGCCACAGGTAGCAACCAACACCATCACAATCAGATTAGCAGTAGTCCTTCTGCGCCTACACCGCCGGTTCTTTCGCTAAATCAGACGCAGCATCAACCTCAAGTACCTCACCAGGCTCAGGAGCAGCCGCTGCCAGAAGAAAATTCTTCCCCAGTGGAGAAGACGACGACCTCGACGACTACTACAACGCCCACGTCCACTGTCCAAGCAGTCCAAGCATGCAGCGTCAGAGACAGGAAAGAGGAGTTACGGCAGCAGAAGAGAGACGAAGAAGGGTTGCACCTCTTGACCTTGCTCCTGCAGTGCGCTGAGGCGGTTTCAGCTAATAACTTTGAGGAAGCAAATAGGATGTTGTTAGAGCTCTCGCAACTGTCAACGCCGTTTGGGACGTCTGCTCAGCGCGTGGCAGCATATTTTTCGGAGGCTATGTCGGCAAGGCTGGTGAGCTCGTGCCTGGGAATATCCGCTGAGCTGCCATCCATTCCACAGAGCCATACCCAAAAGATGGTATCGGCATTCCAGGTGTTCAACGGGATAAGTCCATTCGTCAAGTTCTCGCATTTCACAGCCAATCAAGCCATACAAGAAGCATTCGAGAGGGAAGAGAGAGTGCACATAATAGATCTTGACATAATGCAAGGCCTGCAATGGCCTGGGCTGTTTCACATTCTTGCCTCAAGGCCAGGTGGGCCTCCGCATGTGCGCCTCACGGGGCTGGGAACCTCCTTGGAGGCGCTGGAGGCGACCGGGAAGCGTTTGTCTGATTTTGCAGACAAACTGGGGCTTCCATTCGAATTCTGCCCGGTGGCAGAGAAGGTGGGGAATTTGGAACCCGAGAGGCTCAACGTGAGCAAGAGGGAGGCCGTAGCAGTTCACTGGCTGCAGCACTCTCTTTACGACGTAACTGGTTCTGATACCAATACGCTGTGGCTCTTGCAGAGGTCAGTAATGACGTCCTTACTCCTTGCTCGCATTTGCTTTCATAAATTTCTTTTGTTTGTTTAATTACTGTTCATTTGGACATAGTTAACACATACATAATTATTACATAATATATATATATATATATATATATATATATATATATATACATATATATGCGCACAAGGCCACAATCACGAATACACACTCATGTCGCTTTTTCTTTTCACCTTAATATCTTGCCCTGGAAGACTTGTTAATTATAAATACAGTTGTTTTGTTTTGTTTTGTTTGCATGTCTTCGATGGTCTGAAGCATAACTATCCATGACAACAGAATGTTGTTATTAATTTCCTTTTGTTTGTTTTTTTTCATAGACATAAAGATAAAAGAGCATACGTTTGGTTGTTTGGCTCCTTAAAAACCAAGCTCTGTCTGTCCTCTCCATCTGAAATCTAGTTTTGCTAGTCTTAGTTTTCATTTAATAATTATGAACAATATTAGCATTATAACATAATAAATTTACTATCTCGAATCTGTGATTCTACCCTCCAATAAAAAGATTATCTGATATTTATTTATAATCTATATATATATATGGTAATTGATTCATGTGTTATATGCGAAAGCACATCAATCCTTGATCATATAGATAATGGAAATGATCGTTTTCATTTGTGAATTTTCTTATTATTTGATGAGCATGCTTTTTGAAGTTAGGTTTGATTAATTTAAAACATATATATTCGACCAGAGCATAGCAGTGAATATGCCATAACACGTGCGCTTGTGTTGATGAATATATTTGTCTTTGAGATACTCAGGTTGGCACCCAAAGTAGTGACGGTAGTAGAACAGGACTTAAGCCACGCCGGATCATTTTTGGGAACGTTTGTGGAAGCCATACATTACTACTCAGCCCTGTTTGATTCCCTAGGGGCAAGCTACGGCGAGGAGAGCGAAGAGCGGCATGTGGTGGAGCAGCAGCTGCTTTCGAAGGAGATACGAAATGTGCTGGCATTAGGAGGCCCTTCCAGAAGTGAGGAGGTGAAATTCCATAACTGGAGGGAGAAGCTGCAGCAGTCTGGCTTCAAGGGTATCTCTCTTGCTGGCAATGCAGCCACGCAGGCTACCCTGCTCTTAGGCATGTTCCCATCTGATGGCTATACCTTGGTTGAGGACAATGGCGCCCTCAAGCTTGGTTGGAAAGACCTTTGCTTGCTTACTGCTTCTGCCTGGAGGCCCTTCTATGCTAGTGCTGCGAGTGCCACAACTATCCACCGTTGTTCCCACTAGCTTTTCCTTTTGTATGCTCTTTGATCTGCCGCTAAGATGTTTGTATGTCTTGAGGGATCAGTTCTGCTTCAAAGGATACGAATGTGTTGCCAATCACCATTTGCCCTTACAATCAATCTGTATTCCCAGATCATACTTATTATTGCTTTCAAGCTTTTGCTTGACGGTAAGATGTGACGCATCCCCTACACCCTACCCTCTAGTGTTAGTATCCTCACGCAAGCTAAGTTAAAAGTTTCCATTGCATCATAATGGCAATGTTTTAGAGGCTCTATGTTTTTCCTTAATTTCACAAAAATGGAATCCACGAGACTACTACTAAATAAATGAAGATAGATGTGCAACTTGTTGCTTACTTATAAAAAGGCACAAAAGTTTATTAAAGTAAATGAATTCGTACAGCCACCGACACCGTAAATGGAAAGAGATATCGAAATAGACAAAGGATTTTAAGAGCTTGCAGCCGTAAACATACCAAGTCTGACGTCGTGGTTTTGGGAATGAGAGACACTAGGTAGGCGTAGGACTAGCAAAGTATTTATGAGCCAAACCATGGGTTTCAATTCAAATTTAGATGTGTAATCTAAACTATGGCTGACATGTGTCCACTTTTAAATGGGTTATGGGTTTGGTCGGGGATTTTTAGTGAAGGCTCTGGGCTAAGTCGGGCTTGGTTGATGGGTGTTATTATTGGGGCTTCGTTTTTGCACCTGGGTTTTGTGAGCAAGACACTTCATTCTGAAATTTTGAGCTTCTTTGGTTTTTCATTGGACGTCCATTTTTTTTACTTTTTTGGCATATGGAATATAATAGAAATTAGAAGTCAGACAAGAGGTGAAAATAATAAATAGTAGTTGAAAGGCATTAAGTGTTCTTCATGAAAGGAAGATTCAGAGGGAAAAATTAGCGTGTAGATGGAGGCATTAATTGATCATTCGAGGCAGCATTAATGTCAGTACCAGAGGTGGAAAATTATGGCCTGCTTTCTCTCCTTTTATAGATGTTGTTTCTCTTTTCTTTTCTCCTTTTTTTTATTTGCTCTATTGCTTGGTTTTTGTTTTTCATGGTGACCTGCTACGTTCCGTCCCTAGTGAATTCTTTTTTCTTTTCTGTTTATTCTTGCTCCAGTGGACATGCTCTGCTTCTTTTCTTTTTGCACCGTACTTAGTGGTTTCCTTTGTTATTTTTGCAGTTCTCTTCTACCCAGGATGGTTTATTTATTTTTTCTGTTTATTTGATTTATGGAATTTGAAAACTTTTTCTCGCCAAACTTGAAAATTACATTATATATTTTCTTGTCAGTAAAAATTTAAAATATCATTTCAGCAACTTATTCATTGTCAAATGCAGATGTGATTGTTTTAGTTATTTCGATGAACAAAATTACTCCTATATATATATATATATATATCAACAACAACCCTTCTCAAATTCCCGACTGGAATATCCAGCTACAAAATGTCAAGTATATATGTTTGTTTATTTCGTGTGTACAAATTTTATACTGCTCGTTCATACATGTTTGTACGCATTGATTTCTAATATATCTATACGTACTTTCAATACAAAGAGGAACAATAACTAATGTAACACTTTGGGGAGATCTTGCATGTGTACTCTATTGATGATGACATTATAGGAATGGAAACCAAGCCTATCATGATATGACTTGCACAGTACCTTTGATAATTTTTATTGCATATTTAAAGACTAGATGACATCTTCCAATGATACAGTACCTGTGGGTTAATTACGTGTTCCTTATTTATTTACTACTTTGTTTATTTTCGAATATCTTATTTCAGGTAACGATATACACCTTTGTTGCAGGAATCAAGGATTTTGATTGTACTGGGGATGGTATTATATTGACTGCAAATTATGCATGAAGACGTTGCAACAAATAGGTGACAGTTTCCGATGCCCAGATGCAAATCATGGCCAGCAACCGCATCACCTATGGTATGCATAATCTAGACTTTTTTTCCTTGAAGATCATAATAATCATTATAAAATAAGTTTTGCTATTTATTAAGGAGTTCTTTTTTTAAATAGACCCCATGCATAAGGCGTTTCTGATAATAGATCTGCCCATAATTTTAACTGTTTTTAGTCAAGATAATTAAAATTTGGACAAAATTATCCTTAATGAAACCAACCCATTTGTTTGGCTCCACGCTTTAATCTCAAACCTATTAACGGGTCAAGTGTGTTTACAAGGTGTGTAACTCCTCAATTCTCATCTACAGACCGTACATCTCCTTAGAAGCAATTCTGTCGAAAGCATTCCTCGCCAACTCAACTTTCGAGCATTTTTCGCAGTGGTAGAAGCATTTTGGAGCGGTTATTATTTGTATAAAGGTAGTTCAGATATTGAGCAGTGAGAGGAAGTTCACATTATGCGGAGAAAGGTATAATATATTTTTATTTTATTTTAAACCATGTGGAGAAATGTTTTTAGGGCTATTGTTATTCTTCATGTTTTTCATTTATGGTTTTTGAGCATAAACCTATGCATATTGCTTGTTCATATTGATATTCTTGTTGTTTGAAATTGTTGAATATAAACATGAAGGTGGTATTGTTGGTGTTGTTGGGGTCGAAAGGTGACCGGGCATGCGTGATTGGTTGATATGTATGTGTTATGACCCTTTGATAGGAATTGGGTTTAGGGTTTAGATATTGCGTGATTGAGGGCTTGCTTAGGTGGTTGGCACCTTATGCATGACTGGATTTTGGCATGGGGTCACTTAGGGTGTGCGTGATTGCATTAGGGTTTAACATTGCATGATTAGTTGATATGTCATTGCATGACTGATTGATAGGTCATTGCGTGACAGCATGACTGGATTTTGGCATGGGGTCACTTAGGCTGTGCGTGATTGCATTAGGGTTTAACATTACTTGACTGGTTGATAGGTTATTACGTGACTGATTGATAGGTCATTGTGTGACAACATGACTAGATTTTAGCATGGCGTCACTTAGGTTATTTGTGATTGCATTAGGGTTTAACATTGCATGACTGGTTGATAGGTCATTGCATGAATATTGTTCAGGCATGGCGTCACTTAGTGTGTGCGTGATTTGATTAGTTGTTCTTAGCATTGCATGGCTTGTTTATAGATCATTGTGTGATTTAATGTTAGTAATTGTGTGACTTATTGATTAGGCATTGGGTGACTGTTTTTTGTATGAAATTGCGTGAGTGTCATAACTGCATGAAATTTATCTGTATGGCATTGTATGACCGACATTGCATTCATTCTGTATTATTTTGGGTCAACTATAATGCTTTAATATGCATATGTTGATTTACTTAATAATCCATGCTCGACACTTGCATTAATTATTCTATTTCAGGGTTGTCTAAAAATAGTTAAAATTATTGTGAGGGTTGGAGGGTCGGTTAGAATTCGATCCCCATCAAACGAGGAAGATAATGATCATAAATAGAAAAGTATGGTAAGATGAGACGTTAAGCGGAGACGCACCATGGACGAGGAGGTCCGTTCCCAATTCGCTATTGCTGAGGCCCTAGGTGCTTTTGAGGCTCCTGATTCTCCTCCAATGGCTCTTCATGCTGCTTCTCCTATTGCTACTCCTGCTGTAATTGTCGTGACTCCTCACGCTGCTCCTCTTCCTGCTTCTACTGCTGCCCCTCATGCACAGGCGGGTAACTCACCGTTGCATCCTCAAATGACTACGAGCTTTAAGTGAGAGATGAAACAGATGCAAACATAGTGGAAGAAGGACCTACAGTCAATACAGACGGAGATGTAGATGGACATGCAAATGCAAATGCAATTGTTGTGGATGGAGGTTGACTGTGACATACAGATGCATATGCATGCAATGCAGTTGGAGATCTAGCAAGCAATGTAGTTGGAGATCCAGCAGGTAATGCAGTTAGCGATCCAGTAGGCGATGCAGTCACTACATCTGCATATCCAGCAGTCACTACAAAGGTTGAAGGATCAGATTACCGGTTGGCTAATTGAACGTTATGAGGTATGAGCTTTTATCTTTTGTCATTGTCTGAGTTATAACATGTACGATGTATAAACTGTTATAATGTGTTTGATTTTTTCAATTGTTTAGAGTCGATTGATGGGTGAAGAGGTTGGTGCGCAAAACAAAAAGGGTAGCGGTACTGGGGTTAATCTTGAAGATGCAGGTGGCATATTCAGTCAATTGCATAGGCTCTAAGCTCACTTCCCACTACCCTGATTGAAGATCATCTTACGAGTAGTCCAAGTACAACTTCCCCACATCCTGCTCCTATCCCATCTTCACTAGAGGCCCCAACATTGTTAGCGAACATTTTCTCCTAAGGCTCCACCTCTATCTTAAGTCGAAGAGGTACCTTATCCTGCAAGTAGTCCAACTACAACTTCCCCACGTCTTGCTTGTGTCCCAACTCCACTAGAGGCGCTCCCCCCCCACATAAAATGAGATCAGACCTTTTCCTGAGGCTCCACCTCCACCTCAGGTCAAAGATGCATGTGTGAGCTTAGCCATCAAATACCTTTGAAGCTCATACGTTAACTTGTTATTAGTCCAACGTAGAACGAAAGATAGTTTGAAGGATAGATATGAGTCCTTCATGAAAAATGATCAAGCTAGGTAAAATGATAACAGTACATGATATTAGGGTTAAAGGTTCTAAGGTATTTATTCCACAGACCTTTTGACGTGCGTATTATAAATATGCAATGTTAACATTTTGGGCATTAAAGGACAAAAGGGCCTTGATTTTTTTCGGCTATTTGAGATGTCGACTGAGCTGTTGGACAACCAACACATTGATGCATGCACCAGCGTCATGTGTAAGCGGGTGCACGAGCACCATCCACAACTCTATAAGCAGAGAATATGAATCACTGACAGCTACTTCTATGTAAGTATATTATATTTTAATGAGTTGTAATTATTCAAAAGTATGGGGTGTGTATAAGTTAATGGCATCTAACTATTGTGCGTAATGTAATTGACAGCTTATTTAATTGGGTCTGAGCCAAGAAATGAAGCCTCCCTTGATCGATAAGACATTCAAGGTGACTAAGGTGGTATTGCCAAACCATGTGCTTAAGTATGTGAGGGGTGGGAGTCCTCTGTGGGGTTTGCCATGGCACGAGGTTGACTTAATTCTCATATTGTGCTTTTTCAGCGACTATTGAGTGGTAGTGCTCATCAACTTGCTGAATTGGAGTATGATGTTAGTCGACTTACCTTACAGTCAGACAGATGTAATGAAGTTTGGTTTGCGTGATAAGTAGATGAGTCCACTAACAACATTGCTTTTGTCACGACTCAAATTCTAGGCCATGACTGGCGCATGGGCCCAATGGACATAGCCCACTAAGCCCAAGCAAGCCTATTTATGTGACCTGTTCATTATTCCATCAAAAGCTGCTAAGTCACATTTCATAACTTTGAATCAAAATAATACTAAACATTGCCAACTCATAGTGGCATACCGACCAAGTGTACATATATTGTCTAAACGTGCAATTTAATAATTTACATCACTTGTACATATTTACAACAAAATGACTCTGAGTTTCCAGCGGAGTGACCACAGTGAAGGTGTAGCTACGGAATGCCATTGATACCTACCAAAGGTACGAATCTACGAGGTCACCTCGACCTAGTTACTGGCTGCCTCTTGATCTGTAAACATGAAGTTAAAAACGGTGAGTATAAACCCAATGAGTGAACAAGAATGGGAACAAGCAAACAATAAGGAATGTTTAACGAAATCATGATGCATTCATTTTTCAAAACAATGCAATTTATTTTAGTTCTTATTAAAACCCCTCATGTACCCCACATGAGTAAATCACCTTATGAAAAGGATCCATGTTCAACAAAGGGTTTGGAGAGTGAAAACTTTAATAGCATTCATGCTAATCAAGTCAAATAAACGACAGGTTCTCGCTGTAGCGGAAAGGCATTCTTGCAAAAAGACACTTGAGAGAGGTTCGACTATGAAAGAAACTTTGGCTATTAGGGTTTCGACCAAAATGAAAAAAAATTTTCTTCTATTGATGATTCAACCTTTCACTTTTTTCTTTTATAGACTCATTTTTATTTTTTTTAAAGAATTTAATTAAAATTGAATTCCTATTAAGAGTCCATTTAGGTCATTCATAAAAAGTTATGGTTGCATCTTGCTACTCCAATAAGTATCTAAATTATAATTAAATAATAAAAAATTTATTTATTTAATTATAATTATTTGATCATGTCAAAATAGGATTGCTCATTGAATAATTATTCTATTTTTTTATTATCCATCTTTAATTAAAAAGAATTAATAATAAAATAATGGAATCCCAATCAAACATGGAGTTATATAATTTATCAAGAAATTATAATTAATTATAAATAAAGAATAAAAAATTTTAATTCTTTAATTATAATTAAAATCCCCCAATATTATTTTATCTTAAGAAAATAATTATCTTAATAATAAATATTTCTCATTTTAAGAAAATTTTTGACTTATCAAAAATGATGTAATTAAAAAAACTCATGTCTCAAAGCAACAAATATACGCTTGCCTAAATAAAGACAACTCTTGTCTTAATTAAGACAACATATATACCTTGTCTAAATTAAGACAACTTTTGTCTTTATTAAGACAACATCTAAAGTTACCATTTTTTAACATTAATTTAATCAATTTAAAAAATACACGCATTTCATTTTAAACAAGTTGAATTCTACAAAGCTAAGTGGAAAATTTATTTAGACGTAAATATTCCAAGCTCTAATAAACTTATAATTATTCTTAATCTCATTAAGAGAATTCAAGTTTATTAACTATGGAATCATTGCACTCTTGGATTATCTATAATTACAAGAAATAGTCCAATATTAATATTTAATATTGGTTGTTTAATTGCGAATCTTATGTTGCAAACTCTCATAACCATTTAATGACAAAAAGTGAAATTACCATTTTACCCTTTATGTTAAATTTGTCCCTAGTCTTAGAGTTCATCCAATTGATGATCCAATACTCTAGATATAGTCTTTTGAGTATTAAGATGTGATGAGTAGTTAATTCATCAATCCACTGAGCTCAGATTGACCACCAATCTTCCTAAATTCACTAGAAGTAATGTTAATGTTATGAACTCCACTTTTTGGATACATGTTCCTTGATGCTTACCTTGATTATAATCCCAACATGCGGACTCTAGATCAATGCTATATGATGATCATGCCCATGGCATATTAAAGATTATAAGAAGACGAAATACGAGTTTACTATCCATCAGAATTACAAGTCTACCACAAGCGGATGCAAAGGTGTGAGATTAAGGTTTAAGTAACAATCAAACTTAAACTTGATTTTCACATGATTCTAGTTCAAATTATAGTCCCATTACTTGTAGTCAACTACTTCGATGATTTAAGACTCATCATTTGCTCGAAGTGAATCACATTCCTTACGTTAGAAGTAATCTACACACTACAGGCTTAACATAATAAAGTGACTAGCGTTGTTATATGATTGTGAACAATTTTAGATTCAATTAAAATACATGTCTCCTATGTATGACTTTTCATACAAATGTATTTTAATACTTCAATAAAATTTTGGTACCTTTATAACTAGATAATAAATGCTTATTTAAAACAAACTCTTCATTTTATTATCAAAATGATCTTTCATTACAAATAAAATAAATGGAAATAAACATGAGAATGTAGTTGTCGGTTTAATACACGCAAGTGCATGTCTCTAGAAAAGTAATATAAAGGTAAGTTGAGTATTGTTTCCCACAAAGATTTGTACCTATTCTTACTAAGTATTAAATTTATAATAAAGTTGATCTTATCCAAGCACTTGATTTTGAATGATTAATTACGATAATAGTGAGTATTAAAACTAACTAAATAAAATAGAATAAAATTTTACTAATTGTTGAGATCATGCACACATACCTTTTCAAAACTAATTTCATATGTTTATGTAAATTAATTAGAAAAGGTTCATTGTGTTCGTATTTAAAGTTGGCTGTGTAAGGTATTTAGGTATATGTCTATCCTAAATGCGAAACTATCACCTAACTTCGAAGTGAATCGAACATAGGCTATTCAAAACAATGGTTTATTCTAAACTCCCTCTGTCGAGTTGCATTTATAGACCCAAAACATTTCAATTGGTGATCAAGTAGTGAAATGCAATAAGTATAGAACTGAATAAACCATGCATCATCTATTAATTTTAAGTAAAGAGAAATCATATATTAAACTACATAATGAAAAAACCCAAAGTTCTAGAAAACAAATTTAGTTCATCATTGTTTTTACAGTAAACATAATTAATTCAAAAGAAACCATCATTTCTACAATTAAAGAACAAGAAAGAAATGAAGAGTAAAGAAATATCAAAGCCTCTTTCGATTCTTGATCTTCGGTTACTTTTGATTTCTTCTCGTTTCTTTAGTTGGAGAGCCTTTTTTTTTCTCTCAAAAACTACTGTTCAGTCACTCTCTGAGCCTTCCTTCTCAGTTGTTGAAAATCACCTATTTATAGCCCCAGAAAACCCTAAAAACTCATTTCGTGATTGGCTATAAATTCATAAACCACATTAGAGCGCAATGGCCTTGCTCTATGGGCGTAGTGGCTTTGCTGCCTTATATATTTTTTTCATGGTTTTTCAATTGGTGCTGATGTGCTCCTTCTTGGGGGCTGCTAGCTTCTCAAGAATTTGTATGGGAGCATTGCTGCTCCCTTAGGCACTGCGGCCTTGAGCTTTGCAAGGCTGAGACGCTGCTCCTTGTGCTGCCTTGGTACAAAACTACTATAGTGCCTCATCTTGCAACTCAGTTTTCTTCTACCTCGAGGCTGATCTAGGTGAAATGGTAAACATGAACATTGTTGGTCCACCTCTTATCTTTCCTATGGTCTAAGAATCACGTTGATTAGATGTTTGTAGCTCGAGTTACTACAACATATTCAGTAAAAATCTACACTTAGTCTTCATTGCATAGTTCATTACCATTTAATTTTTATACATTTGAAAACCTGCAAACAGAAGGACTAAATCTGCATTGGCTTAAAATAGGGCTTTTGACATGGAAATAACTAGCATTACTTGAATTAGGATAAGTTAACATGCTTTAAACTAATCAATTAAAAACATAAAAACTTTCTAAAAACTACTTAAAACACAAGGACTTAGCTACATTAACATCTCAAAAAGTGGCTAAATAACTCTATATAATAGAGTTATCACACCCCCAAACTTAATATTTTGCTAGTCCTTGAGCAAAAACTAAAATGAAACAACGTAGTTGAAGACATCAACTATGAGAATGCACCAATTCATTGATCCTTTAATTTCCTCATAAAGTACCTTGTCTTCCAAACTCCAAACAAAACTTGGATATTATCTAAGTTCATGTTTCATCCAAGTGCATGCTCATTTTTTGAATGGATTTCCTTGTATGTGTGAAGTTTCTTAAAATGCACATCATGCACTTTGGAAAGGATTACGTTCATGCAAATCTCAACAAGCTTAGAATTTTATATGTTTGCTTCACCTTCTTCTCCACTAAAGTAAGCTATCACTTAGTTATGGATTCTTAGGACTTTATTTAGCTTATAATTTTCGGCTGAGGTTAAGGTATGATATGGGATATATTAAGGCTCAAATCACCCTAAACACATAATTCTTCTAGGATCTATATAGCCTTATCTTCCTTCACCAAGTACACCTTTTTCTTTCTTTTCACTTTTCATTCATCAACTAATATTTTTTTTTTCAAAATTCAACATCCCCCTAAACTTGTCTTCTTCAATGTTAGTAGAATGAATGCTTCACATCACGGTTGGAATTTTTCTCAACTCATCCTTTCTACCTTTTCAACGTTTGATCCATATATAATTCCTAAAACAATGTACATGCTTAGGAGTGAGGGTAGTGGAATTGGAAATTTATTTACAAGCTAGGATAATTTATTTATGGTTGAGAAAGAAAAGGATAAATTTAGGCTCAAAGGGGTATACTAGGGATAAAATTTAACTAGGTTAGCTTGAAAGGCTCAATCAATCCAAAAGATGGCCTAAGTCATTCCCTAGCTATGTGTAACGTAGAATTTCACCTCAAGGAAAGATCAAACAAATTCTAAAATTCTAAATGTAGTTTAAAGATTCACACTCACATAATCATTCTCTAAATGTACATCATGATACGGTATAAGAAACATGGTGCTCAAATTGGGAAATCACATTCTAAAATGATTCTATGGACAAGAATTTCACATAATACTACAACAATATTCATACTTGTTAAGAGTAAAAAGAATAACAAGGTAACTAGTTTTCATCATTTGATAGATAAATCAATTGTTATTGGTGCACAAACTCTAGCTTAATATTTCAACACGTTCTTAATCCTAACATGCAAACTAACTAGTTTAAACATAAATGCAATATAATAAAAGAAAATATAAATATAAAATTTCTCCCTAAACTTAAAGTGAACATTGTCCTTAATGTTCCTGAAAGTAAAGAAAGAGAATACTGCCCTAAACTTGCAGACAAAGTCAACCATCATCCTCCTCCGTAGCAGCATCGTCATTCTCATCCAGGGTTGGACCAATGGGCAATGTGGGGAAGGTAGCCATGTCCATGCTAACATACTCGGTGTATGCCTTTATCATCTCTTCAATGGCTTTTAGAATCTTTGCTTGATGGTCCATGAGACGCTCTAGCCATTCCATTCGTTGAGACATGGAGTGATTTTGGGAATCTACTGTGGCTGAGGTGCAGAAAATGAACTTCCTCCAATAATAGTTTGCTTACACATGTGAAACCGGTTGATGATCCCACTATCTAAAGGAATGTTCGGATGTTACAACTTTTCATTGGGTGACCAAACAACTCCAGCTTGATAGCATAAGGCAGTGATCAAGGATGGATACCATAATTCCTCACGTGGCGAATAGGTTGACATGATAATGTTGTTGAAGATCAATTGCCCAATGTCGATAGATTTCTCGATCAAAATTACGTATAGGAGGTGTCACGACTCGGTACTCCCCTTGAGCCTGTGACAACCGTCGCGACGTCCCGATCGACACTTATTACCTCGAATGTCAACCGAAACCCCACAAGGCTTTAATATCAGCTTCTCATTTCCCCTATGAGTAACTGTTGCCAAATATCACGTTCTAAAAGATTTTAAACTGTTTTCAACTTAAAATAAATAAAATAATAATTTTCGTCTCACAGGGGTATTTTGGTCATTTTTTTTAAAATTCGAAACTGGCTAAAATGTAATTTACAAGTACAAAACACATAATTCATAATCAAAATGAGTTTAAAAGTCTAAAATCTTCATTTAAAATGAAATTATGATTAATTGAACATAATAAGAAAATAAAAGAAATATTAAGTAAAATATTCAATTTTCTTATACAATAATATTTTTAAAACACTGCGTAAATAATTTTTACAGAGTCAAAGCAAAATAAATTCCTACATACAATAGTATAGATATCTAGAGTACGAAATTTAATTTACAATAACAAGTGGGCCCCCCCGAATAAACAAAAGTAAAGAGGACTATAAATCTACAGTTTGAAGAATGCAAACCCAACGGTAGTCCTTGATGAGATCAGCTATCTACAGTCTATTCTGACCTGAAATGGATGGAAAGGAGGGTGGTGAGATTATAAAATCCCAGTGAGTAAACATACATCATCATAAACATCTAGAGTTGAGTACATGGAGACAATAAAATAAATCATCGTAAACTGGGTCACAGCATTAGAACATATTTCATTCAAAATATGTAAAAAGGCTTATGAATCTCATAAAAACTAGGCTTGTGCCATAAATCTATCCTTGGGGACACCTTGGCTAAGGCATCATACCGAGATCGCTAAGGCTGTTAAAAATTCACATTTCACATAAAACACATTTTTCGTTGGACATCATAGCCGTTCCTTGACGTTGGCTGAGTTCACCCTCACGTGGTGGTTTAGCGTGAAGTGAACCCTAAACTTTACCTCAGGAGATACCCTACCGCTTCTCCGATCGAGGTAAGAATATAATGGGGTTTATCGTGCCTCTCTAAAAGGCTGATCCATAGAAACCCTCTACTGCAGTAATTAATTAATATATAATCCACCATACAATAAAAGTCAATAACATGATATGACAATTTTTGTAATTCGCAGTCTTTCAAGGCAACCAAACAATTTGTATTTCAATACAATTGCCAACTAGCCAATCATGCTCGATTTATCATAAACCAATCAATTTAAACAATCGAATTGCAACAATTAACAGTCTCCATGTACTCTATTTTTCAACATCATTATTAATTTCAAAATAATTTATAAATTAATTTCATTGAAACACATTTATTCATAAAACATGAAAATTTACTGTTTTAAATCCCTTTTTCCATAGAATTCATGAAATCATCTAAAAACCACCATAGATAATTAAAATGACAGTAAGTTTACTCATTATGTCTAGAGTGCTGATTCTCGAAATACTCAGACTACTGGTCCTCGGGTGTAATTCCCTTGCCTTTATCGGAGGACTCACCACCTTGACGTAGTACAAAATCGAGAAATTCACCACATTGGTACTAAATTGAAATTAAACTAATTTAGACTATTAATGCATGATATGGAATGCAAAAATGCACTTGCAACTATTTAAATTTCGGTACCGGCCAAATTCGTCTTATCACCCGATTAATTACTAACGCATCCAATTTAGCTCCAAATTGCTCCATTTCTTTTTTAAAACCTCAATTCACCAAACATTATTCAAATAACACTAATTTTAGCATCAAAACATTCCCATTTCTTCATGGAAAAATTTGGCCATTACAGTGCACTAACACCGTGATTTTTCTTACTTAATTTTCTCACCATTATTCATCATTTTCTAAGCCATTTCTCTTGAAATAATAACAATCCATCTCCCACACATATCAAGGAAGATTCGACCAATGAAGATTCATGGGGAAAATGGATTATTGTTGTTTTGCTTCTAAATATGCTAAACTAACTAAAAACACTAACATAACTTAAAATCAAATCCAACATCTTTCTCTCTCCATACCCATTTTGATCAGCCATAAATTCATCATGAAAACATGTAATTTAACCATGGAAAATAAGGAGAAATGCTTAAGGAAAATAGATTTCAAGTTTAAATTGAAAAATCTTACCTTTTTCACTTATTTTCCTTAATTTTCCACACTTTTGTCTTCAAATTCCCCACCTAGGGTTTGTTCTCTTCCTTTTTCCCTTTGTTCTTGCTGTGGCCGAATATTTGGAGAGAAAATGAGGAGTTTATAGGCTGATTTTTATAGAAAATAAAAAAATATCCTTGCTTGACATGTGGCATGTTTCCATTGGTCCATTTTTAAAACTTTAAAAATTTTAAACCTTTTATCTCCACCACATGATTAGTCAAAGGTCAAAATGAGGATAAGGGAAGACCATGTGCTGGACAAATATCCTGGTGGTGGAAAATTACTGTTTTGCCCCTAAGGTGGCAAAATTACCATTTTACCCTTATGCTATAAAAATATCGAAATTACAATTTTTTCACCTCTCAACCTCAAATTATGTTCTAAATAGTCAATCTTGATCAATCTTAGTAAAAAATTTAATCCAACACTCACATCTTAATCTCGGGTGGCAAAATGACCATTTTACCCCTAGGTTATGAAAATTCCAGTTTGACTCCAAATTGATCCTCGAACTCCAAATCACCATTTTAAGTCATTCCTTGATTGTAAAATTTTGAATTTCACCCTAAAATCTCTATTTGATCTAGTTCGAGGCTTAAATCAACTTTATTGTACCTCTATGTACAATACCGATTTTTGTAAATTTTTCGAGACTCTCCTAGCATGCAAACATGATATCCATCACATGTATGTCATGACAAGTATTTTATAAGGTCTGGCTTTACAGGAGGACTGCTCGATCCTTTGTCACATTGCTCAAGTGTTTCATAGGAAGCATCTTCGCAACAAAGAAATGGTACCACACTTTGTAGTTGCTCTCTATGGCATGAGCTTTTCAATAAATTGGAACAGCTTTATGCTATTTACATTCAATACCCAAAAGGATAAGGTACCCAAGAACTTCATCCAAATTGATATCACCATTCACGAATTGGCTGTACTCATCATTCTCAATGTTAGGTGTATTGTAAAATTGATTAATAGTGAGAGCATCGAAAGGTACTTGACGTCCTCGAACGAATATTCGCCCATTGTCATGTTCAGCAAAATTGGCATAGAATTCGTGAACAATAGCCATTATTGCTGCCTTTGGCTAGGTTTAAAATTTCTCCCATTGGCGTGTATCAATAATATTGTAGATGTCAAGATAAAGTCTTCCTCAGATATTGATGCCACATTCTGAAATTGGAAATTTTTGTAGTAAGGATTGAGTGTGGTGCTTCTAGGCTTCGATCGAAATAAATTTACTTCAATCAAAACTATTCCCACTTCCACTTGCACATGTCCTTTTCTTTGGTGCCATGGTTATTATTTGCATGCCCAATCAACAAGCAACTTTTGACCATAAGTAGTTAGTATATGTTACAAATATACTAACCATTCAATTCTGCAATAATATGTATAACACTAAGCTTACCATACATCAAATTTAAAGTCTAAATGTAGAAAATTAGAATTATTCACTACACCCACTATTTAAAAATCTAATTTAAATACAAAACTCAAAAATTAATGAAATCCATACATTACATTATCAAATCTAGCATATGCCCATCAATTCTAAGCAAAACCCATTTTCAAAACACAATGCTATCCATAAGAAGAATTAGATAAAGAAAACAAAGCACTTACCACACTTTTCTGCACTAAAATGCCTTTAAGAAAGTAAAAATGCTCTAAACTCCTCTAAACTCAAAGTTTGATGCAAAGAAATTGGTGTTTGGAAAAGATATTGTAGTGGGTAAGTGAAAAGAGAGTGAAATGTTGCAAGTAGGGTAGAGAAAAAAAAAAGGAAAAAATGCTGCCTAGGGTTCAAAAATTAGGGAAATGGGGTTTATATAGGGTCATGGACTCGACATGGCACCATGGCATCGACCTGACGCGCCGTGGCACCTTAACGAGTCCATGCCTTGTAATTTTTTTGATGGTGGGGCACTGCAGTGCCCCAGCCTCAAGTTCCATTATGGAACCCAAGGGATGCGCCAGCGCTGCGACTTTCCATGGGCAATGTTGCGGTGTTGGCAAACCTTTTTTTTAATATATATATTGTTATTATTAATATTTACCTGCAAAAAGAAAATAAAAGCAGTAAATAGCAAGATGAAAAAAAAAATAAAAAATGAAATTAACATTTACTAAATAAAATTATTAATGAATGAAAAAAATTGTTTAAGTAAAGAAGACTTGGGTTGCCTCCCAAGCAGCGCTTCCTTTAATGTCTTTAGCTAGACTCTCGTTCCAACTCAATTGGGTAGAAAGACTAATGGAAGAGTGTTAAAGATGTATGTCACCTCCATAATAGTGCTTTAACTGATGCCCATTCACCTTAGACTTTGCATTGGTTATGCCGTCCACTAATTCCATGACACCATATGGAAACATTCTTGAGATAAGAAATGGTCTTGACCACCTTAACTTCAACTTTCTAGGAAATATCTTCAAACAAAAATTGAACAGCAACACATGTTGACTTGGCTTAAAATGTCATTCAACAATCCTTTTGTCATGCCATCTTTTTGTCTTTTCATTGTAAATTCTGGCAATTTCATGGGCATTTAATTATATCTCATCCATCTCGTTTAATTGGAGTAATTATTTTTCACCCGTAGCTTCTAAATCAAAGTTTAATTTTTTGATAGCCTAAAAAGCCTTATGCTCCAATTTCACCAGCAAGTGACCTGCTTTTTCGTAGACCAAACAATAAAGGGACATACCAATAGGGATATTTGTACGTTGTCATATAAGCCCATAATGCATCATTGAGTCTCTTGGCCCAATCCTTCTTTGATGGAAATACAATATTTTTAAAGATTCGCTTGATTTGTTGGGTAGATACCCTAGCTTGTCCGTTTGTTTGGGGATGATATGTTGTCACCACCTTATGAGACATTCCATACTTTGCAAGCAAAGCAGTGAAGTATTTATTGCAAAAGTAGCTATCTTTATTGCTTATTATTGCTTTTGGCATGTCAAATCTTGTGAAAATGTTCTTCCTTAGAAATTTTAATATAACCTTTGCATCATTGGTAGGCAGTGTTGAAGTTTCCACCCATTTTGATACATAGTCCACGACTACCAAAATGAAACAATTATTGAATGATGAGATGAAAAGGTCCCATAAAATCAATTCCCCAAACATAAAATGACTCTACTTCCAAAATATTATTTAACGACATCTCATTTCATCTTGAGATATTCCCTGCTTGTTGAAATTTGTTACAATGCAAGACAAAATTATTAGCATCTTTAAAACGTGTGGGCTAGAACAAACCTAATTGTAAGACTTTTGCTACTGTGTGCTTTCCTCCAAAATGACCTTTATAGTCCGATGAATGGCAATGCTTCAAAACACTTTCAAGCTCTTCTTTTGGGATGCAGCTCCTCAAAACTCTATCTGCACATTGCTTCAACAAATACAGTTCATCCCATATAAAAAATCTAACATCATGAAGAAATTTCTTCTTTTGATGAAAATTTAAGTTAGGAGGAAGAAGTTTACTTACAATGTAGTTGACGTAATCGGCATACCAAGGTACTTGCTTTTGATTAACAAATAATAACTACTCTTTAGGAAAATTTTTATTAATTAAAGTTAGGTTATTATTATCTGGGCTAGCATTGTCCAACCTTGACAGATGGTTTGCCACTTGATTCTTCTTGCCTTTTTGATCTTTAATTTCCAGGTCCAATTCTTATAGTAGCATTATCTATCTTATTAATCTTGGCTTGGCATCTTTCTTGGCAATCAAGTACTTAATTGCTAAGTGGTCAATGTAAATAACTTTCATGCCAATCAAGTAAGAACGAAATTTATCAGAAGCATATACAATAGCTAATAGTTCCTTTTCGGTGGTGGTGTAATGCATTTGCGTTTCTGTCAAAGTTTTACTAGCATACTATATAGAATGAAAAATTTTATCTTTTGTTTATCTTAGTAGCACTCTAACAACATAGTCACAAGCATTACACATGAGTTCAAATGGAAGTGACCAATCGGGAACTATAATGATGGGTGCAGATATTAGCTTATTTTTCAATTCTAAAAATGCTACATGATAATCATCATCGCACTTAAAGGGAACATATTTTTCCAACAAATTATGTAAAGGTTTAGAGATTTTGGAAAAATCCTTAATGAATCATCAATAAAACCCGACATGTCCAAGGAAACTTCTAATACCTTTTACTGAATTTGGTGGTGGGAGTTTCTCGATCGTCTCTATTTTAGCTTTGTCCACTTCCAATCTTGTGCTAGAAACCTTATGTTCGAGAACTATACCTTCTTATTCCATAAAGTGGCACTTCTCCTAATTCAAAACCCAGTTTGTTTCCTCGCATCATCTTAAAACTCTATGAAGGTTCAATAAACAATCATCAAAATTACTATAAAAAGCAGAGAAGTCATTTATAAATACCTAAAGTGACTGCTCCATCATATAAGAGAATATAGCCATCATGTATAGTTGGAAAGTGGTTGGAACATTATAGGGTCTAAATAGTATCCTTTGAAAGGCAAATGTGTCATAAGGATAGGTAAATGTCATCTCCTTTTGATCTTCTGGAGCTATTGCTATCTGGTTTTATCCCGAATACCCATCCAAGAAATAATAGAATTATTCCCTACTAGCCTATCTAACATCTGATTAATAAATGGTAATAGAAAGGGGTCTTTCCTTGTGGCTTTATTGAGTTTCCAACAATCCATGCATACCTTCCATCCCATTATGTTCTCAAAGGAATGAGCTTGTTATTATCATTAGCTACTACTGTCATCCCACCTTTTTTTGGTACACATTGTATGAAACTTACCCATGCACTATCTGATATAGGATAGATAATGCTAGCTTCCAAACATTTGATGATCTCCTTTTTTACCACTTTTTTGATAATCGGATTGAGTCTTCATTGATGCTCTATGGTCGCTTTGTAACCTTCCTCCAATAAGATTTTATGCATGCATATTAAGGGACTAATCCCTTTTATGTCTACAATCATCCATCCCAATGCCTTATTATGTTTTCTCTAAACTTTCAACAATTTGACTTTTTACGTGTTAGTAAGACCGGATGAAATGATAACAGGAAATGTAAATGAGTTACCAAGATAATCTTACCTTAAATGATTTGGTAGGGGTTTTAGTTCCAACTTTAGAGGTTCCTCAATAGATGGCTTTGTTGGTGCAGGTGTTGATGAAGTATCCAACATTTCATATCGTGTCTCCATGACATGGGAAGGGGCATCCAATAAATTTACGCAATCAATAACATCCTGGTCATTTCTCCAAGAATAAGCTACTAAGGAAGTTTCAAGTGGGTCCATAGGGTGACTCTCTTCAAACACTTCTCTTGTGACTCTATCAACTATATCCACTGCATAGCACTCATTATGATCGTTAGCAAATTTCAAAGCATTAAATATATTGAAGGTTACCTCCTATTCCTGGACTCTCAAGGTAAGCTTTCATTTTTCTAAATTTGTGAGTGCTTCGACAGTACGTAAGAAAGGTCTCTTTAGAATCATTGGAACCTTTTTGTCTTCTTCTATATTGAGTATGACAAAATTAGTTGGAAAGATGAACTTGTCCACTTTTAATAATACATCTTCTATAATGCAGCACGGATATGTGATGGTGCAGTTTGCCAGTTGTAAAGTCATTGTGGTGGGCTTGATCTCTCCCAAACCCAATTTTTTGTAAATAGGTAGTGGCATCAGCTTGATATTAACTCCCAAATCATTCAATGCCTTGGCGAAATAGTATGCCCCAATGGTGCACAGTATTGTAAAGTTGCCAAGATCCTTGAGTTTTGATGGAAGCTTGTTCTATATGATTGTATTGTAGTTTTCAATAAGTGCCACTATCTTGAACTCGCTCCATTGTCTTTTCTTCGACAATATCTCTTCTAGAAACTTAACATATGAAGGCATTTGCTCTAAAGCTTTTGCAAATGGTATGTGAATATGCAGCTTCTTGAATACCTCCATAAATTTTTGGAACTGGTTTTCTTGTTGCTATTTTTTGAATCGCTAAGGATAGAGTGGTGGTGGTGTGACTATAGTTTCCTATTATGCACTTTTTTTTTTAGGATTAACTACTTGTGTCTCATTTTGAGCTTCTTTCTCCACTTATTTAGCTTGTTAAGTATTACCCTCAATCTCTTTTCCACTTCTCAATGTGATAACCTTTACATGTTCTTTGCCTTCCCTTCTCGAATTTGCCTCAATGTCACTAGGCAACATCCCTTGAGCCCTGTTGTTAATTGTGCTTGCCAACTACCCGACTTGCATATCAAGGTTTCTTAACATGGTTGCGTGACTATTGATGAGGAAGTCTATCTTGGCCATATATTGCATCATTAACTCCTCTATGGATGGCCTTTTACAAGGAATAGGGAATCTCGATTAATGTTGAAAACTAGGCGATATGTTTGATCTTGAAGCTGATGCTCCTTGGTTATTTCCTTGTGAGAAGTTTGGGTGGTTTCTTCATCTGGGATTATATGTGTTAGAGAAGGAGTTGTTTTGCTGTCATTTCCAATGCATTGAACTGTTTCTATGTTGTTACTTGTACATTGATTGCTTATGTGTCCATCTCCAAAATGTAGCTCCAATAAACTAAGAATTATTCTTAATCTCATTAAGATAATTCAAGCTTATTAACCATGAAATCACTCCACCATAGATTCATGGTTGTACTCTTGGATTAACTATAATTAGGAGAAATGATTCAATATTTGATATCCATTATTTGTTGTCTAATTGTAAACCTTATATTGTGAACCCTTATAACCATCCAATGATAAAAAATGAAATTACCATCTTACCCTTTATGTCAGTTTTGTCCCTCTAGTCTCACAATTGTTGGCTCCATTAGTTTTTTATGATAATAAAACATTCCCATTTATTTGTGTCTAATTCCTTTACTTAAGTGTGCAGGAAATTAATAATGAAATTAATTTCTTAAATCTTCAAAGAGTATTTTTGAAAGAAAAAGAAGGATAAAATCAATAAGATGTAACTGAATAACAAGGAGTAAGCTTGTTGGTTTAACAAGGAAGAACATTGGTTGACCAAATTTCAAATTGGAGAAATTGTTGGATGAAGAGTTTGAGAAACAGAACCAACTTAGTCAACCAAGTCAGTCGACTAAATGCCCTTTGCCAGAATCTGCAAACCAGAAACAGAATCAACTTAGTCAACCAAGTTAGTCGACTAAGAGCTTTCTGTCTGCAATTTAAATCAGAATACCACAAGACAGATTAACGGCTAGAACTCATCCTCAACTGTTTCCAACGGATATAAACTGCCAAACTGCCATCAGAGTTACATCTCCAAGTATAAAAGTGTCTTCCAACAATGAGAAACAAGTTTTTTAGAATCTTTGAATGAGATTTGAGCTTTAGAAAGAAGAAAAACCAGAAAAGCTTCACTGCACTTGTTTGCACTTAAACGCCTACTCTTTGTCATTGTATTTAGCACTCAATCTTGTACCAATCAGATCAACTTGTGATCATAGGTACTTTCTGTAACCTCTCTTCTTGTATACTTAAAGTGAGGGAGCCACTCTAAGGGGCTGTTCAAGCTTGGGAGAGCTTAAATGTTATAGGTTGTGGTTGAGCCTTGGAAAGCCACTTTGGGTTTTAGTTGAGCCTGTGAAAAACTAGTGTAAAGGTTTTGGCTGAGCCTGTGAAAAACCATTGTAAAAGTTTAGTGAAAGCTTGTGAATTTCACCTGATTCTTAGTGAATCGTTGGGAAAATCCTTGGTTGGATAATCAAGGTAGTGGATGTAGGTCTTGGACTTAACCACTCTAAATTGTTGTGCACCTTATACTCTATTTTTACTTTCTTAAGTTCTGGAAATTAATTCCACATCTTGTCAAGAGCCAAATTGTGCTATTCACCCCCTTTAGCATATATTAATGGGACCAACAATTGGTATCAGAGCTAGTTCCATGTTTTTAAGGCTTAACATCCTTTGGGAGGATCCAAATGGCTCAACAAAAAACCATAGTTGCTGAGGGACAATCAACAAATAGACCACCTTTGTTTGATGGCTCTAATTATCCTTATTGGAGCACTAGAATGTCAATCTATATTAGGGCTATAGATTATGAAATGTGGGACGTTATAACTGATGGACCCTTTATGCCCTTAACAGTGAATGTAGTAACAAATGAGTTGATGTCCAAGTCAAAGTCCGAATGGACTGAGGCTGAAACTAAGAAAGTTTCAGTAAACTTTAAGGCCATCAACACATTACATTGTGCCTTGACCCCCACTGAATTTAACAAAGTCTCAAGCTGTACAACAGCTAAACAAGTGTGGGAAAAACTTAGAATAATCCATGAAGGGACTTCTCAAGTAAAGGAATCCAAAATTGCTCTCTTAACACATAGTTATGAAATGTTCAAAATGGAGCCTGGTGAAGACATCATCAGCATGTTTGATAGGTTTACAAACATTACAAATAAATTAAGTCAGCTAGGCAAGCCTATCCTTGAACATGAATTAGTTAAAAGACTGCTTAGATGCCTACCAAAATCCTGGAAACCAAAAGTGACTGCCATTAGAGAGGCTAAAGATCTGAACATCATCACTCTTGATAAGATATGTGGTTCTCTTCTCACTCATGAGTTGGAGCTTAAGAAGAAAGAAGAAGAAGACCGAAGGGAAGCAAAGGAAAAGAAAAAGAGCATTACACTTAAAGCCAGTATTCTTGAAGAAGAGCTGAAAGAGCTTTCCTGTGATAATGATGAAGATTTAGCTCTAGTTGCAAGAAAACTCAAAAAACTAATGAGCAGAAGAAATTGAAGGCTAACTAGAAGAGGTTTCAGGAAAGACCAAGGTGCTTCATGGAAAATAAGGAACAAAAATGACTTCAATAAAAAGGAGGAGATGATTTGCTACGAATGCAAGAAACCTGCTCACTTCAAGTTTGAGTGTCCATTGCTGAAAGATGAAACCCCCAAGAAAAATAAAAGATCCAAGAAAGCAATGGTGGCTGTTGCATGGTCGGACAGTGACACATCAAGCTCTGAAACTAATGATGAAAAATCTGAGGAAAGAGCGAACATCTGTTTAATGGCACAAGAGGATGAAACAAAGGTACCCTCATCCCCCTACATTAATTCTTATAATGATTTACAGGATGAATATGAATGCCTTTATGATGAATTTGAAAAACTTTTTTCAAAATACAAGTCATTGAAGAAAAAGGTTGCATTACTTGAAAATGATTTGGAGCAAATCAAACAAGAGTTCACCTTTGCTTTTGAGCAAAGAAATATTTTGCAATCTGAGTTAGAACACTAAAAAATAGACTTTGAGTCTTTAAAACAAGAGCTGAAAAAGAAGTCTGAAGCCTTACAAATAACTCTTGATGAAAACACTACTCTTAAATGCTTGAAAAATGAATCTTTAAAAAGAGATGCATACCACAATAAATATTCAGCTAAAACATTACCTAGATGTTATAATTGTGGTAAACATGGTCATTTGTCATATGACTATTTTAAGAAAAGAAAAGTGCAGAAAGTTAACGAATTTTGGGTTTCTAAGAGATCCTTTGCTGCAACTAACACTCAAGGACCCATCAAAGTATGGGTACCTATAAAGAAAAACTGAAATTCTGTTTTGTAGGTTGAGCTAGACTTAAAAGAGACATGTTCAAGAGCTTAACTTAGGAAGAAACAGCCTTGGTACTTGGATAGTGGCTGTTTGCTCAGTTGGAAAAGAGAAAGGGAGGAACCGTACCCTTTGGAGATGATTCAAAAGGCAAAATCCATGGTATAGGTACGGTTGGTAAGAGTTCCCAAACTCAAATTAGTCATTTGTTGTTAGTTAAAGGCTTAAAGCATAATCTACTAAGTATTAGTCAATTATGTGATAAAGGATTTAAAGTATGTTTTGATTCAACTAAGTGTGAAGTGATTGATATGAGTACAAATAAAATCTCATTTATAGGAAAAAGGTTGAAGAACATGTATGTAATTTTTCTTGAAGACCTTGATGTGAATAGTGAAGTATGTTTTGCTGCAAATGCTGAGAATGATAGCTGGTTATGGCATAGGAGATTAGGACATGTAAGCATGTATACTATGTTTAAATTAATAAAGAAAAATCTTGTTCCTGGACTGCTGGAATTGAAATTTGAAAAAGATAGGATATGTCATGCTTGCCAACTAGGAAAACAAGTTAAAACATCTTTTAAGACAAAGAAAATAGTGTCAACATCGAGACCTCTTGAATTATTGCACATTGATTTATTTGGTCCAATAAGCACAACTAGCTTAGGAGGTAAATCTTATGGCTTTGTAATAGTTGATGACTATTCTAGATATACTTGGGTATACTTCCTTGCTCATAAGAATGATGCTCTACAAGCATTCTTAAGTTATTGTAAGAAAGTAGAAAATGAAAAAGGACTAGCCATAGTTAGCATAAGGAGTGACCATGGAAGAGAATTTGAGAATGATGAGTTTGAAAAATTTTGCAATGAAAAGGGGTTGGATCATAATTTTTCTTCACCTAGAACACCCCAACAAAATGGAGTTGTAGAGAGGAAAAACAGAACATTAAAAGAAATGTCTAGGACCATGTTATGTGAGAACAACCTACCTAAATTTCTTTAGGTTGAGGCAGTAAATACAGTAGCTTATATCCTTAATAGAGTCTCAATAAGACCTTTGATTTCGAAGACTCCATATGAACTTTAAAAAGGTAGGAAACCAAATATTTCTCACCTTAGGAGTTTTGGCTGTAAATGCTTTATATTGAACAATGGAAAACAACCCCTAGGGAAGTTTGATGCAAAGAGTGATGAAGTAATATTTTTAGGATATGCATTAAACTCAAAGGCCTATAGAGCTTTTAACAAAAGGACCTTTACTTGGAAGAATTAGTCCATGTAGTTTTGGATGAGTTAAATGCATTACAAAAAGAAGTTCATGATGATGATGATGATGATATAGAAATCCTAGAAAAATAAATGAAGGAAATGATCTTAGAGAACAATAAAAATAATGAAGAAAGCTCATCTAGAAGAGAAAATGAAACTCCATTTCTAGGAAATTTGCAAAGAGTAAAAAATCAGCATGATGATCTACCAAGGAGTTGGAGATTTGTAAGAGATCACCCACAAGACTAAATAATATGTGACATTTCACAAGGAGTTAGAACTAGGAAAGCAACTAGAGAAACTTGTGAGTTTTCAGCTTTTATATCTTAAATTGTACCTAAAAACTTTGAAGAAGCTGAAAAGGAGGAAAGTTGGATAGTGGCCATGCAAGAAGAACTTGATTAATTCACTAGAAATCATGTATGGTCATTGGTACCTAGACCTTTAAATCGTCCTATTGTTGGTACTAAATGAGTATTTAGAAATAAAGTAGATGAGCAAGGAAATGTAGTTAGACACAAAGCTAGGCTGGTAGCAAAATGATACAACCAAGAAGAAGGAATAGATTATGATGAAACTTTTACTCTCGTAGCTAGGATTGAAGCCATAAGGTTGTTGCTAGCTTTTGCATGCTTCATGAATTTTAAGTTGTACCAAATGGATGTAAAAAGTGCATTCTTAAATGGACAAATTCAAGAGGAAGTTTTTATAGAACAACCACCTGGTTTTGAAGATTTTGAAAAATCTAATCATGTCTTTAAGCTTCATAAAGCATTGTATGGATTGAAACAAGCTCCTAGAGCTTGGTATGAGAGGCTTTCAAAATTTCTAGTTGAAAAAGGATATGATAGAGGCAGGATCGATACTACATTGTTCATTAAGAGAAATCAAATGATTTAATTGTTGTGCAAATATATGTAGATAATATTGTATTTGGTGCAACTAATGAAGCTTTATGCAATAACTTTACAAAGGAAATGCAAGGTGAATTTGAGATGAGCATGATGGGAGAGTTGAAGTACTTCCTTGGTCTTCAAATTAAGCAAAGTGATGAAGGAATCTTCATCAATCAAGAAAGATATACACATGATATGCTGAAGAAATTTGATATGCTGAAGCTGAAATTAATTTCTATACCAATGAGTATATTTACCAAACTTGACATAGATGAAAAAGGAAAAGATGTAGATCAAAAGCTCTATAGAGGTATGATCGGCTCTCTTCTTTACTTAACAGCAAGTAGACCAGATATTCAATTTTGTGTGTGCTTATGTGCTAGATTATAGTCACAGCCAAAGGAATCACACCTAACAAATATTAAGAGAATTTTTAGATACCTCATAGACACTCAAGAACTAGGAATATGGTACTCTAGAAACTCAACTCTTAACTTAGTTGGATATTCAGATGTTGACTTTGCTGGCAGCAGAACTGATAGGAAAAACACTAATGAAACATGCCAATTTTTAGGAAGGATGCTTGTGTCTTAGTCCAGCAAGAAGCAAAACTCAGTAGCACTATCTATAGCAGAGGCTGAATATGTTTCATTAGGTAGTTGTTGTGCACAAATCCTTTGGATCAAGCAACAATTAAAAGACTATGGAATAATTATGTATAATGTACCAATATACTGTGGTAACACAAGTGCAATCAATATATCAAAAAATCTTGTGCAACATTCTAGGACTAAGCACATTGAAATTAGACACCATTTTATTAGAGACCATGTAGTGAAAAATGACATTAAAATAGACTTTGTGAATACTCTACATCAATTAGCAGACATTTTTACCAAACCACTGAGTGAAGATAAATTTTGTGAGATTAGAAGAAATTTGGGAATGGTTAATGTGAAGGAATTATAAGAAAATCTTTAACTCTCACATTGAAATCAGAATGCATTTAGTCGACTAACGAATTCTTAGTCAACTAAGAGTGGCTTGACATCCTTAAATAATAAGACTCAGTGAGTTTAATGAAAAAAGAGTAAAATGTGGTAAAAATTTGATTTATCAGGTGTAAAGAGGAAAAGAGCAGAGTTGCCAAAGGTAAATAATCAAAATTTTAAAAGGAGATTTGAAAATATAAAGAAATAAAAGTAGGGCAGTTCTTAAAGGAAGATGAGAAGTTTTCTGAGCAATAACTTCTGCCAACCTTTTCTTCCCTCTCCTCTGCAACCCGTTGTTCTACAAACAAAAACCTAAATTGTCACAACCCAATTTTCGGGCCATGACCGGCGCAAGGACCCAAAAGGCATAGCCCACTAGGCCCAAGCAAGCCTCTCAATATGCACTTGTATATTAACCCATCTATCTAGCAAATTTCTTTAAGATCTGTACTTAATAGTGTTCAAATGCTGATTTCTCTAATGCAACTCATAAAACCCAAGTAAATGCTCACATTAGCATCGTAATTCAAATCATACATAAATAGTTGTCAATATATCTTTGCAAATTCACATGAAACATATACAAAGACTTTGGCCGTCAGCGAAGTGACTCTGGATGGGGAGATATGACTACTGAGTGTCAAGATACCTACCCAAGGGATGGGGGTACATGGACACCTCAATCTATGTATCAATGACTACTGAATCTGAAAACATGAAGTTGAAAATGTGAGTATAAACTCAATGAGTGAACATAGGAAGGGAACAAGCAATATAATAAGGAAAAGTTTGAAATCATAATGCCCTTATTTGAAAACGATGCACTTTAGCTTAAGTTCTTATTAAAACCCTCAATTAAACCCTTGGTCACTAAATCATGTGATGATAGAAAATTCATATTCAACATGAAATTGAAGAAGTGGAAAATATGGCAAAAACCAGCCAAATGCTAAGTGAAACAGTAAGTTTCATTCTCACTGCAGCAAAAGGCATTCTTAGTTTGCATACAGTTTAGTTTTTCAAGCATATCTTCCACTACATGGGTCCAATTGATATGCTTGTTAGGTAATTAGAAAGCTAAGAGGTAGGGCTACGACTTTAGTGTTTACCACTTTGCCCAATTTTGATCGAAAGGTGGTCAAAATCATTGTCAAAGTGACAGCACTGCACCACCAACGAGAGTTTCTAGCGGTAGCGAGAATCCATTTCGCTACAGCCAAATTCCTTGTTGCAATGAACACCAATTTGACAATACTTACGAACTTTCAAAGTTCAACATGCAAGATTCACATATGCAAAACCATATACCATACTTATGAACTTTGATTTCATAAACATAGATGTATATATATAAATGCATAGATAACACCAATATCAGCATAATCACACCCGGCTCATGTACATCCCCCCACATCGTGCACATAGCTAGTGCCATCTTGTGCATCCCCCCACATCATGCACAATCAGTGCCATCATGTACATACCCCAACATCGTGCACACGAGCACTATCATTATCCATCTCCCACACCACCATCATCACTGGCATGTGCATCCCCCCACATCGTGAACACACACGGTTGTAGTCATCATACACAATATCAACTATCATGCACAACATATATATATATATATATATATATATATATATATCATCATAATGAAATAGTGCATGAATTAATAACAACCACATATCACAACATAAAACCATTTAGCAAAAGCTTGTTCCCAAGGCACTTGTTTTAAGATAAAGTTGTATAAAATCATTCAAATGCTTTGTAGAAAATAGTCACATTCCCAAAATGATTTTGAAATGCAGTTCACTCACCTTACTATAGTGGGATATTACATTGCTATTTGATCGGAGGTGTCTCTAACTATTTTCACTGGCCGATCGCTCGTTATTTACTCCAGCACGCCACCACAGTACTCTAACCTTATCTTTGCACTTTCTAACAATAATACGAACTCAATATATTTAATTACATATGTATACGGGCAGTACTTCAATTAATTAATCCTTACTCAAATTTATGTTTTTCATCCTATCATAAAACCATCTTCAATTAACTCACATCTTAATACATTTTTACCAAAATTACTTATATCATTACTTATGAAATTCCTTAGATTATATCACCGACAACTTAATTATGATGTCACATGTCTACTTCAACCTTTCTAAATAATTTCCACCCAAATCTATCTTATATTTCCACACATAATCCACATATATGGCAGCAACAATCATTCTCACTTTCACTCGATTATTTCCTAACTTTCAATACTTTGTTTCTCAATCCTTCATCCACAATATTCCTTTTTCATTACTTTCAAACAACATGCCATACAATCTTAATAATTTTCAACTAGCTTAGGCAAATAAATCCTTTCAACAACCATAATTCCTCACAATATTTAACTAACTGTAGGCTTTAAAACACAATGTTATGCTTACCATTTTCCTTTTCCACTTTGAGTCCTTCATGTACCCATGGGTTTATTGGCTTACATGTTACCCATTTTTCTCCAATCAAGCCAATCTTTGCTGCCATAAGACATTTCTCTAAGTCACTAACTCATTTTCAAAAACTACTTAAGCCAAAAACAAGAATTCTTACCGTTCCTTGCTTGAGTCACTGAAACCAAGCTTTTCTCTTACTTTCTCTCTTTTTCTTTCTTCTCCTCCTAGGGTTTAAGTGTGCTGGAAATTGGGGTTAGAAGTTGTAACTTTGGTGTACAAGGAGCTGGGAGAGGAAAGAAGCAAGAAGAGAAAGGAAATGGAAAGAAAACAAAGAAAGAAAATGAAAGAAATTTAAGTTTCCATGGGAAAATGAGAGAATGGCGTTGGAAGCTGCAAGAATGAAGAAGAAACACCTTGCTAGAGGAGATGAGGACTGTTTTGGGCTGATAAGGATGAAAGTCAAACCTTCCTTTGGAAGCTTTGACTAACTTTGTGTAAAATTACCGTTTTGCCCTTTTTGTTTCTTATCATTTTAATTTAGTCCTCCCAACACTCATTTAACTCCAACTTCCTTCTATTATCTTCTTCTACACATGTACAAACAAAGTATGAAGTTTGTACTCCAACGCGGTGTCCCCATAATATTTAAAATATTTATTTGCCCACGCTATCTTTACTTAATAAAGACACGCGGCCCCATTAACGTCATTTTTCTCCAAAATTCTCTCATTCTTCTTCTCCCCCACTTAGATTGACCATATACTCCTTCTTCATGGAAAATTTTGACACTGAATAAAATATTAATATTTTAATATTATTTTATTAATAAAATATTATTTTATTTAAAAAATTTCCTCTTGTCTCCTTTTGTCCCCTTGGTACCGAAAATACCTTATTAGGCCTCAATTGACTTTCGAATCACTTTTTTTATCTCATAAATTTTTCTTCGATTAAAATATCATTATTTTATTATTTCCTCGTGTGTAGAATATTTTATCCCAAACTATTCCTATAATTTTTCATCATTTCTAAACATCATAATTAACCTCAATTGGCATCCAGTAAGTTTTGATTAGTCACCATATCAAAGTACGGGGTATTATATAAATCTTCCTAGTTGCCTCTAAAACCGACTCAGATCTTCAGAAATTTCTAAAACCAAAATGGCTAGAACATCTGAGAGTAAAGAAGTATCAGAGAAGAAGAAAGGAAAAAAGGCCAATGGAGGAAGAAACTGAAATAGAAAGTCAAAAGAAGAAACAGAAAATTATGCCTACCTTAGTGAAGGAAATAGTCGAGAAAAGCAAAAAATACACAAGAAGAAAGATACAAAACCCTCACTCCAAAAAGGTATCAGTTCCTCTTCTTCTTCGAAATTTAGAAATAAGCTGCGTGAGTATAGATTCAAGAATATAGAAAACGTACCAATCTCTTGCGAAAAGTTTATTGATTGGAAGAGTTTTAAGTAAAATGTAGAAATCCAGACCAGTCTATCTGAGTACTTTGATGAGCTTAAACTTAAAGGTTACAGCACCTTTAAGAATAGGTCATATAGTCCAAGTCTGGTTAAAGAATTTTACTCTAGCATTGCTTTGAAAGAAAAGAATTAGTAGAATCTGATGACTATGTAGAAGATGGGCTGAATGTCTATTTGAATGGAAAAGTGTTTATTGTGACTACTGGAGATTTAGAGAACCTGTTGAAATTAGAGGGTGAAGCAAGTGAATTTGAACTTCCAAAAAAATATGATCCATCCTCACTGTGGGAGATCGTCACTGGAAGAAAAGAAAAATACTCCTCTAAAAGTAATTTAGGTCCAATAATCAATCCACAGATTAGGATACTGCATTACTTCATTGCACCAAATATTCAAGGGAAGAGTGGAAGTCTTAGCTACATCAGTCTCCAAGATCTTTGGCTGATGGAGCATGCTTTTAATGGAGTGTCTCTAAATCTTGGGAGATTTATGATTGAGAAAATGAGAAGTGCCTGTAGACTTGATAAGGTAAATCTACCATATCGGAATGTGATTACATCCCTTGTGCAGAAGAAAGGAATATCGGCTAAAAGGTATGATATGGACCTGGTGAAAACAAAAAACCAAGCCATTTATTATGGCAGCTTAATTAAGATGGGGTATGTGCTCGATGGAGAGAAGTTTATCAAAACCTCCAAAACTAGCCCAAGAAAAGATCACAATCTGCCTGCTCAACCTAAAGAAGCTCCTTCCAGATTTTCGAATGAGATGATTTTTAATCTGCTTATGAGGATTGATGGTAAGTTGACTGATCAAGGAGTGAAGCTACAGAAGATGGAAGATAAAATCACTGAGTTGGAAAATAAGCTGAAAGAGAAAGAAAACATGGCGTCTAAACCTGTGGCTGCAGACAGTTCTGCCACATCCAGCACTGCACCTACACAGCAAGGTGCTGAAGGTTCAGCAGAGCCAGTAGAGAAGTCTGTAAGTTCTAGCACTCAAGTAGAAGGCTCTATTTACAAGTCTGTCAGTCCTGTTCTGCAAACTGAGGACTCCCCACAATGAGTTAAATAGCCAGCCAAATCACCCTCCCTTGAACCTTAAAGCAAAAATGACTCAAAACAAGGGACTGAAGTAGCTAGTGCAGAAACTGAGAAACAGTAGGCCTCTTCTTCGAATTCAGAGGAAGTTTCCATTATGGACATTTTTCATCAAATGGTCAGAGAGGAACAAGTTGAAAAAGACACTATCAAGACAGCAACTCAAAATGATGGTGCAAATGTAAGAAAAGGAAAGAAACCTGCTTGAACTCCTAAACTAAAGGCAAAAATAGGGAAATCAGAAGCTACCGCAACTCCACCAGTTGAGGCAAAGCAACCAACCAAAGGAAGGAAGACTATAGCAAGCAAGACAACTTTTCTCAAAAGAAGAAAGTCTTCCAGATTGGCAGAGAAGTGCAAACCAATTTCGGCCTCTTCTCCTCACAGTCCAGTTCATGTTACAAACATATCTTCTATAGACTCCTCTCCTAGAAAGTCATCTCCTCTCCAAGAACCCTCTCCGTTTCCTCTTAACCCTTTCTATGAAACTAAATCATCTCCCTTTGCTTCATCCGATGAGTAGAATCCCCCTCCTTTGATGTTGACAAAAAGGGGGAGTAGTATGGTACTAGGGGAGCAAGAACCAGAAAATAATGTTTAAAAAATAAAAAATGTTAAGGTAGAGGAACCAAGAACCTAGGAAAGAAAAGAAAACAGAACTAGGGGAGCATGAAATTAGAGAAATAGGAGATAGGAAGCAAAACTAGTTCAGGGGCATTTTCGAAATACTTTTTATTCAACTGTTATTTGTGACTTGGTGGCACTTAAACACTTAGCTTTAATTTTGTTATTTATGTAGATGTATGTGAAATATGAATGATGACATGTTTATGATATTTAACTGCTGTAAACTGAAGTATGCTGATGTTTTGATATGTTGACTGTCATAAACAAAATCTGCTGCTAATATGCTGATATGGATTTATATGATGATAGATAAAGTTTACATAATGTCTGATGAGAATGAGTTATAGATGAAGCATATAGCATATCAATTGAAATGTGGATGATGTAGACACAATTTGAAATCAATTGACTATTGATAGCTGCTGGAACATAGATAAAAATCTATCAAAACTTGCAGCTAAAAATCTCTGGATGCAAACTACTTTATATTGTTGCACATATATATTCTCTAAATATACAATATCATTGTCTGTATGATGAGAATAAAATTGGCTAAAATAAAATAAGCAAAATATGCACACACTAAAGGGGAGCTTATACTTAGGGGGAGCAATCCTCAATTCTTGCAGAAAATTAATACATGAAATTAATTTCTTAAATCTTCAAAGAGTATTTTTGAAAGAAAAAGAAGGCTAAAATCAACAAGATGTAACTGAATAACAAGGAGGAAGCTTGTTAGTTTAACAAGGAAGAACATTGGTTGACCAAATTTCAAATTGGAGAAATGACAGGCTGAAGAGTTTAAGAAACAAAACCAACTTAGTCAACCAAGTCAGTCGACTAAGTGCCTTCTGCCAGAATCTGCAAACTAGAAGCAGAATCAACTTAGTTAACCAAGTTAGTCGACTAAGAGCTCTCTGTCTGCAATTTAAACCAGAACACTACAAGACAGATTAACGGCTAGAACTCATCCTCAACTATTTTGCACGAATATAAACTGTCAAACTACCATCAGAGTTACATCTTCAAGTATAAAAGGGTCTTCCAATAATGAGAAACAAGTTTTTTAGAAGCTTTGAATGATATTTGAGCTTTAGAAAGAAGAAAAACCAGAAAAGCTTCATTGCACTTGTCTGCACTTAAACGCCTACTCTTTATCATTGCATTTAGCACTCAATCTTGTACCAATCAGATCAACTTGTAATCATAGGTACTTTCTGTAACCTCTCTTCTTGTATACTTAGAGTGAGGGAGTCACTCTAAGGGGCTGTTCAAGCTTGGGAGAGCTTGAATGTTATAGGTTGTGGTTGAGCCTTGAAAAATCACTTTAGGTTTTAGTTGAGCTTGTGAAAAACTAGTGTAAAGGTTTTGGCTGAGCTTGTGAAAAGTCATTGTAAAAGCTTGGTGAAAGCTTGTGAATTTCACTTGATTCTTAGTGTATCGTTGGAAAAATCCTTGGTTGGATAATCAAGGTAGTGGATGTAGGTCTTAGACCGAACCACTCTAAATTGCTGTGCACCTTATACTCTATTTTTACTTTCTTAAGTTCTAGAAATTAGTTCCACATCTTGTCAAGAGCCAAATTGAGCTATTCACCCCCCTTTAGAACATATTAACGAGACCAACAACAATTCATCCAATTAGTGATTTAATACTCTAGATCTAATCTTTTGAGTATCAAGATTTGATGAGTACTTAATTCATGAATCTATTGGGCCTAGATTAATCACTAATCTTCCTGAAATCACTAAAAGTGACGTTAATGCTATGAACTCCACTATTTGGATATGTTCTTGGATGTTCACCTCAATTATAATCCCAACATACGGAGTCTAGATCAACACTTTATGATAATCATGCTCATGGAATATCAAAGATTATAAGGAGAAAACACACGAGTCCATTATCCATCAGGATTTTGATTCTACTATAAGCAAATGCATAAGTGTGAGATCAAGATTAAAGTAACGGTTAAATTTAAATTTGATTCTCACATGATTCCAATTCATGTTATAGTGTCATTACTTGAACTCAACCATTTCAATGATTTGGGACTCATCATTCCCCTGAAGTGAATCACATTCGTTTCATTAGAAGTAATTTGGGCACTACAGCCTTAACATAATAAAGTAACCGACTTTATTATATGGCTATGAACAATTTTTAGATTCAATTAAAATACATGTCTCCTATGTATGACTCTTCATGCAAATGTATTTTAATATCTCAATAGAATCATGGTACTTTAATAACTAGAAAATGAATGCTTACTTAAAACAAACTCTTCGTCTTATTATCAAAATGTACTTTCATTACACATATATTAAATGAAATTAAACATGAGAATGTACTTGCTTTCCAAGGCAACATATTCTCAAATTCCTAACAATCTCCCACTTGCCCTAAAGCAAGTATGACATATCCCTTATTATAAGACTTTCTAAGTGACCATCAAAACTCTTTTGTGTTAGAGTCTTTGTAGGTTTTGCTCTGTTGGAATTTTCTTCATAAGTACTTCTCCACGTTGTATGATCTCTTGAATGAGATGACACTTCCTTTCAATATGTTTTGCTGTATTATAATTTCTCCCTTTTTTTTAGTTAAGCCACTACTTCACTATTATCACAATAGAGCGTAATGGTGTGTTTGCATATGGAATTATTTAAGGTCCACAAGGAACTTACGAAGCCATACAGCTTCATTTGTTGCTTCACAAGTTGTAACATATTCTGCCTCTATAGTTGAGTTTAGAATACAAGATTGCTTTTACACTCCTTAAAATTATGGCTTTTCTTTTTATGGTGAAAATAGATCCTGATGTCGACTTTCTAGAATCAACATCAGACTAAAAATATGAATCAGTATACCTTATTATTAAAAGGTCACTTCCAGAATATACAAGCATGTGATTCTTCATTTTACAAAAATATTTAAAAATGCACTTGATTGTAGTCGAGTGCTTTATGCTTGGGTTTGATTGAAATCTACTAACCAATCCAATTGCATAGCAGATATTTGGCCGAGTGCACAACATAACATACATGTAACTTTCAATAGCAGATGCATATGGAATCCATCTTATGTTTTCAACTTCCTCTGAAGTTTTAGGTGACATCTCCTTAGAAATTTTGATTCCATGTCTAGAGGGCATAAAACGCTTCTTGGAATCTTCCATAACAAACTCCAAATCTTGTTTATGTATAATGCTTAAGATAATGCTATTTGCTTGTTCTTACGATCCCTCATAAGTTTGATCCTTAGAACATTGCTAGTTTCTCCCAAATCCTTCATATTGAATTGTTGGTTTTACCAACCTTTAACTGCTGATAACATTCCTACGTCATTCTTAATAAGTAAATGTCATCAACATTAAAAACCAGAAAAATAACCTTTTTATCTTGTATCTTTTTATAGACACATGGTTCGTTTACATTTTGCTGGAAACCATATGATTTGATAACAGTATCAAATCTTATGTTCTAAAACCTAGATGCTTGCTTAAGTCCATAAATGCACTTATGCAATTCACAGACCTTATGCTCATGGCCCTTTTTAATGAAACCTCCTACTTGTGCTATATAAATGCGCTCTCCAAGATCCCATTTGAAAATGGTCTTGACATCCATTTGCCATAGCTCATAATCAAGATGTATAGCTATGGATAAAAGGATCCTGATGGATTTAAGCATAGCATTTGGAGATAAGGTTTCTTTATAGTCAATCCCTTCTCTTTGGGTAAAACTTTAAGCCATTAGTCTAGCCTTGAAACTTTCCACCTTCCCATCAGTTCCTATTTTTATCTTGTAAATCCATTTGCATTTTATGGGTTTTATCCCTTTAAGTGGATCTTCTAGAGTCCAGACTTTGTTGGAATCCATAGAGTCTAACTCAGATTTCATTGCCTTATGCCACTCTTTAGCGTATACATCATTAATAGCTTTTTTATATGTAATAGGGTTAGATTCATGTTCATTTGAGAGTGGAATCATGTTTTCTCCCCAACCCATGTATCTCTCTATTTGTCTCACAACCCTTCCACTATGTCGAGGCACCACTATTTGATGTTCAGGTTGTGTTTCTATTTCAACCCTTGAATCATATTGTGTTATGACATCTTCAGAATTAACTCTTGAATCTGAAAGGTTAGAGAATTCTTCTAAGATAATTTTACTTCAAGGTTTGTGATTTCTCAAACTTTTTTTCTAAGAAATTGGCATTCGTACTAACGAAAACTTTCTTATCTTGAGGACTATGGAAGTAATAACCTTTTGTTCCCTTTAGATACCCTATTAACCAGCACCCCTTAGTCTCTGGTTCAATTTTTGTGGACTCGGGCTTTAAAACATGTGTCGAACACCCCCAAGTTCCTAGATGACATATAAATGATTTACGCCATGCCCACAACTCCCTTGGTGTCTTAGGCACAACCTTAGATGGAGCAAAGTTGAGCAAGTACTTAGCAATTTGCATACAATATCCCTAAAACAAGATTGAATGGATAACTTTGGACATCATTGATCTAACCATTTCTAAAAGACTCCTATTTTTTCTTTTAGCTACACCATTATGTTGAGGTGTTTTTAGTGTTGACAAATTGGAAATTATCCCATTGTTAGTGAGATACACTGAAATTCATTTGATAAGTACTCACCACCCTGATATGATTGAAGTTGTTTTAATGGCTTGCTTAATTGCTTCTCAACTTCGACTTTGAATACTTGGAACTTTTCATAGGATTCACTTTTTTTGTGCATTAAATACATAGAGCCATGCCTTGAGTAATTATCAATAAAGGTTATGAAATTATTATAACCTCCTTTAGCTTGTACGTTCATTGGTCCACACACATCTATGTGCACCAAGTTTAGAACATTTGTCATTCTATTACCTTTTGCCTTAAAAGCACTTTTGGTCATTTTTGCTTCAATACAAGACTGACATACTGGTAAAGGGCCCTTAACCATGTCCGGTAAAGTACCATCTTTTATAAGCCATTTGAGTTTATTTTGATTGGTATGACCTAAATGTACATGTCAAAGACAATTTTCATTTATGCTAGATTCTTTGACTCTTTCAATTTTAAATCGTATTACTTCTACATCATTTGTAGAATAAGTCGTAGGCTTTAGGAAATAAAGATTATATCTTACAATTTCAGAACAAATGAAATCCTTATTTGAATAAATGTGAGTGTGTCATTCAAGTAAATTGAATATCTAGACTTTATTAAACAAAAGATAGAAATCAAATATCTATAAGTCTCTAGAATGTACTGAGCATTTTCCAAAATTAGGCTACAAGCATAAGGAAATTGAAGAATAATGGCTTCCACGTTAATGCTAAAATGAATGTGCCATTTGCCATTTTCATCCAAAACTGCCCTTTACTTAGTTTTCTCCTTCGTTCAAAACTTGTAAAGAATTACAAACATGGTTAGTGGCTCTAGAATCTTCTATCAAAGTATTTGTAGAATCAACCACTAAACAAGCTTTTAACAAATTTAGAAAACTCATGCTTTGGTTACTCTTTTGGATTTTTTCAAGTTAAGCCTTATAGTTTCACTTCCAATGTCCTTTCACACCACAATGGAAACATTTTCCCTTAGTGTTGTCATTTGAAGGAGTCTTTTTTTTCACGAGCTTTTTCTTTGCTCCCACTAAGCCCTTAACACTTTTTTTATCTACAACTTTCTTCTTTTTACCCTTAGGTTTGGGCTTAGAAGTGAAAATTACATATGCTTCAAGCTTCTTTTTCAAATCAAGAACCTCTTCCACATTTTAGAGGTAATTCATTAGCCCACTTAGGATGTAATCCCTAGTGTGCAGTTCATAATCCAATTTAAACTATGGAAATGACCAATTCAAGCTATGAACGATCATTGATATTTACGTTTCTTCATCTATCTCGGCACCATGTAGTTTTGCCTTATTGAAACAAGAGATCACTTTCAACATGAAATCTTTAATTGGCTCCCCAAGTTTTTGCTTAAGGTCTTTAAAAGCATTGATTACTTTCACCTTAGTAGACCTTGTTTTGTACTAAACATCTTATATAGGTGCAACATTATGTTAGCAGCATTACCCATGCCTTTATGCTGCTTTTACAGTATACTGTTCATAAAGGCCAGTGTATGGCTAGCTAGCTTGTTCGCATCATGCCACTTCTTATGATATTCAATATCTTGTGAGTTGATTGGGGAGCTAGTGCTCTAGGCTCATGGTCAGAAAGAATGTGAGACCTCGAGCCCTATAGGCTTGTAACTAGGTGTAGACGCGATAACTTGGACCAGGGTTAATTTCGTCATTTCCTTAGTGAGCCCCTAGAAGTATGCTTTCAAACAATATTAAGGCCTAAGTAGGCCTAAGGCATAAATGAATGATGAAAATAAGGGTAAATGACGAAGGAAATAAAAATAATGATGATTTCCAAGGTAGGGGCAAAATGGTCATTTTTCACCTCGGGTCAAAATTTTTTAGTTTTCATGAACTCGAGTATTTCTAGACTATTATGGACCTTATCCTAGTGTCAAAAGAGTAAAAAGATAGCACAAAGGATTGAAGGAGAACAAGCTAACTTGTTAAGGGCATTTTCATAATTTAAGTGGAGTTGGATAAGCTTGAGCTATAAATATCATATTCCAGCAACTTCTTCTCACATTTCCAGCAACTTCTTTTTCTTTTTCCTTCTTCCCTCTCACGTTTCTTCATCTTCCATGGGAGTTCTCTTCAAGCTTCCATAACTCTCTCAAGCTAGCTCTACTTTTCATGCTTTTGTGCACCCTTTCATAGAACCTTTGTGCTCTTTCACTCTCTCACTTTAAGACCCTTGAAAAGTCTTACTTCCATATTCTCTCTCACCAGCTAGGTGTTTTAGAGAGAGAAAGAGGGAGTTTCTATAATAGCTTGAAAATTATTGGAAAGAATTTCAAATTTACAAAGCTACCAAGGTGAGTAGTGAATTAAAATTTATTTTTAGTTGTTGATAATGTCTAGTAATTTGATTTGTGAGTGTTATTGTTGAGATTCTTTAAACATTTTAAGTGTGACTAGAGTAGTGCAAATAATAGCCATTTAATGGTAGTTGGAAGCTAGTAGGAATGACTAGTAGAACTCAATTTAAAAAATAGCTTTAGAATAGTATTAATATCACGACCCGGAACTCCCATCGGGCTCGTGACAACCGCCGCGACGTCCTGATAGGCACTCATTACCCCGAATACTGATCGAAACCCCGCAAGGCTTAGCATCAGCTTTCGCATCTCCCTGGTGAGCGACATTTATTAAATCTCGCATTTCAAGAAATCATAAGTCGTTTCCAAATAAAAAATAATAAAATATTATTTTTTGGCTCACAGAGGCATTTTTATCATTTCATTTTTTGAAAATAACGAAACCCGCCAAAAACATGGTGTAAAAGCTAAATATGTTTATACATACTTTAAATCAGATAACTAAAGTATAAAATTACTTTTACAGTGACACGTGGACCCCCAACTAACCAAGAAGGTGTAGGGCTATGAACCCTTACTTTCTAGGATGCAACTCCGAGATTAATTCTCTTCTTAATCAACTATCAACAAACTGTCCTGAGCCGAAAAAAATGGATAGGAAGAGGGGTGAGATTATATAATCCCAGTGAGTAAATAGACACCATCTAAACCATCTAAAGGCGAGTAAATGGAGACGAATTAAAATATTCTTTTCCAATATATGTTTCATAACATGAATATTCAGTTTACTCAATTAATCAACATGGTTTATATATCTCACAAAACTTGGCTCCTGCCAAAATTGTTCTCATGGGTACCTTCGTCAAGGTATCCCACTGAGATCGCCAAGGCTATTAAATGTCCCATACTCATAAACATGTTTTCGCATCTGACACACAGCTGTTCCTTGGCATTGGCTGAGTCTCACTCTCACGCGGTGGTCCACGTGAAGTGCACTCAAATCTTTACCTCAGGAGATACTTCATCCAACATCTCCCCTCGGAGGTAAATAAATAACTGAGTTACCGTGCTCCTCTCATCGGCAGTCCACGAAAACCCCCACCACTACAGTGACTATGGATTATTTTATCTACCACCTCATTTATAAAAATATTTATCTGCATGACATGGCAATTTATCGCAATCTAGCCTCTCAAGGTTGAATATATAGAATATATATAATTTTTGATACAAATACCAACTTTGCCATTCATGCTCACATATTGCTATAAGCCATATAATTTAAAACATAATTTATAACACAAGCAGGCAGTCTCCAATTACTCTAATTTCAAAACCAGTATTCAATTTTTCAGAAAATTTATAAAATCACAATTTTTCCTAAAACATAGCAATTTACCATTTAAACCCATTTTCTATAAAATCACACAATTGTATAAAACTACTCTAGATAATTAAGACGATAATAAGTTTACTCACAGTTCTAGGAGTCAATGTACTCCTAATCCCAATCTTCAAGCACAATCTCTGTACTTTTACCAGTATAATTTACTCACCACCTATCCACAATGTACAATACATAATTCACCACATTAATGTTTGACCATTATAAAATGAATTCAGGCTCGGTGTATATGCATGATATGATATGCAACTTATCCGACTACCGCTTAAATGCGGTGCTGACCTAATTCGGCCAATTACCCGATTAAATGACAATTGTGTCCTATTTGGCTCCAAATAGCTCCATTTCATTTCTAATACCTCAATTCACCAAACATTATTCAAATAACACCAATTTCAGCATCAAAACCTTCCCATTTCTTCATGAAAAAAATTCAACCATTATAGTGCATTAACACCGTGATTTTTCCTACTTAATTTTCTCACAATTATTCATCATTTTCTAAGCCATTTCTCTTGAAATAATAACAATCCATCACCCACACACATCAAGGAAGATTCGACCAATGAAGATTCATGGGGAAAATGGTTTCTTTTCTTGTTGTTTTACTTCTAAATATGCTAAACTAACTAAAAACACTAACATATCTTAAAATCAATTCAATCCAACATCTTTCTCTCTCCTTTCCCATTTTGACCAGCCATGAATTCATCATGAAAACATGAAATTTAACCATGGAAATTAAGGAAAAATGCATGGGTAAGGTAAATCACTAGCAAAATCAAAGAAATTTTACCTTTGCTTGATCAAATCCTTGAATTCCAACACTTTCTCTTTGATTTTTCCCACCTAGGGTTTGTTCTTCCTTGGTTTCTCTTCTCTTCTGGTTTGGCTGATCACTATGGGAGAAATGGGCTGATTTTTTACCTTTTTATAAAGAAATAATAAAATAATAAAAGCATGACACATGGCATTTCCTTATTGGTTCAAATTTTAAATATTGGACTTTTAATTCTTTAATTCTCAACCACACATTTCTCATGTTTATCTATTTCCATAATGAATAAAATCCCTTGGTCTTGACAAGTGTCGAGGGTGAAAATTTACCGATTTGCCCTCGGGGTGACAAAATTATCATTTCGCCCCTATACTCCAAATTATACCGAAATTTGAAATTTTTCACTTCTAAACCTCAAATCATACTCTAATAAGTCAAATGGGGCCAAAAAAAAAAATATTTTCTAAAATTCCCATTTTATCCCTAGGTGGCAAATGACCATCTTACCCTTGGATAGTGAAAATTTTGGTTTGACTCCAAATTGATCTTCGAACTCCAAATCACCATTTTAAATCATTCTTGGACTGTGAAACTCTTAATTTCACCTTAAAATTCTTATTTGAACTAGTCCGAGGCTTAATCGACTTAATGGTACCATTAGGGGCAAGATCGTTTTTTAACGATTTCTTGAACTTCCTAAATATGCAAACATTCTATTGAGCATGTAAATGATGTCGTAATTATTTTATAGAATAGGGTTTGACAATTAATGCTAAGTTGGGCTGATGGTGATGATGCTAATGTGATGATAGGTTCCAATGAAGCCTCACCACCCCATTTGGACCATTAGAAGAAGTTGGAGTTGAGTAAAGATTTAACGCATATCGGTGAGTGAACTTACATTTCAAAATTTTTTGGAAAATGTAAATGTATTTGGACAAAACATTTGAATGAGTTTATCCAACTTTTCTTTAAAAATGTGTGGCGGGGAACAAGCCTTTAATAAAATGTTTTGATGTTGTGAAATGTGAAATGTGTAAAAGGATGAATCCAAGTGCTCCTATATTATGTTGATATGTATATTATGCATTAGATGCTCATTTTTGTGTGATGATGATGACTCAGCTATGTGCGTGTGGGAGTACACATGAGCTGATGATGACCCAGCTATGAACGGTGTGGGAGTGCACATGAGCTGATGATGGTGGGATGGTATGCATGATGATGTATATATATATATATGTGTGTGTGTGTGTGTGTTATAGAAAGTTCATGAGTATGGTATATGGTTGTAATACATGTGAATCTTGCATGTTAAACCTTGGAAATTTCTAAGCATGTTCAAGTTGATTTTGTCTTTGTAGCTAAATGGCCTTCTCTTGAGAGAATGAAAACTTGTTGTTGGTGTCCTATTTCTCGTTGCAACGACATTCATTCTCGTTGCAGTGAAAAACTCTTAGGTTTGGAGGGGTACACTGGCTTGAGTCTCGCTGCAGCAAGATTTATTCTTTAAATCATTCATTGTGCATGGATCCTTTATCGTCAAGTGACTAACTCATTAACGATTAAATGAGGGATTTTAATAAGAATTTAACTAAGTTGCATTGTTTTTGAAAATAAGTGCATTATGATTTCTTAACTTCTCTTATCGATTGCTTGTTCCCTTCCTTTGTTCACTCACAGGGTTTATACGCACCGTTTTTAACTTCATGTTTTCAGATCAGGAGGTAGCCGGTAACTAGGTTAAGGTGTCCTTGTAGATTCGTTTCCTTGGTAGGTATTGTCACAGCCCAATTTTTGAGCCATGACTAGCATAAGGGCCCAATGGGCTCAGCCCACTAAGCCCAAGCAAGCCTCTTTGTATAATCTTATACAGTAAATCATATACCTTTAAAATCCAAAATTCATAATGTTCAATATAGTACTTTTGAAACAATTCATAAAAACCAATTATGCATTCATAATGGCATCATCTACCATAATATACATATATAGCTTGGCCAATGAATCTTAGTATTTCACCTCAAGTATTCATATACACATAAATAGGCCTTGACCGTCAGCGAAGTGACTCTGGTCATGGTTGCTAACATTTAATGTCATGGTAAACCTACCGAGCAATGGATATGGGGGAGCACCTTGTCCTAGGATCCAATCACCTTTAACTCAAGAAACCTAAAACACGAATTTTAAAAACATGAGTACAAACTCAGTGAGTGAACATAGGAAGGGAACAAGAAATGACAAGGAATGGTTTAGAAAACATAATGCACTTATTTGAAAACAATGCCATTTAGTTCAAGTTCTTATTAAAATTCCTCTATTAAACCCTTGGTTGTAAAATCATTTAATGATGAAGGAACCGTATTCAGCATGAAATTGGAAAGAAGAAAAATTTCTAACAATTATCCAAGCAAGGCAGTATAAACAGAATTTTTCTCGTTGCAATAAAATCAATTTGCAAATAAATGGCAAATTTTCAAGATTCATCATGTGCATTTCACCCAGCTCATGTGCATCCCACCACATCGTGCATATAGCCAGACATCCCATCTCACCCAGCTCATGTGCATCCCACCACATCGTGCACACAACTGGACATCCCATCTCACCCAGCTCATGTGCATCCCACCACATCGTGCACACAGCCGGACATCCCATCTCACCCAGCTCATGTGCATCCCACCACATCGTGCAATAACCGGATAGTATCTGCAATGACCTCTCCTCGGTTGCTGCCAGCATCCAAGACTTCCGGAAAAGACTTGCCAAGTCTCGAACAAGCCTGTCTAGAATTTACTTGTTAATCCACTACATTCAATCACCATTTAATATTGATACTTTCATATACTAAATTGAACCATAAATATAAAAATCAATACAAACTTTTTCCTTTTATTCGTAAGTATATGCATTAAAATCTATAATCTCCAAATTAATGCTTATATAAAAAATTTAGAATTTGTTTACAACTTAATAAATAAAATGCTACGACTTGACCTCTAGCAGCGGAGCTACTCGGAATAAAATGCTAAAAGATGCCTTTACCTATTCACGGTGGATCGAACGTGTCACTGACTACACGCTAGGCTGATCCCTATATGCAAAAAGGGAAATAAAGAGGTGTGAGTCTCATAGACTTAGTGATAATCATCGACTCAGTGAGTAGGACGTAGATGGGAAACAAGCAATTGGCAGATCAGTTGAATATAAAAATGCAAGATTATAAAAGCAATTTGTTTCAAACGAGGGTTTGTGCTTTATATAAAAATCGAGAATTTTTTATAAAGTATAAATAATCAAGCTAATAAAATTTTTTGCATCAAAATATATTAATAATCATTTTTGAATCAAATCAATAAAATTTAGCAAGCTCCCGCGAAACCAAATAATATTTAAAATCATGCCCAAATCATAAGTTGCCCCATATGCGAGGAATTACAAATTCATTTCACAGATAAACATATAGGGGAGTTGCGAAAAATCGTTTAATTTCATTTTCACCATGTAGAGAAATATAATTCATCATATCAAAACTTATTTCAACCTCACATAAAACCATTACATTTTTGTTAGAAATGAAGAACATGGCTTATGACTTTCTTAGAAACCAGGGTTGTGCCAAAATCATTCTCATACTCGGTTGTCATGGATACCTTGGCCTGGGGCTATCCCAACCGAGTCCACTAAGGCTGTTAAAAAGTCATATACGCATAAATCATGTTTTTATTTTGAAAACATAGCCGTTCCTTGGCGTTGGCTAAGTTCACCCTCACGTGGTGGTTTGGTGTGAAGTGAACTCTAAAGTTGTACCTCGGGAGTTATCGTACACGCCTCTCCAACTGAAGTAAGAATATAACGTGGTTACCGTGCCCCTCTAATAGGCTGGTCCACGGAACCCGCCCACTGCAGTAAGCTAAACCCACCATACAATAAAATTTGCAATAGCATGACATGGCAATTATTTTACAACCCAGCCTATCAAGGCAAACAACAGTTTATACATTTTCAACACATTTACCAATCCAGCCAATCATGCCCACATTATCATAAGCCATTTGATTCAAAATACAATTTATAACACAACAAGTAGCAGTCTCCAATTACTCTTGAATTTCTTGGTTAAAATGAAATCACCTTTTAAAAGAATTCAAATTTGATCTTCAAGGGGATATTTTAAATCTTTCTCAAAATATCGGTCCCCACATCACGTTAAAACTCTCTTTTCGTAAAATGTTCATTGTAAATATTTGCATGATATTTTGTATCAAAATAGCATGGTGAATATGTAATAAATTTCATGAATGCACACCACACAAACAATAAGGCACAATTTCCTTTGATATAAATCCCTTCGAAAAGCTTGTTTCCCGGTTTAAAACACTTTACGTCTAATATATATATATATATATATATTTCAAATGATTTCTAAAAAAAACTTACACCCATAATTTCTTAAAATTCTATCAACGCATGCTTTACATAAATTTTGCACTTCACGTAAAATATACGTACATGTATATATATAAGGAATTTTTAAAATTGAAACCCCCTACTCACCTCATAATAGTGGGATATTACTTCACTATTGATTCGTATGCGTATATAATTATTCCTATTTGTTAGTAACATACTTCATTCGGCACGCCTCCACGACAAACTTTTCTAGCAACAATTTAAACTCGGTATACTTAATCACACAGTTGTATGGGTAGCAACTTAATTAAAAATTCCTTAAGCAACTTGCATATTTTTCATTCAAAATATGCACAATATTAAACTACACATAAATCTTAAAATATAACATTAACTTACCATTGGGCATTTTTCATTTCTTTATGACCTTTGGGCCCTTTCCATAGGCTTTTCCATTTTTCCTATTTGGGCTAAGCTCATTTATTTTTATTTCTTATTGGGCCATGCCCACTTATTTTCTATTGGGTCATGCCCATTTATTTTCAATTTCTTTTCTTTTCTTTTTTCTTTCTTTTTCACTCTTCCACATTTCTTCCTTCTTTCTTTTTATTTTCAGCCCGTCACTCCCTTCACCACCGTGGCTTCCTCTCTTCCTTTCCTCTTAAAATCGATCACCAAAAGCCTCATTTTCTCAACCTTTTTGCTGCCATTTTCTGCCCTAAAATCAGCAGATTTCAAATTTCCAGCAACAAAACTTCTCAATTTTGGCAGCACAAAGCTGTCCAATTTTCCTGCACAAACTACCAGCAAACAACTCCAATTGTTTTGCACAAATTGGCAGCAAATAGCTCCAAATTTTTTGCACAAATTGGCAGCAAACAGCTCAAATTTTCAGTAGCCAAAGTTATCCTTCAATGGTAGCAAAAACCTCCAAAAATTTCTAGCAACATATTCACACAATTTCAGCAGCAAAAACCTTGAATTTTCAGCACCAAAATCAGTCATAAAAACCTCAAAAATTCTAGCAATTAACCTAAAAAAAAATCAGCTTTCTTACCTCAAAATTTTCAGCTTTTTCTTCCTCTAAAAATTGCAGCAAAAAGCTCTCTTTTTCTCCCTCAAAGTGCAGTAAAATTGTGCCAAGAAAAGAGTAGAATTTTCATTCCTTTTTCCTTTCCTTTCTCTCCCACGGTTCTTTCTCTCCCTTTTTCTCTTCATTTCTTTCTTCCTCTGCCACGGTTTTTCTTTTCTTTATTTTTCTTCTCCCACTCTCAACCAACTTCCTCTCCTTTTTCTCTTTTATCTCACATGGCCAGCCCCACCATCATTTCTACATTCTTCTCTTTTGTTTTCTTTGTTTTCTTGTGTCTTTCTTTCTTTCTTTTGCTTTTATTTTTGTCTTGCTTGTTTTTACTCACATGGGATTTAAATTGAAAGTCAAAAAAACTTGTGCACCTTTTCCATCCGCCACACACTTATCTTTCTTTTGTTTTTGTCCTCATTCCATTCTTGACTCATGTGGCCACTCATGTACATATAAAAATATTGTTTAACTTTTCAACATCTTTTCTTCATTATTTTATCATCCATTTTATTTTTATTTCTTCAAAACAATAAAATTTACATATTATGCCTTAACTTCATGTTATTTAACGCACCTCCCTCAAATTTTCATACTTTTAAAATTAATTCTTCCGACACGTGTAAAAATTCTAATTTCTTTCTATCTTCCTTTTCTTACACGTGTATAATCAAAATATCGAGATCGCATTTCAACGCGGTGTCATCATAATATTTAAATATTTACGTACCCATGTTAGCTCGATTTAACAAAATCACGCTGATATAATTATCGTCATTTTCCTTCAAAATTCTTCTTTACTTCTTCTCCCTCACTTAAATTAGTCATATTCTATTTTTCATGACTAATTCAGACAACATATAAAATATTAATATTTTAATATTATTTTATTGAATAAAATATTATTTTATTTCAAAATTTTCACTTGCCTTTTTAGGTCACGAAACACATCATTACATCTCGGTTTACTTCCGAATCATCCTTTAGCTTACTAATTCCTCTCCAACAAAAATATTATTATTTAATTATTGTTTCTACACGCCCGAAGAATTTTATTCTAGAACGTTCCTTTAATCCTTTGTCGCTCTTTAGCACGCAAATTCACATCAAACGATCATTCATTTGGTCAATAAGGTCTTATTTGTGTCCAACGAGGGTGCGGGGTGTTACAGTATCACCATCCATCTCCCTCACCACCGTCATCACTGGTAAGTGCACACTCACCCCAAACATGCACAGTTGCATTTGTCACACAATGGTACCATTTATGACATAGTATATATATATATATCAATGTTATACAAAAACATATGGATTCATCCTTTTACACATTTCATATTTCACAACATCAAACATTTTATCAAGGGCTTGTTCCTAGGCAATTTTAAAGCAAAAATAGATTAAATTCGCAAATGATTCATTGAAAAACGTAAACATTTCCCCAAAACATTTTGAAATGCAAGTTCACTCACTTGACAAAACTAGCACCAACAAGGTCCTAATCCAGGTAGTCTCGAAATACCATTAAAACCTATATTTATCAATAAACCATAACAACCTCAATTAAGTCATAAATTAAATCTAATAATTCTAATGAATTTACATTAGGCAATCTACCCTCTAACCTAACATTTAACCTAAGTTTCTAGTCTAATTCACAAACCCATTTGGTCAACTACTCCAATTTAAAATTTCGTTACCTGGATCAGCTTGGAGGCATGAAGATCAACAAAAAAACCTAATCTTTCCAAGAAAAATAATTTGAAGAAATTAGGGAATAAATCTGAAAATATAACCATAAATTCCAAACTTCCAAAAGTTGGAAATATATACCTTTCAACCTTGAAAATGAAGATTTGAAGCCAAAAATCCAAGTGTTGTTGAAAGTGAAGTAGAAATAGAAAATAAAGGAAAGAAAGAAAGATTTTTCTTTCTCTCTCCTTGGGTTTAGAAGTGTTGAAAATTGGGTTTAGAAGTTGTAACTTTGGTGCACAAGGAGTTGGGAGAAGAAAAAAGCAAGAAGGGAAAGGAAATAAAAAGAAAACAAGGAAAGAAAATGAAAGAAAACTAACTTTCCATGGAAGAATGAGAGAATGGCATTGGAAGCTTTAAGAATGAAGAAAAATCATCTTGCTGGAGGAGAAAAGGACGGTTTTGGGCTGATAAGGATGAGAGTCAAAGCTTCTTTTGGAAGCTTTGACTAAACTTTGTGTAAAATTATCGTTTTGCCCACCAAGTTTCTTCCCTTTTTCATTTAGTCCTCCCAACACTCATTTAACTCCAATTTCCTTCTATTATCTTCTTCTACACATGTACAAACAAAGTATAAAGTTTGTACTGCAACGCGGTGTCCCTATAATATTTAAAATATTTATTTACTCGCGCTATCTTTACTTAATAAAGACACGTGACCCCGTTAACGTCATTTTTCTCCAAAATTTTCTCATTCCTCTTCTCGCCCACTTAGATTGAACATATACTCCTCCTTCATGGAAAATTTCGACACTGAATAAAATATTAATATTTTAATATTATTTTATTCTAAAAATTTTCTCTTGTCTCCTTGGTGCCCAAAATACCTTATTATGCCTCAATTCACTTCTGAATCACTTTTTATCTCACAAATACTTCTCCGATAAAAATATTATTATTTTATTATTATTTTCTCGTGTGCGAAATATTTCATCCCAAACTATTCCTTTCATCTTTCATCACTTCTAAACATTATAATTAACCTTAATTGGCATCCGATAAGCTTTATTAGTCACCATAGCAAAGTACGGGGCATTACAATCTCCCCCACTCAAATAAAATTTGTACTCGAATTTTCCTCAACGTCGGGTTGTTAATCTTTCTCGATGATCTTATTCCATTTCCTTCTTCATAGGGAATTTTGATTTACGCACTTTATTACCTTCAATTTGACTAGAACACTTTACAAGATCAGGGTACGTATCTTATATCTATTATCATCTTTGTTTCAAAACCACGGTACCCTTCTCAATTGTTCTTTCATATCACTAAGATCCCAAGTATGCCTTTAATTTCGTCACTAACCTCAAACATATCTTTATTTCGATTCTTGTCAAACCTTCAATCATTCATTCACCTCGTTTACCTCCAGTTCGACTAGAATGCTTCACCTCTGTCTATTATCATCCTTTAGAATCAAATCGATGGTGCCCTTCACGATCATTATCTCTTATTTTAAGATGTTGAGTATGCCTTTATCACTATCATTAAATTTGAACCATAACTCTATCTCAATCATATCAATTTTGATCACATATTATACTTACTTATGTATGCCTAATCACCATCTTGTTATTTCGCTCATTGCCAAACTTCTCGACATTCATTCATTCATCTTATCCCCATACACTATTATGTAACCTGCAACATTATAAACATGCCATATTCATTTTATAAATAGTCTCAATGTCGAGAAAGGTTAATGCCTCCAATTATTCCCACATACTCATTTTTACCTCTAATTCCTATAACTTCAATCTTCTTAATCGTATTAGTCCATCTTGTATGGCTTAACCACGTTATAGATTACATTTCCTTGGTATCATTTCTTTGACTATTTCTCCAAAATTTCTTATATCAACATAGCTCAACTTCTGATGGGATATTTTATCGTTGTATTATCTATACAACTCATCAATTATTGAGTTCAAATCTCAAATTACTTAGAACAATTCTTCACCACAGTTGGTCAAGTCATCAATTTCACATATACGTATGTACATGCATTTCCAAATGTCAACATTCCTCGTTACGCATAGGGATCCATGTGTTCGCGTGCCTTGGACTACATCTCCCTTTATTCATCCCCATCCTTATCCAAGATTCAATATAATAATCCTTATAGTGCATGTCAACATTCTTGTTATGCCTATGCATAATTCCATATCGTTTATATCATTTCCCATTTATATGCTTGAGTTTCATCGTACTATATATCTTGCATCACAATGTCATTAATCACATCTCACTTGCTAAATGTCATTTACATTAAATTGTAATCCGATATTCGTATATACTTTATAATCTCGTTGATCTTTGAAAGGTTAATCTTTATCGGATCATTGCATCTTATGCAATACCACAATCCTTAAAAGTCATCCTTATTTCTCAATTATTCTTCATACCTCTAATAGGTATATATATATTATATCGTTGTTGCATTTCGACTTTAATGAGTCACTCAAAACTTAGACTCATTCGAATCATGCATGCCTTAAGCATTTTTGAATTCTAATTTCCATACTTCATTATCGAACTTCATTATCCAAATTATCTTCAATCATCCTTTGTTGTATTCTTCCATACTAATGTGACATCATTCTCCTTGGACCAATCTGCAGCTTGTAATTGAAACTGCAAGACTTGAAACAAGGTCCTCCTTAAATACTTATCAATGTCAATATGAATCTCACTTTCAGTTTACGGCTTCTTCTTTATAACCACATAACTTAACGCTTGCTTTCACAAAATCCATAGCAGAACTCCTCTTAAGTATTTCCTTGGGGATACTTATCTTAAACTTATGTCTCACCGCATGTGATTACTTAACTCGTGACTTAGCCGTTACGCTCCTCAGCAAGTTTTTAAAAATCCCACATTTTATACTCACCATGTATGATTGGTAATTCCTTTTCAAAGATGTTTGTGCATTCCTAAAACTCTTAGTCTCTTATTTGCTCTTTAACATCCCGAGCATATCATCCTATAGACATGCACTCATTCTTAAAGATATATAAATACATACTCATCCATTCAATTCCCAATTCATCTTCATAGGTTTCTAGTGTGCCACACAATTGGCCTTGTGTTATTACTAACCCTTGTAATCCTTGATTCACACTTTCATCACTTGGTATTGACATCCCTTACCCATATCTCATATATTCATCTAACTCTTCACTCCCTTTTTCCTTAGCCTTTAACAAGGCTTAATCTCTTGTCTCCTTTATTTCTTAGGATTTGAATTTGGTCAGCATATTATTCATCTTAATACTTCACATGGCATCTTATCTCAATGTAGCCATCTCAAGAATCTTTCAACCTCTCTTTTGATTACATGCCCATATACAAAGCTCAATGACCAATGACCATAATTTCGCTTGTAAGCTCCTTATCGTGCCACTCCCATCTTGCTCATGCATCATAGACATGAGGTATTCGTAACGCTGCGGTGCTGGACAATCAGTGTTGCAGCGATGTGGTTGCTGGATATGGGATAGTTTCAACGCTGCAGTGCTAAAGAGTGAGTGCTGTAGCGCTGTGGCTAGTGAAAATTTCTTCCACGAATAAGTTCTTCCATTTTTAAAGTTACTACAGGGATCATGCTCATCCATTTTGGCTCTCCTCCAAGCCTATCCCATAATTTTCATGACTAGGTGTATCTTCTCTTTTGTTTATCATATGCATTAAGCCGAGTCAACATTTTCAAACTCATTTTATCCTTTAACATTTATCTTTAACTAATAAGTCTCACCTTAGGACAATCTTGCCATATTATGCATCAAATTCTCAATATATAATACCACACACAAAATTATTCACCATTTATGACATTCCACAATTCCTTAACATTCACAATTAATTGTCTTTCTTGTCTTGTAACTCAAACAGTTTCATTGACTTTCAGTACAAATGATCATGAAAATAGTTCATCTTTCTCCACGCTCTGCATTCACAATTTTTTATTAAATCAAGGATTCGCCTCTTCCCAAGTTCCATAATTTGCCTCCCTTAGTCCATATTTGTGCCAAATTATCATCTTATAATGTCATGGCATCATTTTGTAGTTCCCTCCATACTTAAATTTTACAATCCTTGACTTAATCACATCACCCATTCTAAGTGTCACCTATATCCTCATTGATTTCTCCCATATCCTTCCAAATTGTAACTGCAATTGGGATTTCAAATTTGACCTTTCCACAATTAATTGGTAATCATTTGTCAGGTCTTGTAGTTATTTGTACCATTAATGACTTTCTACGTCGATCCTTAATAATCATCTAAGGTGACCAACTATGCCACTAAGGTGAATATCCTTCCTCAATAATTATATTACTAGTCTACCTCTATCATACCAAAAGATTCCCTTACACATCTAGTTATTTAAACAGCTACTTTATAATCCATTCAAGTCATACAAAATATAAGTCAACTCTTAACTCTTTTGTACAGATAACTACTACTATTTCCCTTACATCGCATCTGCCTAGACTTAAAGTGATACGAACTTCAATGAAAATATTAAGTGTCTTTAGGATCCTTGTCGCCTTGATCCGAGCACATCGATGGATCCTCTTCCAGGTCTTCCTCTTCCTCTTGAGATTTTCTCATTTTTTATTCTCAATCCAAGCTTGTTGTTGCCTCTCAAATTCCTCCTTACTAACAGGTAAAACACCTCTCCCACAACCAGGAGGAAAGTGTCGGACAACGGATACAGATACAGATACCTTCCTAGGACGATAATTACTATAGTCATTTTTCCCATCTTATTTGTGTTCTTTTTCCTCGGATCGATCTCATTACGCACCAATCTTGCGAGACTCCTCAAGCTCTTAAATAGTGGTTTACCTCTCGAGGGAACCGATCCACTCAAAAATTGGGTTAGGTTACTTGTTACACTTTCACCCTCGGGCACATATTGGCTTCGAGTAGTGGAATCTAGCGATCCTTCACTAGTACTATAAGGGGTATCGGGACTATCGTCTTTTCTAGACATAGGGTGTGCAATCGGCTCACCTCCACCTATACACAACAAAGTATTAATTACTCATCCATATAGACATCATAAGAACAGATAGGTTTCTAATGAAATAGGGGCCCATGTAGCCTCCCGTCCTTGACTTGTGTTGCGTACCCACAATCCAAGGACAAGACTCTACACTAACTCCAACAACTCTGCTGACCACACAGGAATCCCTAGCACTCAACTAAACCTAGAGCTCTAATACCACTTTTGTCACAGCCTAATTTTCGAGCCATGACCGGCTCAAGGGCCTAATGGGCATAGCCCATTAAGCCTAAGCAAGCCTCTTTGTATATTCTTATACAGTAATTCATATACCTTTAAAATCCAAAATTCATAATGTTCAAATATAGTCACTTTGAAAACAATTCATAAAAACCAATTATGCATTCATAATGGCATCATCTACCATAATATACATATATAGCTTGACCAATGAATCTTAGTATTTCACCTCAAGTATTCATATACACATAATTAGGCCTTGACCGTCAGCGGTGTCACAGCCTAAATTGTCGAGCCATGACCGACGCATGGGCCCAATGGGCATAGCCCACCAAGCCCAAGCAAGCCTATTATGTAATATTGCTGAACATCCCATCAACTATTCTCAAGTCACCTTTCATAATTCTAACTTATAATCACTTTAATAATGGGCTATAGCAATCAAGAATTTCATTAATATAAACCCAAAATGATGTTAACATTTCAACTCATGGTGGCATTAACAGTTTAATTATACATATTTTGTCTAAGACACGTATCTTTGTATTTTACATCACATGAACCTACTCATAAAATAAAATGACTCTTGACTTCCAGCGCAGTGACCATAGTGAAGATGCGGTTACTAAGATGCCATTGTACCTATCAAGAAAATGAGCATATGTGTGCAACTCAATATAGGTCCCAACCGCCTCTAAATCTGAAAACATGAAGTTTAAAAACGTGTGTACAAAACTCAGTGAATGAACATAAAAAGGGAACAAGCAATCAATAGGAAGAATTTGGAAATCATGATGCACTTGTTTCAAAAACAATGCAATTGATTTAATTTCTTACTAAAAACCCCTCATTTCAAACCCTGATTAATAACCTCATAGTGTTGCAACAACCCATGATCAATCCATGAAGTTAAATGGGTGAAAAATATGTTAAAAACTGAATAGGGTAGCATGTAGGATAGAATGTTTCTCACTGCAGTGAAGTTCATTCTCGCTACAGCGAGAAACAGTATCAGTTTGCATATGTTTTAGTTTCTCTATCATATCTTCCGCTACAAAAGTCCAATTGACCTTATTTTTAGACCATTAGAAAGCTGAGAGGCAGGGATACAACTTTGATGCTTACCACTTTTCCCAGTTCGGACAGAAAGATGGTCAAAATCTTCATCAAAGTGAAGATACTGCATCAGAACCCAAAGTTTCTCGCTACAGCGAGATTTATTTTCACTGCAGCGAGTTTTCTACTGCCAAAACAGAATGTTTCACATTGCAGTGAGAATGCTTTCTCATTGCAGTGAGAAGCAGGGCACCTAAGTGAAAAAGGGGCCTCTTTGCACAAAAAATCCATTTTGTGCTACAATAAAGATCAATTTGCAAGAAAATGGGAATTTTCTCAAGATTCATCATGCCAAATTTCACATGCATTACAACCATATACCATTACTCATAAACTTCCTATAACACACATATTTACATATGTATATATATATACCCATCGTCATCATGCACACCATCCCATCATCATCATGCATACCATTCCATAATCACCAGCTCATGCCCACTCCCTACTCGCACATGGTTGGGTCATCACTGGTTTATGTGCACTCCCTACTCGCACATAACCGGATCATCATCGGCTTATGCGCACTCCTTACTCGCACATAGCTGAGTCCATATAATTACACAATAATATATTCATACGTATATACATATATCAACATAATGTAGCAGTATAGGTGTCAAGCTCGGCTCGACAATATGTTTATTATGCCATTCCTACATAAGAATACTTGTTTGCTTACTTGGGTATCTTGGAAATCGTTAAAGGACGGTATTGTACCAAATGGTATAATTAAGTTAAATTGAGCCTCGAACTAATCCAAATAGAAATTTTAAGATGAAATTGAGAATTTAAAACCCTAGAATGACTTAAAATGGTGATTCAGAGTTCGAGGATCGATTTGGAGTCAAATTGGAATTTTCATGATCGAAGGAAAAATGGTCATTTTGCCACCCAAGGTTAAGATGTGAGTGTTGGATGAAATTTTTGACTAAGATTGATCATTTTGAAGTATAATTTGAGTTTGAGAAGTGAAGAATTTTAATTCCGGCATTTTTTGAGCATAAAGGGCAAAATAGTCATTTTACCCCCCAAGGGCAAAATTGTAATTTTACACCACCCAACACTTGTCCAACACATGGATTTTACCCAATATTATCATGGATAATTGAGGAAACTTAAGTGGTGGAGAGAGATTGCTTAATGGCTAAGTATGACACATGGACCAATGGAATGGTGACATGTGTCAAATTTATATCCATTTATTTTTTTGACTCAAAAATTAGCATAAAATTAGCTCATTGCTCTTCATATGGCTGGCCAAAGCAAGAACAAAGGAAGAAAAGAGAGAACAAAACCCTAGGTGGAAAAATTCAAGGGAAAAGTGTGAAAATTCAAGGAAACAAGTGAAAAAAAAAGGTAAGATTTTTCAATTAAGCTTGGGATCTCTCTTTCTTAAGCATTTTTTCTTATTTTCCATGGTTGAATCACATGAAATCATGATGGGTCTCTTGCTGGCCAAACACTTAGAGAGAGATTTTGATGGTTGATTTGGTTAGATTTTAAGATATTTTTGTGTTTATAGTTGATTTATCATGTTTGGAAGTAAAACAAGTAAGAAAAATCACATGTTCTTAATGGATTCTCCATTGGCCGAATCTTCCTTGTAGCGTATTGATGATGATTTTGATTTTATTTCAAGTGATTTGGTTAGGAATTAGTGATTTATGGTGCGAGAATCAAGCTTGAAAAACATAGTATTGATGCACCCACCATGGCCGAATTTTCCAAGAGAAAATGTGAAAATGATTTTGCTAGATTTTATGCTATTTGACTTGTGTTTGATGATTTGGAGTATTGGGAGAAAAATGAAATTTATTTGGAGTTAAATTGGACATATTGGCCAATTAATCGAGAGATAGATCGAATTAGGCCAATACCATTTTATTTAGGTACATAATTGAATTTGTGTAGAACATCGTGTTTAGACGATAATCCGAACAATTTGCATCCCATTTCATACATTAGTATAAAGCCTGAATTGGTTTTATAACAATTTAGCTCAAATGTAGTAAATGGCTTATTGTGCATTATGTCTAGGTGGTGAGCATTATGGCAAAAGTAAAGAGATAGTACCCAAGGATCAAGAATCGGAGTACTCAAAATTCGACTCTCGAAATAGTGAGTAACCTTACTATCGTCTTAATTATCTAAAGTGGTTTTTATCCGATTTTGTAATTTTATGAAAAATGAATTTAAATGGCAAACCTTTATGTTTTATAAACAAAATGTGTTTAAATGAAATGATTTTATAAATTGTCTTGAAATTGAATGATGACTTTGAAAATAGAGTAATTGGAGACCATTTGATGTATTGTGAATTTATAGTTCTAATTGATTGGCTTATGGCAATATTGGCATGAATGGCTGAATTGGTATTTGTGTGGAAAATGTATAAACTGTTGTTTGCCTTGATAGGCTGGATAATGATAAAATTGCCATGTCATCTTATTAAATTTTATAGAATTGGTGGGTTATTGATTAGTCACTGCAGTGGACGGGTTCGGTGGACCAGCCTATTAGAGGGGGCACGGTAACCCTATTATATTCATACCTTAGTATGAGAGGTGTAGATGGATAACTCCTGAGGTTAACACTTTAAAGTTCACTTCACGGCAAACCACCACGTGAGGGTGAACTCAGCCAACGCCAAAGAACGGCTATGTTTTCAAAATAAAAACAGGATTTATGCGTATATAACTTTTTATCAGCCTTGGTGGACTCGGTTGGGATAGCCCTTGGCCAAGGTATCCCTAATAACTGAGTATGACAATGATTTTGGCACGAGCCAAAGTTTTAAGAAATTCATAAGCCATGTTGATTACTCGATTTATATGAATTGATTTTATTTGGTTTAAATGAGTTGAAAGGTAATGAATTACAGTATGTTAAACTATTTTATCTGTCTCCATTTACTCAGCTTTAGATATTTTATATGGTATTTGTTTACTCACTGAGATTATATAATCTCACCGCCCTTCTTTCCACCCATTTTAGGCTCAGGATAGTCGGTAGAAAACTCACTTTGTTGAGGGCTACAGTTGGACTTGCATCTTCAAAAACTGTAGGTTTATCGCTTTTGATACTTTTGGTCGGTCGTGGGCCCATGTGTCATTGTAAATTAAATTTTATACTTTGGTTATCTATATTACAGTATGTATGAATTTATTTAGCTTTTACGGTACAAAAATTATTTATCGGGAACTCTATAAATATTATTTTATAAGAAAATAGAATATTTTATTGAACATTTTTATTATATTCAAATAGTTATAGTTTCACTTTAAATGAATGTTTTAGATATCTAAACTTATTTTTGATTATGAAATATGTGTTTTCCACTTGCATACTGCATTTTTAGCTAGTTTCAAGACTTTCGAGGAAAAATGACCAAAATGCCCCTGTAAGAAAAAAATTATTTATCTATTGTTTTGATTTGGAAATAGTTTATAGTCTCTCAAAACATGATACTTAATAACTGTTGCTCACAGGGGAGGTACGAAAACTGATATTAAAGCCTTGTCAGGTTTTGGTTGGCATTCTGGGTAATGAATGTCTATTGGAACAACATGGTGGTTGTCACGGGCTCGAGAAGAGTACTGGGTCGTGACAATAGGAAATCCATAATAGCCACATATCACAACATAACCCATTTCTCAAAAGCTTGTTCCCAAGGCATTCTTTTTTAAGAAAAGTTGTATAACATCATTTAAACGCTTTGTACAAACAATCACATTCCCAAAACGAATTTGAAATGCAGTTCACTCACCAGTATTGTTAAACCTCTAATAGACTCTAACCTCCACTAATGGTTCAAATGGGCAAGTGAGGCCTTGTTGGAACCTATACACACACAACATCACAACCAATCCAATTTACATTAATATCACTCCCAAAACTAATTTTTAATTCAAATTCTTCTAGTCATTCCTAATTGGCTTCCAACTATATTAGATGGCTATTCCTTGCACTACTCTAATCACACTAAAAATGAGTAAACAACTCAACAATAAAATAGCTCATAATCCCAAATTACTAGCCATTATCAACAACTTAAAACCAAGCCTAGTTCATCACTCACCTTAAGGTTTCTTTGTAGTTGAATTCTCTTCCAATAGCTTCCAAACAAATATGGAAAATCTCTCTTTCTCTCTCTAAAACCTCTAACTAGTGAGAGAAAGTGCTGAATAAGGACTTTTTGAGGGTTTTAAAGTGAGAGAGTGAAAGAGCACAAGGGTTCTAGTCAAAAGGGCACAAAGGTATGAAAATTAGAGCTAGAGAGAGAAAGTTGTGAAAGTTTCATATCAAGCTTCCATGGAGGATGGAAGTAACGTGAGATGGAAGAACAAGAAGGAGAAGAAGCTTCTGGAAAATGAAGAAGCTGCTAGAAGAAAAATATTTATAGCTCAAGCTTATCCATTTCACTTGAAATTACAAAAATGCCCTTAGCACTTTAACTTGTTCTCCTTAAATCCTTGGTGCAATCTTTTTGCTCTTTTGATACTAAAATAAGTCCATAATGGTCTAGACATGCTCGGGTTTACGAAACTTCATAATTTTGACCCAAGGTGAAAACTGACGATTTTGCCCCTATGGTGAAAACTATTGAAACTTCTAGTTTTCTTCGTGTTTTCATCATTACACATTATTTATTCGGTCTTATGCGTATTTAGACCTTAAAATATCATAAAACCTTCTTCTGAGAGCTTTTTAGAGGAAATGATGAAACTAACCCTGGCTCGGGTTATTACGTTTATGCCTCGTTATGAGCCTATAGGATGCCGCGTTATGAGCCTATAGGGGTTGAGGTCTCACATTCTCCCCCACTAATAAAAATTCGATCCCCAAATTTAAATTTAACTATAAGGTAACGTACCTCTAAGCATCAAAGAGGTAGGGATACTTTGTCCGCATCTCTTCCTCGGCCTCCCATGTTACCTCCTCGAATTCAAATCGACGTAGGGTGAATAATCAAAGTTCTCAAGTTCTGCCACATCACTCTCATCGGGCATTCTTAACATAAAATCTTGGTTTATGCATTATATCAACTTCCAATCTTTATAGAAAAGTCAACGATGTCATAATATATAATTATGTGTACTACTCTTGTTAGATCAAAACAATATCATTCTTTATCTTATGAAGAGAATTCAAATATGCTATTAATTCTGGTCATGCCTCAATCAAATCATCCTTAAATCATCAATCATGCATGTTTACTTAACCATCCACAATTCCTCTACTTTGATCTATTATCAAACCCTCCAGCATTCAAGCATTTATTCCACCATTAACTACGGGTCTAAATGGTCAACCAACCTCTATTCCATTTTACATACCTCCATACAAATTCCATTCAAGAATTTCATAATACATAAGGATCCAACACTCTTTATTTATTCATATCTATTTAACATCACGGATGATTCAAATCCGGTAACCATTAGTAACCATATTCCTAAAAACAAAACTTCAGTACTTTCATGATCGAGTGCTTATTAGATAAATCTTAACTTATAACATGAAGCATTTCAATAAGTCATGACATTCACATACCTCCTATGATCTTAGCCAATCCCTTTAATCAATAACTCAACTTCTCAAACTCAAAGTTTCTCAAAATTTTCTTTTAAGGTTCCTTTCCAAGTCTCATCCTGATTATTGATCATTTCTATATTTCTAATGTTGTAGCTAATTTATTCATCATCAACCACATACAACATATCTAACTTGAAATTCTTCAAATTTACTCCAAATGCTAAATCTTGTAACCTTATTAGTTAATCAATCCGAAGATGAAATTTGACACTTAGCTCTCCTTAAGTGTACTTTAAAATCAAGGAATCATTTACTAAGACCTTTCCGAAATCAACTTCTTTAGCCCTTTTACCTTAGAAAATTAAATCTATAATCTTTCATTCTCAATCATGGGCTTTATGCCCAACAAGGTAGATTTTAAACTTTTAATTACATGAATTTAAATGCACACCTTTACTCATAAGCTATAAAATTTTCCTCAAATATTTATATATCAAAATTATATATTGGAGCTATACCAAAATTGATACATCATTTTCCATTGCTCCTTAGGATGTTAAATTCATGTCATACTTCTCTATTTGTGTACTTCATAATAACCTAACAATTTCTAGCTCACAATTAAGCTAGTTCATATGCCAAGCCTCTCAGGCTATATCAAAACACCAAGTTTTATCACGATATAATAAAATTTGATGAACTCATACCAAAAGTATAAACACTTTAAGCTAACAGCATTATAATCCACTTCTTCATTGCCAAAATCAATGATAAATTATCTTAATCATTGTCTAGCACTATAACCATTGATAGAATATCATCATCGAATCAAATTATAACTAACTCCGCATGAGCTTTTATACCAATATGCAACATATATATCCACACATATATATTTCCAAAAATTTTAACTTCGAATAGCCTTAGGCATATCAAGCCCAATAAGCCGTCTGTAAAATCAAAATAACCAACAATCAAGTTTAGAATCATTTTTTTTCTCTTGGTTGGTTAGATCATGCTCCTAATTTATGGTGAATACACAAAGCTAATTCCAGTATTCCATTCTCATACAAGAGTTAACCACTAATTGGCACTATCTCCAAACACCACATGTTTTATAAGTCAATTTTCTTAGTCAAAATTTATATTGTAGTATTCCATCTCTAAGTCATGTCTCATTACCAAATCTTTATTTGTATATGAGTATTTGAATTCTCAAATCATCATCTCTTTTCCCAAGTAGATCTCTATGAATCCAATTGAGTACTTTTATTCCCTCACCAAGGGTAATATCGATTAACTAAAGTATATCGCCATTATTCACTAAGCATTTAAAGCACAGTTCAATCTTCGCTTACCTTTATCTGGTACGCTAACTTAATAACTACTCAAAATGAAATGAAACGTGTGAGGGAGGCACTTTTTTTACTATTGTAAGCTCTACCTCCATAAGCGTATCAAGACCATATTATTATCGGGTCTACATAATGGCAAGGTAGTCATTACCTCAAATCAACATTCCCAAGCATTCTTTGACTTGCAGCGTACCTTGGTACTACGTGACATATCAGTCACAAACATCAACATCACTATAAAACTATTAGCTCCTCGAGCTTTAATGTTTTCTCGTTGTGAAAAATCTCTCAAATCTATCTTAGTAGGGTGTTCACAAGGTGGATACATGTTCGTAATTTACTGTTCAATGCCTAAAACAGTGAACACAGTCTCATCATCAAAGTTCTACCTTTATCTATCAATCATCGCTCCCTTGCACATTTACCTATATATTGCTAGGTTACTCACAAGCTACTCATGGCCATCCAAATTTTGACCTCTTATAGCAAGTCAAGCTAATATATTTTCTTATGCTTTTCCATACACTTCCAAAACACTTCCTTTAATAAGGTTCCATTGAGAACTTAATCAATCAAAGGCTTATCTTTAAATCCACTCTTAACTTTAATCGTTCATTGTATGCCTGATAACACTTTAGCTCACTGACCCTACTGGACATTATTTTAAAATCTCCTAAGGTGTCCGTGTTCTTAGTTAGAATCATACCATCTAACTTAGTATAATTGCATTAATTATCCTTAAGCTCTTTATGTTCAACATATCAACATTCATATTTCCCCCTCATTCATGTTATTGACCTTGTTAAGGTATATGTGGCTTTTCAACCTTTCACAATACATTCCACATTTATGCCAAGGCATTCTTAATCTCATGCCAAATCCTTCTATGGAATATCTCCTTCCATATGATGAATGTGAATCACAAGATATACAACTCCAAGTGTATGCTTACATATTGGTAACCTCCATATATTTCATGGTCATAAAAACCATAATTTGCAAAACTAGCTTTCTATTATAAGTTTGTAATCGAAACATTAGTCTCAACATATCTCACTTTAGGCATACTTCACTACTAGCATTCACATACCTTTACCACAACATTCAGTGCAAATTGATTAAGCAATGATCTCCAAATTTACTTTTAGAGACACATATATCAAATTGTACACCACTTAGTGTTGAGATCTTGACTTTACTCATCAATTCTTAACCAATTACATCTATAAGATAAACAATTCACATAATTTTTTTGTATCTTGCCTTTGCAGTCATAAGATCAAAATTTCTTAAGCTTGGGATGTAGAAACTTCCTCTTAGAGCATATCCGAAAATCCACATGTTTTAAGTCCCTTACCTTTGGAGAAGTCACATTCAAGACTAATCATTTACATCATAGGTTGCATATTGAACCAAACATATTTTTAAATTGACCTTTAAAGCAATTCATATATCAATCTCAATATAGAACTCCATATGGCACTTAGACTAAATTTGTCATTTCCATGTCATTTAATTTCAAACTGCTAAATCCATATCAAGTCCTTTAATCCTTTGGCTCCACACTACGCATAGCAAAATTCAAGCTCATCCTTCGAGTAGATCATTTACTAGCCTTTTACTTCATGACCATACATCAATTATAATAATTAGTGATTTTCACCCTTGAGCTAATTCATGCAATTATAACCATAAACCACAATAATTCAATCCAAGCCTTGGAATCTCGCAATCACTTAGTTGAAATCAAAACCAACTCCATTTAAGCTACTATAAACATATTCAACACTTATACGCTTATAAAATATTTCAAAAGCCCACACCATTTCTATAGGGGCATGTCAAGCTCAATTAACACAGTGCAGTTACCTCCATGCACATAAACATTGGTTTACATTTCTCCTCGATACTTAAATTTATAAGCCTCAAGTAAGTCATAACAATCACTATTCATTCCAGTCAAAATACAGATCTTATTACCATTATTGTACGTCCTCCCTATATTGACCTCAAATACAATCCATAGTCTCCAAAATTTTAATTTTAATTTTTTTTAACCATGGGTTCAAGTCGTAATTCCACCAAATGAATAAACTATTACGGACTTAACAGTCCAGCTCCACCTTCCTCCATCCTTAGTCGGAGGAATATATCATTATATTGGCCTTTCATTAGGAGCATTTGCTTAAAAATCTTTCCAATAATGGTTTGTGTCTCGGGTGGCATCTCAAACCCGGACAACAGCACCACTTATGACCTTTACATAATGTTAACAGAAGGGTAGGTTGCTAGGAATAAGAGTTCATATAGCCTCCTGTCTATGACTTGTGCTCCAGTCACAAACCATAGACAAGACTCAACATTAACTTCGACAACTCCGCTGATTGACACGAGAATCCCTAGGACTCGACTAAACCAAGAGCTTTGATACCACCTTTGTCATAGCCCAAATTCCCGGGCCATGACCAACGCATGGGCCCAATGGGCATAGCCCACCAAGCCCAAGAAGGCCTATTATGTAATCTTGCTTAACATCCCATCAACTATTCTCAAGTCACCTTTCATAATTCTAACTTATAATCACTTTAATAATGGGCTATAGCAATCAAGAATTTCATTAATATAAACCCAAAATGATGTTAACATTTCAACTCATGGTGGCATTAACAATTTAATTATACATTTTTTGTCTAAGACACGTATCTTAGTATTTTACATCACATGAACGTACTCATAAAATAAAATGACTCTTGACTTCCAGCAGAGTGACCACAGTGAAGATGCGGCTACTGAGATGCCATAGTATCTACCAAAAAAATGAGCATATGTGTGCAACTTAATCTAGGTCCCAACTGCCTCCAAATCTGAAAACATGAAGTTTAAAAACGTGAGTATGAAACTCAGTGAGTGAACATAAGAACGGAACAAGCAATCAATAGGAAGAATTTGGAAATCATGATGCACTTGTTTCAAAAACAATGCAATTGATTTAATTTCTTACTAAAAACCCCTTATTTCAAACCCTGATTAATAACCTCATAGTGTTGCAACAACCCATGATCAATCCATGAAGTTAAATGGGTGAAACATATGTCAAAATCTGAATAGGGTAGCATGTAGGACAGAATGTTTCTCGCTGCAGCGAGAAACAATATCAATTTGCACATGATTTAGTTTTTCTATCATATATTCCGTTACAGAAGTCCAATTGACCTTATTTTTGGACCATTAGAAATATAAGAGGCAGGGCTACAACTTTGATGTTTACCACTTTTCCCAGTTCGGACGGGAAAGTGGTCAAAATCTTAATTAAAGTGAAGGCACTGCATCAAAACCCGAGAGTTTCTCGCTGCAGCGAGTTTTCTACTGTCAAAACAGAATGTTTCTCGCTGCAGCGAGAAGCAGGGCACCTAAGTGAAAAAGAGGCCTCCTTTGCACAAAAAATCCATTTGGTGCTGCAATAAAGATCAATTTGGAAGAAAATAAGAGTTTTCTCAAGATTCATCACGCCAAATTTCACATGCATTACAACCATATACCATTACTCATAAACTTCCTATAACACACATATTTACATATGTATATGTAAAACCCAACCCTATAAACACATGTCATGACATACATGCACTGAGTAGCATGTTATTACACTAAGAAAGTCCCTAAGAATCGACGAATCTCGGTATTGTACCTAACGGTACACTTGAGTTGATTTAACCTCGAACTAGTTCAAATAGGAATCGTAGGATGAAATTTAATATTTTACAGTCCAAGAATTACTAAAAATGATTGTTCGGAGTTTGAGGGTTCATTTGAGGAAAATTTGAAAATTTTGATGTTCAGGGGTAAAATCGTCATTTTACCACCTAAGATAATAATTTGATCATAGAGTGAAATTTTTGACCAAGATTAACTATTTGGAGTATAATTTAATGATCGGAAGTGAAAAAGTTTAATTCTCGTGATTTCTGGAGTGTAGGGGCAAAATCGTAATTTTACCACTCGAGGATAAAATTTGAGATTTTGAGAGAATTTAGATCAAATTTGACAAATTAGAGAATGGTATGAGTATAAGGGATGAAAATATGTCTATGGGCAATTTTTCAGTTTTTGGGGCAAAAATGTAATTTTTGACTTTTACGGGGGTAAGAGTGTAAATTTCAAAAATTACTCCACCAAGACTTTGGATAAGTCTGAGAATTTTATCTAAGCTATGGATATGTGGGACAAGTGTATGGTGAAAATTTGGAAACAAATGGATGGCTAGAATTTAAGGAATTAATAAAATATTAAAAAAATGAATAAAATAATATTATATTATTTTAGTCTTTAAAAAGGTCAAAATTCCAGAATTCTCATCTTCTTCAAGTCGTCCAAACCAGGAGAGAAAAGGGGGAAAAGAAATAAGAACCCTAGCTCAAAAATTTGGGGAAAATCAACAGAAATCAAGAAATCAAGCATTAAAAAGGTAAATTTCATTGATTTTCCTTGTGATTTTCACTGCCCATGCATTTGTTTCTCATTTCCATGCAAAATTAGAAAGTGGGTATGGACACCCATGCTGGCCAAACCTCCATGGATGAGTTTTGAGCTTGAGTTTTGGTTGATTTTAATTGAATTAAGTGATTTTAGTTAGGTTATATTGTAATATAGCAAAAATAAGCTAGAGAAATAATTTTCTCCCATTGAAACCCATTATGCCGAATTTTTTAGGGGAATATTGGCTGCTGATCTTGATGTTTATTTGAGGAATTATGATGAATAATGATGAATTATGAGCCTAGAAAAATAATGGGAATTTTCAGAGTAAAAATATGAATTTTTACCCACTAGGGGTATTTTCGTAATTTGCTATCGAGATTGATAATTTGCACCACACTGAGGGACATTAAGTCAAATTGGGTGCAATTGAGGTATAGAAACTGAAAAAAATTAATTTGGAGTTAAACGGACGTGTATATCGATTTATCGGGTAAAAGATCGAAATAGGCTAACACCGCGTTAAGGCAAAATTTAGACATTTTGCACTTCATATCATGCATTAGTAGTATAAATTAGTTTATTTTGGTTTAGTACCAAAGTAGTAAACCTCTTAATTGTACAATTTGTCAAGGTGGCGAATCCTTTGGCAAAGGCAAAGAAATCGCACCCGAAGAGTAATAGTTGGAGTACCCGAATTTAGTTTTCGAAAACTGTGAGTAAACCTATTATTATTGTAAATTATCTGAAGTTTATTTTTAAATGCTCCTTATGTATTTTATGAAACGAAAATGAGATTAAAATGGGACTTTTGATGTTTTAGAAATAAATGTGACAAATAAATATATTGTGTTGATTATCTGAAATAAGAAACTTTTAATTATAAAATTGAGTAAATGGGAGGCTGCCAATTGTCTTGAAAAAATATATTTTCCTATGAATGGCTTATGATATATGAGTATGTGTGGCTATATTTTATAATTGCATTGGGAATTTATGTAAGTTGTCTTTTACTATGCAGGCTAGGTATATAAATAAAAGCCACGTTATATTGTCGAAATTTTATTAAAATTGGTGGGTTTAGTCACTGCAGTGGCGAGTTTCCGTGAACTGCCTATTAGAGGGGCACGGTAAACCTGGTTATATAGTTACTCTGGTTGTAGAGGCGAGGAAGGTAACTCTCGGGGTAGTGTTAGAGCTCACTTCACGTAGAACCCCCACGTGAATGTGTAACTCGGCCAACGCCAAGGAACGACTTGTTTTGAAAACTAACATGTGTTTAACATGTAAATATCTTAACAACCTTGGCGGACTCAGTTAGATGCCTCGGCCAAGGTATCCCCGAGGACTAGTTTTTCAATTGAGCCCTGTTTCTAATAAAAGTCATAAGCCTTAACAACTGCTTTGGTAAATTACAAATATTTTATAGTTTAAGAAATAAATTGAAAACCTTATGAAATGGTTTGTGATTTGTTGTTCAAACTAGCCTCCATTTTACTCGCCTTTAGATATTTATAATAATGTCTGTTTACTCATTGGGATTGCAAAATCTCACCCACCTTCTTTCTAAATATTTCAGGCCTGTGGTAGCTTGTAGATACTCGATTTTGTCGAAGATTCCAGTTGACCCCTCTATCTCACAGACAGTAGGTTACTATCACCAACACTTGGTGTATTTATGGACCACTTGTCATTGTAATTATTATTGTACATTATAACTTTGTAAATTATTGTATGTATGAATTTATTTTACTTACACGTGTTTCTATAAATATTGTTTTATATAAAAATGCTATATTTTAATCAATATTTTTAATAGTAATATTTGTCTATAAATCCTTTTAAAAAAAAATTTTGTCTTTTGATTTAGTTGAGCCGGAAACGACTGGTAATTGTTTAAAACGGAATATTTAACAACGATTGCTCACAGGAAAGGGAAGAAACTAATACGTAAGCCTTGCAGGGTTTCGATTGGTATTCCAGGTAATGAGTGTAAATCCGGATGTCGCGACGGTTGTCATGGGCCCGAGGGAGGTTCCGGGTCGTGACAGTATATATATATATATATATACCCATCATCATCATGCACACCATCCCATCATCACCAGCTCATGCGCACTCCCTACTTGCACATGGCTGGGTCATCACCGGTTTATGTGAACTCCCTACTCGCACATAATCGAGTCATCATTGGCTTATGGGCACTCCTTATTCGCACGTAGTCGAGTCCATATAATTACACAACAATATATTCGTATGTATATACATATATCAACATAATGTAGCAGTATAGGAAATCCATAATAGCCATATATCACAACATAACCCATTTCTCAAAAGCTTGTTCCCAAGGCACTCATTTTTAAGAAAAGTTGTATTACATCATTCAAACGCTTTGTACAAACAATCACATTCCCAAAACGAATTTGAAACGCAGTTCACGCACCGGTATTCCTGAACCTCTAATCGACTATAACCTCCACTAATGGTTCAAATGGGCAAGTGAGGCCTTGTTGGCACCTATACACACACAACATCACAACCAATCCAATTTACATTAACATCACTCCAAAAGCTAGTTTCTAATTCAAATTCTTCTAGTCATTCCTAATTGGCTTCCAACTATATTAAATGGATATTCCTTGCACTACTCCAATCACACTAAAAATGAGTAAACAACTCAACAATAAAACAAGTCATAATCCCAAATTACTAGCCATTATCAACAACTTAAAACCAAGTCTAGTTCATCACTCACCTTAGGGTTTCTTTGTAGTTGAATTCTCTTCCAATAGCTTCCAAACAAATATGAAAAATCTCTCTTTCTCTCTCTAAAACCTCCAACTAGTGAGAAAAAGTGTTGAACAAGCACTTTTTGAGGGTTTTAAAGTGAGAGAGTGAAAGAACACAAGGGTTCTAGTCAAAAGGGCACAAAGGTATGAAAATTAGAGCTAGAGAGAGAAAGTTGTGAAAGTTTCATATCAAGCTTCCATGGAGGATGGAAGCAACGTAAGATGGAAGAAGAAGGAGAAGAAGGTGCTGGAGAATGAAGAAGCTGCTAGAAGAAAAATATTTATAGCTCAAGCTTATCCATTCCACTTGAAATTACGAAAATGCCCTTAGGACATTAACTTGTTCTCCTTAAATCCTTGGTGCAATCTTTTTACTCTTTTGATACTAAAACAAGTCCATAACGGTCTAGACATGCTCGGGTTTACGAAACTTAAAAATTTTGACCCGAGGTGAAAAATGACAATTTTTCCCTTGTGGTGAAAATTATTGAAACTTCTAGTTTTCTTCGTGTTTTCATCATTACACATTATTTATTCGGTCTTATGCCTATTTAGACCTTAAAATATCATAAAACCTTCTTTTGGGAGCTTTTTAGAGGAAATGACGAAACTACCCCTAGCCCGAGTTATTAGGCCTATGCCTCGTTATGAGCCTATAGGGGTTAAGGTATCACAAGCAGAGTGACTCTGGTCACGGGTTCTAACATTTAATGTCATGGTAAACCTACCGAGTAATGGATAGGGAGGAGAACCTTGTCCTAGGATCCAATCACCTTTAACTTAGGAAACCTAAAACATGAATTTTAAAAATGTAAGTACAAACTCAATGAGTGAACATAGGACGAGAACAAGTGATGACAAGGAATGGTTTAGAAAACATAATGCACTTATTTGAAAACAATGCCATTTAGTTCAAGTTCTTATTAAAATCCCTCCATTAAACCCTTGGTTGTAAAATCATTTAATGATGAAGGAACCGTATTCAGCATGAAATTGGAAAGAAGGGAAATTTTCAGCAATTATCCAAGCAAGGCAGTATAAACAGAATATTTCTCGTTGCGATAAAATCAATTTGCAAATAAATGGCAAATTTTCAAGATTCATCATGTGCATCTCACCCAGCTGATGTGCATCCCACCACATCGTGCACATAGCCGGACATCCCATCTGACCCAGCTCATGTGCATCCCACCACATCGTGCACATAACCGGATAGTATCACCATCATCTCCCTCACCGTCGTCATCACCAGCAAGTGGACACTCACCCCGCACATGCATGGTTGCATTTGTCACACAATGGTACCATTTATGACATAGTATATATATATCAACATTATACAAAAACATAAGGATTCATCCTTTTACACATTTCACATTTCACAACATCAAACATTTTATCAAGGGCTTGCTCCTAGGCAATTTTAAAGCAAAAATCGATTAAATTCCCAAATGATTCATTGAAACACGTAAACATTTCCCCAAAACATTTTGAAATGCAAGTTCACTCACCTAACAAAACTAGCACCAACAAGGTCCTAATCCAGGTAGTCTCGAAATAACATCAAAACCTAGGTTTATCAATAAACCATAACAACCTCAATGAAGTCATAAATTAAATCTAATAATTCTAATGAATTTACATTAGGCAATCTACCCTCTAACCTAACATTTAACCTAAGTTTTTAGTCTAATTCACAAACCCATTTGGCCAACTACTCTAATTTAAAATTTTGTTACTTGGATGAGCTTGGAGGCATGAAAATCAACAAAAAAACCTAATCTTTCTAAGAAAAATAATTTGAAGAAATTAGGGAATAAATCTGAAAATATAACCATAAATTCAAAAATTCCAAAAGTTGGAAATATATACTTTTCAACCTTGAAAATGAAGATTTGAAACCAAAAATCAAAGTGTTGTTGAAAGTGAAGCAGAAATAGAAAATAAAGGAAAGAAAGAGAGATTTTTCTTTCTCTCTCCTTGGGTTTGGAAGTGCTGAAAATTGGGTTTAAAAGTTGTAACTTTGGTGCATAAGGAGTTGGGAGAAGAAAGAAGCAAGAAGAGAAAGGAAATGAAAAGAAAACAAGGAAAGAAAATGGAAGAAAATTAACTTTCCATGGGAGAATGAGAGAATGGCGTTGGAAGCTTCAAGAATGAAGAAGAAACATCTTTCTGGAGGAGATAAGGACGGTTTTGGGCTGATAAGGATGAGAGTCAAAGCTTCCTCTGGAAGCTTTGACCAAACTGTGTAAAATTACCGTTTTACCCTCCAAGTTTCTTCCCTTTTTCATTTAGTCCTCCCAACACTCATTTAACTCAAATTTCCTTCTATTATCTTCTTCTACATATGTACAAATAAAGTATAAAGTTTGTACTCCAACGCGGTGTCCTCATAATATTTAAAATATTTATTTACTCGTGCTATCTTTACTTAATAAAGACACACGGCCCCATTAATGCCATTTTTCTCCAAAATTTTCTTATTCCTCTTCTCCCCCATTTAGATTGACCATATACTCCTCCTTCATGGAAAATTTTAACACTGAATAAAATATTAATATTTTAATATTATTTTATTAATAAAATATTATTTTATTCCAAAAATTTCCTCTTGTCTCCTTGGTACCCAAAATACCTTATTATGCCTCAATTCACTTCCAAATCACTTTGTATCTCACAAATTCTTCCTCGATAAAAATATTATTATTTTATTATTATTTTCTCGCGTGCGAAATATTTTATCCCAAACTTTTTCTTTCATCTTTCATCACTTCTAAACATTATAATTAACCTCAATTGGCGTCTGATAAGCTTTATTAGTCACCATAACAGAGTACGGGGCATTACAAGTATTTCGGCATTGAATAGCTGAACTTTCGCCATGTCTCCCCGTTGGAAGTCGAGTATCTTTTTTTGTTGTGTATAGACAAACCCGATGTAAATTATTAAGATATATGTTTTAGACAATGTATATATATTTGATTAGAAATGTCACTACGAGATGGCAATGGTTAGCATTATTTTGAATTGAAATTATGAAATGTGACTTTAATAACTTATGATAGAATGATGGACAGGTTATATAAATAAGCTTGCTTGGGCTTAGTAGGCTACATTCATTGGGCCCATGTGCTGATCATGGCCCAAAATTTGGGTCGTGACAAAGAACCCATGTGATCTTGTCATAAGTAAAGACGACATTAAGGTTTCTTTTTCATTCAATGTGGTTATCACCATTCAAAGTGCATTCATTCAACAAAATTGAAAGTGGATTCATATTTGTGATGTAGATATGTTTCTAAAAGTACATTTGAAATTATGTAAGTATATTAGTTATTCATGGACTTTGAACATTTCATGATCCATGTAAGCATGATGACAATTTATAAAACTTTAAATTATTATTAGTTCGATAATCATTTACCTTTTTGTAATAAATTAACCAACTATGGGCCGTGAGAATTTTCTACCCAGCAAACTAGAACCCTCCCATTTAACTATGTTACCCAGTATCTTCATACTTAACATGGTTAAGGAGCGCTTTCATTTGCTCAATGAAGTTTACTAATAGAGCTACTGTAGGTAGGTTAATAGTACATTCATGTTGAGTATAACAACCATTGTTTCATTCTTTTAAGGTCTTTACCTAGTGAGCCTCCATGGGAGGTTTCACTTCATAATCCACCTAAAATGACTTATCTTTTCAAAGACCCAGTCTATCATGATCTAGATTCATGATTGCATGTAGAGAGTGACATGTTTCGCATGCCAATGGGCCAACAATGGAGACTGTGGACTCTAGAATTACTATCATCTGTCCCACTCAATATTTTTATACTTAGGGTTTTTATTAACTTTTAGTCGAATTTTCTGGATGCATATTTAGAATATCCTAAGTCAAATAATAGGCTTTATTATGGTTCCAACTAAACGCTTTTAGTATATAACTAAGTCCATATTCCCATCTTGTCTAGATGTGATTTATGTTCCTATATTCATTACGTATCACATAATATAAAACTCTTTTTAAACTAAAATACATAATGTATGCATGGCTTTCCATAAAAAAGGTTGGCACCTTAATTCTAGATGACATGTTTTCATGCATACAAATAATATCTTATATCATTCATATATATACATATAAATATATAAAATAATAAGCCACATTAATGTCCATCCTAGAAAAAAATAAAATAAAATAAATTACAACTTGTAATTCACTTCAATCTTGCTTGTTTCCACTACTTGCTTGGATTATATCCATTTGGTACTCTTTTGATTAATGGCTAAAAAAGTTTTTTTTCTTTAGTTGTTACTCCAACTTGAAAAAAATTTAAATTTTGTGTAAATTAATCTCATTTATTAACACCAAAATAAAAATTATTTTTCAATCCAAGATTAAAAACTTAAGCTTCTAAAATTAATATTTTTGAAAGAAATAAAATATTAATTCTCTAAAAATATATATTTAAATAATAAATAAAAAAATTGGGATAGCCTTTGTGTGCTGCCCAACAACACATAACAGTGTGCTATGTACTGCTTAGTAGTGCGCAAGCGCTGTGTGTTACCAAACAACACACAAGCACTATGTGCTATCCAATAGCACACAACAGCGTGATTACTGACCAATAGCACACCTAACCTTCCTTTTTTTTATTTAACCATAAAAATTTTTAATGGTAGAAAAATATTTTTTCATAAAACCAAAATTTTAATGTAAAAAAAACTCTTTTCCTTAAAAAAAATTTTTTGATGCAAGAAAAACTCATTTTTCTTAAAAAAATATTAATAGTCATGAAAGAAAGGTACCAAATATTACCATATTACCTTTTTCCTTTTGGCTTTCATCTTCTTTCTCCATGGATGCATCAAATACATTAAGAAATTTTAAAATTACATGGCTTTTCCTAGTTACATAAATCTAAGGAAAAAATAAAAAAATCAAGAAGGAAACATGGCAATGATAGGTCACTTTTTTTTTTTACATAGCCAAAGGAACAAGGTTACAAGAAATTTTCTAGGACAATTAATGTGACAAAAACCTTGGATCATGCATCATTACATACAACGATTCATTGATCACATTAAGATAGTTCAATACATGCAAAGGTACCAACCATGCATAATACATATAAGAAACAAAACTTTTAATAAACATGGCTTTAATACCAATTGAAGGAGTAAGATCTTAGTGCATTGATGTGTTTGTGTAAAGCATGGATTTCAAAAAATTTCTTTTATAAAGGAAGCAAGAAATCCAATTGCACAAGCGAAAAAACACATCATTCAGATTGCAAGTGACACAATCACATCCTAAAAAACAAGAATCTATTAAAGTAAGCTAAATGTACCTTTTATTTCAAGATTCTTATTTTCGGATACTTAGTGAATTGTAGTAAATTCATCACCACACTAATTATTGATTTATCAACCAAACAAACTTACCATTTATTCTTCAAGAATGCTTTCAACTTGAAATTTGAGTGGACCAAGTGTGGAATGTTAGACTACAAGATGGCAACCGATTTTGTCTCCCTTTTCTTCTTAAAAATTAATAGCTAGTTTTTCTTTCAAGAAATCAGATAAGAATAAGAGAAAAGAAGAGAGGTGCGATAAAGTTAAGAGGAGGAGGAGAGAAGCGGCCACAGAGACTTTTTCAAGAGAGATACGTTCTTTTCTTTTCTTTCAATCTCTTCTCCTTTTATTAAAACTTTTTCCTCAAAGGTTTAATTAAAATCAAATACTTTTAAAATAATCTTGACCATCCATTTAGAGTTATGGATGCATCAAACATGACTCTTATTTTATTATTATCTGTCTTTACTTTAAAAAAATTAATAATAAATAAAATAGTCCTAGTCAAACATGGAGTCTTCTTTTATCAACATAAATGTCTAGATTCATTTTGTAGGAATCCTCTTAGCATTATCTTACTTTAAGACAACTCTTATCTTTAATTAAGACAAAATATGTTATCTTGTTTAATATTGATACAAACATGTTTTCTTGTCTAGATTAAGACAAAACATATTTTTCTTGTCTAAATTAAGATAAATATGTTTTCTTCTCTAAATGAAGACAAAACATGTATTCTTGTCTAAATTTAGACAAAACATGTTTTATTATCTAAATTAAGACAAACAAGTCTACTTGTCTTAGTTAAGCCAAAACATGTTTTCTAGTCTAAATTTAGACAAAACATGTGTTCTTGTCCAAATTAAGACACACATGCAAACCTGCCATTTTTGTACATAAATTTAATTAATCAAATAAAACATGTATTCCAACTTAAACAAGTTGAATTCTATGAGGCTAAGTACAGAGTCTATTTAGACATTGATATTCCAAGCTCCAACAAACTTAGAATTATTCTTAATTTCATTAAGATAATTCAAGCTTATTAACCATGAAATCACTCCACCATAGATTCATGGTTGCCATCTTGGATAAACTATAATTACAAGAAATGATTCAATACTTGATATTCATTATTAGTTGTCCAATTGCAAATCTTATATTGTGAACCCTCATAACCATCCAATGACAAAAAATGAAATTACCGTTTTACCTTTTATGCTAATTTTGTCCCCTAGTCTCTAATTTCATTGAATTAGTGGTATAATACTCTAGATCTAATCTTTTTAGTATTAAGATGTGATGAGTGGCTAATTCATCAATCCAGTAGTGCCAAATTTACGACCAATATTCTTGAAATCACTAAAAGTGGTGTTAATTCTATGAACTCCACTATTTGAATAAATGTTCTTGGATGTTCACCAGTATTATAATCCCGATATATGGAGTCTAGATCAACACTTTATGATGATCATGCCCATAGTATATCAAAGATTATAAGGAGATAAAACACAAGTCCATTATCCATCAAGATTTCAATTCTACTATAAGAAAATGCATAAGTGTGAGATCAACATTTAAGTAACGATTAAATTTAAATTTGATTCTCACGTGATTCTGGTTCATGTTATAGTGTCATTACTTGAAGTCAGCCATTCTGATGATTTGAGACTCATCATTCCCTCGAAGTTAATCACATTTGTTTCATTGGAAGTAATCTGAACACTACAACCTTAACATAATAAAGTGACTATTATATGGTTGTGAACAATTTTTAGATTTAATTAAAATACATGTCTCCTATGTATGACTTTTCATACAAATTTATTTTAATATCTCAATAGAATCATGGTACCTTAATAACTAGATAATGAATGCTTATTTACAACAAACTTTCTGTCTTCTTATCAAAATATACTTTTATTATAAATAAATTAAATACAATTAAACATGAGAATACACTTGCTTTTCAAGGCACCATATTCTCAAATTCCTAACATTTGGGCACCTTAGGGTTGACTATAGACGGTTTGGGGTCAACCTTAGACTAGAATGCTTTCACTTCCCTTGTTTGTACTTCACAGAGTTGACCCTCTATGCATTAGGTCAACTTTTAGGTCCAGACTTGTAAAAATTATCTTTTTTAAGCATAAGTCCATCCCAATTTGTTTCCAGAACCTCCATGATCTTTAATTATAAATTCTCAAGGATAACATTAAGGTTCTTTGGCTAGTCTTTGCATTTCTTAAGCTCATTAAGTTATTTGTCTAATTTATCCAAGTAGCGAAAACTGTAGGTTTCACATTTTTCTCAGTAAGAAAAATTCATCTCTGAATTTAAACCAAAAAGTTACTTACCTCATTTTTTAAATAGGTGGGGGTACTTTGTGTGCATCTCATCCTCAGCTTTCCAAGTCACCTCCTCCTCAGAGTGGTTGCACTAAAAGACTCTCACCAAAACTACATCTTTAGAGTGCAGTCATTTTACTTGTCTATCCAAATTCTCCACTAGCACCTCTTCATATGACTAATCATCACCCAAGTGAATTTCCTCATAACAAATCACGCGAGATGGGTCAAGGTTTTACTTATGAAGCAAAGACACATGAAACACCATATGAATACTAGAAAGATCTGGAGGTAGTGCCAATCTATAAGCTACTGCACCAACTCTCTCCAGAATCTCGAAGTTTCCAATATATCTCAAGCTTAACTTGCCCTTTGTACCAAACCTCATGATCCCCTTAGTAGGAAAAACCTTAAAGCATACATGGTCAGCCACCTCAAACTCTAAGTCTCAATGTCTATGGTCAACATATGATTTTTGTTGAGTTTAAGCTGTTAACAACCTATCTCGAATCAATCGAATCTTATTGATGGCTTCTTGAACTATCTCTAGCTCGAGTAGTTTCCTTTCATGAAACTCAAATGAAGTGATAAGTGATCTATATTTATGCCCGTAGAATGTGTGAAACCCAATACCCTCGTATTGTGAAACCTCGACCTCCATAGACACGTAACTAGAAGTAGACGCGATAACACGGACCAAGGGTAATTTCATCATTTTTCATGGTGAGCTCCTGAAAGTAGCTTTCTAATGTTATTAAGGTCTAATTAGGCCTATGGAATAGATGAATGATGGTCAAATGAATGAAGAAGATAGAAATATTGATAATTTCCATAGTAAGGGTAAAATGGTCATTTTGCATCTCGAGTCTAAATTTTTACGTTTTCGTGAACTTGAGTATTTTTAAACTATTATGGACTTTGTCTCAGTGTCAAAAGAGTAAAAAGGTTGCACAAAGGATGGGAGGAAGACAAAGCCAGAATGTTAAGGGCATTTTGGTAATTTATATGAGGAATTGGATAAACTTTAGATATAAATATCTAAGTTCCAGCAACTTCTAGCAACTTCTTCTTCCTTCCATCTCTTCTCTCCATTTCACGTTTTCTTCATCCTCCATGGGAAGAAAACCTTGATTCCTCCATAGCCTTCTCATAGAAAGCCCAAATTTCAAGTTTTTGCCAACTCCTTCATAGGGTTTTTTCATGCTCTTCAACTTTTACACCTCAACAGCCTTCAAAAGTCTTTCTTTAGTACATTCACTCACTAGCTGGATGTGTAAAGAGAGAGAGAGAGTGATTTCCCTTATTAGCTTGAAGAATTTTGAAAGAGGATTTAACTACAAAGACCATCATGGTGAGTATGAGTTAGGGTTAATCTCTTTAGTTGTTGATAATGTCTAGTAATTAGATTTATGAGTATTTTATTATTGAAGGTGTTTATTCAATTTTAGTGTGACTATAGTAGTGTAAATAATAGCCATTTAATAGTAGTTGGAAGCTAGTTAAGGATGACTAGTAGAACTTGATTTAGGAAATAGCTTTTGGAATGGTATTAATGCCAAGTTGGGTTGATGGCGATGTTGTTGTGTGTGATAGGTTCCAATGGAACCCCACACCTCCATTTGGAACACTAGTCGAAGTTAGAGCCCACCAAAACATCAACAAAGACTGGTGAGTGAATTTGCATTTCAAAATGTTTTGGGAAGTGCCTACATGTTTAAATAAATCATTTGAAAGTTTCATTTGATTTTGCTTTAAAAATATACTTGGGGAACAAGCCCATGATGAAATGTTTCTATCTTGTGAAATGTGCAATATGAATAGGTCATGCGTTATCACATTATATTGATATGTATATTATGCTTTGGATGCTCCTTTTGTGTGATAATTATGACCCAGCTATGTGCGGTGTGGGAGTGCACATGAGCTGATGATGACCTAGCTATGTGCGGTGTGGGAGTGCACATGAGCTGGTGTTTATGATGATATTGCATTGTGCATGTAGGGAGTGCACATGAGTTGAGTGTGGCGGGATGGTATGCATGATGATGTATGTATATATATATGTATGTTATAGAAAGTTTATGAAAATATTTGTGATTGTGTTGTATGTTGGCATTGTTAATTACTCTCAAATTGCTTTTCATTTCAGCAAGAAAATGGCTTTTTGATGTAACAAGACCTTTTCAACTAAATTGCTTTGTTTCTCGCTGTAGTGAGATTCATTTTTGCTGCAGTGAGAAACTCTCGAGTAGGCAGCCTTAATCCATTCTCTGAATCTCGCTGCAACGAGAAACTCTTGGGTGGTTCCAAAATTCTAGTGCAGTGCTTTCAATTTGATAAATATTTTGACTACTTTTCTGTCAAAACTGGGCAAAGTGGTAAACATAAAAGTTGTAGCCCAACCTCTTATCTTTCTAATGACTTAAAAGAAATGTCAATTGGACTTCTTTAGTGGGAGATATGATTGAAAAATCAAAGCATATGCAAACCGAGAATGCCTTTTCGCTGTAGCGAAAAAACCCTCCTTTTGCTTGTCTTGGTTGGTCATTGCTGAAAATTTCATTCTATTCAACTTCATGGTTTATCATGGATCTTGTAACATCAAGGGATTAAACATTCAAAGTTTGAAATGAGGGGTTTTAACCAAAAATTAAACTAAATTGCATCATGTTTTCTAAAACATTCCTTATAGTTGCTTATTCCCTTCTTATGTTCACTCACTGAGTTTATACTCACTCTTTTAAATTGCATGTTTTTAGATCCGTAGCTAGTTGGGACCGAGATTAAGGAGACCACTCGTGTTCACCCCTTGGTAGGTAAATGGCATTTGGTAGCTGTGCCCTCACCCAAGTCACTCTGCTGGTCGTCAAGAATTTTGCATGTGTATTTACACTCAAAGTAAATCGCTAAGATTTAGGCTACAAACAATAGGTGTATATGTGATATGATGATTCCATTATGAGATGGTAATGAATGACAATATTTTGGATTAGTACATATATAAATATTTGGTTACCTTGTTTATTATTGAAATACGTATAGTTGAGAATAAAGATTTGTGGTTAGAAATAATGGTGGGAATGATGAAATAGAATTTCATAAATAAGCTTGCTTGGGCTTAGTGGGCTATGCCCATTGGGCCCTTGCATCCATCATGGCCTGAAAATTGGGCTGTGACAGAATGTCTCATAGGGTGCCATCTCAATGCTAGCCTAGTAACTGTTGTTGTAGGCGAACTCTATCAAATGAAGGTGATATACATTTCTGCCCATACAATGACTCATAGGGCGTGTAACGCCCTGTGCTTTGCTATGTTGATTAATAGAACTTATCAGATACCAATTGAGGTTAATTAGAGTGTTTAAAAGTGATGAAGGGCGAAAGGAATAGTTTGGAATAAAATATCTTGCACGCGAGGAAATAACAATTGAATAATAATATTTTTATTGAGGATGAATTAGCGAGATAAAAAGGGAGTCGGAAGTGAATCGAAACATAATAAGACATTTTGGGTGCCAAGGAGACAAGTGGAAAATTTTTGAATAAAATAATATTTTATTAATAAAATAATATTAAACTATTAATATTTTATTCAGTGTCGAAATTTTCCATGAAGAAGGAGTATATGGTCAATCTAAGTGGGAGAGAAGAAGAACGAGGAAATTTTAGAGAAATATGATGTTAATGGGGCTCGCGTGTCTTTATTAAATAAAGCTAGTGTGGGTAAGTAAATATTTAAATATTGCGGTGATATCGTGTTGAAGCATAAACTTGATATTTTATTGATACAAGTGTTAAGGAAGAAAAATGGAAAGAAATTAGAATTAAAAGATTGTGAGAGGATACAATTAAAAAGGGTGAAAACCTTGGATGGTAAAATGGTAATTTTGCCATTAATTTGGTCAAAGCTTCCAAAGGAAGCTTTGACTCTTCATTCTTATCCCAGGGTTGGTTCTTATCTCCAGCCAAAAGATATTTTCTCCTCCATCTTCATGCTCCTAACGCCGTTTTCACCCACCCAACACCATTTTGATGCTCCTATGCCATTTCACCTTGCCACCATGCATTTGAAAAGAAAAATAGAGAGAATCGGCCAAGGAGAGAAAGGAGAGAAAGGTAAGAGGCTTGGGTAGTGAGTGATTCAAGAGTAATTGAAGAAATATCAAGTGGGTCTCAAGATTCAAGAAACATAATGTAAGGATTTTTGTGTTTTAAGCTCACGGTTGGTTAAATCTTTGGAGAAATAATGTGTAAATCTTTTTGTGGCAGCTATGGTGGCCATGGGTGTGAGGAAATTATGAATTTTGTTGGGTGAAATCCAAGCTAAAATCAAGTGCTAAGCTTAATGCTACAATTTGAAGTCTATGATTAGTTTAATATTGTGAGAATAATTGTGTGCAATATGTAATGTTATGGTGATGTCATGGGTATGGTTGGAAAGCAATTATATTAATTGGAAGTTTAGAAAAAAATGGATTGTGTGGATATGTGTTGTTAGGAAAGGCTTAAAAGGTTATGGATGCTGGTGCGTATGAATGAATATTGATGTTATGCTTGGTGGCAACATGTAAATGAGATTGGTAGTACATGTAGACTTAGAAAATGTTTGATGGAAGTGAAATTTTAGTTGTTGCCATATGCTAGGTTATTGTTCTGGAAATGATGGTTGAACTTGATAAATATCCTTAGAAAGGATTAACATATGTATTAGAGTCATAAATAAGTAGCCGGTAATTATAATTTAAAGAATTACACAAGCAAAGGATAAAGGCAACTTTGGTAAAAATGTGTTAAGATATATATGAATATGCAAGGTTAAGTCAGGGAAAGTGGTGATTTTAGCATAGTATGAGTTATTAACATGATGGTAATGTTTGAATAAGGAGGAAAAGGGGAATGATAAACACTAAGATTATTGAATTCGGATTGTTGCTAGGAAGTATACAAGTAGAAAAGTTTATAGTGGTGGCGTGCCGGTGAAGTAACGAGTGACCGGCAAGTAGAAATAGCGAGCTACGCACCCGAATCAATAGTGACAAAGCGTCCTGCTATTGTAAGGTGAGTAGGGGGTGCCTATTTCAAAATTTCCTTAGCTATATAATGTTATACATTTTATAAACGTTGTCGGATTTTATTAAATGCAATTATGGAAAGCACGAACTGTTAGCCTCGATGGGCGACTTCTAATGGATTTAGAATGATTTATGCATTGTTATTATGGAAAATATGAGCTGGTAGAACTCGTAAGAAATTATGGATGCAAGTTTTTTAAAAACTGAGAAACAAGCCTTTTTATACTGTTTTGCCTTCAAAATTTATGCCTTCTATTTGTGGGTGATATGCATAGTTTAAATGAAATAGTTAAATGATTTAAAATGCAAGTTCTGAGCACCGGTTTTAGTTCGATCTTTGAATAAGAGAATACACCATGCCTTTTTATGTGGAAAGTAATTTAAAAGGTTATTAAACCTTGGTTTCAAATAGTTTTAACCGAAAGACTTGGAAACCTTAATGTGATTTTTGAAAATGGTTTTGACAAACCAAGTGTGTCGAGAGTAGGCCGACTGTCACTTTGGTTAATTGTACACGAGTGAGCTCTAGCTAGAGAACCTTTGGGTTGTCGACTGGGGGTTAGGCGTGGCGGGGGCCATGACCTGTGATATGTATATGTGGCTAGGCCACAAGTGACCCCGGTTGAGTAAGACTCTAGGATGTGCGTGGTAGCGATCACTTGATTCTCCGATGTCAGCCAACATCGTGGAGACTGCCATGGCTATGGGAATCTGGTGGAGTAAAACTTCCGGATTGTTATTACATGGAAGTGGGTCCACGTGTTGATATTATACTCTTCTACTTGAGAGCCTTGTGAGTTTTCAATGCATACTCTCTTACATGGTGGAGAATTAAGATTTTCTCTACAGCTCCCATTATTTAAATAAAAGCTTTCAGTGCTTACTTGACAATCATGAGTTGATTTAGGTGGCTGTACACTTTGATTTCTTTACATGCCACACATTTTCAGAGCATGCATACCTTTATACTGTATTTCATATTTTGATGGCAAATGATGTTTTCAGTAATTGAAACTCTTTCTGTTACACTTATTTTCAGCACTGTTTTGCCTAAAGAGCATTGTGTTATGATTTTACGATATTACTTTTACAAGGCACAAATATCCTTCTTGTGGTTTGGTTTATAAGATTAGCATTTTATATTCTAGTTTTATCATTCAAATGATCTACTTATTGCTTGTTTCCCATTTACTCTTTGCTCATGGAGCTAATGATCATTGAGTTTGTGAGACTCACCCCCTCATTTCCCTTTTTACAGATAGTGATCGGCCTAACGTGCAATCATCGGCACTTATGGTCCATCGCAGATAGGTAAAGGCATCTCATAGCATTTCATTCCAAGTTACTCTGGTGCTAGAGGTCGAGTCGTAGCACTTTGTTCATTTAATTGTAAATGAATAATGGCCTTGGTATAAGTATTAAATTAGAGATTTTAGACTTCATTGTATATACTTATGATTTTATGTTTTAAAGATTGAATTGATTATTATAATTATGGTTCTAGTTATGATACGAAAGAATATGGTTTAAGCACTAATATGGATTGGTGAACGAGTATAGTGCATTATCGAGAATCTCTAATTAAGGCTTGCTTGGGTTTGGTGGGCTATGCTTATTAGGCCCATGCACTGGTCATGGCCTAGGATTTGGGCTGTGACAGGGCGCCATCTCAATGCTAGCTTGGTAACTGTTGTTGTAGGCAAACTATATCAAAGGTAGGTGTCAATCCCATGTAACTCCAAAATCAACAACACAAGTCCATAAGATGTCTTCTTAGGTTTGTATGGTCTTCTCAGACTATCCATCTGTCCAAGGATGAAAGGCAATGTTGAAATTAAGTCTTGGTTCCTAAACTCCTTTGGAATTTACCCCAAAATTGACTAGTAAATTGGGTACCTTTATCCAAGAATATGGTAAATCGCACTATGTCTTCAATATACAACCTCGCATACTATGCCGCCCCATAAGTAACCTTTATGGACAATAAATGAGCAGACTTAGTCAATTTGTCCATTATAACCAAATGGAATCATATCCCTTATTTGTGCAAGGTAACCTTGTAACAAAATCCATAGATATGCACTTATCCACTTGAGAATGAGTAAGAGTTGTAGCAAACGTGTGGGCCTCTGATGCTCCTCCTTAACCTGTTGGAATACAAAACACATAGACATAAACTCGGCCACATTTTTCTTCATACCTTCTCACTAGTATACCTCTATCAAATCATGCTACATCTTGGTGGATTTAGGAAGTACAACATAAGTCGACAAATGTGCATCCTCAAGAATCTCTTTCTTGTGACCATCCATATCAGGCGCATACACTTTTGCTCCATAGCGATGTAAATTGGTATCTCTAACTAAGTGTTACCCCTTGTTCCTTTGGGCACCATCTAAGGCCTTAGTCACCCATTCATCTTTACCTCGGGCTTCCTTAATGCAATCAAGTAGCATAGGCCTAACTCAAAAATGTGTTAATATAGCATAGCATCATTGACCTCAAGATGTACTTCCATGTCTCCCAAACAATGGGTGTCTCTTACTAAGGGTCTCCTACCAATAGTGATATGGGCCAAACACCCCATAAACTTCTGACTTAAAGCATCGGCTACCACATTGGCCTTGTCAGGATTATACAAGATAGTACAATCATTGTCCTTAAGAAACTCTATCCATCGATGTTACCTAAGATTGAAATCCCTTTGCTTGAAGATATATTTTAGACTTTTATGATCTGTGTAAATCTCACACGTCTCCCTATGAAGGTAATGTCTCCAAATCTTAACTATGAACACAATGGCAGCCATTTCTAGGTCATGAATAGGATAGTTTTGCTTATGCTTTTTCAATTGCCTAGAGGCATAAGCTATGACGTTTCCATGTTGCATCAATACACATCCCAAACCAACATATGAGGCATCACAATAAACCATATATCTGCCTACACCTTGTGGTGAGCTCAATACAGGTGTCAAAGCAAGAGAACTCTTAAGTTTTCCAAAGCTTTCCTGACAAGTCTTGTTCCATTAGAACTTCACATTCTTTTGAGTCAGTCTAGTCATTGGTGCTGCAAGTTTGGAAAAATCCTTGATAGACATTTATAATATCTCGCCATCAAGAGTAACAAGAATAACAAAAGCTAAGGAAAAAGAAAATAAATATTTGCAACCTTGATCTTCAATCTTCAGTCTCAACTTCTAGCTTCTTGAATCTCTGTAGGATTTCTACTCAGTGTCCGTGTAGCTCTTAGGATTTCTACTTAGTGTTCGTGTAGCTAACTTCTCCTTGATAACTTTATTATATAAAGTTATCTTGCCTTATTTTGAGTGATAAAATGGCTAAGTCTTTGAGTTTTGCCAAAGTTTTAAGTAGTTTTCTTCGTTTTTCTCTAATTAGTTAACTCATGATTAAGCTAGTTTACTTCAAGTTATTTTAGCTCCTTTGTATGGTAAAACTTCGTATTTTTAGCTATGGCTGATTTAGCTCCTATGCTTTTAAGGTCCTTAAAAGTGGCAAGGAATTGTACAAGTTGGCCAAGTGCAGACTTCATCAAACATGCTATGGTATTTTAGACATAACACAAGTTACAAAAGTCCAAGAAACGTGATTCTAAAACCATTGGAAAGCTAAAAGGAAGGGCTACAACTTTCATGTTTATCATTTTACACAGTTCTGATCTGAAGATGGTCAAAATTGCGTTAGAAGTAGCTAGACTGCAATAGACTACATAGTGCAAGATAGCAAGTTTCTTGCTACAATGAGAAACATGAAGAAATCAGCACTAAGTCAGAGACTTTTTCGCTATAGTAAGAATCCATTTTGATTGAAGCGAGAACACGTCATTTAATGAAAAATTTCTGCATGGGTTTTTATGGCTAAGGCTGAAAGTGGGGGGTATAAAGACATGTTTTTGGGCTGAGAAAATGGAGTTTTTGAAAAGGAAAAAAAGGTAACTTTCTACAAAAAAGGAAAAGAGAGGATTCAAGGATTTTTGGGAGCTTTAATCATCTACATCAGCTCATTTTTCTCTCACTAGTTATATCTTTCTCTCTCTCTCTACCTTTAATTGTAGAATGAATTTTTTTTGTGAAATATTAGGTTTTGTATTAAATATGTTGAACTAAATTTTTACTCCTAGGATTGTGGATAATCTTTACTTATAGTTTGGATATTTTAACTTTCTTTTACTTAATATTAATGGGTATTGTGTTGTTTATTCAAATCTATGCTTATTACTTCTATTTGCTTTATCAATAATTAGATTGAGTTGGGTCTTTAAATGCAACTTGACAAAGGGAATTTAGATTAGACCAAGGGTTTAAATAGCATGTGTTCAGTTCACTTAGAGCGTAGGAGAGTTGATTAATATTTAGGATAGAGATATACTTAAATACCATGTGCAACCCAATTTAGAGCATAAGCTTAGTGAACTTACCTTGATTAATTTACATAGACATATGGAAAATTAATTAAGATAGACAAGTTTACAATATCTCGACAGAGAATTGTAGATAAATTTGGACTCTAGGTTAGTAACCAACCTATGGATATAAGTATAAAAAGGGAGATTAAATTCAAATGAAAGGTAAAGTAATTCCACAATCCTAGTTTTACTTCACTATTTCTTTAGACATTTTTAGAATTAATTCATTAGCTTAGCTTTGTTACTTTAATTTCATTTTTAATTAATTTCAAATTAGATTTACTTGGATAAGATTAAGGTGCTAAATTTTAGTAATTAGCAAGAATTTAGATACAATTCCCTATGTAGATGATATCTTACTTACTACTGTATTACTTGTGTGACATGTCTGCTTGCGTGTGTGTAAAACTAGTAACAAGTTTTTGGCACTGTTGTCGGGGAGTTGTTTTTCTATTCTTTTGCTAATATTAATATCAAACAAACTTGTCTTAATTCAAGCCTTGTTTTCGTTACTTTCAGGTACTTTTTGGCTAGTTTATGAGAAGAGCAAGGAGCTTGGAAATTGTCCTTTGTGATCCAAAAATTTAGAAGACTTTTCAAAAATTACGTACACAAAACTCTCAAGACTCTAATCGATCGGATATAATGGCTAAAAATCAAGGTGAGTAGCAAATTCAAGGACATGTAGTGGATAACCGATCATTGAGGGATTATGTTGTTCCATAAGTTCAAGGACTTCATTTAAGCATTCAGAGGCTAGCAATTCAATCTAACAAGTTTAAGATTAAGTCGACCATCATTCAAATGATCCAAATCTGTTCAGGCCTCCTAAATGACGACCCCCATGTGTATATTTCTAATTTTCTAGATATTTGTGACACTTTCAAGTACAATGGGGTCACTAATGATGCCATTTGATTGAGGCTATTTCCTTTCTCATTGTGGGATAAGGCCTAAGTTTGGTTAAATTCTTTTCCCATCGGCTCCATCACTACTTGGGACAACCTTGCAAAAAAGTTTCAAGCCAAGTTCTTCCCTCTTACAAAGGCTGCAAAAATGAGGAACAATATTACTTCTTTCATGCAGTTGGATTTTGAGTGTTTATACAAAGCATGGGAAAGGTATAAAGACTTGCTTCGGAGATGCCCATATCATGGTCTACCCAAATGGTTGCAAGTGCAAACATTTTATAATGGGTTGTTGAATCCCATTCAGACTACCATTGATGCCATAGTTGGTAGCGCTCCCATGGCTAAGTCAATTGATGATACTTATGATCTACTGGAGAATATGGCCTCCAACGATTATCAATGTCATTCTGAAAGGGCTTTGCCAAGGAGGGTAGCAGGTGCTCATGAGCTAGATGCCATTAATGCTTTGACTACTCAAGTAGCTGCTCTTACTAAGAAAATTGATTCTTTTGGAGTCCATTCAGTTAAAGTCCCTTTATTTCTTATGATTGTTGTGCTGAGGGGTATTTAAGCAATCAATGTAATTTGAGTATGGAGTTAGTGCAATATGTGGGGAGTAGGGGGCAAAATAATCCATACTTAAACACATATAATCCTGGGTGGCAGTGTAACACCCCGTAACCTCGTATAGAAGCCAACAATACCTTATCAATGAGACGAAGGGTCAAATGACGTAAATCTAAGTGCCAAAGAGCGGTGATGGGTGAAAGGAATATTTTGGAATAAAATATAATTAAATAATAATATTTTTATTGAAGATGAATTAGCGAGTTAAAAGGCGATTTGGAAGTGAATCGGGAGAAAGTGAGACATTTTGGGTCCTAAGGTGACAAGTGAAGAATTTTGGAATAAAATAATATTTTAGTAGTAAAATAATATTAAAATATTATTACTTTATCTATTGTTGAAATTAGTCATGAAGGAGGACTATATGACTAATCTAAGTGGAGGAGAAGAAGTAAGAAGGAAATTAGAAGAAAAATGATGTAAGTGGGGCCCGCGTGCCTTTATTTAATAAAGCAAGAGCGGGTAAGTATATATTTCAATATTTTGGTGATGCCTTGATGGGGTGCAAATTTTATATTTTAGTTTTGCGAGTGTAAAGGGAGGAAAATAGAAGGAAATTGGAATTAAAGAAATGTTGGGAAGACTAAATTGTAAAGGATGAAAAGTTGGAAGGGCAATGGTAACTAAGAAAAAGTTTGAGAACTTATGTGCAATTTCAACATTTGAAGTTAAAAAGGAAATTAACTAATCAAGGAAAGTTAGATTATGAGGGATAATGAGATGTGCATGTGAATTCACTATTACATGCAGATTATAGCATGCAAAAAGGAGGGAGTTAGTGGGGAACATGTGAGACCCCCACCATGTGAAGTAAAAGGAAGAATAAGACTAAGTTTATTTACATATAATGAAATTGGTGCATTAGGTGGCCAAATGAGGAAAGAAAAATGTGGGATGCATGTGACTTGAATGGTTTGATGGGTGACTAAATAAAATGTAAGATAAAGGTTATGCATGAAATGTGATTGGAGAAATAAGGTGGTGCATGAAAGGAAATGCATGTGAAATGAAATGCAAATGAAATAAACCAAAAAGAATACCATGTGAATCAATGTATGGGCAAGTTAATTTAACCAAAGGATAAAGAAATGGATAAGGAAACCTTGCATGCACAAGCCACCAATGGAAAGTGGCGTTAATAACAAAGTAAGGAATTGAATGGCATGACATGTAAAGAGAAAAAAAACTAGAAAAAGGAAGTGTCCTTGACCAATCCGCCCATAACAAAGTGAAAAGAGAAGGGAAGGAAAGAAGGAAGAAGAAAAGAGAGCAAGAAAGAAAAGAGAAAGAAGAAAAAGAGAAAGGAAGAAAACAAGAAAGGGAGAAAAAGAGAAAGGGAGGTTTGGCTTTGGAGGAACTAGAGAAAAACTAAGAGGTTTTCCTCCCACACACCACTTTTGGAGCATAAAGAAGACATTGGTGATTCGATTTAGTTATTCTAAGGTAAGGAAGGCAAAGACTATCATTTTTGTTTGAATGTGTCACGACCCAAATTCAAAGCCATGACCGATGCATGGGCCCAATGGACGTAGCCCACTAAGCCCAAGCAAGCCTCTTTACATAATCCCGTTCACCATCCCTTCAATTTTTCATCACTATTACTAGACCAACATTTGTAATTTGCAACTAGACGTATTTTCATAATACAACATCGATACCAAAAATTTACATTTGTAGGGTCTCAAAATAAGGTTATTCATAGCCATCTCATAATGGCACAATCATTCCAAACTATACATGCATCGTTGGCAAGTGATACCTAGCAATTTACATTTAACGTACATGTACTCAGATAAAAGACTTCTGACGACTTGCGAAATGACTTTGGTGAAGGTACTGCTATCGAATGCCATGATACCTACCAAGAGTGAATGCAAGTGGACGACTTAGTCTCGGTCCCAACTATCTACAGATCTAAAAACATGCAATTTAAAAGAGTGAGTATAAAATTAGTGAGTGAACATAAGAAGGGAACAAGCAACAATAAGGAATGTTTTAGAAAACATGATTCATTTATGATAAAACCATGCAATTTAGTCTAATTTTTGGTTAAAACCCCTCATTCCAAACTTTGAATGTTTAATTCCTTAATGTTACAAGATCCATGATAAACTATGAAGTTGAATAGAATGAAAATTTTAGCAATGACCAAGCAAGACAAGCAAACAAAGGATTTTCTCACTACAGGGAAGAGGTAGTCCAAGTTTGCATATGCTTCGGTTTTTCAAGCATAACTCCCACTACAAATGTCCAATTGACATGATTTTTGGTCATTAGAAAGCTAAGAGACTGGGCTACAACTTTGATGTTTACCACTTTGCCCAGTTTTGATTAAAACTGCTCAAAATCATTACAAAAGTGAAAGCACTACACTAGGATTTTAGAACTACTTAAGAGTTTCTCTCTACAACGAGAAGCTTCAGCAAATTTCTCACTACAGTGAGAATTAGGCCAGTGTAACTCCCCTCCAACCCTAGAGTTTCTCGCTGCAGCAAGAATGAATCTCACTGTAGTGAGAAACAGAGCAACTTAGTTAAAAAAGGTCTTGTTACATCAAAAGCCATTTTCTTGCGGAAATGAAAAGCAATTTGGGAGCAATTAACAATGCCAACATACAACACAATCACAATTATTTTCATAAACTTTCTATAACATATATATATATTTGTATATAAATACATCATCATGCATACCATCCCGCCACACTTAGCTCATGTGCACTCCCTACACGCACAAGGCAATATCATCATCATGTGCACTCCCTACTCGCACATTTCAATATCATCATCATGTGCATTCCTTACTCGCACATTTCAATATCATCACACGCACTCCCGCCCACATCATTACTGGCATGTGCTCTCCCACACCACACACGCATGGTCATTCTTATTACACGATATTATCTATCAAGGCACAACACATATGTATGTATACCAATGAAATAAAAGAATACATGGACTCATCACAGTCACATTTCACAATGCAAAATGTTTCATTAAAGGCTTATTCCCGTATACATTTTAAAGAAAAAGACAATTAAAACCTTTCAAGTAATTCACTCAAACATTTACCCCAAATCATTTTAATGCAAGTTCACTCACCGGTATTTGTTAAATGTTTACCCAACTCCAACTTCCTCTAATGGTCCAAATGGGGTGGTGGGGCTTCGTTGGAACATATCATCACATTGGCATCACAATGAACTCAATTCACATAACCATAATTCTAAAAGCTATCTCCTAAATCATGTTCTACTAGTTATCCCTAACTAGCTTCCAATTGCTATTAAGCGGCTATTTACTTTCACTATTCTAATCACACTAAAGATGAATAAATATCCTCAACTACAAAACATTCACAAATCTATCCACTAGCCATTTTCGATAACTAAAAAAAAATCAACTCTAATTCACTACTCACCTTGGTAGCTTTGTAATTGAGTTTTTTTCCAAAAAATTTTAAGCTATTATAGAAGCTCCCTCTTTCTCTCTCTAAAATGCCTAGCTAGTCAGAGGAAGTATGGAAGTAAGACTTTTCAAGGGTTTTTAAGTGAGAAAGTGAAAGAGCACAAAAGGTTCTATGAAAAGGTGCACAAAAGCATGAAAATTGGAGCTAACTTGAGAGAAGTTATGGAGGTTTCAAAACAAGCTTCCATGGAGGATGAAAGAAACGTGAGATGGGAGGAAAAAGAAAAAGAAGTTCCTGGAAAAATGAGAATAAGCATGCTGGAAAAATGAGAATAAGTTGTTGGAAAATGATATTTATAGCTAAAGCTTATCCAACTTCACTTAAATTACGAAAATGCCCTTAACAAGTTGGCTTTCTCTTTCTCCAAATCTTTGTGCAATCTTTTTACTTTTTTGACACTGAGTCAAAGTCCATAATAGTCTAGAAATACTCGGGTTCACGAAAACTTAAAAATTTTGACTTGAGATGAAAAATGACCATTTTGCCCTTACCTTGGAAATCATCATTATTTCTATTTTCTTTGTCATTTTATCCTTATTTTCATCATTCATTTATGCCTTAGGCCTACTTAGGCCTTAATATTATTTGAAAGCATACTTCTAGGGGCTCACTAAGGAAATGAAGAAATTACCACTAGTCCGTTATATTGCATCTACTTCCAGCTACGAGTCTATAAAGATCAAGGTCTCACAGAATGCATGCCTTGTGAACCAATTATAATGTGGGATTTTGTTTGTGGTAGCAAGAAGCTTCAAGGATTCAAGAACCGGATGCATGCATGTAGGTGGATCTTAGAATGCATGGTGATTTTAAGCTAGATAAGCAATGGGTAAGTGTTTTAGTCTTGATATCGCAAGTAGACAAGAGAAATGGGATGTGTATTAATTGTCTATGCTTGTGGTAGCAATGGTGAACGAGAATGTGAGGAAATGGTGAATTATATGTGGAACTCAAGCTAAAATCGAGAGGTAAGCATGCAATGTGACTACATTATGTTGTGTTGGCTGTGGTTGGTTGAAAGTATGTGGATTGCATGTTAAATTATTGTGAATGGTGACGATGAAAAATGTGAAATTAGAGTAAGGATTAATTGATTCAAGTGTTGCTCGTACATGCGTGTAATTAAATATATTGAGTACGAATTGTTGCTAGGAAGTGTGTGAATGAGGAAGGTTTGCCATGGTGGCATACCAAAGGAGATAACGGGTGACCGACAAGTAGAATTAGTTAAAGATGCACCCAAACTGATAGCGACATAGTGTCCCGCTATTGTAAGGTGAGTTAGGGGTACCTATTTCAAAATTTGCATAACTATATAATGATATACGTATAGTAAACATTGCTAGTTCTCTTTAAATGCATTTGAGGAAAGAATGAGTTGCTAGAAAATGATAGGTGGTTTTAAATACTTAATTGTGAAAGATTTATATACTGTTATCATGGAAAGCATGAGCTGGTAGAAATGCTAGGCAATTGTGGATGCCATGCCTTTTGAAATTGTTTTGAACATATATAAGTTATATATGTAAAGGGTTTTAAAAAATCAAAAACAAACTTTTTAACACGGTTTATGTCAAAGTGTGCCTTATTGTTTATGATATGTACATTCATAAATAAATTACACGTTCACTATGTTGATTTGGTATTGAAACCTTATGCAAAGGTTTTACATCATAAAGTCTTACAAAGGGGTTTTATCATGTTACCATGAATGGTATTTTGGAAATGGATTTGAAATAAGCTTTTGAGAACCCAACTTGATTTTTAAATGGTTTTATCAAACTAGGAGATTTGAGAGTAGGTCGAATGTCACATCGGGATAGTGTGACCCTTTTGCACAAGTGAGCTCTAGCTAGAGAACCTTTGGGTCGTTGACGGGCTGTTAGACATGGCTAGGGCCACAGTCTATGATATATACGTGGCAAGGCCATGGGTTAATATATGTGGCTAGGCCACAAGTTGATATATGTGGTTGCGACCACATGATTTCTCCGATGTCGGCCAACATCGTTGAGACTGCCATGGTTGTGGGAATCTGGTGGAGTGGAGCTACCGAATTATTATACGTGGAAGCATGACCATGAGTTGATTATTTACGATTACCGACTCGAGAATGATATCTCTTTGGGTTTTCAAACACGAATTCTTTCGTATGGGAGAAATACAAGTTTTTCCACAGCTCCAATATTTATACAATGATTTTGTGTTTAATACCTTGAGGATGAGATGGTTTATGAGCTTGTGAATAAGCTTGACAATGTTTGATTTCATGGGAGCATAGGTGATTATATTGATTTGATTTGAGTAAGATGTTAAATGATTTCGACGGTAGAAATCTTTTACTTTCATTGGTTTTAATATATTACTTGAAATGATTATTTTGCATCACAACTTTTTGGTTTAAATGTAAGGAACTAATATCCCATTTGATTTTCAATTGTTTATACATATTCATATGTTTTTAATATTCAAATTATCTATCCTTGGCTTATTTCCCATCTAAGCCCTATTCATGGAGCCGATGATCATTGACTCTGTGAGACTCAACCCCATATCTTCTTTTTGCAGATAGTGATCGACCTAACATGCAATCATCGGCACTTATGGTCCACCGCAGATAAGTAAAGGCATCTCATAGCACTTTATTCCTAGTCACTCCATTGCTAGAGGTCGAGTCATTAGTAATGTATTTATTTTTTGTAAATAGACACTAATCTCAATGTGATTATACAGTTACAGATTATACATTTGGATGTAGTTTTACAATTATGTGGAATAAAGGTTGAACAATTTATAACGGCGTTGGTTCAAATTATGTTACAAAGAGTCGTATGGTTTAAAGGGATTACTTAAGTTCGTGGAATGAATATAAGGTAATAACAAGAGTTCCAATTAAGGCTAGTTCGGGACTTGGCGGGTTTTCCCGTGAGACTCGGACGTCGGTAGCAATCAAGGAGCGGTCATTACAAGTAGAATCACCCTAACTTCTCTAGGAGTAATAATTAGAGTTCTTGATCAACTCCGAGACCACATTTTCCCCAAGGTTTTCCACAACAACCTAGACTCCCAATGCAAGAAAAGAAACCATCCATGAAGGAGCTGCTTATGCAATATATGCTTAAGATAGATGCCTTTATTCATAATCAAGTAGCTTCATTCAAAAATCTTGAGACTCAAGTGGGGCAATTAGTCAATGCTGTCAATAATAGGCCTCAGGGGATCTTACCGAGTAATATTGAACCTAATCTTAGGAAGGAAGGCAAGGAACCTTATATGGCGGTATTCCTTAGGAGTGGGAAAGAGGTTGGCAACAGTAGTAAGCAAGAAAAGCCACAAGAGAAGCCAATTAAGAATGAATTAGAAGATGGATAGTCAGACAAGTAAGTACAAGTCAAGGATGCATTGGTAACACACCTTTCTCCTCCATTTCCTTAGCACTGCTAGAAGCAAAAGTTAGCTACTCATTTTAAGAAATTTCTAAAGTTATTCAAAAACTCCACATCAATATCCTCTTTGTTGAAGCGTTGGAGCAGATGCTTTCAAATGTTAAGTTTTTAAAATATATCTTGACAAAGAAGAGGAAATTTGGTGAGTACGAGATAATGGCATTCATTGAGGAGTGCAGCTTTATTATTTAGAACAAGTTGCCACTAAAGCTTAATGATCGACAGAGTTTTTCTATACCTTGTGCTATTGGTAAATCTAAATGTTCCAAAGCTCTATGTGATTTGGGTGCTAGTGTGTCAGTGATGCCTTTATCTGCTGCTAGGGAACTTGGACTTAAAGACATTCAACCTATTATAGTTGCCTTGCAATTAGTACATAGAACAATTCAACACTTGTTGGGATCATAGAGGATGTGTTCGTTAAAATGACGCATCTTTGCGTCCTGGTTGACTACCTTGTGCTTGAGATGTAAGAGGATGTGAAAATTCCTTTAATCTTGGGATGGCTTTTCGTAGCAACCGCAGTTGCACTCATTGATGTGAAAGAAGAAAAGATAAATTTTAGAGTTGGAGAGTAAGTAGTGGAGTTCAATATTTTCAATGCAATTAAGCTTCCTACCTCTTCAACTAGTTGCTTTTAGAATGGATGTGGTTGATGAGGGCAATGGTAAGCCTCTCCAACTATAAATGATCAAGCACCAACCTTTGGATTAAAGCTACCACCTTTACAGATCAAAACCGAGTAGTCGCTAGAAGAGCATCATCCACCACCTCTCAGTTGTCTTGATTTTCATGTTGGACAACAAGTGTTACTTAGTAATTCCAGCTTCAAACTTTTTCCATGGAAACGTAAGGCAAGATGGTTGGATCCTTTTAAAGTGATCAAGATCTATCCATGTGAGATAACAAAGATAGAGAGTGAGGCCACTAGAGTGCTTATGGTCAATAGAATTAGCCTCAAGCCGTATGGTGTTGATGAGAAATCTAGAATGGGGTGATTCAGTCAAGCTAATGACTATAAAGAAGCGCTTCTTAGGAGGCAACCCAAGTTTTTGAAACTCTTAATCTTTTTTATTGGAATTTTTTTTTAGATTTTCCCATTAATGTGTTTTTGTTCTTTTTCTTATTTAGATTTTTGTCACCGGAACAAGTCCTCCTAAACAACTTTGGATATAATGAATCCTTCGTAACCCAGGGAAGTATTCTTGACTTTTTTTCTTTACTTTTAAACATTGAGGACAATGTTATTTCTAAGTTTGGTGGGGACTTTTCAGTTTTTAAGCTTCATTTTCTTTATGTTTTTAGACTTTAAGTTTAGTTAAGTTGTTTATCATTTAATTTTCTACATATTTTAAGATCCTGAACTAGAGTTAGTTGCACCAATTTATGTGATTCACCTATCCAATGATGAAAAATCAGTTATCTTGTTATCTTTTTCTCTTAGTAGATGTATATATTATTTGAGTATTATGTTGAACTCTCATGATAACCATCATTGTAGGATGAGATTTCCACAATTTGAGTACTATATCTCTTGCATGGAATTGTTGTGTACATTTTGAGAAGATTTATGTGAATGAAAATTATCGAATAATGTATGAGATTTAGAATTTCTTTGAGTTTCTCTCGAGGCGAAATCATAGACTATACTTAGTTAAGGAATGGCTTAAGCCATCCTTGGACTGAATGAGCTTTTTGAGCCACCTTACTATATATTTTTATTCCTGGAATACCTCTTTGAGCCTAATGTAATATTTTCTTTGTTTAAACACTTAATTAGTAGCCTAAACCCTGAAATAAAATGTTCCAATTTTTGCACCCCTCACTTCTAAGTGCATAAGTCAATTTACGAAGTGTAATGAGATAGATAGTGAAAAAAGGTAGGAAAGATGAAAAATGACTAAAAGTTCAAAAACATGATTATACTCAATCTCACTACCCAATAAAATAAATAAGTTTAGGGGTGTGAAAATAGTGAGAAAAAATAAAAGGGAAAGAAAAGGAATGAAGTGTTAAACAAAAGAAAAATTGAAGGAAAAAGGAGTATACTTGGTGAAAGAAAATAAAGCTCTAAGTAGACCATAAATTGACTATGTGCTTAAGGTGAATTGAGCCACAAAATACCTCAATCCTACCTTCACCCTAGCCACATGTTACAAGCCAAATAAAGTCTTAAGGATCCTTAATTAAGTGTTAGTCTACATTAGTGGAGAGAGAGAGAGGAAAAGCAAACATATGAAACTCTAGACTAATTTGAATTTCGCATGAGCATAAATTTATCCGGATTGCATGATGTTCATTGTAATAGATTGCACACACACACAAGAATCCATTCAAGAATGAGCTTGCATTTGAGCTAAAATGTGAACTTAAAAAATATTTATGTTTTGTTTAAGTTGAGAAAATGGGATGACTTATGAGAAATTTAAAGGTCATCATTAACTTAGTCTAAACTACTTCTAATTAGATGTTTTCTTCGGTTACGTTATTTCCTTTTATTTTAAGTTTTGCTTGAGGACTAGCAAAATATTAAATTTGGGGCTGTGATAACTCTATTATATAGAGTTATCTTGCCATATTTTGAGTGGTAAAATGGCTAAGTCTTTGAGTTTAGGCAAAGTTTTGAGTAGTTTTCTTTATTTTTCTCTAATTAGTTAACTCATGGTTAAGCTAGTTTACTTCAAGTTATTTTAGCTCATTTGTATGCTTAAAAATCCTATTTTAGCTATGGTTGATTCAGCTCCTATATTTTTAAGGTCCTCAAAAGAGAAGGGGTCAAATGGCAAGGAATTGTACAAGTTGGCTAGGTGTAGACTTCACTGAACATGTTGTGGTATTTTCAACGTAACTCAAGCTACAAAAGTCCAAGAAAAGTGATTCTTAGACCATTGGAAATCTAAGAGGAAGGGCTACAAATTTCATGTTTATTAATTTGTTCAGTTCTGATCCGAACATAGTCAAAATTGCATTAGAAGTCATCAGACCGAAGCATACTACATAATGCAAGACAGCAAGTTTCTCGCTGCAGCACAAATCCATACTTGCTACAGCAAGAAACATGAAGAAATTAGCACCAAGTCAAAGACTTTCTCGCTGCAGCAAGAATCCATTTTGTCTGTAGCAGGAACACATCATTTAATGAAAAATTTCTACATGGGTTTTTTATGGCTAGGGCTGAAAGTGGGGGGTATAAATACATGTTTTTGAACAGAGGAAAGGAAGTTTTTGAAGAAGGAGAAAAAGATAACTTTCTGCAAAAATGGAAAAGAGATGATTCAAGGATTTCTTGGGAGTTTCAATAATCTACATCAGTTGATTTTTGTCTCACTAGTTCTATCTTTCTCTCTCTACCTTTTATTGTAGAAATGAATATTTTTCTAGAAATATTGGGTTTTGTATTAATATGCTGAACTAAATTTATACTCTTAGGATTATGGATAATCTCTACTTGTAGATTGGATATTTTAACTTTCTTTTACTTAATATTAATGGTATTGTGTTGCTTATTTCAAATCTATGCTTATTACTTCTATTTGCTTGATCAACAATTAGATTAAGTCTCTAAATGCAACTTGGCAAAGAGAATTTAGACTAGACCAAGGATTTAAATAGCATGTGTTCATTTCACTTAGGGATTATCTGATTTGATTAGTATTTAGGATAGAAATATACTTAAATACCTTGTGCAGCCAAATTTAGAGCATAAGCTTAGTGAAATTACCTTAATTAATTTACATAGACATATGAAAAATTAATTAAGATAGGTAGGTTTACGATATCTCGACAGAGAATTATAGATAAATTTATACTCTAGGCTAGCAACCAACCCATTAATATAAGTATAAAGAAGGAGATTAAATTCAAATGAAAGGTAGAGTAATTCCACAATCTTAAGTCTTACTTCACTAGTCCTTTAGATATTTTTAGAATTAATTCATTAGTTAAGCTTTGTTACTTTAATTTTAGTTTTAATTAATTTCAAATTAGATTTACTTGGATAAGATTAGGGTGCCAAATTTTAATAGTTAGCAAGAATTTAGATGCAATTGCCTATGGAGACGATATATTACTTACTACTGTATTACTTGTGTGGCACGTGCGCTTGTGTGTGTGTAAAACCAGGCACACTCTTTATGCTTAATATTTTTAAATTGAAAACCTAACCTAATTTTACCGAAACTAAACTACTTTGGCCTAATAATTCTTAATTTGGGGTTAGAATAAGTCTAGAACCTAATAGACTTAAGTTGGCTTGCATAACTGTCTTTTCCATAGCCATTTATCAATATTTTCTCTTTGACGCTGCGACATACCCCGTCTAAGCCACAACGCTCCCTTTTCTTCATGTCTTCTTCATGTCGACTGCTACACTCTATCAACTTCCAATAAGCTTTTCTCCATCTTAGAAGCCGAATTGTGCAAAGTAATTTGCATAAAAATTGTATCTCTATCTCTTAACTTTCCAATGATCCAAGAATTGCATCAAAATACCATCAACATGTACAAACATGTATCTTTATGCTCAAAACACCACAACATGTATGAACATGGTCTAAACTCCTTAAACACCTTTCTTTACCTAATTAAGCCTTATTCTTCTAAAGTCTTACAAAAACATAAAAACTAATAAATAATAACTAAACTAAGATAAATAAACATAATATTAGTATAAAATAAAGTAACTTAATAAAAATAAACTAATTAGAAAGATAACTAAAAGTAACTAAATCTGTAACCTAAATTCAAGAACTTAGCTAACTTTTAAGAACAATTTGAGATAAAAATAATTCTATTTCATAGAATTATCATCCATAGAAGCTACTGGCACATTCAGAAGACCAAAACACATAACCAAAAACTCACAATGTCCATACCTAGTATGGAACGCGATCTAAGGCCCATCCTTCTACCTAATCTTGAGTTAGTGGTAACCAGAACACAGATCAATCTTGGAGAAATGTTGTGCTCCTATAACTGGTCAAACAAATCGCCAATATGAGAAAGTGGATACTTATTTTTTATCGTTACCTTATTAAGCTATCTATAATCGATGCATAGCCTGAGTGATCTATTCTTTATCCTTACAAACAATACTAGTGCACCCCATGGTGACACATTTGGGTGTATAAAACCCTTATTCGACAAATCCTTTAACTGATCCTTGAATTCTTTAAGTTTAGCCGATACCATACAGTGTAGTGGAATGAATATCAGTCAAGTATCGCTCACCAAATTTATGCAAAACTTGACCTCGTTATTTGGGGGTAAGCCAAGTAGTTCTTTCGGAAACACATAAAAAAACTCCCTAGCTATGGGCACATCCACTACACTTCTGACCTCCACCTAAGTATCTCTAATAACTGTAAAAAATCCTCGGCATTCATTTTGAAACAATCTCCTCATCGTCATGATGAAAACCACATTGGTTGGAACAATACAACAATCACCCTGAATGCTAAAAGACGACTTCCTTGGGTAATTGAATGTAAATAGCTTAAAATGGTGGTTGACACTAACGTAATTTAGCAAAAGCCAATCTATACCCAAAATCACATTAAAGTCTAGCATATTGAGCAAAACCAAAGTGGTTTGTGTGTCCTTATCCCTGTAGACACCATTTTATTTTTATTTTATTTATATTTTCTTTTATTTATTTATTTTATATGTTTTTTAAGGTTTATATTAGGCCCTGATATGTTCTGTGGGTTCTAATTTCTAAACCCATTACCAATGCCTTTCTAATGACCTAAAAATAAGTTTGACTAATTAATTCAACCTAAAAAAAGATCAAGCACCATAATTAAACAAAATGAAGTCAAAATTAAAACTAACATGAAGAACATTCCGGAATAAAAATTAAAAGACCAGCATGCCATATAGAGGATCAAAACAACTACATTGCGATAAGGAAAAAAGGCCCTCTACTAGGAGCTCGAAATCTCACTTGACAAATACGAAAAATGAAAGGATCCAATGGCACCCATTGCTCGAATAGTAGAATAAATAGTAAATAGTAACGAAAAAAGAATCCTAGAGAGGCGAAATCAGAAAGAAACCCTAAAAGTTCTTCCTTTTTTAAAAATCAAAGAACCAAAAACCTTAGATTTCCTAGCTTATTAGCAACTGAAAACCACAATTAAAAACTAAAAAAAAGATAAAAAATAGCAAAAAAAAAGCCAAAAATGAAAAGGAATCGTTCTTTCTAGGTTTAGATCTTTTTTTAAAAAAAGTTAGATTTTTCTTTTTTCTTTTGAGGGATCGAAGGTTAAGGAGAGTCGTAGAAGGATTACGAAAAGGGTTTTTAGTTGACCGTGTCGGTTCTTTCAATGGTGACTTACAGTAGGTAGGGATTTGGTGGACGGAGGCTTAAGATTCGTTTTAGAGAAAGAAGAGAGCAACCACCGGTTAGAGAGAGAAAAGAAAAAGGGTAATGAAGAGAGAATATAGGAAAAAAAGATTTTATACGTAGGTTTCGGGATCTCCAGAATGGTGTCGTTTTGCAATTGGTAGAAGGCCAAAGGGTGGTTTATAAAATGACACCATTTAGGGAGGAGAAAGGGTTACCGTGCAGGGCACTAGACGGTGCGTTTTGGGTGAAGCGTGGTGGGCTGGTGCTGTAAGTGTGGGTGTCTTCCTACAGGCCATTTAACTTGGGCCAGTCTTAGCCTAGAGAGGTCAAGCCATCCTCCTTATGTTGGTGGGTTTGTTGTGGATTGGGTTTGCAAGGAGTTAGCCATTTGTAGTTGGTTGAAAGTATATTGTTGAATGTATGAGATTAATTTAGATAGTTTGAAATAATTTTAGAATAAATATTACAAAAAAAATTTTATATCGTATTTTAGAGTCAAGAAGTTAAATAAATAGAAAACTAGAAAATAATAATAATAGCAAAAATAATAGAAATACAAAAAAATATATAAAGAAAAAAACAAATAAATAATATATTTAGTTACATGAAAATAGGTTAGGTAAATAAAAAATAGAAAATATATTTTGTCACAAACAAAAATATAAATATAGAAAGATAGGAAAGATATTTATTCTCAATAGGGATTGTTAAATTAATATATATATATATATATGATTGGCAATAGGGTAAGAAAATAAATAAATTAATAAATGATAATAGATGCAGGTAAAAATATAAACATGTGGAATTAAATACTGAAATAATAAGGTAAAGAAATAATACTAAAAATAAAATAAATGTTTAGGGTCACTTTTAATAGATAGGAAGGCATATAGGTTCAATTGAAAAGAAGTCATAATATTAATCACGAGAATAATATATAAGTTATATTAAATTATATCGATGATGGGATGTTTATTTGGAATGCGAGAAGTCATAATTTTTAATGAATTTTCTTAGGTTAAGGATTTGGATTAAGACCCCACTAGTATGATGGGAGGGTCTTAATTTTGAATTCCAATAGTTCTAATCCTAAATAAATGAAAATTGCATATACTTAATTACTAACTAGTCAAAATATAAAAGCAAAAGAATTAAGGAGGTAATGATAACAATAAATATAAATAATAATATTAATAATAATAAATACAAAAAAGGATGGATAATATATATATATATGAGGTTTTAAAAGAATATAGGATTATATAAAATAATGAAATTCATGATGATAAATAATTAATAAAAATCAAAATTCCAACAAAAATAATAAACTCATCATAATAATGAATATGGCTAAAATATAAAGGCAAATATCTATATAATCATAAAAAATATATATAAATTTATATGATAAAAAAACACATATACACAAATAATAGTAATTATGAAATAAAAAAAATCTGGTTTAAAAATATGATTTTTAGGGAAGTTTATATAGTAAAATAAATAAATATTTACATAGAAAAAATACATAATGAAATAAAATGGTTATATAAGAATAATAAGTAAATACAAAATATTTGTTCATGGTATATATGCTTACAAAGAAAACTAGTAAATTTTCTTTTAAAGATAAGAAACAAATACTAGAATTTATGAGCGCATCACACATCACTATTGCATTATTAAATGTCATGAAAGGTAGATATTTTATGTACACAAGTATAAATTCCGATGATGGGACTTTACGAAGGAACTCGCGAATGCGAGTTTTTTCAAAAAATTTCTTAGGTGAAAGATACCTTCGAGTCCCACCAGTATGATGGGAGGGCTCAAAGAATATCTTTAGTAAAAGGCATCTGCTAGTAATAGGTTCACAGTCACAAAAATATTGTTTTATAAAATGTGAATGATTACCTCAATGATGGGATTTATTTGTTAAATTTGAGAAGGCGAGTTTCTTGGATAATTCCTTAGGTGAGAGAATATCTCCAGATCCCACCAGAATGATGGGCGGATCTAAGAAATATCCTTAATAAAAGGTTTTCATTCGACATTATTTGGATTTTATACCATACATTTCACAAGCACATCATGTGAACGACACACCCGTAAAACCAAATAAAATATTTTAATTTGCTAATAAAATAGAGGATAAAATAAAAAAATGATAATCAAGGAAGCATAATGAAATAAATTTAAGAATTAAGGCTCCAATAGATAACCTACAATTAAGTGGTACCGTTTGTAGAGCCGGTGTCACAGGGGTGCTAATCTTTCCCTGTGCGTAACTGTACTCTTGAACTGAACTCTAAAAAATTGTAGACCAATTTATCATTTTTTTGACGAATCTAAAATTAATTTAGGACTTTGTCGATTAGGACGGAGTCAATAGATGACCAATCGCACCTAGAAAAAAGATTGGTGGCGACTCTTTAATTTCCCTTGTCTAGCAATTGGGTTCCCAAACCCACACGTTATGATAATCCTTTACTTGAACCACACAAGACTTATACTCAAATTAGGCAACAAATATCTCCTTAAGTGGATTGATTACTACTAAGCCAAATTCCATCAAAGTACGATCAACAGCCAATTTTGTAGCGAAACATAGAGACACAAAGGAATGCATAAATCTAGGATCATGCAAAACTTGTGCTTCAGAATCACAAAAAAAAAGGACACTTAAAACTATAACATTGGACGTCTGAGCGTCCTAAGGTGTAAAAGCAAAAACTTTAGCCTATCCCTTGTCAGGTACTCTTTGGTGTACAGACTCAAATGCTCTACCTTGAGAAGAGCGACTAACACTTTTACCTCTAACTCTTGTAACTATTCAAATATACTGAGATACAACTAGAGGTGGTGGTAATGCAGCCTAAGATGCAGGGGGTGGGTCTTTTTGTGTCCGTGCTATCATAGGACAATCTCTCTTTATATGTCCAAGTTGTCCACACTCAAAAGAAAGTCCTTCTACTCGATAGCATACCCCTTCATGAACTTTCCTAAAAGTGGAATAAAGTGAGGCTAACTAAGTATTAGACCTTAAGGTCTGTTGTCAAAATACACTGTGTGCCCTTTTGTCTCGTCGATACCCATAATAAACTATGCTACTCCCCTATTGGAAGCCACATGATTAAGAAGCATTATGTTGGCCCTAATGGCTTGTGAACGGTCCATGTCCAGTGTTAACACCTCATTGACCTCGATGGCTTTCAATCTTAGCCAACTTGGCTCTATCTCGAGTCATTCGACTTTTTTCAATCCTCCTCTCAATCCTTTGCACATAGTCGATTACGGAGGCATAGGTACCAAAGGCTGGTGATACAACAGCCTTGAACAGTGGCTTGGCCAACCCATCTACAAATTGCCTAATCCTCATATCCTCAGTCATTATAAAGTATGGCGCATACAAGACAATTGTGTAAACCGAATGTCATACTTAGAAACTGTCATGCTAGGTGTTTGTATTAATGCCTCAAACTCATGCGCCTTGGTGGGTTGCGCAATATCTAGTAGAAATTGAATAAAAAAGGCTATCGTAAATTCTTCCTAAGTCAATGGGTTAGCACTAGCTAGTCTACATCTACATAAGGATTGATACCACTAATAGGCCACATCCTTAAGCTTAAAACCAGTTAACTCCACAAAACGCACACTAGAACATCCCAAAGTAATGTAGATTTTCTCTATCTCATTTAATAAAATCTGAGGGTCCTCTGTTGCATCAGAACTAGAAAATTAGGGTGGTTTCACCTTAAGGAACTTTGATAATGAAATCTCAATAGTCTTTTTAGCAGACTTAGACTACTATCTATCATGTTGACCTTGAGAGCTGTGCATAGTACGCATTGGCTGTCGACTCTCGACTTGTCACTAAAAATCATCCAAACGAGTGGCCATCATCTCCATGACCCTACTAACTCCTTACAAATTAGTTACCACATTTGCCAAGGTCAGCTCATTAATGGGTACCTCGTTTCTCACCTCTTGAGATTGAGCATCAACAGGCTCGTCCACGGGTGCGTCCTTATTAACTGGTACAAATGGCTCATCATTAACGAATGCAATAGTCCTAACCTACCTACCACCCCCCCTAACATTGGATGCTTGTGGTCTCACAGACACATGTGAAATCCCACCTTGAGTAAGAGGATAAGTTAGGAAATCCTTAGGTGAGCATATATATTACATATTTTGAACATCAAACTTGGTTTTAACCTTCAAAAGAATTCATTGACACTTTTGGTTATCTATCACTTTTGTAGTAGAAAATTTTCTAAGTTTGGAAGAGGTCAAAGTATATGATTTTTGTAGAACAATCTTTTGGAAATAAAATTTGGTAGTAATGATTCGCTTGATTTTTAGGTGATAAAAAATGATTCCATAATTTTTGGAGTGTGTTTGCTATAGTAAATCGAACATTTTCGATTTTGTTCTTGAAACAAAAAATTAGATCTTGATTCTTTTAGACTTTGATTTTTTTAATATTTTTATTAAATCGAAATGGGGGGTTGTTTTCTTATTTACATTAAATATCTTAAATAAGCTAGGTAGGTTTTATAGACAATCTGTCTTAGAAAACTGCATTTTGTCTCAATTGTATCGATACATGTTCATGATGTATCTATACATTCAGCCCAGAATGGGTTCCTAATGAACATGTATCTATACATGTTCATAATGTATTGATACATTTTGTCGATTTCAAAAAAATAAAAATGGGTAAAAACATATTTTCACACCCTAACTTATAAATATATCACATTTTTTGAGGGTTGGTAACCCTCAGCCGCATTTGTAAGATAAAACACCTATTCTTAAGCTTTTTCAACAAAATTTAAACCAACAATTCTATTTTTATGATTCTAAAGCTTAGATTTGGGTTTTTATGGAAAAAGATGACTTTTTAGCTTTTAAATCATTTGGCTTTGGATTTCTAGAACTTAAATAGTTATTTTATTGCAAAGATTTCTTGTTGGTGATTAAATCTTAAAAGCTTTGTGATTTCCTTAAGCATCTAAGCTCGCCTAAGGTCAGGATGAAATATTTATGGGTTTCTAAGCATGGGTTTTAGCTAGAAAATTACTTTAGTTAAAAACTAGTACTTTTAAAAGTACCTAGAATGATTATTACGAAATTCTTATTGTAGGAAATGATTGTAATGAATGTTCTTTGATAGGAACGTGGGAAAACTCCACGAATTTTGCTGAAATTGAGTTGTGATTAGAGTTAGGAATTTGAATCTCCAACTAGGTGAGTGGATACACCATTTTCAAATTATTTTGATATGTAAAGCTAGCATGATTTCTATGAAAAGGATTATTTATGTATGTTGAAATGATATCTCTAAAGTGGTTGTCAAAGGATTTGAGTTTCAAGAATGAAAAGTGATTTTCAAAGAAAAGTAAATTCTTAATAATTGTGATATGATTATTAGTTTTCAACAAGGGGGAACAAGCACCTTATGTTTGAAGTCCACTCGATTATTCCAAATTTTGGACTAGTGTGGGTATGAGATATTGTATGCTTATTTATAAATGCTATAATGTGCATGTTTGGTATGATGAATGCCATAAGATTATGTGTATTTTGTAAATTCCATATACCATATGAGATGATTTAGTATCCATGATGTATACTATAAGATTGTATATATGATGTAAATTCCATATACCATATGAGGTGAGTAAGTATGCATGATAAATGTCATGAGATAATGTATATGATGTATATTCGCATATACAACATGAGATGATTGAGAAAGCATGATGAATGCCATGAGATTATGTCTATGATGTATTTTCTGTATACCTTATGAGATGAGTAAGCTAGTATATGAAGGATATTTCACATACCTAATGCTACGAGTATGAGAACTATATGAGTGCAATCAATTCCACTCTCATGGGGTGGAAGTGACGACTTCCCTTCTATGATGCATTATAAATGTCTAAGGTGCAATGGGACTTATATTGTCGGCCCAAGGTTGATGGGGGACATACCATCATAAAGTATGAGTTTAATGTTAATAGAATGATCATAATTATTATGTTTATAGCATGTTGCATACTAATGTTGTTTCAGCATTGTTCATGATTGGTACTCTATGTTGACATGAAAATGTGAAGAAGACTGAGCCTTAGAGAAAGTCCCAAAAGGTAAGGGAACTTAAGTAATGGCAAAAATGGAGGATTTTGCCCTAAAATTTAGGTTTTAGGCTGAAAGTATCGATACATTTTACTAATGCATCGAGAGATGTATGAAAGTATCGATATATTCAAGAATGTATCGATAGTTTTGGTGTGGAATAGGTTGTTTGATTGAATTTGATGAGAATTTCAAAGGTAAGGATTCCTAAAGGTCTATATTGACATGTTTTCACACGAATACTATTCAAATGTGTTCAAATAACATGTTTTATGAATTCTATGATTAAATTGTTTATGTAAGACATGGGATTACAAGTGCATGTTTACGAAATACTCTTAGCCCCTAGCTTGTCCCTTTCCCGTGTCCACTAACAGAGTCTTTGTGACTCACATGTTATTTTCCCCATTTATTTTGTTACAGATCAGTGGTAGCGTTTGACAACAGCTAGTGTCGTGGATACTAGTGTCCGGTCTTCATTTTTTAATAGGTTTCTAGCAGCCACTTAATGCCTAGAGGGTCAGTCACATTTTGCTGATGAGTCGATCTTTTACTTTATGTTTATGTTTACAAACTATGAAAACGTTTATGTTAATGTTGCTAATATTAGGCATTTTAAATTGATAATGTTATGTATGAGATTATGGTGATGGCTCGAGAGCCTACATGGACACCTAAGGGTGTTGTTGAGAGAAAATGTTAATGTGCACCATGATAGTGGCACTTTTCATATATATATATATATGTATACTGAATGTTTGAGCTTATACAATTAAGTTGAGAAGTTCTTTAATTGTATAATTAGTTTTATGAATGCATGTATGATGGTTTCGTGTGTAAATGGATGTTATAAGAGTCTTTTGCATGTGAGGAGGAATTGTTTAATGAGGTTATGGTAGGAGGCTTGCTTGGGCCTAGCAGGTTATGCTCATCTGGGTCCATGCGCTGGTCATGATTTTTCCAAGAAATGGGATGTGACAATGCATCAATGGGAGCACCTTGCTCTACCGTGCACCTAGCTATATCTTATGTCCCAGGTGACATCCTGACCTAGACAAAAGCAAACACTAAACTCAATATGGTGAACAAAAGAGGTAGATTCTAGATAAACAAGGGAATTCGTGTAGTCATCTGTTTGCGAGTTGTGCTCTAGTTCACAAACCGAAAACAAGACATGACATAAAAACCCAACTCCACTAACTCAAAACAAAATGCCTAAGACTTAGACAAACTTGGGGCTCTGTTACCAACTTTGTCACGACCAGAACTTGGGGGCCATGATTGGCGTAAGGGTATCCAAAGAAGTGACCCTTTTAACCCATGTAACCCTAAGATGAACAAATAAATGAAATACTCACAATTACCTCATGGGGCTTATCACCAAGGAATCGTATATCAAACACACATGAACATGTTATATCACATAGGAATTTATCATATTAGTCTGCACGGTCATGTGCATAGAGTGTGGAAGCAATACATATCAAAGTAACATATATCGGCCATCTTGTGGTAAATACAAAGTGTAGCCATCCAATGGCAAACCTCAAAATACATGTCATTTGTTGCAGGGCATAAGCTTAATTTTTTCCTTGATAGTCAAACATAAGTGACCAAGCCAAATATGACTGGTAGAATACTACTTAGAAACAAAAGGGATGACGCCTACTGAATGCCATATGTTCACCTACCTAAGACTGACTGAAGTATTGGCTTTTCCCAAAGGATATCAAGCCAGGCAACTATTGATTTGTAAAGCAAATACATCTTACATTTGTGAGTTATTAATAACTTCGTGGGTAGATACGGGGATGGGGAACTACGTACAAGGGAGAGTGTTTATCAAAAAATACCTTTTAAACAATAATGCAAGTAAGCCATTTCAAATAATATCAAAGTTTACCTTTCAACCATAGCAAATATTTAAAGATTTTAGGAATTAAATCTCAAGCAAAACCCAACATCATAAGGTGTGAGTTATTGTGAAACCTCGACCATCATAGACACGTAACTTGAGGTGGAACTTATGTTTAAAGGTTTAATTTGAGCTAATGATGCTAGTTTTACGTTACTTATAATTATTTTATATCGTTATAGGAGTAGGATCAAAAATAATTTTAATTGGTGAATAAAGGTGCATAATGAATAGTAGCCCTATTTGTATATATTTTGGTTTTTCAAGTATATATCCCACTACAGAAGTCCAAATGACATGATTTTTGAATAATTAGAAAGCTAAGAGGCAGGGTTACAACTTTAATGTTTACCACTTTTCCTAGTTCTACTGAAAAGATGGTCAAAATCTTTGTCGAAGTGAAACGACTACGCTAGAAGTATAGAAATTGGCAGAATGTTTGAGCACCGCGACGTTGGAAATTGAGAGCTGCGGGCCTCACCGTAAATTCCATAAATAACAAGATTTCAGGGTTTTTGAAGCTAGGACTTTTGGGGGCTACTTAAGGGACCTCTTTTAGAGGATTTTGGACCTTTTCCTAGTGTTAAAAGAGTAAAAGATTGCAAAAGAACAAGAGGAAGACAAGTGGCATCGCTAAGGGCATTATTGTAATTTCATGAACAATTGGATAAGTTTTAACTATAAATATCTTCATTCTCCAGCACCTTTCTCAGATTTCCAACACTTCATCTTCTTCTTCTTTCTCGCATCCCACATTTCTTCACCTTCCATGGGAGCACTCTTCAAGCTTCCATAACCCTCTCAAGTTAGCCTTCATTTTCATGCTTTTGTGCATTTTTTTATAGAACCTCTTATGCTCTTTCACTCTTTCACCTTAAAACCCTTAAAATGTCTTAGATCAATACTTTCTCTCACTAACTAGGGTTTTAGAGAGAGAAAGAAAGACCTTCTATAATAGTTTGGGAATTCTTGAGGAGATATTCAATTGCAACTCTAGCAAGGTGAGAATTTAAATTGAGTTGATATATTTGTTGTTGAGAATGATTAATAGTTAGATTTATGAGTGTTTTGTAGTTGAGGTAGTTTATTCATTTTGGTGTGATTATAATAGTGCAAATAATTAGCCATTTGATGGTAGTTGGAAGCTAGTTAGGAATAACTAGTGGAACATGATTTAGGAGATAGCTTTTAGAATTATGGTTATGTGATTGAGTTAATTATGATGCTAATGTGTGATAGGTTCCACCGAAATCCTATATCAACATTCGGGGCATTCATGGAATTTGAAGCTTCTTAAGAATCAACAAAGACAGGGGAGTGGACTTGCATTTCAAAATTTGTTTTAGGAATGTGAAGGTAATTGTACAAACATTTAAAAGATTTTATCTAGCTTTTCTTTAAAAATGTACCTTAGGAACAAGCCTTTGGTGAAGTGTTTTTATCTTGTGAAAATGTGCTATATAAATGGTTTATGTGTTATCACAATATGATGATATGTATACTATGCATTGGGTGTTTCTTTTGTATGTTGATGTGGACCTCGCTATGTGAGAGTAGGAGTGTGCATAAGCCGATGCTGACCCAGCCATGTGCTAGTGGGGAGTGCACATGAGTTGATGACGATGGGAGAGTGTTCATGGTGATGGATATATATATATATGTTTGCACATGTGTGACTATAATGTATGTGGAATCCTGCTTGCTAAACCTTGAGCATTTTTTTTAGTGTTCCAAATTGATTTGCATTGCAGTGAAATGGTTTATTTGGGATGAAAGGAAGCCTTTCTTGTTGCTCTGTTTCTCACTATAGCGAGAATGAAACTTTCTGTGCTGCTTATCACTTGGCTGGTTTTTGCCATATTTTCCACTTCTCCAATTTCATGTTGAATATGAATTCTCTATCATCACATGATTTATCAACCAAGGGTTCAATTAAGGGTTTTAATAAGAACTTAAGCTAAAGTGCATCGTTTTCAAATAAGTGCATTATGATTTCAAACTTTTCCTTATTATATTGCTTGTTCCCTTCCTTGTTCACTCACTAGGTTTATACTCACCATTTTTAACTTCATGTTTTCATATTAAGAGGCAGTTGGTAAGTAGGTCGAGGTGTCTTCGTATATTCAACCCTTGGTAGGTGTCTCGGCATTCAGTAGTTGTACATTTCTTCAAGTCTCTCCGCTGGAAGTCGAGTACTATTTTTTGTTGTGTATAGACAAACCCAATGTAAATTATTAAGATGTATGTTTAGATAATACATGTATCTTTGATTGGTAATGCCACTATGAGTTGGCAATGTTTAGTATTATTTTAATTCGAAGTTATGAAATGTGATTTAGCAACTTTGATGGAACGATAAAAGATCATATTAATAGGCTTGCTTGGGCTTAGTGGGCTATGTCCATTGAGCCCTTGCGCCAGTCATGGCCGAGATTTGGGTCGTGATAATGTTGGTATTAGAGCCCTAGGTTGTCTAGGTCTTAGGACTTTTCTTTTGTTGGTCAAGCGGAGTGTCAAGTCTTTATGTGGAAACTTCGATTGTGAAGTGTGAACCACGGTACATTTTATAACCAATGGACCGCATAAATTCCCTGTCTTAGAAACTACCTTTTGCCTTATGTACGATTATAAAATGTGTTTAATAAAAGGTGTTTGCTCTTGTCTAGGTAAGAATGCCGCGTAAGACATGAGCCACCTCAAGACGGATGGAGGAGAAAAATGCTCCTACTGATATGGTAGATAGGCCACGGGCATCAACCCTAAGGGGCAGAGGTAGACGTGGCAGGGCCACTAGGCCGATGAGGGCGGATTTGTCCGTGAGTAGACGAGAGGAAAGACAGTCTTTAGGTGATGTAGATAGACAACCAACTAAGGGCATTACCATTGAGGATTTGGCGGTAGGCCTACAGGGAGTCAACTGGGTCATAGAGATGATGGCGACTCGTATGGATGATATATAAAGGATAGTAGAGGGGAGACCTACAGCACAAGAATCCCCTAGCTCCTAAAGACAGGTCGATTGCCAACATCATAAGGTCGAGGGGGGACAATTAGAGATTTCTCTTCTTGATTTTCTCAAGCTTAAACCTCTATCATTTTTGGGATTTGATGCTTCAGAGAAGCCCTAAATTTTCTTAGATAAGATGGAGAAAATATGTAAAGCTTTGGGATGCTCTAGTGTTCGATCAGTTGAGCTAGCCGCCTTCTGATTACAGGATGTGGCGTAAGAGTTGTATAGCTCTTTATGCAAAGGCAAACCAACGGATGCTCACCATTGACTTGGGGTGAGTTTAGTACAGCCTTCTTGGATTGATTCTTACCACTCAGTGTACGTAATGCTAGAGCTAGGAAATTTGAGACTTTGGTGCGGACTTCAAGTATGACGGTGTCAGAGTACGACATCAAATTCTCGTAGCTGGCTCGCTATATGGCCTATCTCGTTTTTACTGAGGAGATGAAGATTCAGAGGTTTGTGGATGGGCTAGTAGAGCTATTGTTTAGGGTTGTGGCATCTCGAGATTTCAATACCTGCTCTACAGCAGTGGATTGTGCTCAGCGGATTGAGATGAGGACCATTGAAAATAGGGCCGTGAGGGATAGAGCAAAAAAGGCCAAGACAGAGGGTTATCAAGGCTGTAGAGATTTTGGTAGTGGGATGTCGTCTTCTAGCCATCAAGGTTGACAAAGGGACTCACAATTAACCCAACAAGGGAATGAGATGCCTAGTGCTAGTACTGGGGTGGGACAGAGAACCTTCCGTGCTGAAAAGCAGCAAGATTCTAGATAGGGTAGTCAAGTTATCCACCCTTGTAATACTTGTGAGGGACGACATAGAGGAAGATGCCTCAGTGCTACGGGAGTTTATTTCTAATGCAGTTAGCCTTTACATATTAGGAGGAATTGCCTAATGGCTCGTCAATCGTAAGGCTCTGCTCGTGGTTCCACCCAACCAACTTCATCTGCTCCTTCAGTTGTCGCCTCATCTAATCGGGAGGCTAGCGGATGCAGAGGTAGAGGTGCTGGTACTTCCTCTCAGGGTAGGCCTTATGGGTCTGGACGTCAGAGTTTTATTGGTAAGGGTCAAGCAAGGGTGTTTGCTTTAACACCATAGGAGTCCCAAACATCCAATGCAATGGTCTCAAGTACTCTTTCTGTTTGTAATATGGATGCTCGAGTACTGTTTGATCCTGGTGCTACCCATTCTTTTATTTCTCCATGTTTTGCATCTCATTTGGGTAAAGATCGTGCTAGGAGAGAGGAACAATTAATAGTGTCTACTCCTTTAAAGAAGGTATTTATGGCTGAATGGGAATATGAGTCCTGTGTAGTTCGAGTCGAGGATAAGGACACTTTGGTTAATCTAGTGGTGTTAGACACCTTAGACTTTGACGTGATTTTGGGAATGGATTGGCTGGCACCCTACCATGCCAATGTGGATTGTTATCATAAATTGGTGAAATTTGATTTTCCCAGTGAGCCCTCATTTAGTATTCAAGAAGATAGGAGTAATGCTCCAACTAATTTGATATCGGTCATGTCTACTAGAAAGTTATTAAGACAGGGTTGTTTACATTACTTGGCTGTGGTAAGGGACACTCAGGCGAAGGTTCGAGATATAAGCCAAGTGTCGGTGGTGAATGAGTTCAAGGATGTATTTCTCGAGGAACTACCAAGTTTGCCTCCCGAGAGGGAAATTGAATTTTGTATAGATTTGATTCCCTACATTAGACCTATATCCATACCCCCATAAAAAATGGCACCTGCAGAGCTTAAAGAACTTAAGGAACAGTTGGAAGATTTGTTGGATAAAGGCTTCATCCATCTTAGTGTCTCCCTATGGGGAGCACCAGTGTTATTTGTAAAGAAGAAAGATGGGTCACTTAGGCTGTGCATTGACTACCGATAGCTTAATAAAGTGACGGTGAAGAATAAGTATCCACTTCCAAGAATAGATGATTTATTTGATCAACGACAAGAAGCACAATGTTTCTCTAAAATAAATCTACGATCTGGGTACCATCAGTTAAGGATCCGGAATGAAAATATACCCAAGACCGCATTTCGAACAAGATATGAGCATTATGAGTTCTTGGTGATGTCATTTGGGCTTACGAATGCTCCTGCGGCCTTTATGGATTTGATGAACAGGGTGTTCAAGCCCTATTTGGACAAGTTTGTGGTGGTGTTTATTGATGACATCTTGATCTACTCGAAGAGTTGAGAAGAGCACGAGCAACATCTTAAGATAGTGCTCTAAACTTTAAGAGAACATCGACTATATGACAAGTTCTCCAAGTGTGAGTTTTGGCTTGAAAGCTTTGCTTTTTTAGGACATGTGGTATCCAACGATGGGGTACAAGTTGATCCAAAGAAAGTTGAGGTAGTGGAGAAGTGGCCAAGGCTGACCTTAGTTACGGAGATTAGAAGTTTTTTCGGTTTGGCTGGCTATTATAGTTGTTTTGTGAAGGACTTCTCCAAAATAGTCATCCCTCTGACTAAGCTGACATGTAAGGATACAAAGTTTGAGTGCTCAGATGCCTGTGAGAATAGCTTTGAGAAGCTTAAGGCATGTCTCACCACAGCTCTAGTATTAAGCCTAACACAAGGCACCGGGGGTTATACGGTATTCTATGATGCATCACGGATTGGTTTAGGGTGTGTATTAATGCAGCATGGGAAGGTGATTGTGTATACATCAAGGCAACTTAAAAAGCATGAGCAGAATTACCCCACACAAGATTTGGAGATGGCAGCAATCGTGTTTGCCTTAAAGATTTGGAGACATTATTTGTATCGTGAGACTTGTGAGATATATACAGACCACAAAAGCCTGAAGTATATATTTCAGCTGAGGGATCTTAACTTGCGACAATGTAGATGGATGGAGTTGCTAAAAGATTATGATTGTACTATTCTCTATCATTTAGGTAAGGCAAATGTAGTGGCGGATGCCTTGAGTCGAAAATTGATAGGGAGCTTGGCACATATCTCCACAGATAGGAGATTCTTGATTAGGGAGATGCATAGCTTGGGAGACATAGGTGTGCACTTGGAAGTTTCGGAGATAGGTGCATTGCTAGCTCATTTTAAAGTGAGGCCTATCTTAATGGACCGGATTAAAGAAGCACAAAGCAAAGATGAGTTTATAGCTAAGGCCTTAGAGGACCCTCAAGGAAGGAAAGGAAAGATGTTTACTCAAGTTACAGATGGAGTGATGAGATATGGAACTAGACTATATGTGCTTGATAGTGATGGATTGAGGAGAGAAATATTGGAGAAAATGCACATGGCAGCTTATGTGGTACATTCGGGCACTACAAAGATGTATCAAGATTTGAAAGAGGTATATTGGTGGGAAGGACTCAAGAAAGATGTAACCAAGTTTGTCTCCAAGTGCCTCGTTTGCCAACAGATTAAGGCCGAGCATCAAAAGCCTGTAGGGCTATTACAGCCGTTACTAGTGCCAGAGTGGAAGTGGGAGCGTATTACCATGGACTTTGTAATAGGTTTGCCTCGGACTAGTGGGGGTTACGATTTGATCTAGGTCATAGTAGATCGGTTAACTAAATTAGCTCACTTCTATCTAGTTAAAACTACATATGAGGCTGCCTAGTATGCCCAGCTTTATGTAGACCAGATAATACGACTGCATGGCATTCCTGTTTCTATAGTATCTGACAAAGGAGCACAATTCACCAGTAGGTTCTGGAAAAAGTTGCAGGAAGCATTGGGCACTAAGTTGAATTTTAGCATGGCTTTCCACCCACAAATTGATGGCCAGTCTGAACGGACCATTCAGACATTGGAGGATATGTTGAGGGCCTGTGTAATAGACCTTGGGGTCAGGTGGGATCGATATTTACCCTTAGTGGAGTTTGCCTACAACAACAATTTCCAAACTAGCATCCCAATGGCACCATTTCAAGCATTATATGGAAGGAGGTGCAGGTCACCTATTGGATGGCTAGAAGTGGGAAAAAGGAAACTTTTAGGGCCTAAGTTGGTGTAGGACACCACCGAGAAAATATGCATGATTCGTCAAAGGATGTTAACAGCATAAAGTAGACAAAAGTTCTATGTTGATAACAAACGAAGGGACTTGGAATTTCAAGTGGGAGATCATGTCTTTTTTAAGGTCTCACTAATGAAAGGAATAATGAGGTTTGGCAAGAAAGGAAAGTTGAGCCCTCGATATATAGGACCTTTCGAGATCTTAGAAAGGGTTGGAGCAGTGGCATATCGTCTGGCATTATTGCCAGACCTTTTGAATATTCACCCCGTGTTTCATGTGTTAATGCTTAAGAAGTACAACCCGAATCCATCACATGTAATACAGTATGGAAACCATCCAGCTGAATAATGATCTAACCTATGAGGAGCAACCGGTAGCTATCCTTGATAGACAAGTCAAAAAGCTTCGTTCAAAGGAGATAGCCTTAGTGAAGGTGCTATGGCGAAGCCACATCAGCAAAGAGGTAACATGGGAAGCCGAGGAGGAGATGTAGACCAAGTATCCACACCTCTTCAATATGTAGAGGTATGCTACCTTATAGTTTGATTTAAATTTGGGGACCGAATTTCTTTTAGTGGGGGAGAATGTGAAACCTTGACCTTTATAGACACGTAACTGAAGGTGGAACTTATGTTTAAAGGTTTAGTTTGAGCTAATGATGCTAGTTTTACGTTATTTATAATTATTTTATGTTGTTATAAGAGTAGGATCAAAAATAATTTTAATTGGCGAAGAAAGGTGCATAATGAACAATAGCCCTATTTACCTATGTTTCGGTTTTTCAAGTATATCTCCCACTACAGAAGTCCAAATGACATGATTGTTGATCATTAGAAAGCTAAGAGGCAGGGCTACAACTTTTATGCTTACCACTTTTCCAAGGTTTGGCGGATAGGTGGTCAAAATCTTTGTCGAAGTGAAAGAACTATGCTAGAAGAATAGAAATTAGCAGAATGTTTGAGTGCCGCGGTGCTGGAAATTGAGAGCCGCGACCCTCACTGTAAATTCCACAAATAACAAGATTTTGGGGCTTTTGAAGCCAGGACTTTTGGGGGCTACTGAAGGGACCTCTTTCAAAGGATTTTGGACTTTTTCCTAGTGTTAAAAGAGTAAAAGATTGCAGAAGAACAAAAGGAAGACAAATGGCATTGCTAAGGGCATTATTGTAATTTCATGAACAATTGGATAAGTTTTAACTATAAAAATCTTCATTCTCCAGCACCTTCCTCAGATTTCCAGCACTTCATCTTCTTCTTCTTCCTCTCATCCCACATTTTTTCACCTTCCATGGGAGCACTCTTCAAGCTTCCATAACCCTCTCAAGTTAGCCTTCATTTCCATGCTTTTGTGCATTTTTTTTATAGAACCTCTTATACTCTTTCACTCTTTCACCTTAAAACCCTTGAACTGTCTTAGATCAATACTTTCTCTCATTAACTAAGAAATACAGATTTTAAAGCCCTAGAGTAAATTGAGAAATATAAATTTTAAAAACCCCGTGTTGGCACTACAGCACCAAATGTTTGGCGCTGTGATGCCAAACTTACTGACTTGTGTAAAGGACATGTTTTCTTGACTTTTCAAGCTGTCTAGTGTAGCACTATTATGGTCTAGTTAATTGTAATGAGATTTTAACCGTGTTCTATTTAGAACTGGGCAAAGTGAAAAACATGAACGTTGTATCCTTTCCTCCTATCTTCCAATGGTCCAAGAATCATGTTGATTAGACTTCTGTAGCTCGAGTTATGTATGAAATACCACATCATGTTCGGTGAAGTCTACACCTGGCCACCTTGTACAATTCATTGCCACTTGGCCCCTTCTCTTTTGAGGACCTTAAACACATAAGAACTAAATAAGCCATAGCTAAAATTAGGCATTTTTACCATACAAATGAACTAAAATAACTTGACGTAAACTAACTCAACCATGCGTTAACTAATTAAAGAAAAATGAAGAAAACTATAAAAAACTTTACCTAAACTCAAAGACTTGGCCATTTTATCATTCAAAATATGGTAAGATAACTCTATAGAACAGAGTTATCATATATCAAAGGAGGCAAGATTGTATGAACTACCAAACGAAACTAAATCAAAGGGGTGAGACTCCGTTAACTACATAAGGAAAGTTAAGCATTATACACAATGGCTAGTGGCTACTATCACTAGCTATAAGTCCATAACTCAAGTAGGCTCCACCAAAACATTTTGTCTTATGTTTCTAAATCATCAAATGTTCAATTCCAAATGAAAAAGGTGAATCCATTTAGCATCCAAAATCAAAGGGTTCAAAAAATATGAAGTCAAAGTATCCAAAGTCCATTTCCATCAAAAGATGAATTCAATTATTAACACATAAAAGTTTAAAACAATGACTAAATCAATTCATCAATCTCAAAGACAATTTGACTAGATGTTAGGGCCTATGCAAAGCTAATCATTTTTCATTCCAAGTTTTCAAATCATCATTCATCCAAATAACCATAGACAAATATCAATTTTTGAGGCATCAAACATTTGAAAGGCTTGTTCTCTATGCTTAAAACTAAATACATATTAACATATTTACTTAGCATACATAGATTTCATATAACAAGCTTGAAACCATTGTTCACATCATAAGTTCATCAAAATATGTTTTAATGCGAGGTTGTAGAATAAACATGCTTGCTTATATAAAAATAATTAAAAACGTCGTATTTACCCACCTATTGAAGCGTGCCTTTTTCTCTAAGCACCTTTCATTGAAAGCTCAATTTCTTCAACAAACTCAAATACTTCAATAACACCTAAAAATGATGTTTAATCATCAATATTCTCAAAAACCCATAAAATTTTGTAATACATTCAATACCCATTTCTAACTTTACTTAATCTTTATTTATTTCCAATAACTTCCATTAATCTCTCATCCAAATCTTATACCTATTAAGCAAATAACTTATCTTACCTATCCTCTATCCTTCATCCTTGGTGAGCTTCTTATTGAGAGATCTAGCGAAATCTTAAAAATCTATAAAATGTTTCTAGCTTATAGAAAGCGAAAACAAAAATAAAAAAAACCAAGTTTTTGGGACTAAAAATCATTACATTTAACACTTAGAATACAAGGTTTGATGGTGGGATTTAATGGGTATTAAAAGGTGTGAAGTTTGAGAGAATGGGTGAAAGAACAAGAAGAAATGAAAAAATGAGTGAGTCTCGGGTATTATGGCTTTTAAGCCTATTTAAGCTGTTTAGGCAGTCAAGGGTGGACTACAGAGGGTTTGGGGTTGACCTTAGACTAGAATGCTTTCACTTCCCCTACTTTACTTCACATGGTTGACCTTTTCTGTACTAAGGTCGACATTTTAGGTCCAAACTTGTAAAAATTATCCTTTTTAAGCCTAATTCCATCCTAATTCCTTTCCATAACCTTGATGATCTTTAATTATGAGTTCTCAAGGATAAAATTAAAGTTTTTACGCTACTCTTTGCATTTCTTAAGCTCACAAAGTTAATTGTCTAATTTATCCAAGTGGTGAAAACTATGGGTTTCACATCTTAGTGTATGAATAACAAGTTCTTTGTTGTAGAAAAGGTTTGGGAACACCTATTTTTGCAAAGGGTTTACTAATGTATACACCATATGGGATGAGCATGATGAATCATTCTGTTTCAGCCAAGCATCGACTTATTTTGTTGGGGAGCAAAACAAAGTTGTTAATGAAGTCATAGTAGAAAATCCATATGCCAAAATTGTTATGGATGCTTTACGATCAGAGTTTCAGTTCAATGATGAGACCCAAATGAACCAATCTTTTCTGAAGATCCAAATTCGAATGTTGTATCCTTTTAATTATTGTTTAATGATGCTAATGCAACTTTATGGGTCAAACACAATAAACAGACAAAATTGTCAACTATGTACCAATTATTAAATGTGAAGTCAAAGTTTAACATGAGTGAGGCATGCTTTAATCGTCTGATGTATCTAATGAAGGAGATTTTGCCATCGAATGAATCATTACCAAATAACTTCTATGGAATGAAAACACACTTGAAGGAACTTGGGCTCGGCTATTAGAAAATTCATGCATGTAAAAATAATTGCATGTTGTTTTATAACAAATATTCCAAGTTGTCTTACTATTCATGCTATGGTCATCCTTGGTATAAATCAAATAAATCAAGAAGAGGAAGAGAGAAAAAATTCCTTTTAAAGAATGGGACCAGCTAGTTGATAACGTATGGTCCACACCCGAGTGACAGTCATGCTCACCAAGGCTAAGCAGAACCACCTGACAAAGAAGGATAGCAGCATTACAAAACATACAAGCGATTCCTTGCCTTTCACCTTACATTAGAAAGGGATGGTAAGTGGTTTCATTTCAATACTACAAAAATCATTCACTTTAATAATACAATTCATTATGTTGTTAACGATTGTGATACTATTCAATGATGTGTTTTTTATTCTTATTCTCTTTTTATGACTACAGTTCGAGGAAACACAACACCAACTAATGTTCTCTGAGCTTTCCAAATGCCATCACAAGCGGTAAAAAGGTACTAGAGAATTTGTGAAAAACAGGTCCAAGATTGTTTCTATAAGTAATATGTGTGTTTATATATATTTTTGATATATATGTTGCTTACCAATTAAATAACTTAATAATTTTAATTGCTTTTTTGTTTGTAGGAATCATACACTTCGGCTTTATCGCACAAGAACGGTTGGGAGCCATCAACCCAACCAAAGTTTGATCTTGTGGCATGAACTGAGACAATTAAAGGGCCTAATAGTACTCAGACCCACGTTTACAAATTTGGCACTAGAGTCCCTATTTCAAGACTTCTAGCTCTAGCTATAATGTTTGAGTCTGCTTATGGTCCTAAGGTTGCATGACCTTTATTGGTATGAGCCCTACAAGCCAATTTGTGGTTGTATGGGAATCACAATTTGAGATATTCATGTATGACATTTTGTTATTTATAACAAAATTGAGTTAGTTCATTATCCATATGTTTGTAGTTTAATTACTGTTATTCTTATGTAGATAAAGCCTAAGGAGCTATATATGCCGTGTAAAGGAATTATATTGTGATACAATTATGAGATCTTTATGCATCAAAGCATGTTGATCCCAAAGAAATGTGCTAGTGGGGGTGTGAATAGCACTTTGTGAATGTCACTAAACTTAACTTCTAATTGGGGGCTAGTTAAAGGTCAATGAGGAGAAGTTAAATGCCAAATGAAAGAATGATTTAAAGAAGAATGAAATGAAAAATAAAAGAGGGTAGATAATGCACAAAGATTTATAGTGGTTCAGTCTCTTTGACCTACATCCACTACCTTCATTTTCCAATTAAGGATTTTCAAACCAAATCACTATAATTAGTGGAATTCCCAAGCATACACCAAGCTTTTACAATGGCTTTTCACTGGCTCAGCCATAACTTTTAATAATGGTTTTTCCCAAAATCAACCAAAACCCAAATCTAACTTTTCCTAGGCTGAGTTAGAACCTATAAATCCAATCAAGCTAACTCAAGCTTGATAAATCCCCTTAGAGTGACTCGCACACTCTAAGTAATCAAGAAGTACAGATATAAAAAAGTACCTATGATCACTAACTTGATCTGAATGGTACAAGATGAAGTGCTAAACTCTATTACAAAGATTGGAGTGAAATGCAAAAAAGATTAAGAAAGGTTTTGCTATTTTTGAGCTCTTTTTGATCTTGAGAGCATCTAATCTTCTTCTTAGCCGTTGGGGATGTCTTTTATACTTGAAAAACTAACTCTGATGCATGTTGACAGCTTCAGACTGTTGGACACAGTTTAGAGTCAATTCTAGCCGTTAGTCTGTCTTTAAGCATTCAAATTCAAATTTTTAGACAGTGTGCTCTTAGTTGACTAACCATGCTTCTTAGTTGATTAAGTCTTCTCTACCTTGTAATTAAATTCTCTAGCAGTGAGCTCTTAGCTGGCTAACAATACTTCTTAGTCGACTAAGTTTTCTTTGTTTCACAATCTGCTTTACTCTTTTAATTAGTTAAGTAGGGCTTTAACAAATTAAGAGCTTACTATCTTTGAACCGGCCAACTTCACTTTTGAATTTTAGTTGACTAACTCCCTTGGTTTTCCAACTAAGAGGGTTCTGTTTGTGGCTAATTTGTAACTCCTTATTCTTATGAGTTTTGATATTGGCTTTTCAATGATTGATTTATTATTGACATACTTTTTCATCTTGCACACTCAGGTAGTATAGTTAGACATTAATGAGTGGGAATGTTTTATTATCATCAAAAACTTATGGAGCCAACAATCTCCCCTTTTTTGATGATGACAAAACATTCCTTGATTAATAGCACAGTGTTTATTCATTCTTTTTGTATTACACAAGATGAGGAATATCTCCCACTGAGTGTGTGCGCCCCTTTAATGTGTGCATGATTTTTGAAGTTATTTTGTTATCCAACTTAGTAAGCCAACTAATTTTTATCTATTCCTTAATGAAGATAACAAGCATTGATTCATACATATAATAGAATATATTCATGAATTGACATACAAGCTTGCAGAACTACCAGTAATAAGTGACAAAATATTATCAATATTGTAACCAACAATCATTAGCATATCATCAACAAACCATATCCATTCTAAAATCAAAAGTCATTACCAAGCCAACAAAGATAACAGGGCATCATAACAAAGAGTAAGTTATCAACATCCAAACACTAACCATTAGTAGTCAAGAAAATGTCATAAATAACTAAGCATCATTAGAATCAAATTCCTAAATTGCTATATTATTACTTCTGCTTTCTCTTTTTTTTTGTCATTAGCAAAAAAGGGATGGTCTGTTGGTTCAAGAAGAGTCAAGGGCGTGGATTCATCAATCCTAAAGTGAACATTGAGAGGTTTCGGAGACGACAAAGGTGATGATTTTTGGGGTGAGGAATCAGAGGAAGGAGTGTTTGAGACTTAAAAAGGATTCTGGCTAGAGGATATGACTAAGGATCTAGCTTTGTCAGCCAACCTAGAAGACATTCTTCTTTTAAGGAACCTGGTTTTTGTTGCCATTGTCTTTTGCCCTTTTCCATTAAGTTTTGCTCTATCTTGTGTAGATGCAGTTTCTTTCCCTTTCACTTGGTCAGTAGGTTCACTTCTGCTTGTGGTGTGAACTAATTCAGGGGAAGTTCTTGCAAGTGTTGGTTTTTGTGTTCTGTTTCTTGCTGCTTCTTTTTCTGCTTGCTTTTCCTTTACCATATGATGAAACACATCCATAATTAATACTTCCTCAGAATTTGTTGGAAAAGGCTTAGCTTTCTGTGCTTCATCATGTTGTTGAGGATTATAATTGTCGTTAAGAGATATAATTACTTCTGTATCATCATTGTATTCTCTTTCAACTTCAAGTTCAAGAGTAGATTGTTTTCTTGATGGAGCAAGTTCAAGTTCACCACCTTCAATTTGAGAAACAGGATTCTCAGTAGTTTGTCCTTCTGATATAGAACTTGGGGCTGCTGAGGTACTGTGAGACCTCGACCTCTATAGGCTTGTAACTAGGCATAGACACAATAATACGAGTTAGGGGTAGTTTCGTCATTTCCTTAGTAAGCCATAAAAGTAAGTTTTTAAACAATATTAAGACCTAAGTAGGCCTAAGGCATAAATGAATGATGAAATATGGGTAAAATGACGAAGAAAATAAAAATAATGATGATTCTCGAGGTAAGGGCAAAATGGTCATTGTTCATCTCGAGTCAATATTTTTAAGTTTTTGTGAAACTGAGTATTTCTAGATTATTAGGGACCTTGTCCCAGTGTTAAAAAAGCAAAAAGATTGCATCAAGGATTGGAGGTGACCAAGCTAACTTGTTAAGGGCATTTTCATAATTTAAGTGGAGTTGGATAAGCATGAGCTATAAATATCATCTTCCAACAGCTTATTCTCACATTTTCCAGCAGCTTATTCTTCTTCTTCCTTCTTCCCACTCACATTTTTTCATCCTCCATGGGAGTTCTCTTCAAGCTTCCATAACTCTGTCAAGCTAGCTCCACCTTTCATGCTTTTGTGTACCCTTTCATAGAACTTTTATGCTCTTTCACTCTCTCACTTCAAAACCCTTGAAAGAATCTTACTTTCATACTTTTTCTCATTAGCTAAGTGTTTAGAGAGAGAAAGAGGGAGCTTTATAATAGTTTAGAGAATTATTGGAAAGAATTTCAAATTTACAAAGCTACCAAGGTTCTAACGAAGCCCCACTGCCCCATTTGGACCAATAGAGGAAGTTGGAGTTGAGTAAGGATTTAACGAATATTGATGAGTGAACTTGCATTTCAAAATTTGATTTGGGAATATTATGTATTTGCACAAAACATTTGAATGATTTTATCCAATTTTTCTTTAAAAATCTACCTAGGGAACAAGCATTTGGTGAATGTTTTTATCTTGTGAAAATGTGCCATATAATTGGTTCATGTGTTATAGCAATATGTTGATATGTATAATATGCATTGGATGTTCCTTTTGTGTGATGATGATGACCCAGCCATGTGCGTGTAGAAGTACACATGAGCTAATGATGACCCAGCCATGTACGTGTAGGAGTGCATATGAGCTGATGCTCACCCAGCTATGTGAAAGTGGGGAGTGCACATGAGCTGATGATGGTGGGATGGTATGTATGATGATGTATATTTTATATATAAAAATGTGTGTTATAGAAAGTGCATGAGTATAATATATGGTTGTAATGCATATGATTCTTGCATGTTAAACCTTGGAAATTTCTAAGCATGTTCAAGTTCATTCTCATTGCAGCGAAAAACTCTCAAGTTTAGAGGGTTGTATTGGCTGGATTCTCACTTCAGCGAGAATGCATTTTTGTTAAGCGAGAAAGTTACTAAGGCTTTTCGCTACAGTTAGATTCATTCTCACTGTAGTGAGAAACTTTCTGTTTTGCTGCTTAAATTTCGCTGCAGCGAGAAACTTTCTGTCTTGCTTATTATATTGTTCGATTTTTTCCCTATTTGCCACTTCTTTGGTACCATAGTTGAGCATGGACTTCCAACATTAACAAATTAAATAATTAAGTTTGAAATGAGGAGGTTTGGTGAGAAACCCTTGGCCAGCTGAGAAACCCTCGGTCAGTTGATAATTTGAGCCAAAATTCACTACAGCGAGAATGCCTTTCCGCTACAATGAGGATCCGTCGTTTACTTGACTTGATTTGCTTGAATGTCTTTAAAGTTTTCACTCTTCAAATCCTTTGTTGAGCATGAACTTTTTATCATCAAGTGATTTACTCATTGGGGGTTTAAATGAGGGGTTTTAATAAGAACCAAACTAAATTGCATTATTTTAAAGATAAATGCATCATGATTTCATTAAATCTTCCTTATTGTATGCTTGTTCCCTTCCTTATTCACTCACTGGGTTTATACTCACCGTTTTCAATTTCATGTTTTCAGATCAAGAGGCAATCGGTAACTAGGTCGAGGTGTCCTTGTAGATTCATATCCTTGGTAGGTAGCTTGGCATTTTCGTAGCCGCACCTTCACCTTGGTCACTCCGCTGGAAGCCCAAAGTCATTTTTGTTGTAAATACGTATATGGGATGCAAAGTACTAAGATATATGTTTTAGATAATTTATGTATATTTGATTAGTAATGCCACTATGAAATGGAAATGGTTAGTATTATTTTGAGTTGTAATTATGAAATAGAACCTTAGCAAATTTTGATGGAATTATGAACGGATCATACAGACAGGCTTGCTTGGGCCTAGTGGGCTATGTCCATTGGGTCCATGCGTCTGTCATGGCCCAAAATTTGGGTTGTGACAGGTACCTTCAGATGCAGGACTTGATGGTGTTTTTCCTTTTTCCTTCATAAAATTTGCCAACTCTTGGAAATGATCTTCAATTTTCAGAATTCTCTCAAACTGATCAGTAAGCTTGCCATCATAAAATCATCTCATTTGAGATTTGAGAGGAGGTTGACTTTGTTTGAGCAAAGGTAAGATACTCATTTCTTGGGGTGTCTTTGAGAGTTTTGATGATTTTTTCTCCTTCAAGTTTATATCCCCTTTTTGGTAAACTTCCCAAATAGATGGCTTGATATCTGCTTTTGACTTGATGCATTTGATATCTTGTATTCAAGATTCCCTTTTTCCTTACCAGAGAAGTGATGAGATTTCCATTAGCCAGATTTACTTTATCTACAAGACAAGTTCCTTTCATTTTTTCAAGCACAAATCTTCCAAGATTGAGGGGAGTTGCATTGAATGCATGTTTCATCAGCCACATGCCTTGAAGACTTACATAGCTAAAGCTACCGCTTTGTCCATGAATTGTTGAAGCAATAAAGTAGTGTAAGATCCTAGTTTGAGGACTCTTGATAAAACTTACATAACTCTTGGAAGAGTATGTTTCCTTTTTCCAATGTTGATTCCCTATAGAGATGAGCGATCATATTTCTCTAAAATCTCATACTCTCCCACATTACACTGAATTTTCAGCAAATTTATAGATCAGTAGCAGTAACCACAAATTCCTTCCCATTTAGAAATACATTAAGACCATCCTTAACAAAGTCCTCTAGATCATCAAGCTCAGTTTTATCTAATGCAATGCCAGAGTAAAATTCTTTGACAAGACTAGCACTATAAGATCTATGCTAAAAAATACATAGTTTCTTCAATTTGAGTTCCTTAAAATATTTTGAAAAACTATTTTTGATATCTAGAACTTCATTAAAACTGTCCCAATCAATGAATTTTACACAAGATATGGATGCATTCTCTATTTTCCTAAATCTTTCTTCATGAATCATATTCCTAAATTTTGAGGATGCAAAATTACTTTTTTGTTGGAATTTCCTCTTTCTACCTCATTTTGTTTCTTTCCTGCTTTTTCAATCACTAGTGCTGGGTGGTTCCTTTTCCCTTTCTTTTGAATCTTGGATGATGGACTATCTTCCATGGGACCCTTTATTCTTTTTCAAAGAATCACTTGGTACTGAAGATTTGGCCATTTTTCTTAGTAGTTTCCTACTTAGGGTTTGAAGAGTTTTAGAGGAGGGGTTTTGGTTTTGAGAAGAGCAGTTTAAGAGAAGAGAGAATAAAGAGAAGGTGAGGAGTTAAGAGAGGTTATTAAACTCCCTTTTCAAATAAGCTTAGACATCTTTTTTTCAAAATTCAAAATTTTGGCTTCCATTTTTGTTTTTCAGTTAGATGGTTTTTCCTTTCTTCTTCCCCCGTTCTTCTTTTCTTTTTCCTTAAATATTATTATTATTATTATTTTTAGTTTCTTAACAGATTAAGTTTTACATTTAACTAACTAAGTCAAGCATTCTAAATAAAAGGATCAACACAGAATGTTTTTAGTCAGTTAAACGATTCTCTTGATCAACTAAGTTTTTACTATCTTATGAAAGAAGAACTAAAGAGATTTACCTAAAGCTCATTTACATTAAGCATTCCTAGATTTCTTCTAATTTTGCAAAATCTTTCTTCGTTTAAGGGTTTTGTAAAGATATTAGATAGTTGATGTAAGGTGTTAACAAACTCAATCTTAAGGTCCCATTTAAGCAAATGATCTCGAATAAAATGATGTCGAATTTTAATGTGTTTGGTTCTAGAGTGTTGAACCAGATTTTTTTAGATGTTTATAGCACTTGTGTTATCACAAAATATGGATATATTATGCATGGTTACTCCAAAATCTTTTAATTGTTGTTTAATCCATATAATTTGAGCTTAACAACTTCCTAAGGGTATGTATTCAACTGCAGCTATTGATACTGCAACAGAGTTTTGCTTTTTACTTGACCAAGATACAAGCATATTTCCAAGAAACTGACAAGTGCCACTAGTGCTTTTCCTATCTTTTTTACTTCTAGGAAAATCAGTATCAAAGTATCCAATCAGATCAAAAGATGATCCTCTTGGATACCATAATCTTACGCTTGGTGTGTCTTTTTTTGTACAATTGTTAAATGTGACTCTTTGGGATGTGATTGAAAATGTGCACGCAAGCATACACTAAATTGTATGTTAGGTCTGCTAGGAGTTAAGCAGAGTAAAAAGCCGATCATATCTCTATAAAGCTTTTGATAAACACTCTTTTCTTTTTCCATCTTTATCAAGCTTGGTAGAAGTACTCATTGGTGTGCTAATCGACTTCAGCTTCATCACATCAAATCTTTTCAACATATGTTGAATGTATTTTTCTTGATTAATAAAGATGTCATCCTTACATTGTTTGATTTGAAGACCAAGGAAGAATTTTAGTTCACCCATCATGCTCATTTCAAACTCACCTTGCATTTCTTTAGCAAAGTTCTTACACAAAGCTTCATTAGTAGCACCAAATACAATATCATCCACATAAATTTGAACTATAATTAAATCATTCAAGTATTTCTTAATAAATAGTGTTGTATCAATACTTCCTCTAATATACCCTTTTTCGATTAAGAACTTTGAGAGTCTTTCATACCAAGCTCTTGGAGCTTGTTTTAATCCATATAAGGTCTTATGCAGTTTGAAAACATAATCAGGCTTTTCAAAATCTTCAAACCATGGGGTTGTTTGACATAAACTTCTTCTTCAATAAAACCATTTAAAAATGCAGTTTTCACATCCATTTGAAATAATTTGAAATTCATGAAACATGCAAATGCAAGCAATAATCTTGTCATGGCTCGAAACTCCCATCGAGCCCGTGACAATCGCTGCAATATCCCGATAGACATTCATTACCCGAAGTGTCAATCGAAACCTCACAAGGCTTAACATCAGTTTTTTTTCTTGCTTCCCCTGTGAGTATTAGTCACTAAAATTGTGTTTTGAGAGATTATAAACATTTTCCAAATCAAAACAATAGAAAAACAATTTTTTTTCTCATAGGGGCATTTTGGTCATTTTTCCATTGAAAATTTCAAAACTAGTTAAAAATTTAGTAAACAAGTACCAATCGCATAATTCACAATTAAAAATAAGTTCAGGCATCTAAAACCTTTATTTAAAATGAAATTGTAATTATTTGAATATAGTAAGAAGATAAAACAAAATATTCAATAAAATATTTTATTTTCTTATAAACAGTAATTTTGGAGTTATGCGTAAATACTTTTTGTAACGTAAAAATAAAATAAATTCATTCATACTGTAAGGCAATAAACTAGAGTATTTAAATTAATTTAAATTTACAATATCAAGTGGGCCCACAATAACCAAAATTAAAGAAGTTGTGAACTTACAGTTTGGAAAACGCAATCCAATGTAAATCCCCGATGGAACCAGTTATCTATAGCATACTCTGAGCTTGAAATGGGTGAAAAGTAGGGTGGTGAGATTATAAAATCCCAGTGAGGAAACAAACATCATTTAAATAAGCTAAAGCCGAGTAAAAGGAGACAATTAAAATATCTTATCATTTTTTAGTATTTCACAATTCGAAAATTTATCCCAACCCATGCAAACGGTTGTATTTCATTTAATTTCTCATTAAGGCTTATGACTTCCATAAACATTTGGCTCATGCCATCAAATAGTACTCGATGACACCTTGATCAGAGGCGTACACTCGAGCTCGCCAAGGCTGTTAAAATTTTGTATACTCGTAAAACATATTTTTAGTTTGAAAAACACAGCCATTCCTTGGCGTTAGCGGAGTTCATCATCACGAGGTGGTTCGGCGTGACGTGAACTCTGTCCATACCTCAGGAGATACCCTACGCGCCTCTTTGACCGAGGTATATATATATATATCCGGATTTCGTACCCCTTTAATAGGCTAATCCACAGAATCTGCCCACTGCAACACGCTAAACACACCATACAATAAAATTCAATAACATGATATGACAATTATTGTAATTCACAGCCTTTCAAGGCTAAATACATATTTCATACATTTCAACACAAATATCAATTCTGCCATTAATGCAAATATTGTCATAAGCCATTCGATTTCAAATCATAAATTTATAATGTAACAAGTGGTCTCCAATTACTCTATTTTTCAAAATCATTATTCGATTTCAAGACAATTTATAAAATCCTTTCATGTAAATACATTTTGTTTGCAAAACACAAAAATTTACCATTTAAACTCATTTTCATAAAATTTCACCAAAATCGATTAAAAACATACTTTAGATAATAAAAATGATGGTAAGGTTACTCATAGTACTAGGAGTTTGATATACTCCTATTCTCGGTCTTCGGGCACAATCTCTCTACCCTTGTTAGAGGGCTCACCACCTTTGATTGCTTGATCCTTTGGAATCCCACACTTTTTCTTTAATTTTCCCACCTAGGTCTTGTGTTTTTTTTTTCCTTTCCTCTCTTGTTCTTACTATGGCAGCCCACATGAAGAGAAAATGGGATAAATATGGCCTGATTTTTATCAAAAATAATAAAGTATTCTTGCTTAACACGTGGCATGTTTCCATTGGTCCATTTTTAAAACTTTAAAAATTTTAAACCTTTTTATCTCCACCACATGATTAGTCAATGGTCAAAATGAGGATAAGGGAAGACCATGTGCTGGACAAATGTCCTGGTAGTGGAAAATTACTGTTTTGCCCCTGAGGTGGCAAAATTACCATTTTACCCCTATGCTTCGAAAAATACCAAGAATAAATTTTTTTCACTTCTTAACCTCAAATCATACTCCAATACTCAAATCATACTCCAATCAGTCAAATGGGACCAAAAATCTTTTCTAAAAATATCCATTTTGTCCTCAAGTGGCAAATGACCATTTTACCCCTAGATAGTGAAAATTTCAGTTTGACTCCAAATTGATCCTCGAACTCCAAATCACCATATTAAACCATTTTGGGACTTTAATATTCTTAATTTCATCTTAAATTCTCGATTTGATCTAGTTCGAGGCTTAAATCAACTTTGTTGTACCTCTAAGTACAATATCGACTTTTGTAAATTTTTCGGGACTCTTCTAGCATGCAAACATGCTATCCATCACTTGTATGTCATGACAAATATTTTTATAGAGTCAGGCTTGACATCTTCTCCCTTACTTGAGTCAACCATATGATCCTTCTTCATGACTGATTTCGACATCTAGCTAAATATTAATATTTTAATATTATTTCATTAATAAAATATTATTTTATTCTAAAATTTTATCTTCTCTCTTTGGTTCCCCAAGTTACTTATTATGCCTCAATTCACATCCGACCAACTTTATTTATCACCATATCGAAGTATGGGGCATTTCAATCTCCCCTCCTTAATTAGAATTCGTCCTCGAATTCACGTCGATGTTGCGTTATCAATCTCCTTCTATGATCCTATTCCTTTTTCCTTCTATAGGGACATTCAATTTATTTACCTCGTTCACCTTCAATTCAATTAAATGCTTTATTTATGACAATTATCATCCTTTGAAGCCAGATCAGCAGTACCTTTCACAATCATGATTTCTTATATCGAGTCACCAAGCATACCTTTATCACCCTTATTAAATTTGAACCATAACTTCATCTCAATTATATCGATTTTGATCACATATCATACTTACTTATGTATACTTAATCATCATTTTATTAGTTTGCTCCATGCCAAAATTTCTCAACCTTGATTCATTCATCTTATACTGGTCCCTACCCTTCCTTTAATAGAGTTCCATTAAGAACTTAAACAATCCAAGGTTTACCTTCAAAGTCACTCATAACTTTAATCGTTCATTGCATGCCCGTTAACACTTTAGCTCACTGACCTCTCTAGACATTATTTCAAAATCTCCCAATTACTGAGAACCATTCTTCACTTTAGTTAGTAAAATTATCAATTTCATATATACATATGTACATGCATTTTCAAATGTCAACATCTCTCATTATGTATAGGGATCCATGTGTTCACATGCCTTGGACTACATTCCCCTTTATTCATCCACATCCCAATCCTAGTTTCAATATAATAATTCTTATAGTGCATGTCAATCTTCTTATTATACTTCCGTACAACTTCATATCATTCATATCTTTTCCAACCATATGCTTAAGTTTCCTTGTACTATATGTCATTGCATCACAATGTCATCTCCATTGAATTATAATCTATTATGCGTGTATGTTTTATAATCCTATTGATGCCTTAAAGATTTATCTCAACTTGATCATTGCATCTCATGTAACACCACAATTCATAAGAGTCATCCTTTTTCCTTGATTATCCTTCATACCTCTACATTACCTTGTATCTTTCTTGCATTACGATATTGATTTGTCACTTAAGACTCAAACTCATTTGAATCATGTATGCCTCAAGCATTTTCAAATTCCAATTTCCATAATATATTAGGAAAGTTTCATTATCTGACTTCATTTTCAAGGTTAACTTCTATCATCCTTTGTTCCACTCTTTCATATGAACATAACATCATTCTTCCTTAACCAATTTATAAATTGTACTTGAAATTGTAAAACTTAAAACTAGATTCTCCTCAAGTATCTTTCAATATTAATACTAATATCACTCTTAGCTTACAGCTTCCTTTTTATAATCACATAACTTAGTGCTTGCTTTAACGAGATCTAGAGCAAAACTTTTCTTGAGTATTTCCTTGGGAATATCTATCTTAAACTTATGTCTCACAACAGATGATTGCTTAACTCGTGACGTAGCCATTTGACTCCTCAGCAAGTTTCAAAATCACACATCTTATACTCATCTCGTAGAATTTATAATTCTTCCTCAAAGGTATTTAAATATTCTTGAAACACCTAATCACTTATTTGCTCTTTCATACTCCAAGTATATCATTTGCATAAAGGCATGCACTTGCCCACCAAAATATCTACATGCATGCTCAACTACGCATGCTTCAACTTATCTCCAAAAGTTTCTATCATACCCCGTGATTTAGTTGTGTTGTCACTAATCCTTTCCTTTCAACAAGGTTAAAACAAGATTAGTAAATTCTCGTAATGATACTCTATATAAGCGGGTTTTCTATACCAGTCTCGTAATTCTTCATTCACACTTTTATCATTTAGTATCTTATCTCAATATAGTCATCTCAAGAATCTTTCAATATTTTTTTCTTTTAATTATATGCCCATATACAAGGCAATAAAGAAGTTTTTCAATTCATTTAGGTAGACATTCTCCAGAATATTTAAAACTCCCAGATAACAAAACTCAATGACCAATAACCAAAATTTAATTTGTAAGCTCATTATCGTGTCACTCCCATCTTACTCATGCATCATAGGCGTGAGGTATTTGAAGCATTATAGTGCTGGACAGTCAGTGCTGCGACACTATGACTACTAGAAATTTTCTCATCAAAGCTATTTGTCTGTATTCAAATTCACGACATCAATCATTCTCAACCAGTGGGTTTCCCTTCTAGATATCTATCATGAGTTCCATAAGTATAGGTACCTTCTATTTTCTTGTCATACACACTAAGCCAAATTAATACTTTTAACTCATGTCATCTTTTAACTTTCACCATAATTCATAAAATTCCACCCCAAAACATCTTTTCCATACAATGTAATGAATTCATGATACATATACCACTCCACACATAAGTTGCTTATTGTCTACAATTTTCCTCAAATTTATTGTCATCCCTATCCAATTATCTTCTTTGTCTTATACTCCAATAATCTTATTGACTTTCGATATAATTAACTACGAAAATAGCTCAGCTTTTTCCTCACTTTATTCTCGCAATCCTTACTAAATCGAAACTTTATATTCCCTATATTTCATAATTTAACTTCATTGGGTTATATTTGTGCCCAATTATTACTTCATAGTGTCATGGCATCACTGAATAATCCTCTTCATGCTTAAATTACTATCATTAACTTAATCACATTATCCGTTTCGAATGTCATTTATAACCTTATTGCTTCCTTCCATAACCTGCCTCAATAATTATATTACCAATTTATCTCTATCATAAGAAAAATTCCTATATCCATCCCGTCATTTAAATAGCTATTTTATATTACATTCCAGGCATATACTTTAAAAGCCAAACTATTTTTACTTCTTTGTACAGATAGTTATTATCTCCTTTACACTACATCTACTTAGAGTTAAAGTAGCACAAAAATTCTACAAAAATATTACATGTCATTAGGATCATTATCTTAATCTTATCTTATCGAAAAATTCTACTCTGAGTCCTCCCGAAGATCCTCTTCCGGGTTTTCTTCCTTTTGATATTTTTTTCTTTGCTTTTCAATCCAAGCTTGTTGTCTTCTCCTAATTTCCTCAACACTCACCGGTGCAGCATTTCTTCCGTATCTAGGAGGAAATTGTCGTACACTTGACACCTTTCTAAGAGGTTTACTTGCAACTGTTTCTTTCTCCTCATTCTTTTCTAGTTGTCCCTTTACAATTCTCCCACAGCCTGGTGGAAAGTGTCGAACAACTGTCATGCTCTTCCTAGAATGAATATATCCCCTTGCAATTTCTTCCCTCGTCCATTCTCTAAGGTGCTATCCAGGTTGTTCCAAAAGGAAATCTTGTTCAATTTCCAAAGTATTGGAGCTACTCTCACTTACAAAATTTTCGTTACTCTCAAAGCTCCCCTCACTACGATCCCGCTCCACTAAGTTCAGAGGAATTCTATTATCGGGAATTCGAGACGAACCACTTTTCGAATTACCTGGATCAAGGCGCCATTTGCTTCTAGCCATAGAATCTAGAGATCCCTCGCTAGCATTATGAAGGGTATCAGGTCTATTGCCTCTTCTAGACATAGTGTGTATGTCACCCATACACCTCATAACCTATACACGACCAAGTAGTAATTACTTAATTCTTTACGCATCGCAAGAGTAGGTAGGTTTCTATATGTAGATGTATGCGTTCTATTTAATCTAACCTAACTTAACTCGGGGCCACACTGACACTGTAAATTTTTAAAATAACTTTAAAACCAAAAACTCTTAACTTTAAAACCAAAAGCTCTTATACTAATAGAATTGTTATGACCCAGAACTCCTATCGAGCCCGTGACAATCGTCGTAACATCTCAATAGACATTCATTACCCGAAATGTCAATCGAAACCTCGCAAGGCTTAACATCAGTTTTTTTTCTCGCTTCCCCTGTGAGTATTAGTCACTAAAATTGTGTTTTGAGAGATTATAAACATTTTCCAAATCAAAACAATAGAAAAAGAATTTTTTTCTCACAAGGGCATTTTGGTCATTTTTTCACTAAAAATTTTGAAACCAGTTAAAAATGTAGTAAAGAAGTACCAATCGTATAATTCACAATTAAAAATAAGTTTAGGTATCTAAAACCTTTATTTAAAATGGAATTATAATTATTTGAATATAATAAGAAGATAAAACAAAATATTCAATAAAATATTTTATTTTCTTATAAACAGTAATTTTGGAGTTATACGTAAATACTTTTTGTAACGTAAAAACAAAAGAAATTCATTCATACTGTAACGCAATAAACTAGAGTATTTAAATTAGTTTAAATTTACAATATCAAGTGGGCCCACAATAACCAAAATTAAAGAAGCTGTGAACCTATAGTTTGGAAGACGCAATCCAATGGAAATCCCCGATGGAACCAGTTATCTACAGCCTACTCTGAGCCTGAAATGGGTTCAAAGGAGGGTGGTGGGATTATAAAATCCCAATGAGTAAACAAACATCATTTAAATCAGCTAAAGTCGAGTAAAAGGAGACAATTAAAATATCCAATCATTTTTAAGTATTTCACAATTTGAAAATTTATCCCAATCCATGCAAACGGTTGTATTTCATTTAATTTCTCACTAAGGCTTATGACTTCCATAAACATTTGGCTCATGCCATCAAATAGTACTCGATGACACTTTGATCAGAGGCGTACACTCGAGCCCGCCAAGGCTGTTAAAATTTTGTATACTCGTAAAACATATTTTTAGTTTGAAAAACACAACCATTCCTTGGCATTAGCGGAGTTCATCATCACGAGGTGGTTCAGCGTGACGTGAACTCTGTCCATATCTCAGGGGATACCCTACGCGCCTCTCCGACCGAGGTACATATATATATATCCGGATTTCGTGCCCCTCTAATAGGCTAGTCCATAGAATCCGCCCACTGCAGCAAACTAAACCCATATACAATAAAATTCAATAACATGATATGACAATTATTGTAATTCACAGCCTTTCAAGGCTAAATACATATTTCATACATTTCAACACAAATATCAATTTAGCCATTCATGCAAATATTGTCATAAGCCATTCGATTTCAAATCATAAATTTACAATGTAACAAGCGGTCTCCAATTACTCTATTTTTCAAAATCATTATTCGATTTCAAGACAATTTATAAAATCCTTTCACGTAAATACATTTTGTTTGTAAAACACAAAGATTTACCATTTAAACTCATTTTCATAAAAATTCACCAAAATCGATTAAAAACATACTTTAGACAATAAAAATGATGGTAAGGTTACTCACAGTACTAGGAGTTTGATATACTCCTATTCCTGGTCTTCAAACACAATCTCTCTACCCTTGTTAAAGGGCTCACAACCTTTGATTGCTTGATCTTTTGGAATCCCACACTTTTTCTTCAATTTTCCCACTTAGGTCTTGTGTTTTTTTTTCCTTTCCTCTCTTGTTCTTACTATGGCCGGCCACATGAAGAGAAAATGGGATAAATATGGCCTAATTTTTATGGAAAATAATAAAGTATTCTTGCTTGACACGTGGCATGTTTCCATTGGTCCATTTTTAAAACTTTAAAAATTTTAAACCTTTTTATCTCCACCACATGATTAGTCAATGGTCAAAATGAGGATAAGGGAAGACCATTTGTTGGACAAATGTCCTAGTGGTGGAAAATTACTATTTTGCCTCTAGGGTGGGAAAATTACCATTTTATACCTATGCTCCAAAAAATACCAAGAATAAATTTTTTTCACTTCTTAACCTCAAATCATACTCCAATAAGTCAAATGGGGACAAAACTCTTTTCTAAAAATTCCTATTTTGTCCCTAGGTGGCAAATGACCATGTTGCCCCTAGATAGCGAAAATTTCGGTTTGACTCCAAATTGATCTTCGAACTCCAAATCACCATATTAAACTATTCTGGGACTTTAATATTCTTAATTTCATCTTAAATTCTCTATTTGATCTAGTTCGAGGCTTAAATCAACTTTGTTGTACCTCTAGGTACAATATCGACTTTTGTAAATTTTTCGGGACTCTCCTAGCATGCAAACATGCTATCCATCACATGTATGTCATGACAAGTATTTTTATAGAGTCAGGCTTGACATCTTCTCCCTTACTTGAATCAACCATATGATCCTTCTTCATGACTGATTTCGACATCCGGCTAAATATTAATATTTTAATATTATTTCATTAATAAAATATTATTTTATTCTAAAAGTTTTATCTTGTCTCTTTGGTTCCCCAAGTTCCTTATTATGCCTCAATTCGCATTCGATGAACTTTATTTATCACCATATCAAAGTATGGGGCATTTCAAATCTTATGGCTTCTGTTGGCTCCATTAGTTTTGATGATAATAAAACATTCCCATTCATTTGTGTCTAATATCTCTACTTGAGTGTGCAGGACAAAAATTGTATGCCAAAATAAATAAATCATTTAAAGGCACATATCAAAAATTATAAGAATAAGGGAGCTACAATTGATCAATAAAACAGAAGCCTCTTAGTTGGATAATGAAGGGTATTAGTCAACTAAAATTGAAATTAGAAATTGGCAAGCTCAAGAGGTTTGAGAGATAGAGAAGACTTAGTCAACCAAGAAGTAAGTCAATCGACTAAGAGCCTACTGCCAGAAAGCTAGACTTCAAGACAAAAATAACTTAATCAACTAATAAAGGAGTTAGCCAACTAAGTGCTCACTGCCAAAAACTGGGATCAAAAGACAAAGTGTCACAACCCAATTTTCGGGCCATGACCAGCGTATGGGCCTAATGGGCACAGCCCACCAAACCCAAGCAAGCCTCTTATGTAACATGTTCATCATTCCACCAAACATTTTTAAAGTTACAGTTCATAATTCTCAACTATAAGTACTTTACAAATGTGCTATGACAACCAAATACTTGCATTTATATTAACCCAAAACAATGTCAACCATTGCCAACTCATAGTGGCAACGTTAATCAAAATAAAAGTATACTGTTTCTGACATATATCTTAGTGATTTACATCACGTGTATCCATACACAAGCAAAAGACTCCTGACTTCCAACGGAGTGACCTTGGCTGAAGGTTTAGTGACTGAATGCCATATTACCTACCAAGGGTGAACACGAGTGGACTCCTCAAGCTAGGTCCCAACTATTTACGAATCTGAAAACATGCAATTTAAAAGAGTGAGTATAAACTAGTGAGTGAACATAGGAAGGGAACAAGCAAACGATATGGAAAGATTTTGAAAACACAATGCACTTATTTTAAAAACAATGCAATTTAGTTTAATTTATTGTCAAGCCCTTAATTTAACCCTTGATTATTTAATCCGTTAAGGGAAAGGATTTATAATCCACAATGGAGTTGAAATGAGTGAAAACTACAACAAATATCTAATCAAGACAAGCAAAACAGAGGGTTTCTCGCTGCAGTGGAAAGGCGTTCTATAGCATATAGTACAATAACATTTTTATTTTCATAACTTGTCTATAGCATATATATATATATATACATGTACACCACCGCCACCTTGCTCAGCTCATGTGCACTCCCTACACGCACAAAGCAATATCATCATGTGCACTCCCTACACGCACATTTCAGTATCATCACACACACTCTCGCCCACATTATTACAAGCATGTACACTCCCACACCACACACCACTGGCACCGTCACATGCACTCCCAAAACGCACGTGCACGGTTATAGCTATTATACAGCATTATCACTCAAAGCACACACATATCCACATAATATAGGAACACATGGTTTCATTATATCACATATTTTACCACATAAAAACATTTCATCAAGGTCTTGTTCCCATGCGCATTTTAAAGAAAAATTCGATAAAACATTTCAGGTGATTCAATTAAACAAGTATGCATTTATCCCAAAACATTTTAATGCAAGTTCACTCACCGGTTTTTTTATTCTTAGATCGACTCCAACTTCCACTAATGCTCCGAATGGAGATGTGGGGTATTGTTGGAACCTATCACACATAATAACATCATAATCAACTCAATTCACATAACTATAAATTCTAAAGTCTATCTCCTAAATCATGTTCTACTAGTCATTCCTAACTATCTTCCAATTACCATTAAGTGGCTATTTATTTTCACTATTCTAGTCACACTCATGATAAATAAACAACATTAACTACAAACACTCACAAATCTAACCACTAGCTATTCTCAACAACTCAAAAATCAACTCAATTTCATTACTCACCTTGGTAGATTTATAATTGAATTCCTTTTCAAAATTTCTCAAGCTATTATAGAAAGTTTCTCTTTCTCTCTCTAAAACACCTAGCTAGCGAGAAAAAGTATTAAGGTAAGACTTTTGAGGGTTTTAAGGTGAAAGTGTAAAAGAGCACAAAGGACTTTTGTGAAAAGGTGCACAAAAGCATGAAAATTGGGGTTTAACCTGAGAAAGTCATGGAGGTTTATCAGGAGGCTTCCATGGAAGATAAAGAATGTGAAATGGAGAGAAGAGATGGGAAGAAGAAGAAGAAGCTATTGGAAGTTTGAATAAGCTGCTGGAAACTTAGATATTTATTGCTAAATTTGACTAAAGTTTCACGTAATTTACAAAAATACCTTTTTTTGTTCTTTTAGTATAGTGCTTTCACTTTGACACATATTTTGACCACCTTATGATTAGAACTAGGTAATGTGTACACATAAAAGTTATAGCCCTGCCTCTTAGCTTTCTAATGGTCCAAAAATCATGTCATTTGGGCTTCTATAGTGGGAGATATGCTTGAAAAGCCGAAACATATGCAAATAGAGCAATAGTCCATTATGCACCTTTCTTCACCAATTGAAATTATTTTTTTGATCCTACTCCTAAAAAAACATAAAATAAATATAAATAACGTAAAACTATCATTATTAACTTAAAATAAACATTTAAACATAATTAAACTAAACTAATAAAATAAATAAAAATACCTAAATTTGATCCTAAATCTAGTTCAACTTAGACTAATCAAATATTTAATCTCCCACTTAATAAATGAATTTGATGCACTCATCAGTCTACCTCTAGTTATGCGTCTATCAAGGTCAAGGTTTTACATTATACCCTACTGAAAGAAATTCAGTCCCCGAATTTAAATCTAACTATAAAGTAGCGTACCTCTATGTATTAAAGAGGTACAGATACTTTGTTAGCATCTCCTCTTCAGCTTCCCACATTACCTCTTCACGGGTGTTGTTTCGCCATAACAATTTCATTGAGGCTACATCATTTGAACAGAGATTTTTTACTTGCCTATCAAGGATAGCCACCGGTTGCTCCTCATAGGTCAAATCATCTCTCAACTGAATGGTTTCATACCGTAGTACATGAGATAGATCCGAGTTATACTTCTTAAGCATCGACACATGAAATATGAGGTGAATATTCGAAAGGTCTTGTGGTAGTGCCAAACGATATGCCACTGCTCCAACCCTTTCTAAGATCTCAAAAGGTCTTATATACCGAGGACTTAATTTTCCTTTCTTGCTAAACCTCATTACCCCTTTTGTTGGTGAGACTTTAAAAAATACGTGATCTCCCACTTGAAACTCCAAGTCCCTCCATCTGTTATCAGCATATGACTTTTGTCTACTTTGTGTTGATAACATTCTCTGACGAATCATGTGTATCTTTTTGGTGGCATCTTGTACCAACTCAGGCCGCAAGAGTTTCCTTTATCCCACCTCTAGCCACCCAATGGGTGATCTGTATCTCTGTCCATATAATGCCTCAAATGGTGCTATTTGGATACTAGCTTGAAAGATATTGTTGTAAGCAAACTCCACTAAGGGAAAATACCGATCCCATCTGATCGCAAGGTCTATTACACATGCTTTCAGCATATCTTCCAATGTTGTATTGTTCGTTCAGACTATCCATCAGTTTGAGGGTGGAAAACAGTGCTAAAATCCAACTTAGTGCCCAGAGCTTCTTGCATTATTCCCCATAACCTACTAGTGAACTGTGTCCCTCTGTTAGATACTATAGAAATGGGAATACCATGCAATCGAACTATCTCATCCACATAAACTCGAGCATACTGGGCAGCCCCGTAAGTAGTCTTAACCGGAAGAAAATAAGTTGACTTTGTTAACCGATGTACTATAATCTAAATCGAGTCATAAACCCCATTAGTTCGAGGCAATCCCATTACAAAGTCCATTGCAACATGCTCCCACTTCCATTCACGCACTAGTAATGGTTACAGTAGCCCTGCGGGCCTTTGGTGCTCTACCTTAACCTACTGACAAACTAGGCACTTAGAAGCAAACTCAGCTATATCTTTCTTAAGTCCTTCCCACCAGTATACTTCCCTTAAATCTTGATACATCTTTGTAGCTCCTGGATGTACCACTTACGTTGCCATATGAGCCTTCTCTAATATTTCTCTCTTCAATCCCTCACTATCAGGCACATAAAGTCTGGTTCCATACCTCAATACTCCATTTGTGCCTTTAGTAAACATTTTTCCTTTCCTTCCTTGAAGGTCCTCTTAGGCCTTAGCTACAAACTCATCTTTACTTTATGCTTCTTTAATATGGTCCATTAAGATAGGCCTTACTCTAAAATGTGCTAGCAATGCATTTGCCTCTAAAACTTCCAAATACACACCCATGTCTCCCAGCTATGCATCCTTCTAATCAAGGATCTCTTATCTGTAGAGATATGTGCCAAGCTCCCCATTGATTTTTGACTTAAGGCATCCACCACTACATTTGCCTTACTGGGATGGTAAAATTTAGTTCAATCATAATCCTTTAGCAACTCCATCCACTTACGTTGCTGCAAGTTAAGATCCCCCTATTGAAATATATACTTTAAGCTCTTGTGATCTGTATATATCTTGTAAGTCTCACCAGACAAATAATGTCTCCAAATCTTTAAGGCAAACACGATTGCTGCTATCCCCGAATTGTGTGCGGGGTAATTTTGTTCATGCCTTTTCAGTTGTCTTGATGCATATGCAATCACTTTCCCATGCTGCATTAATACTGTCAAGCCAGACCTTATAAAGTACTTGCCATGTCCTTTATGTGATTGACAATATGCTTGCATACTTGGAAAACCCCGAAAAATCGTCAAAAGTCGATATTGTACCAAGTGGTACTATTAAGTTGAATTAAGCCTCGAACTAGTCTAAATAGAGATCTTAAGATGAAATTTAGAATTTTAAAACCCCAGAATGACTTAAAATGATGATTTGGAGTTTGAGGGCTGAATTAGAGTCAATTTGGAATTTTCATGTTTTAGGGGTAAAATGGTAATTTTGTCACCGGATGACAAAATGGAAATTTTTAGAAAAGATTTTGATCACATTTGACTCATTGGAGTATGATTTGAGTTTGAGAGGTGAAAATTTTAAATTCTGACATTTTTGGAGCCCTAGGGGTAAAACAATAATTTTAATAGTTTACGGGGGGCAAAGTTAGAATTTTGGAATTTTACACCACCTAACACTTGTCATGCCCATGGATTTCAGCCATTAACATTTTACATTGTGGATAATTGAAACATTTTATGTGGTGGAGAGAGATTGCTTAATGGATAAGTATTACACATGACAAATGGAAACATGCCATGTGTCAAGCTTGGATTATTCTAGAATTTCCTTGTAAAATCTATTTAAAACTCTCTTAGTCTCACCCATATGGTTGGCCAAAGCATAAAGTGAAGAGGAAAGGAAAGAACCGAAACCCTAGGTGGGAAAATTGAAGAAAAAGTGAGGGATTTCAAGGGATTAAGCTAATAAAGGTAAAATTTTATGATTTTTTCTTGTGATTTACACTACCCATGCTTTCTTTTTCATTTTCCATGCTTAGAACTCAAGTTTGCATGATGAACCCATGCTGGCCGAATTTGAGAGGAGAGGTTTTGAGCATTGATTTTGCTAGATTTCAAGCTAATTAAGTGTTTTTGGTTGTTTGGTAATGGAAAGTATGAAAATCTAGCAAGGAATCACTTTGTTCTTCACAAACCCACAAGAGGCCGAATTTTCTAGGGAGGATATTGAGGCTGAAATTGATGTATTTCATGATATTTTGGTGGCATTTAATGAGTGGTGAGGCTAGAAATTTAATGGGAAATTTTGGCATGAAAATATGAAGTTTTACCTAATGTATAGAGATGTGCGATTTATGGTTCGGACTGATAAAATGAATCGCATTCACAGTTATTGAGGTATTTTAAGTATAATTGGAGTGTAGAGAGTGAAAGAAATCGATTTCGAGTTAAATTGAAGGTTTTAGCCAATCACACTGAGAATAGTGCGAATTAGGTCGAATACCGTATTTAAACGGTTATTCGGACATTTTGCATCACATTTCGTGCATTCATATAGATTTATAGAGCCTGAAATAGTTTATGATAAATTGACACAATTTATTGAAATTCGTGTCACGTATGATGTATAGGTGGTGAGCCCTCTAACAAAGGTAAAGAGATTGTGCCCAAAGATCGAGAATAGGAGTATATCGAACTCCTAGTATTATAAGTAACCTTACTATCGCCTTAATTATCTAAAGTATGTTTTATCCGATTTTGTGAATTTTATGGAAAATGAATTAAATGATTAATTTTTCAGTTTTATAAACAAAATGTGATTTAGTGAAATGATTTCATAAAATTGTTTTAAAATTGAATAATGACTTTTCAAATGGAGTAATTGGAGACCATTTGATGTATTCTGAATTTATGGTTCTAATTGATTGGCTTATGACAATATTGGCATGAAAAATTATTTACCGGTAACTCTATAAATATTATTTTATAAAAAAATAAAATATTTTATTGAATATTTTCATTATATTCACATAGTTATAATTTCACTTGAAATGAATGTTTTAGACATCTAAACTTATTTTTGATTATGAATTATGTGTTTTATACTCGCATACTACATTTTTAGCTGGTTTCAGAATTTTTGGGAAAAATGACCAAAATACCCCTGTGTAGTTGAAATTTCTCTTTGATTGTTTTTGAACTGAAATTTGTTCATATCACTTTAAAACATGATTTTAGTAACTAATACTCATAGGGGAAGCGAGAAAACTAATGTTAAGCCTTGTGAGGTTTCGATTAGCATTCCAAGTAATGAATGTCTATCGGGACATTGCCGCGGTTGTCACGGCCTTGATGGGAGTTTTGGGTCGTGGCAATTCAGTTGGTATCAGAGCTTTTGGTTTTAAAGATTTGAGCTTTTGGTTTTAAAGTTGTTTTAAAATTTACAGTGTCAGTGTGGCCCTGAGTTAAGTTAAGTTAGGTTTGATAGAATAGAATACGTGCATCTACACATAGAATTTGGAGTTGTTTAGACTCGTTCTGTTTCTTCTTATAGATCTTATGGGAGCATAAGTCATAGACAGGGAGCTATATGAACTCCTGTTCCCAGTAATCCACTTTTTTGTTAATGTCATGCAAAGGTCATAAGCAGGGCCGTTGTCCGAGTTTAAGATGCCACCCGTGACACGAGCCAGTATTAGAGAGATCTTAAAACGAATGCTCCTAGTGAAAGATTAATGAAATGATATATCCCTCCGATTAAGGATGGAGAAATTTGGAGTTGGACTAATAGGCCGTGATAATTTATTTATTTGGTGGAGTTATAATTGAACTCATGGTTGTCAATTGGAAAAAGATTTGGGTACTATGGATTGTATTGGGGTTAATATAAAAGATCACGTGTGATAATGGTAATAAGGGGCGCACTTTGATTAGAATGAATAGTGATGGTTGTAATTCACTTGGAGTGTATAAATTAAGCCGTGAGGTAAGAGTAAACCCATACTTATGTGCATGAAGATAAGAATATGTGTTGAATTGGTATAGCAGCATAGAGGGAACTGATGTTGATTTCAATTAAGCGATTATGAGATTTCAAGAATTAATTGGACCTATTATAGTTTATGGATTTAAGCACGTGAATTAACTTGAGAGTGAGTATCAATGATTACTATAATTGATGTGTGGTCATGAAGTAAGAAATTAGTAAACAAATCTGCTATAAGGATGAGCTTGAACTTTGCTATGCAATGAAAAAGGGGGAGCCAAGAGATTAAAGAACTAAATGTGAAATTGGCCTCTTGAGGTTAAATGACTTGGAAATGTCGAATCTAGTCTAAGTTCCATATGAAGTTCTATAATTGAGATTGATATACGAATTACTTGAAAGATCAATTTAAAAGTTTATTTGGTTCAAAGTGTGCCCTATGATACGAATGATCTGTCTTGAAGGTGATTTCCCCAAAGTAAGGAATTTAGAAAATGTTGATATTTGGATATACTCTAAGAAAGAGAACTTCTGCATCCTAAGTTTAGAACAACTTTGATCTTATGATCGCAAAGGCAAGGTGTAATAATTAAGTACATTATTCACTTAATAAATGTGATTGGTTATTGATGAATAAAGTCAAGATCTTAACATTTAGTGGTATACAATTTGATAATTATGTATTCAAGAGTTATTTGGAGACAATTCCTTCATCAAATTGGCACTAAATGCTATGGTAAAGGCATATCAATGTTAATATGGAAATGTATCCAGGAATGATCTTAACATACAACCAAAGGAGAATTAAACATATTGAAATTAATGTTCTAATAGTGTGCATATGATAGAAAGCTAGTTTGTAAGTTGTAGTTTTCATGATCATGAAATATATAAAGATTATCAATATATGGACATACACTTGGAGTTGTAATTTATAAGTTTGGAGTATTTAAGATATGATTAAATGGAATTAGCATTAGACAAGGTATGTAAATCTTTAAATTGATTTCTGTGGAGTGTGCATGATAGTAGAATGGAGGAACATAGTGCCGTGATATTATATGGTGAAGTTACTATACAATATGGAAAGAGTATTCTAAAGTGGGATTTATTGACTGATGATAAGTGATATGCAATCTGAGATACATGTAGCTATGAATAAATTTGGAGATTTTTGCTTAAGCAAACTCGTACTAAATGTTATGGTAAAGATATATGACTGTTAGTGGCAAAATAAATACGTTAGTTCAATGTTCTGATCGCACACTTATGATAAAAAGTTAGTCCACTAATTGTGGTATAGACTCAGAGGGAAGCCACACGATTGTGAATAATTGAGGTAGTAGCTTTAAAGGTGGAAGAGTTGCTAGGATAAAGTGAATTCAAATAGTTGCAGTGCTAGAGTATTGACTATCAAACGCTGTCACGTTAAGAACCCCTAATGTCTAGAAAGCAAGAGCAAACTGTGAGCGGCATAAAGATGAAACTCACGAGTTGAAATATGGTTATTGGTTTTGATGCTAAGCTTTGTTGTTTAGAGTCTTAAGTGCATTGGGGAGGTATTAAGATAAAGATGATGAGTGAAATTGCAGAGTTTCTTTATTGCCTTATATATGGGCATGTAAGAGAAAGAAAAGTTAGAGAGTTTTTGAGATGGCTACATAAAAAAAAAATAAATAATTAACATGTGGAGAATTAAGATGAATAATATGTTGACTAAAGTCAAATCTTAAGAAATAAAGTAAATCTTGTAAAAGATTAAAGAGGAAGTGAGGGACAAGTTAGATAAATATATGAGATGTTGATAAGAGATGTCAATACCAAGTGATGAGAGTGTGAATGGAGATTTCAAGAATGATATAGCAAATGAGTTCATATAGAATATTGTTACGAGAATTAACTAATCTTGTCTTGACCTTGTTGGAAGGAAAGGATTAGTGACAACACAAGTAAAGTACGGGGTATGCTAGAAACCCTTAGAGATAAGTTGAAGCATGAGTAGTTGGGCATGCCTTTATGGAAATGATATACTTGGAGTATGAAAGAGTAAATAAGTGATTAAGTGTTTCAAGGATGTTTAAATACTTTTGAGAAAGAATTATAAATTATACGGAATGAGTATAAGATGCGTGACTTTGAAACTTGCCAAGGAACCAAATGGCTAAGTCACGAGTTAAGTGATCACTTGCTGTGAGATATAAGTTAAGATAGATATCCTCGAGGAAATACGCAAGAGAAGTTCTGCCATGGATCTCGTGAAAGCAAGCATTAAGTTATGTGGTTATAAAAAGGAAGCTGTAAGCTGAGAGTGATATTAGTATTAATATTGAAAAATACTTGTGGAGAATCTAATTTAAAGTTTTGCAATTTTAAGTGCAATTTATAAATTGGTTAAGGAAGAATGATGTTATATTCATATGAAAGAGTGGAACAAAGGATGATAGAAGTTGACCTTGATAATGAAGTATGATAATGAAACTTTTCTAATATATTATGGAAATTAGAATTCGAAAATGCTTAAGGCATACATGATTCAAATGAGTCTGAGTCTTAAGTGACAAATCAATATCGAAATGCAAGAAAGATACAAGGTAATGTAGATGTATGAAGGATAATCGAGGAAAAAGGATGACTCCTAGGAATTGTGGTATTGCATAAGATGCAATGATCAAGTTAAGATAAATCTTTGAGGCATCAATGGGATTATAAAGCATACATGCATAATAGATTATAAGTCAAAGGAGATGACATTATGATGCAATGATATATAGTACAAGGAAACTTAAGCATATAATTGGAAATGATAAGAAGAGAGTATAAGTATGTAAATGATGTGGAACTATGCACAGGCATGATGAGAATTTGTATGAATTATGAAGATTATTCTATTGAATCTTGATTATGGATGGGAATGAATACAAAGAAATTAGTCTAAAGGCATTTGAAAATCGAGACCTGTATACATAATGAGGAATATGGACACTTGGATGTGCGTGTATACGTATATGTGGAGTTAGTGATGTACCCAACTAAAATGAAGAATGGTTTTAGTGGTTCGAGATTTACTTAATAAGTACTTGATCATAAAAGTATAGAGTTTCTTTTTAAGAATATGGTTACTAATGGTTATCAAATTTGAATTATCTGTGATGTTAAATATATATCTATGGATAAATAAAAGGTGTTTGATCCTTATGTATTATGAAATGCTTGAATGTTGGAAGGTTTGATAAAAGATCAAGGTAGAGAAATTGTGGATAGTTAAGTAAACATGCATAATTGATGATTTAAGGATGATTTGACTTAGATGAAGCCCATACATATTTTAGATCAAAAGGATTGAGTGTTGAGAAATAAAAATATCCTAATGGTTAAAGGCGTTCCCTTCGGGGGAAGTAAAAGGTCTCGGGTTCGAAGCTTGGCAAGAAGGTCCTGCAAGGCGTGTCCTGCCACCCTTAGGCGTGGCGAATACGAGTAAGTCAAGTGATGGGGACCTGAATATAAAAATACCTTGGAGTGGACTCTCGAGAGGGATGCCACAAAATACTCGAATGGAAGAGATGATGTGGGAAGTCGAGCACCAGATGAGAGACCGATATCCACGTCTTTTCTTGGAATCCGGTAAGTAAAATTTTGAGGTCAAAATTTTATTTTAAGGGGGCTAGTGCTGTCAAGCCCCACCTTATAAAGTACTTGCCATGTCCTTTATGTGATTGACAATATGCTTGCATACTTGGAAAGCCCCGAAAAATCATCAAAAGTCAATATTTTACCAAATGGTACTATTAAGTTGAATTAAGCCTTAAACTAGTCTAAATAGAGATCTTAAGATGAAATTGAGAATTTTAGAATCCCAGAATGACTTAAAATGATGATTTGGAGTTCGAGGCCTAAATTGGAGTCAATTTGGAATTTTCATGTTCTAGGGGTAAAATTGTAATTTTGTCACCGGAGGACAAAATGGGAATTTTTAGAAAATATTTTGATCACATTTGACTCATTGGAGTATGATTTGAGTTTGAGAGGTGAAAAATTTAAATTTTGACATTTTTGGAGTCCTAGGGGCAAAACGATAATTGTAAGAGTTTACGGGGGGCAAAGTTGGAATTTTGGAATTTTAGACCACCTAACACTTGTCATGCCCATGGATTTCAGCCATTAACACTTTACATTGTGGATAATTGAAACATTTTATGTAGTGGAGAGAGATTGCTTAATGGATAAGTATTACACTGGATATTTTAGAGAGATTGTTCAACTATTTTATCTGTCTCCATTTACCCGGCTTTAGATATTTTAGATGGTATTTGTTTTCTCATTGGGATTATATAATCTCACCACCCTCATTTTCACCCATTTCAGGCTCAGAATAGATTGTAGATAATTGATATCATCGAGGACTACAGTTGGACTTGCCACATCCAAAAATTGTAAGTTCATTTCTTTTGATACTTTTAGTCATTCGTGGACCCACGTGTCACTGTAAATTAAATTTTATACTTTGGTTATCTTTATTACAGTATGTATGAATTTATTTTTCTTTTACGCTATAAAAATTATTTACCAGTAACTCTATAAATATTGTTTTATAAGAAAATAGAATATTTTATTGAATATTTTCATTATATTCACATAGATATAATTTCACTTTAAATGAATGTTTTAGACATCTAAACTTATTTTTGATTATGAATTATGTGTTTTATACTCGCATACTACATTTTTAGCTGGTTTCGAAATTTTTGGGAAAAATGATCAAAATACCTTTGTGTAGTTGAAGTTTCTCTTTGATTGTTTTTGAGCTAAAATTGGTTCATATCACTTTAAAACATAATTTTAGTAGCTAATACTCACAGGGGAAGCGAGAAAACGGATGTTAAGCCTTGCGAGGTTTGGATTGGCATTCCTGGTAATGAATGTCTACCGAGACATCGCGACGATTGTCACCGGCTCGATGGGAGTTTTGGGTTGTGACAAATACACACCCTAAACTAACCCGTGATGCATCCCAAAATATCGTATAACCCCTTGTGCCTTGTAGTAGGCTTAATACTAGAGCTGTGTTGAGACAAGCTTTAAGCTTCCCAAAGCTATCCTCACAAGCATATGACCAGACAAATTTTGTATCCTTATGTTTCAGCCTAGTCAGAGGGGTAGTTATTTTAGAAAAATCCTTCACAAAACGACGATAATAGTCAGCCAACCCCAAAAAGCTCTTAACCTTTGTAACTGATGTTGACCTTGGCCACTTTTCCACTGCCTTTACTTTCTTTGGGTCGACTTGTACCCCATCTTTAGACACCACATGTCCTAAGAATGCAACACTTTGGAACCATAACTCACACTTGGAGAACTTAGCATACAATTGATATTCTCTCAAAGTTTGGAGCACTATCTTAAAATGCTGTGCTCCTCTCTTCTCCTAGAATATATCAAGCTATCATCAATAAATACCACCAGAAACTTATCCAAATCAGGTTTGAACAATCGATTCATCAGATCCATAAAGGCCGCAAGGGCATTCATAAGCCCAAATGACATCACGAAAAACTCATAATGCCCATATCTTGTTCGAAATGCAGCCTTTGGTACGTCTTCATTTTGGATCCTTAATTGATGGTACCGAGATCGTAGATCTATCTGGGAGAAACATTGCACTCCTTGTAGTTGGTCAAATAAATCATCTATTCTCAGAAGAGGGTATTTATTTTTCACCGTCACTTTATTAAGTTGTCTGTAGTCAATACATAATCTAAGTGACTCATATTTCTTCTTTACAAATAACACTTGTGCCCCCCATGGGGAGACACTAGGGCATATGAAACCTTTATCCAACAAATCTTCCAATTGATCCGTAAGTTCCTTAAGCTCTGTCGGTGCCATTTGGTATGGGGGTATGAATATGGGTCTAGTATCTGGAATCAAGTCTATACAAAATTCTATCTCCCGCTCGAGAGGCAAATCTGCTAATTCGTCTAGAAATACATCTATAAACTCATTCACTATCAACACTTGGCTTATTTCCCTGACCTTCGCTTAGGTATCCTTTACAACAGCCAAGTAACCTAGACAACCTTGTCTTAATAGCTTTCTAGTGGACATAACAGATATCAAATTGGTTGGAGCATTACTCCTATCTCCTTGAATGCTAAATGATGGCTCCTCTGGAACATCGAATCTAACTAATTTATGGTAACATTCCACGTTGGCATGACAGAGCGATGGCTAATCCATTCCCAAGATCACATCAAAATCTAAGGTGTTTAATACCACTAGATTTGCCAAAGTTTCTTTGTCCTTGACTCGAACTACACAGGACTTATATTCCTATTCTGCCATAAATACCTCCTTTAAAGGGGTAGACACCACTAATTGTTCTTCTTTCCTAACACAATCCTTACCCAATCGAGGTGCAAAACTTGGAGAGACAAAAGAGTGGATTGAACTAGGATCAAACAATACCCGAGCATTCATATCACAAATAGAAAAAGTACCTGAGACCACTGCATTGGATGTTTGGGCCTTTTGTGGTGTTAAGCATATACCCTCACGTGGCCCCTACCCGTAGAGCTCTGACGTCCAAACCCAGACGGCCTACTTTGAGAAGAAGTAACAGCAGCTCTACCTCTTGATCTGTTAGCTTCCCGATTAGTTGAGGCGGCTACTGAAGGAGCAGAAGAAGCTGGCTGAGTAGAGCCAGAAGTAAACCCTTGTAATTGTTGAGCCATTGGGCAACTCCTCCTCATATGCCCAAGTTGACCACACAAGCAACAAACTCTTGAAGCAAGAAAACATCGTCCTTTATGTTGTACCCCACAAGTATTGCAAGGGTTGATAACTTGACTACTCTGCCTTGAGTCTTGCTGCCTCCCAACACTGGAAGTCTTTTGTCCCACTCCAATACTGGTATTAGACAAGCCACTCCCTTGTTGTGGTAATCGTGAGTCCCTGTGTGGGCCCTGATGGCTGGAAGACAAAATACCATCATTGAAATTTCTACAACCTTGATAGCCCTCTATCTTAGCCTTCTTGACTCTATCTCTAGCAGCCCTACTCTCATTGGTAGTCATCTCAATCTGTTGAGTGAAATCGACAGTTGCAGAGTAGGTATTGAAATCTCGAGATGCTACAGCCTTAAACAATGGCTCCACTAGCCCATCCACAAATTTTTGAATCTTCATTTCCTCGGTAGAAACTAGATAGAATGCATACCGAGCTAGCTGTGTGAATTTGATGTCGTATTCCAACACTATCATACTTGAGGTCTGTACTAATTTCTTAAACTCCCTAGCTCTTGTATTGCGTACACTGAGTGGTAAGAATCGATCCAAGAAAGCTATACTAAACTCACTCCAAGCCAATAACGCTGCACCCCTCGGCCTTCCTCTACACAAAGAGCCATACCACTCTTGTGCCACATCCTCTAATCGAAAAGTGGCTAACTCGACTAATCAGGCACTAGAATATCCCAAGGCATTACAAATTTTCTCCATATTGTCGACATGACCCCTCTCAACCTCATGATGTTGGCGATCGATCTACCCTTGGGAATTAGGGGATTCTTATGTTGTAGGTCTTCCTTCCATTATCCTCTGTATATCATCCATACATGTTGCCATCATCTCTAGAACCCTATCAACTCCCTGTAGGCCTGTCACCAAATCTTCGATGGTAATGCCCCTAGGTAGGGGTCTATCCACATCACCTGAAGTCTATCCCTACCCATGTCTACTCATAGGCGTATCTGCCCTCATCGACCTAGTGGCCTTGCCACGTTTACCTTGCCTCCTTAGGGTGGATGCTCATGACCCACTTGTCGTCTCATTAGGAGCATCATGCTCCTTCATCTGTCTCGAGGCAGCTTGTGTATTAGGCGACATTTTTACATAGACAAGAGTAAACACCTGTTATTAAACATATGTTTTACAATCATATCTAAGAGAAAAGGTTGTTTCTCGAATAGGGAATCTATATGGTCTCTTGATTGTAAAATGTGTCGTGGTTCACAATTCACAATCAAAGTTTCCACATAAAGACTAGATACTTTGCTTGAACAACAAGAAGATCCTACGACCTAGATAACCTAGAGCTCTAAAACCAAGTTTGTCACAGCCCAATTTTTGGGCCATGATCGGCGCATGGGCCTAATGGGCACAGTCTACCAAACCCAAGCAAGCCTCTTATGTAACCTGTTCATCATTCCACCAAACATTTTTAAAGTTACATTTCATAATTCTCACCTATAAGTACTTTACTAATGTGCTATGACAACCAAATACTTGCATTTATATTAACCCAAAACAATGTCAACCATTACTAACTCATAGTGGCAACGTTAATCAAGATAAACGTATACTATTTATGACATGTATCTTAGTGATTTACATCACGTGTACGTATACACAAGCAAATTACTCTTGAGTTCCAGTGGAGTGACCTTGAGTGAAGGTTCAGCTACTAAATGCCGTATTACCTACTAAGGGTGAACACGAGTGGACTCCTCAAGCTAGGTCCCAACTATCTACAAATATGAAAACATGAAATTTAAAAGAGTGAGTATAAACCTAGTGAGTGAACATAGGAAGGGAACAAGCAAACGATACATAAAGATTTTGAAAACACGATGCACTTATTTTTAAAACAATGCAATTTAGGTTAATTTCTTGTAAAGCCTTTAATTCAACCCTTGATTATTTAATCCCTTAAGGTGAAGGATTTATAATCCACAATGGAGTTGAAAAGAGTGAAAACTATAGTAAATATCCAATCAAGACAAGCAAAACAGAGGGTTTCTCGTTTTAGAGGAAAGGCATTCTATAGCATATAGTACATTCACATTTTTATTTTCATAACTTGTCTATAGCATGTATATATATATGTACACCACTGCCGCCTTACTCAGCTCATGTGCACTCCCTACACGCACAAGGCAATATCATCATGTGCACTCCCTACACGCACAAGGCAATATCATCATGTGCACTCCCTACACGCACATTTCAATATCATCACACGCACTCTCGCCCACATCATTATCAGCATGTGCACTCCTACACCGCACACCCCCAGCACTGTCACATACATTCCTACATCGCACGTGCACGGTTATAGCTATTATACAAGATTACCACTCAAAGCATAACACACATATCCACAAAATATAGGAACACATGGTTTCAATATATCACATATTTTACCACATAAAAACATTTCATCAAGGGCTTGTTCCCGTGCGCGTTTTAAAGAAAAGTCCGATAAAATATTTCAGGTGATTCAATTCAACATGTATGCATTTATCCCAAAACATTTTAATGCAAGTTACTCACCGGTCTTTGTTGATTCTTAGATTGACTCCAACTTTCACTGATGCTCCGAATGGAGATGTGGGGTCCAGTTGCAACCTATCATACACAATAGCATCATAATCAACTCAACTCCTAAATCATGTTCTACTAGTTGTTCCTAACTAGCTTCCAATTACCATTAAGTGGTTATTTATTTTCACTATTCTAGTCACACTAAAGATGAATAAACAACCTTAGCTACAAACAGTCACAAATCTAACCACTAGCTATTCTCAACAACTCAAAAATCAACTCAATTTCATTACTCACATTGGTAGATTTGTAATTGAATTCCTTCTCAAAAGTTCTCAAGCTATTATAGAAAGTCTCTCTTTCTCTCTCTAAAACACCTAGCTAGTGAGAGAAAGTATTAAGATAAGACTTTTGAATTTAAGGTGAAAGAGTAAAAGAGCACAAAATACTTTGTGAAAAAGTGCACAAAAGTATGAAAATTGGGGTTTAACTAGAGAAAGTCATGGAGGTTTTTAAGGAGTCTTCCACGAAAGATAAAGAACATGAAATGGAGAGAAGAGATGGGAAGAAGAAGAAGAAGTTGCTGGAAATTTAGATATTTATTGCTAAAGTTGACTAAAGTTTCACATAATTTACAAAAAATGCCCTTTTTTATTCTTTTGGTGCAGTGCTTTCACTTTGACAAATATTTTGACCACCTTCTGATCAGAACTAGGCAATGTGTAACCATCAAAATTGTAGCCCTGCCACTTAGCTTTCTAATGGTTCAAAAATCATGTCATTTGGACTTCTATAGTGGGAGATATACTTGAAAAATCGAAACATATGCAAATAGAGCAACAGTCCATTATGCACCTTTATTCACCAATTGAAACTATTTTTTTGATCCTACTACTATAAAAATATAAAATAAATATAAATAACATAAAACTAACATTATTAACTTAAAATAAACATTTAAACATAATTAAACTAAGCTAATAAAATAAAGAAAAATACCTAAATTCGATCCTTAATCTAGTTCAACTTAGACTAATCAAATATTTAATCTCCCACGTAATATATGAATATGGATGCACTCATCAGTTTACCTCTAGTTACGCGTTTATGGAGGTTGAGGTTTTACACAGAGACAACTTAGTTGACTAAAAGTGCAGTTACTCAACTAAGATCATTCTGTCAGAAAATTTGAATTGAGCACTAGCAGACAGATTAATGGCCAGAACTGCCATCAAACTGTTTCCAATGGTCGAAAACTACCTAACACCTATCAGATCTTATTCTTCAAGTATTTAAGAGGCTACCAATGGCTAGAAAAGGAATTAAGGCTTCCAAGACCAAAAAGAGCTCAAAAAATTACAAAAACCTTCAGCATACTTTTTGCACTTCACTCCTATCATTGTAAAAGATTCAAGCACTTCACTTTGTACCATTTGCATCAAGTCAGTGATCATAGGTACACCTTTATTTCTCTTCTCTTTGTATAATTAGGGTGAGCGAGTCACTCTAAGGGATTTACTCAAGCTTGGATTGCTTGATTGAGTGTATAGGTTCTAACTTAGCCTAGGAAAGTTAGTTGTTGGGTTTTAGTTGATCCTAGTAAAAACCATTGGGAAAGGTTTTGGCTGAGCCTGGTAAAAGCCATTGTAAAAGCTTGGTGAAAGCTTGGGAATTTCATTGTTCATAGTAATTGGTTTGAAAAATCCTTGGTTGAACAATCAAGGTAGTGGATGTTGGTATTGGACCGAACAACTATAAATTTATGTGTGATTGTTTGCTCTGTTTTTAGTTTTTCATTCATCTTTAAATCTTTCTTTTATCTTGCATTTGTCCCCAATTAGAAGCCAATTTTAGCAAGAGCGAAAAAGTGCTATTCACCCCCACTCTAACACATTTACTTGGGACCAACAAGTGGTATCAAAGCTAGATCCCTGCTCTTAAGGTCTAACACTCTTTGGGAAGATCCAAATGGCTCTTCAAAAACCAATAGTTGCTGAGGGACAATCAACAAACAGACCACCTCTGTTTGATGGCTATAATTACCCATATTGGAGTACTAGGATGTCCATATGCATTAGAGGAATAGATTATGAGATGTGGGATGTCATCACTAATGGTCCCTTTATTCCTTCAACCTTAAATGTTGTAACCAACGAGATGATTCTTAAGCCAAGGTCTGAATGGACCGAAGCTGAAACCAAAAGAGTCCAAACAAATTTCAAGGCAATCAATACACTACATTATGCTTTAACTCGCATCGAATTCAACAAAGTGTCAAGTTGTACCACAACTAAACAAGTGTGGGATAAACTTATAATTATTCATGAAGGGACTTCACAAGTCAAAGAGTCCAAAATAGCTCTCTTAACCCACAATTATGAGATGTTTAAGATCGAACCTGGTGAAGATATCACCGACATGCTAGATAGATTCATAAACATCACAAATAAATTGAGTCAACTAGGCAAACCAATTCCTAAACATGAGATTGTTAAAAGGCTTCTTAGACTCCTACCTAAAAATTGAAAGCCAAAGGTGACTGCTATCTGTGAAGCCAAGAACTTAAATGTTATAACTCTGGATGAAATTTGTGGTTCTCTTCTTACTCACGAACTGGAACTCTAGGAAAAGGAAGAAAAAGACAAGAGGGAAGCAAAGGAAAAGAAGAAAAGCATTGCCTTAAAAGCAAGCATCCTAAAAGAAGAATTGGATAGTTTATCCTATGATGATGATGAGGAACTAGCTATGGTTGCAAGAAAGTTTAGAAAGCTTATGGGCCAAGGAAACCAGAGATTGGCTAGAAGAGGGTATAGAAGAGATCAAGGCTCTTCATGGAAAACCAAAAATAAAAATGAGTCCAACAAGAAGCAAAAGCTTATATGCTTTGAAAGCAAGAAGCCAGGACACTTTAGGTCAGAATGCCCCTTACTGAAGGAAGAACATTAACGAAAAATAGAAAGTCAAAGAAAGCAACGGTGATTGCAACTTGGTCAAATAGTGATACCTTAAGTTTTGATGATGATAAAGAAAGGGTGGAAGAAAGAGCTAATCTATGTTTGATGGAAAAGGATGATGAATCCGAGGTTGAGCTGAACCTAAAAGACACATGTTCAAGAGCTCAACTAAGGGAGAAGCAGCCTTGGTCCATGGACAGTGGCTGCTCAAGGCACATGATTGGAAATGAAATGTTGTTTGCTTAGTTGGACAAGAAAAAGAGAGGTACAATTTCCTTTGGTGATGATTCAAAAGGTAGAATTTATGGTATAAGAACCATTGGTAAGAACTCTCAAGCTCAAATTAGTCATATGTTGCTGGTTAAAGGTTTGAAACACAATTTATTTAGAATCAGCCAATTATGTGATAAAGGTTTAAAGGTATGCTTTGACTCAAATAAATGTGAAGTGATAGATACAAGTACTAACAAAGTTTCATTTATAGGAAAAAGAATTAAGAATATGTAATATTTCTTGAAGATCTTGAGGTGAATTGTGAAACATGTCTTATAGCAAATGTTGAAAATGATGGCCGGTTATGGCATAGGAGACTTGGACATGTAAGCATGCATACCATTTCAAAATTGATAAGAAAAAATCTAGTTATAGGATTGCTTGAGCTTTTATTTGAATATGATCAAATTTGTGATGCATGCCAACTATGAAAACAAGTTAGAATATCTTTCAAAAGTAAGAAGAATGTGTCAGCATCTAAACCACTTGAATTGCTGCATATTGATCTATTTGGGCCAATTAGCACAACTAGTCTAGGAGGAAAATCATATGGCTTTGTAATAGTTGATGACTACTCTAGGTATACTTGGGTCTACTTCCTTGCTCATAAGAGTGATGCACTACCAGCATTTATAAATCATTGTAGGAAGGTCGAAAATAAGAGAGGACTGGTTATAGTTAGCATTAGGAGTGATCATGGAGGTGAGTTTGAGGGAGATGAGTTTGAAAACTTTTATAAGGAAAAGGGGTTGGATCATAATTTTTCTACACCTAAAACACCCTAACAAAATGGAGTTGTAGAAAAAAAAAACCAAACCTTAAAAAGGATGGCTCGAAGTATGCTTTGTGAAAACAATTTATCAAAGTACTTTTGGGCAAAAGCTGTAAACACAGCAGCTTACATCCTTAATAGAGTGTCAATAAGAGCTATGATATCAAAGACCCCATATGAACTATACAAAGGTAGAAAACCAAATATCTCTCACCTTAGAAGCTTTGGCTGCAAATGCTTTGTGTTGAACAATGGAAAACATCCTTTAGGAAAGTTTGATGCTAAGAGTGATGAGGTTATATTTCTAGGATATGCATTGAACTCAAAACCTTATAAAGTTTTTAACAAAAGATCTTTAATCACTGAAGAGTGAATCCATGTAGTTTTTGATGAATCCAATGCCTTGCAAAAGGAAATTCTTGCTGATGAAGATGATACGAATGACCTTGAAAGACAAATGGAAGAAATGAGTGTAGACAACAAGAAAAATAGTGAAGAAAATTCCCTAGGAAAAGAACAGAACTTCCACCCTTAGAAACCTTGCAAAGGACTGAAAATCAGCACAATGATCTTCCAAAGAGTTGGAGGTATATCAAGGATCACCCACAATAGCAAATCATAGGTGATATATCTCAAGGAGTCAAGACTAGGAGAGGAACTAGAGAAACATGTGAGTTCACGGCTTTCATTTCACAAATTGAACCTAAAAGCTTTGAGGAGGCAAAAAAAGAAGAAAGCTGGATATTGGCCATGCAAGAAGAGCTTGATCAATTTGAGAGAAACCAGGTATGGACACTAGTTTCTAGGCCATTAAATCATCCCACTGTTGGCACAAAATGGGTCTTTAGAAATAAGGTAGATGAGCAAGGAAATGTTAATAGGAACAAAGCTAGGTTAGTGGCTCAAGGGTATAACCAAGAGGAAGGAATTGACTATGATGAAACCTTTGCACCTGTTGCTAGGATAAAAGCTATAAGATTATTGCTTGCATTTGCTTGTTTCATGAACTTTAAATTATTTCAAATGGATGTAAAAACTGCATTTTTAAATGGTTTCATTCAATAGGAGGTCTATGTTGAGCAGCCCCCCAGATTTGAGGACTATGAAAAATTAGATTATGTGTTCAAACTTCATAAGGCCTTGTATGGACTAAAACAAGCTCTAAGAGCTTGGTATGAAAGACTCTCTAGGTTTTTAGTTAAGAAAGGATATAGTAGAGGAAGCATTGATACGACACTTTTTGTCAAAAAATGCTTGAATGATTTAATTATTGTTCAAATCTATGTGGATGATATTGTGTTTGGTGCAACTAATAAGGCTTTATGTAAGAACTTTGCTGAAAAGATATAGGGTGAATTCGAAATGAGCATGATGGGTGAGCTGAAATTCTTTCTTGGCTCCAAATCAAACAAAGTAAGGAAGGAATCTTTATCAGCCAAGAAAGATACATTCAAGACATGCTGAAAAAGTTTGACATTCAGAAGCTAAAATCAATTAGCACACCAATGAGTCCATCCACCAAACTTGATGCTGATGGAAAAGGAAAAAGTGTTGATCAAAAGCTTTATAGAGGTAAGATTGGATCCCTACTATACTTAACTGCTAGTAGGCATGATATTCAGTTTAGTGTGTGTTTGCGTGCATGATTTCAATCATAACCTAAAAATTCACACTTGACTGTAGTAAAAAGAATCTTTAGGTACCATATAGACACATGATATTTAGGATTATGGTATCTTAAAGGAACATCCTTCAATCTTATTAGATATTCAGATGCTGACTTTGCTGGAAGCAAAATAGATAGAAAGAGCACTAGTGGAACATGTTAGTTTATAAGAGATAAACTTGTATCTTGGTCGAGTAAAAAACAAAACTCAGTTGCACTCTCCACAACTGAAGCTGAATACATTTCTTTAGGTAGTTGCTGTGCTCAGATTTTGTAGATTAAACAACAATTGAAAGACTTTGGCATAACCTTACATAATGTACCAATATTTTGTGAGAGCACTAGTGCCATTAATATATCTAAGAATCCTGTACAGCACTCTAGGACCAAGCATGTTGAGATTAAACATCACTTTATTAGAAATCATGTAATTAAAGGAGACATTAAAATTGAGTTTGTTAGCACCATGAAACAATTAGCTGATATATTCACCAAACCCTTAAATGAGGATAGATTTTGTGAAATTAGGAGAAATTTAGGGATGATTAATGTGCAAGAGCTGTAAGAAAATTTTTTGAGTTTTCCATTCACAAAACATAAGAGACTTAGTCGATTAAGAATTTGTTAGTCAACTAAGAGTGTTTTGTCTCTTTAAATAACAAGACTAAGTCAGTTAAAGTGAGAATGAGTAAAATAGTGAAAAGGAACAGTCTATCGGGTAAAGAAAATGGGCAGTCGCCTAACTAAAAAATAAAAAAATGAGAGGCAAAGTTTTAAATTTTGAAAAGGAGAAAAATTGACAGCATTTAAGGAGGAGTCAAATGGTTTCTCATAACTCCTCATCCACATCTTCCATTTCCTCCTACTAGAAACCTCTATTATGAAAAACTGAAACCCCATTTCTTCCTGATCCTCAAACCCTAAGTCAGAAACATCTCAAAACCAAAAGGCAAAATCTCCTCTGTCAAAAGGCAGTCTGGAAAAAAAAAAGGGTAAACAGCCAATGGAGGAAAGTCCATAAGCAGAAATTCAAAAAAAGAAGAAAAAGATTGTGTCCGCCTCTGAGGTTGAGAAAATTAAGAAAAAGCAGACAGAGAAGGAACATAGAGCAGAGAAAAAGAAAGAGAAAGAAAAATCCTCCAAGAAAGGTAAGGTTCTGTCCTCAAAATTTAGAAATAAAACCCATGAGGATAGGTTCAAGAAAATTGATAATGCTCTGATTATTTATGGAAAATTTATTGACTGGAAAAGCTTCAATGAAAATCCTAAAATGCAAGTAATTCTATCAGATTACTTTGAGGAAATGAAACTAAAAAAATTTAGCACTTTCAAGAACCGAACCTATAGTCCTAGCCTTGTGAAATAATTTTATGCTAGCATAGCTTTAGAAGAAAATGAACTAGAGGATCCTGAAGATTTTGTGAAGAATGGTTTGAATGTTTTCATTATTGGAAAAGAATTTGTTGTGACTGCTGCAGACTTAGGAAGTTTGCTTAAAATTGAATGTGAAAGAGGGGATTTTGAAATGCTTGAGAAATACGATCCATCATCTCTATGGGAGATTATAACAAGAAAGAAAGAAAAATACTCTTCCAAAAGTAATGTTGGTCTCATTACAAGCCCTCAAATTAAAATTTTGCATTACTTTATTACAGTAAACATACATGGAAGAAGTGGCAGCTTTAGCTATGTTAGTCTTCAAGACTTATGGTTGATGGAGTATGCCTTCAATGGTGCTCCATTCAATCTAGGCCGATTCATGACAGAGAGAATGAGGGCAGCCTATAGAGTTAATAAGGTAAATATACCATATGGAAATGTGATCACCTCATTAGTTAGGAAGAAGGGGATATAGAGCTCTAGATATGAACTAGATTTAGTAAAAAACAAGGACCAGGCTATATATCTGGGCAGTTCGCCTAAGATGGGGTATAACATGGATGGAGAAAATTTTGTCAAAACTCCCAAGGTCACTTTAGGAAAAAAATCTTCTCTCCTTGCTCAATCTGAGACAGCTCCCTCCCAGTTCTCAAATGATATGGTTCTGAATCTAATCATGCGATTGATGGAAAGCTTACTGACCATACTGTGAGGTTGCAGAAAATAGAAGAAAAGTTGGAAGAACTTGAAAATATGATGAAAAGAAAAGGGAAATTGACTTCTGAGCCTGCCGCTGTAGATACCTTAGCACCAACAAGATAGGTTGCTGAAAGCCTTTCCTTTCAACCATAAGGTTCAACTTTTCAAGCTGCAAGTCTTGTCTTTTAACTAGAGGGACCTGAACTAGAAGTCGATCAACCAAGGAAATCTCCAACTCTTGAGCCTCAGAGTAACGATGAATCAAATCAAGGCACTGAAGTGCTAGGCTTATTTGAAAAGTCCCTATCTCATCATGAACCGCAACAAGATCAACCATCTCCCCCCAATTCAAAGGAAGTTTCAATAATGGATGTTTTCCACCAAATGGTCAGAGAAGAATAAGTTGAAAAGGAAGCAGCTAGAAGGAAAGCACCAAAATCAGTATCTCTAAGAGAATCCCTTGAACCAGCTTATGCTATAGAGGAACAATCTAGGAAAGGAAAAGAAAAAGCTAGTGTAGCTTCACAAGTCAAGCCTAAACCATCTAGTAAAGGCAATAAGACAAGAGTGATGGAAGCTTGAGAGAAGCTTTCATGGAAAAGGAGAGAAACGTGAGATGGGAGGAAGGAGAAGAAGAAGTTGCTGGAGAAATGAAGAAGCTACTGGAAGAATGAGATTTTTTATAGTTAAAGCTTTATCTAATTCTTCATGCAATTACAATAATGCCTTTAATAAGGCCACTCGTCTTCTTCCTTTTTTTGTGCAATCTTTTTACTCTTTTGACACTAAAAGAAGGTCCAAAATCCTCTAAAAGAGGTCCCTTAAGTAGCCCCCAAAAGTCCTAGCTTCAAAAAACCTCTAAACTTGTTATTTGTGGAAATTACGGTGAGGGTCGCGGCTTTCAATTTCCAGTGCCACAGTGCTCAAATGTTTTGTCGAAATATGTACTTCTAACGCAATACTTTAAATTCGACAAGGATTTTGACCACCTTTCGATCAAAACTGGGCAAAGTGGTAAACATCAAAGTTGTATCCCTGCCTCTTAGCTTTCTAATGGTGTAAAAATCATGTTATTTGGGCTTTTGTAGTGGGAGATATGCTTTAAAAACAAAAATATATGCAAATAGAGCAACAACCACTATGCACCTTTCTTCACCAATTGAAATTATTTTTTTATCCTACTCCTATAACGACATAAAATATTTATAAGTAACGTAAAACTAGCATCATTAGCTCAAATTAAACCTTTAAACATAAGTTCTACCTCGAGTTACATGTTTATGTAGGTCGAGATTTCACAAAATGAATCTCACTGTAGTGAAAAACAGAGAAATTTAGTTAAAAGGGTCTTGTTACATCAAAAAGCCATTTTCTTGCTGAAATGAAAAGCAATTTGGGAGCAATTAACAATGCCAACATACGACATATTCACAAATATTTTCATAAACTTTCTATAACATATATATATATATATATATATGCATACATCATCATGCATACCATCCTGCCATACTCAGCTCATGTGCACTCCTTACTCGCACATAGCTCGGTCATCATCAGCTCATGTGCACTTCCACACCGCACATAGCTGGGTCATTATTATCACACAAAAGGAGCATCCAAAGCATAATATACATATCAATATAATGTGATAATGCATGAACTATTCATATTGCACATTTCACAAGATAGAAACATTTCATCAAGGGCTTGTTCCCCAAGTATATTTTTTTTAAAGCAAAAATAAATGAATCTTTCGAATGATTTATTTAAACATGTAGGCACTTCCCAAAACATTTTGAAATGCAAGTTCACTCACCTTGTGATAGCGGGATATTACATCGTTATTTGTTCGGAGGCATATCTAGCTATTCCTACTTGCCGGTCGCTCGTTATTTTCCCCGGCACACCACCACAATACGCTACCTTTACTGTTGCACTTCTGCAACAATCTCAATTCAATATCTTTAGCGTACATCATTTATACTTCCCTTTTTGATTTAATCATGAATCTTTATTCAACTTAACTTTCTTGACACAATTTTTACCAAAGTTGCTTTTATCCCTTACTTGCGTAATTCTTTAAATTTTGATTACTAGTAACTTGTTTATGACTCTAACACATATATTAATCTTTTCTAAGGATATTTATCAAGTTCAACCATCCTTTCCACAACAACCACAATTTCTCACAATATACCACTTAAAATGTCAACTACACAATAATACCCATTTTCTTAAGATTCCTCAACTACACTTAAAACATCATTTGTCTTTACCTTTATGGTTGCTTGACCCGTACTTGCACTCCAATATTCCTTCAAAACATTAATCATCAAGCTGCCAAAATGATTCACATGTTATTTCTCCAAAGATTTAACCAGCCATGAGCTTAAAACACAAAAATCCTTACCTTAGCTTGCTTGAATTACAAAACCAATCTTTTCTTCTTTTCTTTCTTTTTCTTTCTTCTTTTGCTAGGGTTTAGTTGTGCTGGAAATTGGGGTTAGAAGCTACAAGTTTAGTGCCCAAGAACTTTGGAGAAGAAAGAAGTAAGAAAAAAAAGGAAATGAAAAGAAACAAGGGAGATCGCATGAAATTATTTTTTTATGCAAATAGAGCAACAGCCCACTATGCACCTTTCTTCACCAATTGAAATTATTTTTTTATCCTACTCCTATAACAACATAAAATAATTATAAGTAACGTAAAACTAGCATCATTAGCTCAAATTAAACCTTTAAACATAAGTTTTACCTCGAGTTACGTGTTTATGTAGGTCAAGGTTTCACAAAATGAATCTCACTACAACGAGAAACAGAGCAATTTAGTTGAAGGGGTCTTGTTACATCAAAAAGCCATTTTCTTGTTGAAATGAAAAGTAATTTGGGAGCAATTAACAATGCCAACATACAACATATTCACAAATATTTTCATAAACTTTCTATAACATATATATATACATACATCATCATGCATACCATCCCACCACACTCAGCTCATGTGCACTCCCTACTCGCACATATCCCGATCATCATCAGCTCATGGGCACTTCGACACCGCACATAGCTAGGTCATTATTATCACACAAAAGGAGCATCCAAAGCATAATATACATATCAATATAATGTGATAATGCATGAACTATTCATATTGCACATTTCATAAGATAGAAACATTTCATCAAGGGCTTGTTCCCCAAGTATATATTTTTTAAAGCAAAAATAAATGAATCTTTCAAATGATTTATTTAAACATGTAGGCACTTCCCAAAACATTTTGAAATGCAAGTTCACTCACCTTATGATAGCGGGATATTACATCGCTATTTGTTCGGAGGCATATCTAGCTATTCCTACTTGTCGATCGCTTGTTATTTCCCTCGGCACACCACTACAATATGCTACCTTTACTGTTGCACTTCCTAACAACAATCCCAATTCAATATCTTTAGCGTACATCATTTATACTTCCCTTTTTGATTCCATCATGAATCCTTATTCAACTTAACTTTTCTTGACACAATTTTTACCAAAGTTGCTTTTATCCCTTGCTTGCGTAATTCTTTAAATTATGATTATTGGTAACTTGTTTATGACTCTAACACATATATTAATCTTTTCTAAGGATATTTATCAAGTTCAACCATCCTTTCCACAACAACCACAATTTCTCACAATATGCCACTTAAAATGTCAACTACACAACAATACCCATTTTCTTAAGATTCCTTAACTACACTTAAAACATCATTTGTCTTTAGCTTTATTGTTGCTTGACCCGTACTTGCACTCCAATATTCCTTCAAAACATTAATCATCAAGCTGCCAAAATGATTCACACGTTATTTCTCCAAAGATTTAACCAGCCATGAGCTTAAAACACAAAAATACTTACCTTAGCTTGCTTGAATTACAAAACCAAGCTTTTCTTCCTTTTTTTCATTTTCTTTCTTCTTCTGCTAGGGTTTAGATGTGGCAGAAATTAGGGTTAGAAGCTACAGGTTTAGTGCCCAAGAACTTTGGAGAAGAAAGAAGTAAGGAAAGAAAGGAAATGAAAAGAAACAAGGGAAATCACATGAAAAAATTTGATTTTCATGAACTTGAAATGAAAATGGCGTTGGAAGCTTCAAGAAGAAGAAGAAAATATCTTGCTGTAGGAGATAAGGACGGTCATGGCTGATAAAGATGAGAGTCAAAGCTTCTTTTGGAAGGTTTGACCAAACTTTATGTAAATTACCATTTTACCCTCCAAGTTTCTTTCCTTTTTAATTTAGTCCTCCCAACACTCTTTCAACTCCAATTTCCTTCTATTATCTTCTTTTACACATGTACAAATGAAATATAAAGCTTGTATTGCAACGCGACGTCTCTATAATATTTAAAATATATTTTTTTCTTGTGTTAGTTTTATTTAATAACGCATGGGCCCCACTAGCTTCATTTTTCTCAGAAATTTACTCGTTCTTCCTCTCCCCCACTTAGATTAACCGTATTCTACTTCTTCATGAACAATTTCGATACTAAACAAAATATTAATATTTTAAAATTATTTTATTCCAAAATTTTCCACTTGTCTCCTTAGTACCAAAAATACCTTATTATGTCTCAATTCACTTCCAAATCACTTTTTATCTCGCAAATTCTTCCTCGATAAAAATATTATTATTTTATTATTATTCTCTCGTGTGCAAAATATTTTATCTTAAAATACTCTTATCACGTTTCCTCACCTTTAAACATTATAATTAACCTTATTTGGCATCTGATAAGCTTCATTAGCTACCATGTCAAAGTACGAGGTATTACATAGCCACCAATTGTTGATCACTCTACATGTCTACATAAACATATTCTGAATATATAATGTCATTATCTGTATGCCAATAACTCTACTTTAGTGTGCAGAACAAAAATTGTACGCCAAGAATAAATAAATCATTCAAAGGCATATATCAAAAATTATATGAATAAGGGAGATACAATTGATCAATAAAACAGAAGCCTCTTAGTTGGATAATGAGGAGTATTAGTTAGCTAAAATTCAAATTAGAAGTTGGCGGGCTCAATAGGTTTGAGAGACAGAGAAGACTTAGACGACCAAGAAGAAAGTCAGTCGACTAAGAGCCTATTGCCAGAAATCTGGACTTCAAGATAGAAACAACTTAATCGACTAAGAAGGGAGTTAGTCGACTAAGTGCTCACTGCCAAAATTTGGAATTAGAAAACAGAGACAACTTAGTCGACTAAGAGCGCAGTTAGTCAACTAAGATTATTCTGTCAGAAAATTTGAATTGAGCACTAGAAGACAGATTAAGGGCCAGAACTGCCACCAAGTTGTTTTCAACGGTCAAAAACTGGCTAACACCTATCAAAGCTGATTCTTCAAGTATTTAAGAGGCTTCAAATGGATAAAAAAGGAATTAAGGCTTCCAAGACCAAAAAGAGCTCAAAAAATTGCAAAAACCTTCAGCATAGTTTTTGCACTTCACTCCTATCATTGTAAAAGATTCAAGCACTTCAGTTAGTACCATTTAGATCAAGTCAGTGATCATAGGTACACCTTTATTTCTCTTCTCCTTGTATACTTAGGGTGAGCAAGTCACTCTAAGGGATTTATTCAAGCTTGGATTGCTTGATTGAGTGTATAGGTTTTAACTTAGCCTAGAAAAGTTAGTTGTTGGGTTTTGGTTGATCCCAGTAAAAATGATTGTGAAAGGTTTTGGTTGAGCCTGGTAAAAACCATTGTAAAAGCTTGGTGAAAGCTTGGGAATTTCACCATTCATAGTGATTGGTTTGAAAAATCCTTGGTTGAACAATCAAGGTAGTGGATGTGGGTCTTGGACCGAACCACTATAAATTTGTTTGTGATTGTTTGCTCTGTTTTTAGTTTTTCATTCATCTTTAAATCTTTCTTTTATCTTGTATTTTTCCCCAATTAGAAGCCAATTTTAGCAAGAGCCAAAAAGTGCTATTCAACCCCCCTTTAGCACATTTACTTGGGAATAACAGCTTTTATCCGAGCAATAGGAGCAAAGGTTTCATCATAGTCAATACCTTCTTCCTGATTATATCCTTGAGCAACTAGCATAGCTTTGTTTCTTATTACATTACCTTGTTCATCTACCTTTTTTTTGAACACCCACTTTGTACCAACAATTGGATGATTGAATGGCATCGAAACGAATGTCCATACTCTGTTTCTTTCAAATTGTTCCAGTTCTTCTTGCATGGCCAACATCTAGCTTTCTTCTTTTTCTACCTTTTCAAAATTTTTAGGCTCAATTTGTGAAATGAAGGCTGAGTATTCACATGTTTCTTTAACTCCTCATCTGGTTTTAACTCCTTCTGAAGGATCACCAATAATCTACTTTTGTGGGTGATCTTTGACATATTTCCAACTCTTTGAAAGATCATTGTGTTGATTTTCAACTCTTTGCAGATCTTTTAAAGATGGAGCTTCTACTTCTCTTTCAAGACAGTTTTCTTTACTATTTTTCGTATTCTTCAAGCTCATTTCTTCCATTTTTCACTCAAGGTCCTCTACATTATTATCATCAACAAAAACTTTCTTTTGCAAAACATTAGTTTCATCAAAAGCTACATGAATGGACTCTTTAATTGTTAAAGTTCTTTTGTTAAAAATTTTATAACCTTTTGAGTTCAATGCATACCCTAGAAATATTGCCTCATCACCCTTAGCATCAAATTTTCCAAGAAGATGTTTTCCATTATTCAAAACAAAGCATTTACAACCGAAACTTCTAAAATGAGAAATGTTTGGTTTTTTGCCTTTGTATAGTTAATAGGGAGTTTGAGATATTATAACCCTTATTGAAACTCTGTTAAGGATGTAGGCTACAGTATTCACAGCTCCTACCCAAAAATATTTTGGTAAATTGTTTTCACAAAGCATGGTTCAAGCCATTTCTTTTAAAGTTCGATTTTTTCTCTCAACAACCCCATTTTGTTGAGGTGTTCTAGGTGCAGAAAAGTTGTGATCCAACCCTTTTTCATTGCAAAAGCTTTCAAATTCATCTCCTTCAAACTCACCTCTATGATCACTTCTAATGCTAACGTTGAGAAGTCCTTTTTCGTTCTCAACTCTCTTACAGTGATTTGCAAATGCAGGTAATGCATCATTTTTTTGAGCAAGGAAGTAGACCTAAGTATACCTAGAGTAGTCATCAACTACCACAAAACCATATGATTTACCTCTTAAGCCGGTTTTGTTGATTGGACCAAATAAATCTATATGCAATACTTCAAGAGGTCTAAAAGTTGAAACCATCTTTTTGGGTTTCAATGATGTTCTAACTTGTTTTTCTAATTGACAGGCATCACAAGTCTAATCATTTTCGAATTTAATTTTAGGCAATCTAACAACTAGATTTTCTTCTCATTAGTTTTGAAATGGTATGCATGTTTGCATGTCCAAGTCTTTGATGCCATAGCCAACTATCATTTCCATCATTTACCATAAGACATGACTCACAATGTAGCTCAAGATCTTCAAGAAATATAATATACATGTTTTTTATTTTTTTTTCCTATGAATGCAATTTTGTTGGAACTAATATCTATAACTTCACATTTATGTGAATCAAAATACACTTTAAATCCTTTATCACACAATTGACTAATACTTAATAGATTATGCTTTAAGCCTTTAACAAATAGCACATGATTAATTTGAGCATGAAAATTCTGACCAATAGTTTTTGTACCATGAATTTTGCCTTTTGAATCATCTTCAAATGATACTGTACCTTCTTTTTTCTTATCTAGTTGAGAAAACAACATTTCATTTCCTGTCATATGCCTTGAGTAGCCACTATCCATATACCATGGCTGCTTCTGCTTCAGTTCAGCTTTTGAACATGTGTCTTATCAGTTTGGCTCAACTTGCAAAACAAATTTTCAGTTTTTCTTAACATGTACCCATACCTTGATGGTTAATTGCTACATAAGAGCCTTTTGGTACCCAAATCATCTTTGTTCTTTGAGTGCTTTTTCTTCTATAACCTTCATAAGAAAGATGACCTATTTTGCTACAAACATAACATCAAGATGAGAAACCATTAGAATTTCTCTTAAAGTTTGTATTTCTTCTTGAAGTTTCTTTTGTCAAGCCCTTAAGAACAATGTTTTCATCAATTGCCTTTTGCAATGCTTTATTTCTATTTTCAAGTTCCAATTTCAGAAGTTCAAGATTTGTTCTAGAGTGTTCTAGTTCAGTTTGAAGATAATTTCTTTGTTCAAAAATAGAGTTGAAATCATGTTTTATCTTTTCTAAATCATTCTCAAGAGATGTAGTCTTTCTTTTTAAAGCCTTATATTTTGATGCAAGTTTTTCAAACTCATCATAGAGGCATTCATATTCTTCTTAAAATTCATCAATCGAAATATCACAAAGAGTAGAAGATACCTCAGATTCTTCATCTTTGGCCATCAAACATAGGTGTGCTCTTTCTTTCACTTTCTCTTTATCAGCTTCTGAACTTGAAACATCACTGTCAGACCAAGTTGCTGCCACCATAGCTTTCTTTGATTTTTTATTTGTCATGGGAGTTTCCTCCTTCAGCAAGGGGCATTCCGATATGAAGTGTGAGACCCTATCAAGCTCGATTAAAAGACGGTATTGTATCGAGTGGTACAACTAAGTTAAATCGAGCCTTGAACTAGTTCAAATAGAAATTCTAAGAGGAATTTGAAAATTTTGAAACCCACAAAATGGCTTAGAATAGTGATTCGGAATTTAAGGTCCAGTTTGGAGTCTATCAAGAAAATTGACTGATTAGGGACAAAACAGTCATTTTACCATTTGATGATAAAATGGAGATTTTTAGCCAAGATTTGATCACATTTGACCAAGAATAATTATATGAAATATAATTATGATTATTGGAGTATAAAATGATGTTTAGTCGTGAAAAATTGTGATTCTCGATATTTTTAGAGCACAAGGGCAAAATGGTAATTTTACCATTAGAGGACTAAACGGGAATTTTTATAAAACAATTTTTGCCCCATTTGGTTAATATTGATCAATATTAGTGTTATTTGAGGTTGAAAAGTAGAAATAATGTGATTCCGGTATATTTCGGAGTATAGAGGCAAAATTATAATTTTTCTACCTCGGGGGCAAATCGGTAAATTTTTCGCCCCAGCACTTGTCAAGGCCGAGGGATTTAAATTGTGGTAAGATTGGATAAATACCAGAAACTTTGTGGTGGAAAATTAAGAAGAAAAAGTCAAAAAATTAAAAATTTGGGTCAATAAGCTTGTGACACATGGCATGCTTGATTATTTTATTATTTTCTATAAAAAATCAGCCCATTAAATCCCCAATTCTCTCACCATATTCGGCCTATGTAACCAGCAACAAGAACAAAGGATGAACAAAGGGAAAAACATGAAACCCTAGGTGGAAATTCAAAGAAAAAGTGAAGAAATCAAAGAAACAAGCTAGGTAAGTTAGAATTTCTTTAATTCTCCTTGATACCTAGCTTACCCATGCTTTTGTTCTTGATTTCCATGGTTGAATATTGAGTTATCATGATGAATTCAATTCTGAAAAATGGGTATGGAAGAGGAATTGTTGTTGGAATAATTTGATTTTAGACTATGTTAGTGTTTAGGGATAGTTAAGCATGGTTATGAACAAAAACACAAAAGAAATATTCAATTTCTCTAGGGTTCCTTGTTGGTCAAACCATGAGGGCTGAATATGAATGGGGGATTGTTTTTATTTCAAGGAAAATGGCTTGGAAAATGATGAATTAAGGTGAAACGGTTATGTAGAAAAAATTTTGGTGCTAGTGCACCAAATGACCGAATTTTTCTATAAGGAACTGTGAGGGTTCTAATGCTGAATTTGGCTTTATTTAAATGGTATGTGGTAAATTAAGGTATTAGAGGAGAAATGGATTAATTTGGAGGTAATTTGGACACAATTGCCAATTAATCGGTGATTAGTCGAATTTAATCGATACCGCGATTAAGCAGTAATCGGACGTATTTTTGCATTTACATATCAAGCATTAGTAATTTAAATTAGTTTATATCAATTTAGGGACAATATAGTAAATTCTTTGACTTTATTATTTGTCAAGGTAGTGAGACGTCCAAAAAAGGCAAAGGAATTGCGTCTGACGACTATTAGTCCGAGTGCATCGGGAATCTGGAGTTTCGATATCGGTGAGTGGACTTGCATTTCAAACTTGTTTTAGGGAATATGAAAGATTCTATCCAACTTGTCTTAGAAAATGTACCTTGGGAGCAAGCTTTTGTTAAATGGTTTGATGTTGTGATATGTGATTGCTATGGATTCATGCATTATTGCAATATGATGATATATATATATATATATGTGTGTGTTGTGCATGATGAATGATATTGTGTATAATGCTTGTAACCGTGTGTGTGCATGATGTGGGGGGATGCACATGCCGGTGATGATGGTGGAGTGAGAGATGGATGATGATAGTGCCTGTGTGCACGATGTTGGGGGATGCACACGATGGTGCCGGCTATATGCATGATGTGGGGGGATGTACATGAGCCGGGTGTGATTATGATGATATTGATGTTTGTCTATCTAATTATGCATATCTAGACTTATGAAATGAAAGCTCATGAATGTGATATATGGTTGACATATATGTGAAATTTGATACTTTGCACTTTGGGAATTTTCATGAGTTTTATGTTGATTTTGTTGGTTTAGTAAGGTGGCCTTTTTGTTGAGTGAAGGGAAACTTTTCTCTTGTTGCTCTGTTTCGCTGCAGCGAGAAAATTTCTGTCCATTTTGCTAACTTGTGGGTTTTTGCCATATTTCCCATTTCTTTGATACCATAGTTGAGCATGGATTTTTGTAAAGTGATTTACTCATGTGGGGTTTACATGAGGGGTTTAAAGGAGCTAAAACAATTGCATGGTTTTGAGAAAATGAATGCATCATGATTTCGATAAACATTCCTTATGGTATGCTTGTTCCCTTCCTGTTCACTCATTGAGTATTGTACTCACGTTTTATAAAAATTCATGTTTTCAGATCAGGTGACTTTTGGACCCTAGATCGGAGTCCCCGTAGTGCATCTCCTAGGTATGTGTTTGGCATTCGATAGTAATCCCTTTTACTGTAAATGTCTCCGCTGGAAGTCATGGGTCCTTTTGTATTGTGAATACAATATAACAATGTGAATATGTGTATGCAATGTAAATTGCTAAATACATGACTAGTATAGTGCATGTATATTATTTATCGATAATGCCATTGTGTTTTGGTTATGTTCACACTTGGGAAAAGGTGTGTGTGTATGCATGATATGATAAATTTGTTAAGCAAAGGTAAGTGGATAGGCTTGCTTGGGCTTAGTAAGCTATGCTCATTGAGCTCATGCACCGGTCATGGCCCGGGAAATTGGGTCGTGACATGAAGTGTCCAGGTTTCTTGAACTCAAAACATATAATATCTTCCTTCTTGTTAGATTCATTTTTATTTCTAATATTCCATAAAGAACTTTGATATTTTCTGTAGCTTCTCTTAGCTAGTCTTCTATCTTTTTGTCCTATGAGTTTTCTAAATCTTCTTGCTACCATGGCCAACTCTTCATCATCATCACATGATAGATTTTCTAATTCTTCTTTAAGAGTGCTTGCTTTTAGAGCAATGTTCTTCTTTCTTTCTTTGGCTTCTTTCTTGTCTTCTTCTTCTTCTTTAAGCTCCAACTCATGAGTGAGAAGAAAGCTGGAGATTTCATCAAGTGTGATGACATTTAAATCCTTAGCTTCTCGAATAGTAGTCACTTTTGGCTTCCAAGTTTTAGGTAGGCTTCTAAAAAGTCTTTTGACAAGTTCATGTTAAGGGATTGGCTTACCTAACTGACTGAGTTTATTGGTGATGTTAGTAAACCTATCAAGCATGCTGGTGATATTTTCACTAGGTTCCATCTTGAACATTTCATAGTTGTGAGTTAGAAGAGCAATTTTAGACTCCTTGACTTGTAAGTCTTTCATGGATAACTCTAAGTTTGTCCCAAGCTTGTTTGGTAGTGGTACAACTTGACACTTTATTAAATTCTATGGGAGTCAAGGCATAGTGTAGCATATTAATAGCCTTAAAGTATGTTTAAACCTTTTTGGTTTCAACTTCTGTCCATTGAGTCCTCGACTTAGGTATCTTTTCATTGCTCATAACATTTATGGTCGAGGGGATATAAGGTCCATCAATGATGGCATCCCACATTTCATAATCTATTGCTCTTATGTAAATAAACATTCTAGTACTTCGATAGTGGAAAATGTATTGATACATTCCCAACTGTGTCACAGCCCAATTTTTGGGCCATGATCGGCACAAGAACCTAATGAGCATAGCCCACTAGGCCCTAGCAAGCCTTCCTGTATGAACTTGTACATTAGTCCATGTATCATCCATACTCCCTTTTTAAGATCTATAAATCATAATGTTCAAATAATAACTTCATTGAAATCAATTCATAAAATCCAGGTATATACTCATAATGGTATCCATTAATCGAAATATACGTAAATAGTTTGCCAAACGATTCCTAGCAAGTTACATCCAGTTTACATGTACACATTCAAAGACTCTGATAGTCAGCGGAGTGACTTTGAGCGTGGGTGCTAACACTTAGTACCACGACAAACCTACCGAGCAATGAATAGGGAGGAGCACCTCGTCCTAGGATCCAGTCACCTTTAACTTAAAGAACCTAAAACATGAAGTTTAGAAATGTGAGTATAAACTTAGTGAGTGAACATAGAAAGGGAACAAGCAATGACAAAGAATGGTTTAGAAAACATGATGCATTTATTTAAAAACAATGCCATTTAATTCAAGTTCTTATTAAAATCCCTCCATTAAACCCTTGGTTGTAAAATCATTTAATGATGAAGGAACCGCATTCAGCATGAAATTGGAAAGAAGGAAAATTTCCAGCAATTATCCAAGTAAGGTAGTATAAACAAAATGTTTCTCGTTGCAATAAAATCAATTTGGAAATAACGACAAATTTTCAAGATTCATCATGTGCATCTCACCCAGCTCATGTGCATCCCACCACATCGTGCACATAGCCGGACATCCTATCTCACCCAGCTCATGTGCATCCCACCACATCTTGCACATAGCCAGACATCCCATCTCACCCAGCTCATGTGCATCCCACCACATCGTCCACATAGCCGAACAGTATCACCATCCATCTCCCTCACCACCGTCATCACCAGTAAGTGCACACTCACTTCGCACATGCACGGTTGCATTTGTCACACAATGGTACCACTTATGACATAGTATATATATATATCAACATTATCAAAAAACATATGGATTCATCCTTGTACACATTTCACATTTCACAACATTAAACATTTTATCAAGGGCTTATTCCCAAGAAATTTTAAAGCAAAAATCGATAAAATTCCCAAATGATTCATTGAAACACGTAAACATTTCTCCAAAACATTTTGAAATGCAAGTTCACTCACCGGTATTTATTGAACCTTTAATCGACTCTACCCTCCCTAATGGTCCAAATGGGGCTGAGGGGCCTTATTGGAACCTATCACGCATAGAAATATCACAGCCAATCCAATTTACATTAATATCATTCCAAAAGTTGTTTCCTAAATCAAGCTTCATTAGCCCTTCCTATATATCTTCCGATTATCATTTGATTGGCTATTTCGTTTCTCTACTTTAGTAACACTAGAAATAGATAAACAACTTCAGCAAATAACACAACTCATAATTCTAATTACTAGCCATCATCACCAACTTAAAACCAGTCTTAATTCATCACTCACCTTGGTGATTGTAATTAAATTTCTTCCCAAGAATCCTCAAGCTAACATGAAGCCTCTCTTTCTCTCTCTACAAAGTTTAGTTGGTGACAGAAAGTATTGAAGAAAGACTTTTAAGAGTTTGTTTAAGGTGAAGGAGTAAAAAAGTATGAAAAACCCTACGACAGGGTGTGTAAAGCATGAAAATTAAGGTTAGTTTGAGAGAGTGATGGAAGCTTGAGAGAAGCTTTCATGGAAAAAGAGAGAAATGTGAGATGGGAGGAAGAAGAAGAAGAAGCTGCTGGAAAATGGGAGGCAGCTGTTGGAAACTAGATATTTATAGCTAAAGCTTATCTAATTTTTCATGCAATTTACAATAATGCCCTTAACAAGGCCACTTGTCTTCCTCCTTTTCTTGTGCAATCTTTTTACTTTTTTGACACTAGGAAAAAGTCTAAAATCTTTTGAAAGAGGTCCCTTAAATAGCCCTCAAAAGCCCTAGCTTCAAAAATCCCATAAACTTGTTATTTGTGAAAATTACGGTGAGGGTCGCGGCTCTCAATTTCCAGCACCGCGACGCTCAAAGGTTCTGCTAAATTCTGTTCCTCTAGCGTAGTACTTTCACTTCAACAAAGATTTTGACCATATTCCCGACATAACTGGAAAAAGTGGTAAACATCAAAGTTGTAGCCCTGCCTTTTATCTTTCTAATGGTCTAAAACCCATGTCATTTGGACTTGTGTAGTGGGAGATATACTTGAAAAAAATGAAATATATGCAAATAGAGTAACAATCCATTGTGCACCTTTCTTCACCAATTGAAATTATTTTTGATCTTACTCCTATAAAAACATAAAATAAGTATAATTAACATAAAGCTAGTATTGTTAACCATCATATCAAGGTATGGGGTACTACAAAATGTATCGATACATTCTTAATAGAATGAACTACATAAGGTGTATGAGGGAAATTGTATCGATACATTCTCCAATGTATCAGTACATTCATAGTAGGATGAATATCTATTGATACGTTGTCCAAATGCATTGATAGATTTAAAACAGAGAGCACCTAAGGGAAAAAGTATTGATACATTCTAGATAGAGTGAACTACATAAGTCGTTTGAGGGAAAATGTATCAATACATTCCCCAATGTATCGATACACTCATAGTAATATGAACATCTATCGATACATTGTCCAAATATATTGATAGATTTGAAACAGAGAGCACCCAAGGGAAAAAGTATTGATACATTCCCTCATGTATCGATACTTTTTTGGGCAGTGAGCATTCTACTTGAAATCTATCGATACATCGCCCTAATGTATTGATAGATTTGGTCAAAACCCATGAAAATGTATCAATACATTCCCAAATGTATCAATACATCACTGAGGAGAAGCAAAAATAAAAAGGGTCTCAGGCTATCTGCTCATTTTAACATAAAAACCTAAAGTCTCTCTCTTTCTCTAACCCACCAAAAACCCTAACCCCCAAATAGATTTTTGAGGATGTTTGAGGTGACTTAGAGCTTGGAAAATGCCTCTAGAGATAAGATTATGCCTTTTTACCAATTAGTTTTCAATTTAATTGGTTAATAACTTAGAAATCCAAAATTTTCAACTTTAGTGATTCCCCCTCGATTTTGTTGGAATTTGGAGTTTAGATTCATGCAATCTAACTTCTAAGGTATGGGTTTAGCTCATTATTGAAGAATTTGAGCTTGAACGTTGAATTGCTAAGAATTTAGTTATTTTTAGCAAAGCCGGATATTTTGAAAAGTTAGAAATTTAATTATATTTTGATGTTTAATCTGTTTTAAAAGGGAGGTTGACCTATTTGACCAAGTTAGTGAACAAGGGGATAATTAGGTGTTAAAGTTAAGCTTGGCGGTGGGGTCATTTCTAATTTATCACTATCAGTAGGTTAATTTAAAATGCATGAGATGCATGATGCATGATAGATGCGCTACACTAGTACTAGATTTTGTATGTAGGCCTAGATGACCATGCCTAGGATAGAGAAGAACCATATATATGAATATATATGATTATATGTGCGTATGTGTTATGATGTGTATGCTTTGGACAAGCCACTTGGTGCCATATGTTGAATATGTGAGCCTAAACTAGGAAGTCTAGAGGATATGATGAGTGTGTAAAAGGTAGATCACTTTAGACAATTTATCCTTGATGGATTATGAGCCTTTGATGCCTTAGAGATTTGAGAGCATTTAAAATCACATTGAACTTATAGATCTTTAAAGCTCGTTTAACATGATTTATGATTAATGTAGACATATGGAATAATGAAGGCATAATAGCCTTATTTATGGATTTGTATTCCATTCGAGGGATGAATTTTGGATTTTGATTTGATTTGAGGTTGAATGGAGTCTTACCCACCTGTGACTCTATTTTTTGCCTGCAAGGTGATGTCGTCTGTTGGGAGATTACTCCAGACAATGACTTTGATTTTCCACTTATTGCTTCGACACATGCGTAATTTGTTTCTTTGTTAGCGACCTTGCCCTGAGCATGATTTGATTTTGCTAGTTGGCCACCATGTGTGATTTGATGATGTCCAAGGGAAGGCCACTCCATGATTGTGATTTGATTTGTGTATGACATGAGATAGCCTTAGGTAGGCCTAGACAAATTTGATTTGAATTTGATATGATACTTTGGCAACTATAGTGTGCCATGGAGGATAACTTTGAATGTCTGTGAGGACAAGCCTAGTGATATATATGATATTTAAGGAGACTTTTTAGGGATGATGATTTCCCCTAACATTGGAGATGTTTGTTAGAATGTTTGGTTGCATTGGTCATGCTTTAAATAATTATTTGTTTATATATATGATTTTGATTTATCTGCACCCCTAACTAAGTATTAGATAACTCAACCATTTTGTACCATGCGTAGATAAATAGGCCATTAGGCAGTGCGTGGCAAGGTTCATCCATTGATAAATTGATTTTGGCATCCAGTAAGTTTGCACCTGATATGTCCACTCCGCTCTGTCTGTTGTGAGCTTCTGTTTACCTTTGGTTTAGTTATGTATGTAGGGATGCTATGCTGTTTGAACTTGTATTAAGGGTTGTTAGGTTCGAACCCGCTTTGATGACTAATGTATGGCCTTATTAATATTATGTATGAATCATGTGCAAGGGATAATGTTTTATATTTGAATTTGAATTTCATTTATGAATATTTGTTATGAAATCCCTCGGCTACGTGTTATGCGATTCGAGGTTCTAAGGCTTGCTCAAGTCTCGCGAGCTTTGCCTGCCAGACTCATGTGCTGATCACAAACCTCTAAGTTGGGTCATGACAGCAAGTTGACTGAACATGACCCGACATGAGAAGTGCATTCAATATTGTACTCTACTGTCTGTGTAATACTTTTCATGTGTCAGTCATGTAACTACTCCTTAGACTTGAGACACCAAGTTATCTTCTATGTGGAGTACGATGCTTTGATTTCATCCTTATCGGTCTTACCAAAGATGACAAATTAGGATTTTTTTATTACTGTATGAAGCATATGAACGAAAATGAATGGTCAAGATAGAAATCATATCCCCAAGTGATTCAAGGGGAAATATCTTATTAGTTCTTGGTTGATATTAGCTTAACCAAATCCTTGGCCAAGGTGATTAGGAGATTATGAAATGAGTTTCATAAGTCTTTATAAAGTTAATGATCTAACTGCAAGAACAAATATCAAGGTCAATAAGAGAAGACATTGCACCAAGCTCTTATCATTTTTGAGATATAGGATGGGCGAATGAATTACATTGATAACTTATACACTAAAAGGTTATCAAAGAACCGTTTGATTCTCCTAACAATTGGGTGGGTATTGCTAGATGCTAATCTTGGTTTATGGAATTGAATTGATTAATTTAATATGAATTGGATTCATTTAAATTAATCAATAAAGATTAAGAATTTAATTTCATTGCTAACATGTTAGGAAACTAATGGATCACACACATAAAGTTGCATTATGGATTAAATTAGGAATGTGATGATTTAAGTTGGATTGAAATCATAAACTAGCTTAATTAGCTTATAAGGACTTGATTAAAATGGTTCAATTAAGTGCTATGGTCAATATTATAAGAGGTTATAATATTGAGGACTTATTAGCAAACTTAATAAGTTAATTAACCGAGGTATAAGGTCATCTTTTAAACCTCTTTTGGTTAGCAGTTTTAGTTTTATAGAAAACTAATGCAACTCTTTTTAGTGCCGCCATTCCTTGTCAGAGCCTTTTGGATGAGTTTCATGCATGATTTGGCTGAAGACTAAGAGGTAAAGAAAAGGACAATTTATTCTCCACTTTGTTGGCACAAAGGCATTGTTGGAAGTTCCCATCTCATTGAAGATTCCATTGTAGCTGTGTGTGCAACATTAGAGGTCAAGTGATTGAATGGCTCAGGTTCTTACACACTTTGGGGTGTACACGGGTTTTAAACATCAAGAGGATACTATTTGATCATGATATCATTTGGCAAGGTAATTAATTCTGATTGCATTTCTCATAATGTTCCGTTCACATTAAAAACAACAAGTTCATCTGAGGTAGGTGCATCATTTTTTTTTTATTTTGCTGTGTTTTTTTTATTTGATCATGTTATAGCTAACAACCTTTTCCGACTCTTACACCTAAGCTTGAGGGATATTGACAACTGGTTAGTAATGTCAGTACCTTGATGACGTCAATGGGCAAAATTAACCACAAGTTTTCCTCATCAAAGGTCATTGCAGTAAGGTTACCGCCTTCAGACACCTCTTAGTCTTCCTCATCATAGTAGTTAGGTCCATCGCATCAACCACAACTACGGTAGCAACATTCACCCCCATCCCTTCAGTGAGCTTTGTATTAGATATTTATTTCAGTTATTATCAGATGTTTATATTGGATTTTTTTATTAATTATGATTTGTATTACATTTTCATATTTTTATATGCATATATGGTTTCTATTTATTAAGAACAACATCATATAATAATTTCATTACGAACTAGAAAAAATTTAATATCCAAATAAAAATTGATTCTACAATTATTATCTACAAAATTCATCCATTATCAACGAAATTCATCAATTACCAATGAAATTGCTGACGAGATTCATCCTTTACCGACAGAGTTAATTCGCAATACCCATGGAATACTGACTGATTTAAAGCCTTTGTTGATGGATAATACTGGTGAGCTTCAAAGTTGACTCTGTTGACTATTCGTTGGTAATTTCGTCGATATTTATAGACAAAATTACAACAGAATAATGACATCGACAATAATCGATGAAAATTACAGACAGATCCTAATCTGTCAGTACTATTATCGATAAAATTCCCCCATTATCAACAAAAAACCAATTGATGGATTCAAGCCTTTGTCTATGAAATTACGAAAAGAATATTTGATCGGTATACCTGTCATAACCTGATTACCAAGACGTGACTGGCACATGGACTCAATGGACGTAGTCCACTAAGCCTAAGCAAGCCTGTTTATGTAATCCTGCTCATCCTTCCATCAATTATTCTTAAAGTCACCTTTCATACTTCCAATATATAAGAACCTAATTAATATGTTGTAGCAATCAAAACTGCATTTCACGTTACCCAAATAATGTTAACCATTGCCAACTAGTGGTGGCATTACCCGTCACAGCATACCTACATTGTCTAAGACACATATCTTAATACTTTACATCACATGAATGCATTCACAAACAAAATGATTCTTGACTTCCAGTGGAATGACCAAGGTGAAGGGACAGCTATTGAATGCCAACATACCTACCAACAAAGACGAAACTATGTGGACACCTCAACCTAGGTTCTAGTTACCTCCTGATCTAAAAACATGAAGTTGAAAACAGTGAGTACAAACTCAGTGAGTGAACATAAGAAGGGAACAAGCAACGAAAAGGAAAGTTGATAATCATGATGCACTTATTCGAAAACAATGCAACTTTGTTCAAGTTCTTATAAAAATCCCTCCATTTAAACCCTTGGCTATTACATCATTTAATGGTGAAGGAACCGTATTCAGCATGAAATTGGAAAGAAGGGAAATTTTCAACAATTATCCAAGTAAGGCAGTATAAACAGTGTGTTTCTTGTTGCAATAAAATCGATTTGCAAATAAATGACAAATTTTTAATATTTATCATGTGCATTTCACCCAGCTCATGTGCATCCCACCACATCGTGCACATAGTCGGACATCCCATCTCACCCAGCTATTTACATCTCACCACATCATGCACATAGCCGAACAGTATCACCATCCATCTCCCTCACCACCGTCATCATCGGCAAGAGCACACTAATCTCTTACATGCACGATTGCATTTGTCACACAATTGTACCATTTATGACATAGTATACATATATATATATCAACATCATACAAAAACATGTGGATTCATCATTTTACACATTTCACATTTCACAACATCAAACATTTCATCAAGGGCTTGTTCCTAGGGAATCTTAAAGCAAAAACCCATAATATTCCCAAATGATTCTTTGAAACATGTAAATATTGTCCCAAAATATTTTGAAATACAAGTTCACTCACCAGCATTTGTTAAATCCTTATTGAATTCCACTTCCTCTAATGGTCCAAATGGTACGGTGGAGCTTTGTTGGAACCTATCATCATAATAGCATCACAATTAACTCAATTCACATCAATATGGTTTTAGAAGCTATATCCTAAATCATGTTCTACTAGTTATTCCTAACTACTTTCCAACTACCATTAAGTGGCTATCTATTTTCACTACTTTAATCGCACTAAAACGAATAAATCCTTAACTGCAAAACAGTCACAGATCTAACCACCAACCATCCTCAACAACTAAAAATATCAACTCAATTTCAATACTCACCTTGCTAGCTTGGTAATTGAATTCCCTTTCAAAAGCTTTCAATTTCTTGTGAAAAATCTCTTTTTCTCTCTCTAAAATATCCAACTAGTGAGAGAAAGTATTAGGGAAAGGCTTTTGAGAGTTATATGGTGAAAAAGTAAAAGAGCACAAAGAACTTTGTGAAAGGGTGCACAAAAACATGAAATCGGGGTTAACTCGAGAAAATCTATGAAAGTTTCAAAGCAAGCTTCCATGCAAGGTGAGAAAACATAAGAAAGGAAGAAGAAGAAGTGCTGAAAATTTGAAGAAGCTGTTGGAAGAATGGGATTTTTATAGTTAAAGCTTATCTAAATCTTCATGCAATTACAATAATGCGCTTAACAAGGCCACTTGTCTTCCTCCTTTTCTTGTGCAATCTTTTACTCTTTTGACACTGGAAAAGCTCCAAAATCCTCTGAAAGAGGTCCCTTAAGTGGCCCTCAAGAGTCCTAGCTTCAAAAATCCCCTAAACTTATTATTTGTAGAAATTACAGTGAGGGTAGTGGCTCTCAAGTTCTAGCGCTACGGCCATCAAACGTTCTGTCTGAATTTGTTCTCTTAGCATAGTACTTTCACTTTCATGAATATTTTGACCACATTCTCATAAAAAATGGGCAAAGTAGTAAACATAAAAGTTGTAGCTCTATTTCTTAGCTTTCTAATGGTTCAAAAATCATGTCATTTAGACTTCTGTAGTGGGATATATGCTTGAAAAACTAAAAGATGTGCAAATAGAGCAACAGCCCACTATGCACCTTTCTTCACCAATTGAAATCATTTTTTTATCCTACTCTTATAATGACATAAAATAATTATAAGTAACATAAAACTAGCATCATTAGCATCAAATAAGTTCTACCTCTAGTTACGCGTCTATGAATGTTGAGGTTTCACATTTTCCCCCACTAAAAGAAATTCGGTCCCTAAATTTAAATCGAACTATAAGGCAGCGTACCTCTACATATTAAAGAGGTGTGGATACTTTGTTCGCATCTCGTCCTCAGCTTCCCATGTTACCTTTTCACTGGTGTGGTTTCGCCATCACACTTTAACTGAGGCTACATGCTTTGAATGGAGCCTTTTGACTTGTCGATCAAGGATAGCTACTAGTTGCTCGTCATAGGTCAAATCATCTTTTAGTTGGATGGTTTCATACCGTATTACATGAGATGGATCTGGGTTATACTTCCTAAGCATTGACACATGAAACACGGGGTGAATATTTGAAAGGTCTGGCGGTAATGCCAAGCGATATGCCACTGCTCCAACCCTTTCCAAAATCTCGAAGGGTTCTATATACCGAGGGCTCAATTTTCCCTTCTTTCCAAACCTCATTACCTCTTTTGTTGGTGAGACCTTCAAAAATACATGATCCTTTACTTGAAACTCCAAGTTCCTCTGTCTATTATCAACATATGACTTTTGCCTACTTTGTGCTGAGAACATCCTTTGATGAATCATACGTATTTTCTCGATGGCATCCTGTACCAACTCAGGCCCCAAAAGTTTCCTTTCTCCCACCTCCAGCCATCTAATGGGTGACCTGCACCTCTATCCATATAATGCTTCAAATGGTGCCATTTGGATGCTAGCTTGGAAACTGTTGTTGTAGGCAAACTCCACTAAGGGTAGATATCAATCCCACCTGACCCCAAGGTCTATTACACAAGCCCTCAACATATCTTTCAATATCTGTATTATCCGTTAGACTGTCCATCAGTTTAAGGGTGGAAAGCCGTGCTAAAATCAGCTTAGTGCCCAACGCTTATTGTAACTTTTCCCAAAACCTACTGGTGAATTGTGCCCCCTATCAGATATTATAGAAACGGGAATGCCATGCAGTCGTATTACCTCGTCAACATAAAGATGGGCATACTGGGCTGCCCCGTATGTAGTTTTAACTAGAAGGAAATGAGCTGATTTCATTAACTGGTCTACTATGACCCAAATTGAGTTCTAGCCCCCACTAGCTCGAGGCAAACCTGTTACAAAATCCATTGCAATATGCTCCCACTTCCATTCAGGCATTGGTAATGGTTATAGTAGCCCTGCAGGCCTTTGATGTTCTGCTTTAACATGTTGACAAGCAAAGCACTTGGAGACGAACTTAGCTACATCTTTCTTAAGTCTTTCCCACCAATATACCTCTTTCAAATCTTGATGCATCTTTGTAGCCCATGGATGTACCACATAGGTTGCCATGTGTGCTTCCTCAAATATTTCTCTTCTCAATCCATCACTATCGGGCACATAAAGTCTAGTTACATACCTCAATACTCCATCTGTGCCTTTAGTAAACATCTTTCCTTTCATTCCTTGAGGGTCTTTTAAGGCCTTAGTTACGAACTCATCTTTACTTTGTGCTTCCTTAATTCGGTCTGTTAAGATAGGCCTCACTCTAAAATGTGCTAGCAATGCATTTGCCTCCGAAACTTCCAAATGCACACCCATGTCTCCCAAGCTATGCATCTCCCTAATCAAGGATCTCCTATCTGCGGAGATATGTGCTAGGTTCCCCATCGATTTCTGACTCAAGGCATCCACTACTACATTTGCCTTACTGAGATGATAAAGAATAGTACAATCATAATCCTTTAGCAGCTCCATCCACTTATGTTGTCACAAGTTAAGATCCCTCTGCTGAAATATATACTTCAAGCTTTTGTGATCCGTATATAACTCACAAGTCTTACCATACAAGTAATGTCTCCAAATCTTTAAGGCAAACACAATTGCTGCCATCTTCAAATCGTGTGCCGGGTAATTCTGTTCATGCCTTTTAAGTTGCCTTGATGCATACGCAATCACCTTCCCATGCTGCATTAATACACACCCTAAACCAACCCACGATGCATCACAAAATACCGTGTAACCCTCTGTGCCTTGCGGTAGGCTTAATACTGGAGCTATGGTGAGACATGCCTTAAAGTTCTCAAAGCTATCCTCACAAGCATCAGAACACTCAAATTTTGTATCTTTACGTGTTAGCTTAGTGAGAAGGGTGACTATTTTCGAAAAGTCCTTCACAAAACAACAATAATAGCCAGCCAAACCCAAAAACTTTTAAACTCTGTAACTGATGTTGGCCTTGGCCACTTTTTCACTATCTCAACTTTCTTTGGATCGACTTGTAGCCCCTCATTGGAAACCACATGTCCTAAGAATGCAACACTTTCAAGCCAGAACTCACACTTGGAGAACTTGGCATACAATCGATGTTCTCTCAAAGTTTGGAGCACTATCTTAAGATGCTGCTCATGCTGCTCCCTACTCCTCGAGTATATCAAGATGTCATTAATAAACACCACCACGAACTTGTCCAAATAAGGATTGAACACTCGATTCATCAAATCCATAAAGGCCGTAGGGGTATTCGTGAGCCCGAATGACATCACCAAGAACTCATGTGCCCATATCTTGTTCGAAATGCAGTCTTGGGTATATCTTCATTTCGGATCCTCAATTGATTGTACCCAAATTGCAGATCTATCTTAGAGAAACATTGTGCTCCTTGTAGTTGATCAAATAAATCATCTATTCTTGGAAGAGTATACTTACTCTTCCTTGTCACCTTATTAAGCTATCAGTAGTCAATGCACAATCTAAGTGACCTATCTTTCTTCTTTACAAATGGCACCAGTGCTCCCCATGGTGAGACGTTAGGACGGATGAAGCCTTTATCCAATAAATCTTCTAACTGATCCTTAAGCTTTTTAAGCTTCGCAGGTGCCATTCTATATGGGGGTATGGATATAGGTCTAGTGTCGAGAATCAAATCTATGCAAAACTCAATCTCTTGTTCGGGAGGCAAACTCAGTAGTTCTTCAAGAAATACATCCATGAACTCATTCACCATCGACACTTGACTTATATCTCCAACCTTTGCCTGAGTATCCCTTACAATAGCCAAGTAACCTAAAGAACCCTATCGTAATAACCTTCGGGTAGACATGACCAATATCAAATTGGTTGGAGCATTGGTTCTATCCCCCTGAATACTAAATGGTGGCTCATTCGAGAAATCAAATCTAACCAATTTATGGTAACAGTCCACACGGCATGGCAGGGTGATAGCCAATCCATCCCCAATATCACGTCAAAATCTAAGGTGTCTAACACCACTAAACTCACCAAAGTATCCTTCTCCTTGACTCGAACTACACAAGACTCATATTCCCATTCGGCCACAAATACCTCCTTTAAAGGAGTAGACACCACTAATTGTTCTTCTCTCCTAACACGGTTTTTACCCAAATGAGAAACAAAGCATGGAGAAATAAAAGAGTGGGTAGCAACAGGATCAAACAATACCCGAGCATTCATATTACAAACTGAGAGAATACTTGATACCACTACGTTAGATGTCTGGGCCTCTTGCGATGTTAAGGCAAACACCTTTTCTTGGCCCCTATCGACGGAACTCTAACATCCAAACCTAGAAGGCCTGCCCTGAGAAGAAGTAACAGAACTTCTACCTCTTGATCCATTGGCCTCCCGATTAAATGAGGCAGCTACTGAAGGAGCAAACGAAGCTGGCTGGGTGGAGCCACTAGCAGAACCTTGTGATTGATGAGCCATTAGGCAATCCTTCCTAATATGTCTAGCTTGACCACACCCATAACAAAGTCTCATAGTACGTAAGTATCGTCCACTATGTCATCTCCCACTATGTCAACTACCCTGTCTCGAATCTTGCTACCTCCCAACACTGAAGGTTCTTTGTCCCACCTCAACACTAGCACTAGGTGAATCATTCCCTGGTTAGGGTAATCGTGAGTCCCTCTATGGACCTTGACGGCTAGAAGACGAGATACCACACTGAAATCTTTAAGACCTTGATAAGCCTTTGTCTTGGCCCTTTTTGCTCTATCCCTCGCAGTCGTACTCTCACTAGTCCTCATCTTAATCCGCTGAGCACAATCCATTGTTGTGGAGTAAGTATTGAAATCTCAGGATGCCACAACCCTAAACAATGGCTCCACTAGCCCATCCACAAACCTTTGTACCTTTATCTCCTCTGTAGAAACTAAATAAGGCACATACTGAGACAACTGTGTGAATTTTATGTAGTTATCAAACACTGTCATACTCGAGGTCTGTACCAAAGCCTCAAACTTCCTTGCTCTGGCATTACATACACTGAGTCGTAAAAATCGATCTAAGAAAGCTGTACTGAACTCACTCCAAGTCAACGGTGCTACATCCGTTGGTCTGCCTTTACATAAGGAACTATACCACTATTGTTCCATGTCCTCTAATCAAAAAGAGGCTAGCTTGACTGATTGGACACTAGAACACCCCAAGGCTTTACAAATTCTCTCCATCTTATCTAAGAAAATCTGGGGTTTCTCTGACGCATCAAATCCTAAAAATGACGAAGGCTTAAGCTTCAAAAAATCAGGAAGGGAAATCTCTAAATGACCCCTCTCAACCTCATGATGTTGGCGATCGACCTATTCTTGGGAGCTGGGGGATTCTTGTATTGTAGGTCTCCACTCCACTACCCTCTGTATATCGTCCATACAGGCTGCCATCATCTTTACAACCCGATTAACTCCCTGCAGGCCTACAGTCAAGTCATCGATGGTAATGCCCCCAGTTGGTTGTCTATGAGCATCGCTCGAAGACTGTCCCTCCTCTCGCCTACTCACAAGCGTATCCTCCCTCACTGGCCTAGTGGCCCTACCACATCTACCTCGCCCCCTAAAGGTTGATGCCCGTGGCCTATCTGTCATCTCATTAGGAGCATCTTTCTCCCCCATCCATCTTTAGGTGACCCTTGTCTTAGGCAGCATTCTTACATAGACAAGAGCAAACACTTGTTATCAAACACATTTTATAATTATAATCATATCTAAGGAAGAAGGTGGTTTCTAAGATAGGGAATCTATGCGGTCCCATGGTTGTAAAATGTGTTGCGGTTCACACTTCACAACTGAAGTTTCCACATAAAGACCCGAGACTCCACTGGATCAACAAAAGGAAGTCCTAAGACCTAAACAACCTAGCGCTCTGATACCAAGTCTGTCACGACCCAATTTCCAAGACATGACCAGCACATGGACTCAATGGACGTAGTCCACTAAGCCCAAGCAAGCTTATTTACGTAATCTTGTTCATCATTCCATCGATTATTCTTAAAGTCACCTTTCATACTTCCAATCTATATGTACTTAATTAATATGCTGTAGCAATCAAAAACTGCATTTCACATTACCCAAATAATGTTAACCATTGCCAACTACTTGTGGCATTACTCATCACAGTATACGTACAGTGTCTAAGACACATATCTTAATACTTTACATCACATGAACGTATTCACAAACAAAATGATTCTTGACTTCCAACGAAATGACCAAGGTGAAGGGACGGCTACTGAATGCCAACATACCTACCAAAAAAGATGAAACAATGTGGACACCTTGACCTAGGTTCTAACTGCCTCCTGATCTGAAAACATGAAGTTGAAAACAGTGAGTACAAACTCAGTAAGTGAACATAAGAAGGGAACAAGCAACAACAAGGAAAGTTGATAATCATGATGCACTTATTCGAAAACAATGCAACTTAGTTTAAGTTTTTATTAAAATCCTTCCCTTTAAACCCTTGGTTATTAAATCATTTAATGATGAAGGAACCATATTCAGCATGAAATTGGAAAGAAGAGAAATTTTCAACAATTATCCAAGTAAAGCAGTATAAACAAAGTGTTTCTCGTTGCAATAAAATCAATTTGCAAATAAATGATAAATTTTTAAGATTCATCATGTGCATCCCACCACATCATGCACATAGCCGAAGATCCCATCTCACCCAACTCATGTGCATCCCACCACATCGTGCACATAGCTGGATATCCCATCTCACCCAGCTCATGTACATCCCACCACATTGTGCCCATAACTGGACAGTATCACCATCCATCTCCCTCACCACCGTCATCACCAGCAAGTGCACACTCACCCCGCACATGAATGGTTGCATTTGTCACACAATGGTACCATTTATGACATAGTATACATATATATATATATATATATCAACATCATACAAAAACATGTGGATTCATCGTTTTACACATTTCACATTTCACAACATCAAACATTTTATCAAGGGCTTGTTCTCAGGCAATCTTAAAGCAAAAACTGATAAGATTCCCAAATGATTGTTTGAAACATGTAAACATTTTCCCAAAATATTTTGAAAAGCAAAGTCACTCACAAGTATTTGTTAAACTCGTACTCAATTCCACTTCCTCTAATGGTCCAAATGGGGCAGTGGAGCTTCGTTGGAACCTATCATCATAATAGCATCACAATTAACTCAATTCACATAAATATGGTTCTAGAAGCTATCTCCTAAATCATGTTCTGCTAGTTATTCCTAACTAGTTTCCAACTACCATTAAGTGGTTATCTATTTTCACTACTCTAATCGCACTAAAATGAATATATCCTTAGCTACAAAACACTCACAGATCTAACCACTAAAAATATCAACTCAATTTCAATACTCACCTTGCTAGCTTGGTAATTGAGTTCCCTTTCAAAAGCTTTCAATTTCTTGTGTAAAATCTCCTTTTCTCTCTCTAATGTCCAACTAGTGAGAGAAAGTATTAGGGAAAGGCTTTTGAGGGTTTTATGGTGAAAAAGTAAAAGAGCACAAAGAACTTTGTGAAAAGGTGCACAAAAACATGAAAATCGACGTTAACTCGAGAGAATCTATAGAAGTTTCAAAGCAAGCTTCCATGGAAGGTGAGAAAACATGAGAAAGGAAAAAGAACAAGAAGTGCTGGAAATTTGAAGAAACTGCTGAAGAATGGGATTTTTATAGTTAAAGCTTATCTAAATCTTCATGCAATTACAATAATGCCCTGAACAAGGCCACTTGTCTTCCTCCTTTTCTTGTGCAATCTTTTACTCTTTTGACATTGGAAAAGGTCCAAAATCCTTTAAAAGAGGTCCCTTAAGTAGCCCTCAAGAGTCCTAGCTTCAAAAATCCCCTAAACTTATTATTTGTAGAAATTACGGTGAGGGCCGCGAGTCTCAATTTCCAGCATCGCGGAGCTCAAGCGTTCTGTTTGAATTTATTCTGCTAGTGCAGTACTTCCAATTCAATGAAGATTTTTACCACATTCCCGTCAAAACTGGGCAAAGTGGTAAACATAAAAATTGTAGCTCTGCCTCTTAGCTTTCTAATGGTTCAAAAATCATGTCATTTAGACTTCTTTAGTGAGTGATATACTTGAAAAACCGAAATATGTGCAAATAGAGCAACAACCCACTATGCACCTTTCTTCACCAATTGAAATTAGTTTTTTATCCTATTCTTATAATGGCATAAAATAATTATAAGTAACATAAAACTAGCATCATTATTTGAAATTAAACCTTTGACATAAGTTCTACCTCTAGTTACGTGTCTATGAAGGTCTAAGTTTCACAATACCGACGAAATATTTCATCATCAACAGATTTACCATTATCGATCACAGTTTTTTGACAAAATATCGACAAAAATATGTGTCATTTTTCATCAATAATGTAACGTACCAACAAAATTTTAACTATTACCGTTCATCGGTAATGCCTTATTTTTTTTGTAATGCATGATATTAGCATTTTACCTAGGAATTGACAAGTCCCAGATGTGCTTTTTCTATTTACATTACATCATCTAAAGTTGGCATCCGAATATGAGTGCAAAACAAAGGAGGAGTTCTTTGGATATTAAATACATAAGTTAGGTGTGTCATTAAGATATCAAAGTATTCTCTTCACAGCACTAACATGGGATTCCTATTGTTGATTTAGTACACGTAAGTTTACGTATCGAACAAGTAATATCAATAGTTAGTCCAAAATTGTATCCCTTAGAGATTTGTTTCTAAATCTTCACTAAGTACTAAAACTATGACAAAATAATCATATTGAAGTAACTCAATTTTTTTGAAAATTAATTAAAACTAAATTAAAGCGAACACTAAATTAATTAATAGAAACTAAAAATTCACTTGAGAAATGCAATAGATTAAAACTTAGGATTATGGGTACATTTAACTATTCATCCTATACCAGCTTTTCTCATTATTTATATTCATGGGTGGTTTTACAGAGGTAGAATCCAAAGCTATGTACAAGTCTCCATTGAGATGGTTACACAGATACCTAACTTAATTGGGTCACTATATATCTATAGTAATCAATTAAATTAGGTTCATTAAGCTAGTGTTCTAATTTGGCTACATATGGCAATTGGTGTATGTCTATCCTAATCACGAATTAGATCACTTAAGTGACATGAACATACACTATTCAAATATTAGTCTAATCTAAAATCTCTATGTCGAGTCTCAATTAGATTCACAAATCAGTTAATTGTTGGCCAAACAATCAAAAGCATTAAGAGCAAATTTGAATAAGCAAAACTATATCCATTCATAGTAAAGAAAAGGGAAACTGATATTCAGATTACATGTTGAAATCCATCACAATTCTATAAAAGCAAATTAGTTCATAAGATCTAAATAAAACATCATCCAAAGAAACTTAGGCATTAATCCTAGTCAAAGAAAATAAGAGAAACACAAAAGTAGAGAAAGAAACTAATGATTGATGTCAAGCCCGACCTTCAAAAATACTTGCCATGTCATTCATATGATTGACAATATGCTTGCATACTTCGAAAGCCCCAAAAGAAAAATCGTTAAAAGACGACAATGTACCAAATGGTACAATTAAGTTAATTTAAGTGTCGAACTAGATCAAATCGAGACTTTAAAATGAAATTAAGAATATTAAAGTCCCAGAATGGTTTAATATGGTGATTTGGAGTTCGATGATCAATTTTGAGTCAAATCGAAATTTTCACTATCTAGGGGCAAAATGATCATTTGCCACCTAGGGACACAATGAGAATTTTTATAAAAGATGTTTTTAGCCCCATTTGACTTATTGGAGTATAATTTGAGGGTTTGGTAGTGAAAAAGTTTAATTCCGGTGATTTCTAAAGTGTAGGGGCAAAATCGTAATTCTACCACCTACGGACAAAATTTGAGATTTTGAGAGAATTTAGATCAAATTTGAAAAATTGGAGAATGGTATGAGTATAAGGGATGAAAAATATGTCTATGGGCAATTTTTCAGTTTTTGGGGCAAAAATGTAATTTTCGACTTTTACTGGGGCAAAAGTGTAAATTTTAAAAAATTACTCCCCCAAGACTTTAGATAAGTCTGAGAATTTTATCTAAGCTATGGATATGTGGGACAAGTGTATGGTGAAAATTTGGAATCAAATGGATGGCTAGAATTTAAGGAATTAGTAAAAGAAACAAAAAATAAAATAATATTATATTATTTTAGCCTTTAAAAAGGTGAAAATTTATAGAATTCTCATCTTTTTCAAGTCGTCCAAACCAGGAGAGAAAAAGGGGAAAAGAAATAAGAACTCTAGCTGAAAATTTTTGGGAAAATCAAGAGAAATAAAAAAATCAAGCATTAAAAAGGTAAATTTCATTGATTTTCCTTGTGATTTTCACTACCCATGCATTTTTTCTCATTTCCATGCAAAATTAGAAAGTGGGTATGGACACCCATGCTGGCCAAACCTCCATGGATGAGTTTTAAGCTTCAGTTTTGGTTGATTTTAATTGAATTAAGTGATTTTATTTAGGTTATATTGAAATATAGCAAAAATAAGCTAGAGAAATAATTTTCTCCCATTGAAACCCATTATGCCAAATTTTCTAGGGGAATATTGGCTGCTGATCTTGATGTTTATTTGAGGAATTATGATGAATAATGATGAATTATGAGCCTAGAAAAATAATGGGAACTTTCGGAGCAAAAATACAAATTTTTACCCACTAGCGGTATTTTTGTAATTTGCTATCGGGACTGACAATTTGCACCACACCGAGGGACATTAAGTCAATTTGGGTGCAATTGAGGTATAGAAATTGAAAAAAAATAATTTGGAGTTTAAACGGATGCGTAAATCGATTTATCGGGTAAAAGACCGAAATAGGCTAACATTGTGTTTAGGCAAAATTTAGACATTTTTGCATTCCATATCATGCATTAGTAGTCTAAATTAGTTTAATTTCAATTTAGTACCAATACGGTGAATTTCTCGATTTTATACTGTGTTAAGGTGGTGAGTCTTCCGATAAAGGCAAGGGAATTGCACCCGAGGACCAATAGTCTGAGTATTTCGAAAATCTCCACTTTAGACACTATGAGTAACCTTGCCATCATTTTAATTATCTAAAGTATGTTTTTATTCGGTTTTGGTGAATTTTATGAAAATGAGTTCACATGGTAAATTTTTATGTTTTGTAAATAAAATGAGTTTAAATGAAAATATTTTATAAATTGTCTTGAAACGAAATAACGATTTTGAAAATAGAGTAATTGGAGACCACTGATATGTTGTAAATTTAAAATTGAATTAATGGCTTATGTTATTGTATTGGCATGACTGGCTGGGCTGTGTTTTTTTTTATGAATTGTATGAATTGCTTTATTTTACCCTTGCAGGCTGGGTAGTAATATACTAGCCCTGTCATGCTGTTAAAATTTTATTGTATGGTGGGTTTGACCTGCTGCAGTGGGTTGGGTTTTGTGGACTAGCCTATTAGAGGGGCACGAAATCTTGTTATATTCTTACCTTGGTTGGAGATGCGAGTAGGGTCTCCCGTGGTATAACTTTTAGAGTTCACTTCACGCCAAACCAACACGTGAAGGGGAACTCGGCCAACGCCAAGGAACGACTATGTTTTCAAAATAAAAACATGACTTTCTAATAACCTTGGCGGACTCAGTTAGGATAGCCCTCAGCCAAGGTATCCCAGATAACTGAGTATGATAATAATTTTTGGCATGAGCCAAGTTTTTTAAGAAATTCATAAGCCATACTAATTACTTGCTTTAAATAAATTGATTTCATTTGGTTGAAATAAGTTGAAAGATGATAAATTACAATTTGATGAAATGTTTTAATAGTCTCCTTTTACTCGACTTTAGATATTTTGAGTGATGTTTGTTTACTCATTGGGATTTTATAATCTCACCACCCTTCTTTCCACCCATTTCAGTCTCATAATAGATTGTAGATAACTAATATCGACGAGGATTACAGTTGAACTTGCCACATCCAAAAATTGTAGGTTCATTTCTTTTGATACTTTTGGTCATTCGTGGGCCCATGTGTCACTGTAAATTAAATTCTATACTTTTGTTATCTGCATTATGGTATGTAGGAATTTATTTTTCTTTTACGCTGTAAAAATTATTTATGCAGTGTTCTTAAAATATTGTTTTATGTGAAAATTGAATATTTTATTTAATATTTTTATTTTATTTTAATAGTCATAATTTCATTTTAAACGAATGTTTTAGACATCCAAAATTATTTTTGATTATGAAATATGTGTTTTTTACTTACATACTATTTTTTTAACTGATTTTGAGATTTTTGGGATAAATGACCAAAATACCCCTGTGAGACGAAAATTAGTTTTTTATTTGTTTAAGTTGAAAACAGTTTTAAATCTTTTAGAATGTGGTATTTGGCAACAGTTACCCACAGAAAAAATGAAAATCTGATATTAAAGCCTTGCGGGGTTCCGGTTGACATTTTGGGTAATGAATGTCGATCAAGACGTCACGGCGGTTGTCACGGGCTCGATGGGAGTTCCAGGTCGTGACAATTGAAGCTTTTGATTTTGATTCTCTCTTAATTTCTCTTGCTTTCTTGCTTTGTTTTTGGCTCATTTTCTCTAGAATAGTTTTTTGTCGCCCTCTCTTTTAAAACCTTTAAAAAATTCTCATTAAATATGCTTCAAAAGACCGAACTTCCAAATATGCTTGTTGTCCTCTCTAGTGCTATGGCCTTGGGTTCCTTGGCATTGCAGCACTGTGCCATTTGCTATAATAGTGCCCATCATCCTTGTGGCATCAGGGCCTTCCTTTCCTTGGTCCCACGATGTTACAACCTTTCTTTGGATGTCGTGGCTTTGCTTCTTCAGCGTCATTACGCTCTGTTCTCGGGAATTTGTATGATGCCCTTTATTTCACTAGCACTGTGGTCTTGCTCTCCTCAGAACTATAGCTTTGGCTTCCATGGCACTGCTGCCCTGAGCAACTCAAGGCTGCGAGCTTCACTCAATGTGTTGCCTTGTACAGAGCTAAAGTAGTCCAAAATTTTCCAACACAATTTTCACCTCTATCTGGTCATAACTAGGCAAAGTGGTAAACATGAAAGTTGTAGCCCTATCCTTTACTTTTCTAATGGATCAAGAATTGAATCAATTGAAATTTTATAGCTCATGTTATCCTTGAAATACTGCAGTATATACAAATAAAGCCATCACCATACTTGTGCAAATTTTCTTCAAATGAGCATTTTTCATCAAATTTCCTACAAAAGCAATAAGAAAAATCAGCAATAACTATTCTTAAAGTAATTTAAAACAAAATAACATAAATAAACTTAAAATAACTTAAATCAAACTAACCAACGTGTAATCAAAATTAATTATGAAAAACATTTAAATTAGTCAAATTCAAACCTAAAATCTCAAAAATCAAACAACTTAAACCCTTAAAAAATGTCAAAATAAGTCTATATATTAAAGTTATCATACCCTAATACTTAAGATTTTGGTAGTCCTCAAGCAAACCATAAACTAAAATACAATAACCTAAATTAAGAAAAACAACTTAACTAGAAATGAATTGCACCAATTCATTAATCACCTTTAACATCCTCAACAGTTAATCCATATTCTTAGCTCTAAGCAACACATAAATAATATTCATGTTCATGTTTCAATTCAAATGCAAGCTCATCGTCTAGTGGATTTCTCTGTGTGTGTGTGTGCAATCTTTTTACCTAGAACATTATACAATCTGGATAAGTTTATCTTCATGCAAAATTCAAATTTGTAATAGAATTTCATAAGTTTGCTTTTCATCTCTCTCTCCACTAATGTAGACTAATACTAAATTAAGGATCTATAGGACTTTAAGTAGCTTGTAATGTATGGCTAGGGTTAAGGTGAGATATGGAATAATATGTAGCTTAAATAACCTTAAGCACATAGTCATTCTAGAACCTATTTAGAGCTTTATTTTTCTTCACCTAGTATACCCCTTTTTTTTTCATCAAATGTTTTTTTTTTTTGTGTTTGACACTTCAATCTTTTTCTTTATCTTTCTTTCCCTTTTTCTTTTCTTAATTTCACACACCCCAAACTTATTTCTTTTATTGGGTAGTGAGATGAATACAATCATATTTTTGAACTTTTCATCATTTTCCATCTTTACTACTCTTAGGAATTTAAGAATACGATGTCTTGGAAAGCAAGTAAATTCTCATGTTTAATTTCACTTAATTTATTTGTAATGAAAGTACATTTTGATAACAAGACAAAGAGTTTGTTTTAAGTAAACATTCATTATCTAGTTATTAAGATACCATGATTCTACTGAGATATTAAAATACATATGTATGAAGAGTCATACATAAGAACATGTATTTTAATTGAATCTAAAAATTGTTCATAGCCATAAAATAAAGCTAGTCATTTCATTCTCTTAAGGCTATAGTATCTAGATTTCTTCCAACAAAACAAATGTGATTCACTTTAAGGGACTGATGAGTCTCAAATCATCGAAATGGTTGACTTCGAGTAATGACAATATAACATTAACTAGAATAATGTGAGAATCAAATTTAAGTTTAATCATTGCTTGAACCTTGATCTCACACTTATGCATTTACTTATAGTAGAACCAAAATCCTAATAGATAGTGGACTCATGTTTTGTCTTCATATAATCTTTGATATAGCATGGGCATGATCATCATAAAGCGTTGATCTAGACTTCGTATGTTCGGATTATAATCGGGATGAACATCTAGGAACATATATCCAAATAGTGGAGTTCATAGCATTAACATCATTTTTAGTGATTTCAAAAAGATTGGTGATTAATCTAGGCTTAGTGGATTGATGAATTAGCTACTAATCACATCTTGATACTCAAAAGATTAGTCTAGAGTATTGAATCACTAATTGGATGAAGTTTGAGACTAGGGGACAAAATTGAAATGAAATGATAATTTCACCTTTTGTCATTGGATAGATATGAGGATTAACAATAAGGTTTACAATTGGACAACTAATAATTAATATCAAGTATTGAATCATTTCTTATAATTATAGTTAATCCAAGAGTGCAACCATGAATCTATGGTGGAGTGATTTCATGGTTAATAAGTTTGAAGTATCTTAATAAGATTAAGAATAATTCTAAGTTTATTGGAGCTTGGAATATCTATGTCCAAATAGATTCCCCACTTAGATTCATAGAATTCAACTTGCTTAAGTTGGAATACATGTTTTATTTGACTAATTAAATAGTGTACAAAAATGACAACTTGTACATGTTTTGTTTTAATTTAGACAAGAAAACATATTACGTCTTAATTTAGACTAGAAAACATGTTTGTCTTAATTTAGACAAGAAAACATATTTTGTCTTCATTTAGATAAGAAAAATATATTTTGTCTTAATCTAGACAAGAAAACATGTTTGTCTCAATTTAGACAGGATAACATGCTTTGTCATAATTAAAGACAATAGTTGTCTTAAATTAAGATAATGCTAGGAGGATTCTTGCAAAATGAATCTGGACATACATATTGATAAAAGGCGACTTCATGTTTGACTAGCACTCTTTTATTTATTATTATTTCTTTTTAGATAAAGATGGACAATAATAAAATAAATGTTATTATTCAACAAGAAGTTTTATTTTATCAAGAACTGTAAATGATAATTAAAATATTAAATTATTTATTCTTTAATTTTAATTTTGATAATTATGCAGCATGTTTGATGCATCTATAACACTAAAAAAATGGTCAAGATTGATTCAAAGCTATTTGATTTTGCTTAAACCTTTGAGGCAAGAGTTTTAATAAAAAGAAAAGATATTGGAAGAAAAGAAATCTATGTATCTCTTTTGTGAATGTCTCTAAAGCCACTTCTTTCCTCTTCCTCTTAACTTTGCTACACCTCTCTTCCTTTCTCCCATTCTTAGCTGATATCTTGAAAGAAAAAAAACCATTAATTTTTTGGAAGAAAAGAGAGACAAATCGGTTGTCATATTGTGGTATAGCATTCCATACTTTGTCCACTCATGGTTTAAGTTAAAAGCATTCTTGAAGAATAAGTGGCAAGCTTGTTTGGTTGAGAAATCAATTGTTGGTGTGGTAGTGAATTTACTACAATTCACTAGGTGTCCAAAAATAAGAATCATGAAATAAAAGTTGCGTTTATTTTACTTTAATATATTCTTATTTTTTAGGATGTGATTATGTTACTTGCAATATGAATGATGTGTTTTTCTGCTTGTGTAAGTGGATTGCTTGCTTCCTTTATAAAAGAAAATATTTGAAATCCATACTTTACATAGACACATCAATCCACTTAGATCTAACTCCATCAACTATCTCTTTCACTATTTAGCTCCTAATACTTCCTAAACTGACTTATGCACTTAGGAATGAAGGATGAAAAAATAAGAAATATTAATATAAGGGTCTATGCTAAAGCTTAAGTGTTTAAACACGCTCAGAATAAGCTCATATCATCTGCTCAATTAACTACATACATGCTGCATGATAATCCATTCAAAGTTCAAATCGTTCCATCCTCTAATACATTGAAAAGTGTTGAGGTTGCCTGTGTGGTGGTGGATGGCATGGAGTTGAGGAAGAACTTCCTTCAACAGTTGAAAACTCCTTAGAATAAAACTAGTGTATAACATCTACTTCCAAAAGAGCCTTAAGATGTAATATTTCTTTATTTTTATCCCAACTCACACCCACTTTCTGGCACAATGTCGTGATCAAAGATGGAAACCATAATCCATCATGTGGCAAGCGAGCAGCTTGAACAATGCTATCATTTGACCCACATTGATTGACATTCTGAAAACAATTGCATATAACAAAATAGCTTGATCCGTTGTCACATCACTAAAATGGTTCACTGAAAGTAATCTTGCAACCAAAAAATGATATCAAAGCTTATGATCATTCTTCATAGCAATAGCCTTCAAAGACATAGGTATGCCTTTATTCATTTTCAATTCAGTACCTTCATTACAAAACACTCCAAGAACTCCATTCGAATCAATATTGCCAACCACAAATTGTCCATAATCATCATTCTCAATGTCAGGTAAGTTATAGAATTGCTTAATGGACTAACTATCAAAGTGTACCTAACATCCACAAAAAGGACCTGCCCATTCTCATGTTCAACAGCATTAGCATAAGATTCTCAAATAACAGGTAATATAGTTGCTTCAATTGTTCATGAATTTTCTCCCATTGCCATGCATTAATGACCCTATGAACTGAACCATATAAGATGGGATAAAGATCAATGTTGTGCTCTGGAATGGGAACTTTCTGCACAAGAGACTTTGCATGTCTTACAGCTGCCTTAGCAGAAATAAACTTACTACGATCAAAGCCAGTAACACTATTACTACCTTTAGCTCTCTTCTTAGGTTCCATCAATCACTCAACAAATATTGAGACAATTTATATTCCATGAGCACAAAATAAGCAGCAAGTCCACAACTTAGTTCACACAATGTCAACAAGCTGTTATTGCACAAAGAATCCTCCTTCCACAATTTCTATTCAAATGCAAAAAATTCTTCACTATTCACCTCTATCAACCAATTTCACAAATAATCAATGTAAAAGGAATTAAAATCAAGCACAAGTACTATAATTCTCCATCACTCACCAACCCATTAAACAATAACCACAATCCCCTCACTAATAGCTAAATAAATTGAAGATGAAAACTCCTCGAAGAACAAAACTTGAATATTTACTGCATAAAAATTAGTTGATGATGTGATTTCCTTGCTTCCAAATGAGAGAATTTGTGCCAAAATTGTGAGTTGTGCAAGTGTTTTTGGAATAGGTGGAAGGTAGAGAGAGAAAGAACCCGAGAAGATGAAAGAAGGGAGAAAATAAGAGAAAATTGAGCCTTTTAAAGAGGCTAGCCCGACAGGCACTGAGGTGCTTTAGCCCAGCCCATTATATAGGTTGGATCTTCACATGACACCATGGTGCTAGGTCTTCAGCATTGCGCCAACCTCATCTTGGATTTTTATATGAGAGAGGGCATCCTTTCAATGCCGTGATATTGACCTTTTTGGAGCCGTGGTATTGTTTTTTTTTTTTTTTTGAATTTGCATCCTAAGACTTGCAAAACACATGAAACAAAACAATTAGAATTGTATATAAAGAAATCAAATGAAAGCCAAAAATATTGCAAACAAAAATCAATATAAACTAAAGAAAGTAAACACGAAAATAAGTTCTGTTTAGAAACTTAGGTTGTCTCCCAAGATGCACTTTCTTTATAGTCGATAGCTAGACTACCTTGAAAGCTCATTTAGGACTGAAAATATGGATGGAGGATTGTTGACGAACAATGTTACCTCCCCAGTAATGCTTCAACCATTGCCCATTCACCTTAAATGTTTCATTGCTTAACCTATCTACTATTTCTACCACTCTATATGGAAACACCTTTGATACAATAAAGGGTCCCAACCATATTGATTTCAACTTGCCCAAAAATAGCTTTAAGCATGAGTTAAACAACAAAAATGATTGACTTGGCTCGAAACTATGCTTAATAATTTTTTAATAATCCATTTTTTTGTCTTTTCTTTGTAAATTTTAGCATTTTCATAAGCATTCAAACATATATCATCCATCTCATTCAATTGAAGCAAATGTTTCTCACCAGCTGTTTCCAAGTAAAAGTTTAACTTCTTGATGGCTTATAATGCATTGTGCTCCAACTCAACTAGAGAGTGACATGCTTTTCTGAATGCAAATAGATATGGAGACATACCTATTAGAGTTTTATACGTGGTTTTGTATGCCTAAATTTCATCATCAAGTCTACTGGCTCAATGCTTCCTTGATGGAGATACAACTTTCTCTAAAACCCTTTTAATTTCTCGATTTGACACTTCGACTTGTCCACTCATCTAATGGTGATAAGCTGTCACTACCTTGTGTGTCATTCCATACTTTGCAAGCAAATCTATAAAACATTAATTACAAAGTGACTCTTTTCATCACTCACTATAACCCTCAGCATTTTTAATCTAGTGAAAATATTTTTTTTTTTCAAAAATTTCAGCATAACCTTAGCATCATTTGTAGGGAAAGTAGAGGCTTCCACAGATTTTGACACATAGTCAACGGCCACCAATATATAGCAATTGTTGAAGGACGATATGAATGGTTCCATGAAATCAATTCCTTACACATCGAAAATCTCCACTTTAAGAATGTTATTGAGCAGCATCACATGCCTTCTTGAAATGTTCCCCACACTTTGACGCCTATCACAATGCAAAACAATTTTGTGAGCATCTTTGAAAGTGTTGGCCAATACAAACCTGATGAAGAATTTTGGCTATCATTCTATCTCCTTCAAAATGGCCCCTATCTTTTAAAGAGTGATAATGTCTTAATAAGCTTTCAACGTCCTCCTCCAGAATGCACTTTTTTATCATTCTGTTAGCACATTGCTTGAAAAAAAATGGTTCATCCCACACACACAATTTTACATCATGCAAAAATTTCTGTTTTTGATGAAAATTTAGATTTGGAGGAAAAAGCTTACTTACAATAAAATTGATATAATCAAAATACCATGGTAAATTCTTTTGACTAACCTATGGTAATTGTTCTTCGGGGAAGGTCTCGTTGATCAAAGTTAAGTCCTTGCCATGCCTATCATGCTCTAACCCGGATAGATGGTTTGTTACTTGATTCTCTAAACCTTTTTTGTCCTTGATTTCCAAATTTAACTCTTATAGCAGTAAAATCCATCTTATAAACCTAGGCTTGGCATTTTTCTTAGGAATCAAATAGTTTATTGCAAAGTGGTTAGTGTAAACAATAACTTTGGTGCCAATCAAGTATGTGGAAACTTGTCAAATGCATAAAACTAGCAAATAATTCTTTGTCAGTGGTGGTGTATTGCATTTGGGATTTGGTCAAGGTTTCACTAGCATATTATATAGAATGAAAAATTTTATCCTTTCTTTGTCCTAGCATCACACCTACAACATAGTTACTAAGATCATGCATAAGCTCAAATGGAAGTGACCAATTAGGAACTACAACAATGGGTGTATATGTCATTTTTTTTTAATTTTATAAATGCAGCATGACATGCATCATCAAATTTAAATTGGACATCTTTTTCTAAGAGATTATATAAAGTTTTATCCATTTTAGAAATATCTTTAATGAATCGCCAATAAAAACCTGCATGTCAGAGGAAACTCTTAATAACTTTTACTTAAGTTGATGGTGGAAGTTTCTCAATGGTCTCTATCTCTGGTTTGTCCACCTCAAATCCTTTGCTACCCTGTGACCAAGCCTAATACCTTATTGTACCATAAAATGGCACTTCTCCTAATTTAGTACCAATTTTGTTTCTTCACATTTTTTGAACTCCTTGTCAAGATTCAACAAACATTCATCAAAATTATTTCCAAATACAGAGAAGTCATCCATAAATACCTCTAATGTTTGCTCCACCATATCGAAAAAGATAGCCATCATCCATTATTGAAATGTGGCTAAAGTATTGTACAGTCAAAATGGGATCCTCCTAAAGGAAAACGTGCAACAAGACAGGTGAAGGTTATCTCCTCTGGATCCTCAAGAGCTATTGTAATTTGGTTATATCCTGAATACCCATCCAAGAAACAATAGTACTCCTTTCTCGTTTGTCTATCAACATTTGGGCAATAAATGGTAAAAGAAAATGGTCTTTCTTTATGGCCTTATTTATCTTCTGGTAGTCCATGTAAACTTTCTAACTAGTAAATGTCCATGTGAGAATGAGCTCATTATTTCATTTGCAACCACTGTCATCCCACCTTTCTTGGTACACATTGACTTGGACTTACCCACTCATTATTCAAAATAGGATAAATGATGCCAGCATCTAGTCACTTGATGATCTCCTTCTTGACCACCTTATTCATGATTAGGTTCAATCTTCTTTAATGCTTGATAGTGGCTCTATGATTATCCTCCAACAAAATTTTATGCATGCATATTGAAGGACTTATCCTTTTTGTATCTACAATTGTCCACCCCAAAGCCTTTTTATGCTCTTTTAAAACTCTCAACAATTGATCTTCCTTCTTATTATTAAGATAAGATGAAACAATAATAGGAAGAGTAGATGAGTCACCAAGATATATGTCACAACCCAAATCTCGGGCCATGATCGGGGCATGGGCCCAATGGGCATAGCCCACTAAGCCAAAGCAAGCCTATTTATGCAATCTCGATCATCATTTCTAAAACCACATATTGTAATTCTTAACTACAAATATTTCAGTAACATTTTATGGTGACCCAATACTCACCATTTTATTATCTCAAAATAATGTCACCCGTTTGCCAACTCATAGTGGCATCAGTAATCAAATATACATATTTACCTTATACCATGGATATTAACGGATTACATTACATATACATGTTCACAAGTAACAGACTTTTGACCGTTAGCGGAGTGACCGTGGGTGAAGGTACACCTACCAAGAAGGCGAGCATTCGTGAACAACTCAATCTAGGTCCCAACTACCTCCAAATCTGAAAACATGAAGTTTAAAAAAAAAGGTGAGTATAAAACTCAGTGAATGAATATAAGAAGGGAACAAGCAATCAATATGAAGAATTTGGAAATCATGATGCACTTGTTTCAAAATCAATGCAATTGATTTAGTTTCTTACTAAAAACCCCTTATTTCAAACTTTGATTAATAACCTCATAGTATTGCAAAACTTGAAGATCAATCCATGAGGTTAAATGGGTGAAAAATATGTCAAAATCAAGCAAGGTAGCAAGTTCCTTGCTGCAGCGAAGTTCATTCTCGCTATAGCGAGATTCGGGAGGCCAACACAGAAAGTTTCTCGTTGCAGCGAGAAATAGTGTTAGTTTGCATATGTTTCAGTTTTTGTAGCATATCTCCCGTTACAGAAGTCCAATTGACCTGATTTTTAAACCATTGGAAAACTAAGAGACAGGGCTACAACTTTGGTTTTTACCATTTTTATCATTTCAGAATGAAACGTGGTCAAAATCATTATCTAATTAAAGGTACTGCATTAAAACCTAAGAGTTTCTCGCTACAGCAAGATTCATTATCGTTGTAGGGAGTTGTTGGCTGCCAAAACAGAATGTTTCTTGCTGCAGTGAGACGCAGGGCACCTAAGTGTAAAAAAGACCTTCTTTGCACTAAAAATCCATTTGATGTTGTAATAAAAATTAATTTGCAAGAAAATGGAAAATTCTCAAGATTCATAATGCTAAATTTCACATGCATTAGAACCATATACCATATTCATGAACTTTTATTTCACAACATATATATACTTATATACATAAATAAACACCAATACCACCATCATCTCACCCAGCTCATGTGCATCCCCCTACATCGTGCACATAGCCGAAGTCATCGTGTGCATCCCTTCACATCGTGCACAGTCAGTGCCATCGTGTACATCCCCCCACATCGTGCATACGGGCACTATCATCATCCATCTCCCTCACCACAATCATCACCGGCATGTGCACCCCCCCACATCGTGCACACGCACGGTTATAATTATCACACAATATCAACCATCCATGCACAACATATATATATATATATATATACCAACACAATGTAACCGTGCATGAATCCATAACAGCCACAAGTCACAACATAGAGATAATTTATTAAGGGCTTGTTCTCAAGGCACCCGCTTTTAAGAAAAGTTGGATAAAATCATTCAAAGGTTTTGTGCAAATACATTCACATTCCCAAAACAAATTTTGAAATGCAAGTTCACTCATCGGTCTTGTTGATTCTTTAATCGATTTAAACTTCAATTATTACTTCAAAAGGATATTTGAGGCCTCGTTGGAACCTGTCACACACACACAACATCACTACCGGCCCAATTTGCATAAATACATTTCTAAAAGTTATTTCTTAAATCAAGCTCTACTTGTTATTCCTAACTAGCTCCCAATTATTTTTTGATTAGCTATCTATTCTCTCTACTCAAGTATCACTAAAAATAAATAAACAAACCTCAACAATAAAACAACTCAGAACTCCAATTACTAGCCATTATTAACAACCTAAAATCAATCCTCATTCATTACTCACCTTGATGGTTTTTTTTTTTTGTAGTTGAATTCCTTTTCAAAAGCTTCCAAGCTACTATGGCCACTCTCTCTTTCTCTCTCTAAAACTTTCAACTAGTGAGAGAAAGTGTTGAACAAAGACTTTTCAAGGGTTTTAAAGTGAGAGAGTGAAAGAGCACAAAGCTTTTATGAAAAAGTGCAGAAAAACATGAAAATTGGAGCTAGAGAGAGAAAGTTATGGAAGTTGCAAAGCAAGCTTGCATGGAGGATAAAAGGAATGTGAAAGGGGAGGAAGAAGAAGAAACAGAAGCTACTAGAAGCTGCTAGAGCTCAGCTATTTATGCTTCAAGTTAATCCAAATTTCCATTGAAATTACCAAAATGCCCTTAACATGGTGGTTTTATCTTCCTCCCATCCTTTGTGCAACCTTTTTGCTCTTTTAACACCTAAACAAAGTCCATAATAGTCTAAAGGTACTCGGGTTCACGAAACTAAAAAAATTTAGACTCGAGATGCAAAATGACCATTTTACCCCTACCGTGAAAATTATCATTATTTTTATCTTCCTCATTTATTTACCATCATAAACATTATTCATTCATTCCTTAGGCCTATTTAGACCTTAATAGCATAAAAAAATCCACTTGTATGAGCTCACCAAGAGAAATTACAAAATTACCCTTGGTCTGCATTATCGAGTCTACTTCTAGTTATGTGCTTATGAAAATCGAGATTTCACAGGTTCACTTCTGAATTACCCTTTTAACTCAGTAATCAACCTCAATTGGCATCCGTAAACTTTATTAGGTATGTATACATACCTTAAATGGTTTGGCAATAGTTTGACATCCAAATGAGGAGGTTCCTCGATAGACAGCTTCACTAGTGGGGATGAAAAAGAAAAGAGATCCAATGCAGTAAATTATGTTCCCAAAACACAAAATGGGGCATTCAACACATTTATACATTCTATGATATCCTCATCACTTATCTTAGAGTCAATAACCAATTATGCCTCAAGTGGGTCTTTAGGATGACTTTCCCTAAAAGCTTCATTTGTGGCCCTATCCACCACAATAACTATAAAACACCCATCATCGTCATTAGTAAACTTTAACACTCTGAAAATGTTAAATGTTACCTCATAATCTTGTACTTGCAAGGTAAGCTTCCTTTTCTCTACATCGATAAGTGTTTTAGCAGTGTGTAAGAAAAGTCTCCTAAGTATAGTACGAACCTCTCTATCCTCCTCCATATCGAGCATTATGATGTTCATTAGAGATATGAACTTATCCACTTTTACAAGTACATCTTCTACTATACCTTTCGAATATTTGAGGGTTCTATTTGCCAATTGTAGAGTCACAATAGCGGCTTAGTCTCCTCTAAGCCCAACTTGTTGTAGATAGACAAAGGCCTCAAATTAATACTTGCCCCCAAATTTCTCAATGCCTTAGCAAAAAATAAGGCACCAATTTTGCATGGAATAATGAAGCTGCTAGGGTTCTTAAGCTTTGGAGGAAGCTTGTTTTGTATGATTGCACTATATTTCTCAATGAGTGCTATTGTTTTAAATTCACCAAATCGCCTTTTCTCAGATAAGATATCCTTCAAAAATTTTACTTATAAAGGCATTTGCTATAAACCTCAACAAAAGGAATGTTGATGTAAAACTTTTTAAACACCTCCATAAATTTTTTAAATTAGCTTTCCTCTTGTTATTTCTTGAAGCGTTGACGAAAAGGTGGTGGTGGTCTATTACCTTAGTCTCATTATCTTGACATTACTCATTAAAACTTACAATTTATGTCCCTTTCTCAACTGTCTTGTCTTTTTGTTTAGTTTGATTTGAGTTACTTTCCACTTCCTTACCACTTCTCAAGGTAATTGCCTTGACATGTTCCTTACCTTCCCTCTTGGGATTTGCCTTTGTATCATTAAGTAGTGTTTTGTTGTTTAATGAGTTTGCAAGTTGGCCAACTTGGGTCTCAAGGTTTCAAATTGATGCTGATTGACCTTGACTGAGAGTCGTTTGATTTTGAATGATGGCATCATTCTTTGTCATGAGCTGCATCACAAATCCTTTATAGATGGTTTTTTTTTAGGGTAGGTGTTCTTGCTTGTTGTAGGAACCCAGGAGGTATGTTTAGCCTTTAAGTTGAAGATGATCCCTAATTGTTACCCCATGAGAAGTAAGGATGGTTCCTCTACCCTGGGTTGTAGATGTTATAGTAATGATTGTTTTGTTGTCTTTCCGCACAAACTATATTGTTTCTGTACTGCTTGGACACTAATTGCTTGCACGCTTATCTCCATAATACCACATCACAAAAAGACTCTGAATGGAGTTAGCACTAAAAGATTCAAGTTTCTTAGTTAAAATTGCTATCTATGTTGATAATGTCATGAAGGCATCCACGTCATGAACTTCAGCTACTCTCCTATGCATCGATCACTCTTTTGGCCACTAACAGTTGTCTGAAGCTATCTCCTCCAATAGATTATATGCCTTATCAGTTGAATTAGCCATTAAAGCTCCTCCCACAGTGTCATCAATGGTGGTTCACACATGACCACTCAACCCATTGTTAAATGTTTGCATTTGTAGCCATATTGGAAAACCATGATGAAGGCATCACTTAAACAAGTCCTTATATCTTTCCTAGCCTCATACAATGATTCACAAGGTTTTGTATGAATGATGTGATATCATTCCTCATTTTTGCTATCCTGGTTGGAGGAAACAACTTAGCAAGGAACTTTTGAGCAAGATCATCCTATGTTGTTATGGATCTAGTAAGGAGTGCATTCAGCCATCCTTTAGGTTTGTCCCTTAATGAAAAAGGACAAGCCTTAAACGAATTGTATCATCTGTGATACCATTATGTTTAAAGGTATCACATATCTCTAAGAAGTTTGAAATATGGCCATTTGGATCATTATTTGGAAGGCTTTTAAATTGGACTGAAGTTTGAATCATGGTGATGATAGTCGACTTGATTTTGAAATTATTGGCTTAAATAGTTGACCTTTGAATGCTTGATGGAATTCTTTGTACTAATGGAGCAACATAATCCCTTAATCAATGATTTTTAGCTACTACTCACTCTTGCAGTTGCTACTTACCTCATTGATCAGCGATTGTATTTGTTTGAGCAAAATCTTGTTGATTTTCTCATCGAAGTCTTCATAATGTTTTCTCAATCTTTGGAGCACACGATATAATCTCCAAGCTTTTTGCTCTTCTTATACAACGACGAAACAAACCTGAAAAACAAAAATAAAAATTAAATTAAAACTAATCTATTGAATTTTACTATTAGCAAAATAAATAGGAAAAGAAATCCCCAGCAATGGTGCCAAAAACATGTTGTTGATTTAGTACATGCAAGTATACATATTGAACAAATAATATAAACAATAAGTCCAGAACTGCATCCCATAAAGATTTGTTACTAAATCTTCACTAAGTACTAAGATTATGGCAAACTAATCTTATTCAAGTAACTCAATTTTTTTGAAAATTAATTAAAACTGAATTAAAGAAAACACTAAATTAATTAATAGAAACAAATTATTCACTTGAGAATGGCAATAGATTAAAACCTAGGGTTATGGGTTCGTTCAACATTTCATTTGATACCGGCTTCTCTCATTATTTATATTCATGGGTGGTTTTACTAACCTAGAATCCAAAGCTATGTACAAGGATCTATCGAGATGCTTGCACAAATACCTCACTTAATTAGGTCACTCTATGAGTATAGTAATCAATTAAATAAGGTTCATTAAGCTAGAGTTTTAATCTGGCTACGTATGGAAATTGGAGTATGTCTATCCTAATCGCCAATCAGATCACCTAACTAATGTGAACATGCACTATTCAAATCTTAGTCCAATCTAAAATATCTCTGCCAAGTCTTAATTAGATTCACAAATCAATTAATTGTTGGCTAAACAATCAAAAGCATTAATAACATATTTGAATAAGCAAAACTACATTGTGAAATCCCACCTTATTGTAGGATTTCTAGGTACCCTTAGATGTGCAAGGTAAAATTGTTTTGAACATATGAAACTTCGTTTGAAATTGAAAAAATTTCATGTTTTAATGTTTTGAGCTTATGTACAAAGTTTGGTTTTAAGTTGAGTCCAATTGGACAAGTTTCTAAGTGTTTTTTTGCTTATTGGAAGAAAAGTATCGATACATGATCTTTATGTATCGATTGATTTAGCTCGAAATCTTTCTAAAGGGGAATTGAAAAACATGCATCGATAAATGCTATGATGTGTATTGATAAATTTAGATTTTTATGAACATCTATCAATAAATGGCCAAATGTATTGATAGAATCGTTTTCTAGTACACAATGTATAAATACATTTGCCTAATGTATTGAAACATTATGCTATTTTTAGAAAAATAAAAAGGGCAAAATGGTATTTTCACTTTAAAAATTATAAATACCCCACATTTTTCGAGGTTTAACAATCCTTAGCTGCATTTTTCAATAATAACTCTCTCCTAAAACCCTCTTAACTCATTTTTAAGCAAAAAACATTCCTTTTTTTTATATTTAATGGTAAAAATGACATTTTTACCATTTGAAACCTTACAAGCTTATCTTTTTTTTTTTGGAAATGTTGTTTCTTGGCCTAGAAATTCAAGGTAAAAATGGGAGATGAAAGGATTGCAGAATGGGTTTAGTGAGAGAAAGTAGACTTAGTAAAAAATGAGTAACTTTTGAAAGCTCCTAGAACGATTAATCCTAAGTTATTAGTTTAGAAAGTGATTTCCACGATATTTATGTGATAGGAACGATTAAAAACTCCAAGGAAATGACAAGAGAAAGGCTTTGATCGGGTCTTTGATTAAGGTGAGTGGATACACCACTTTGAAATCATTTTGATATGTCAAGCTAATATGATTTCTATGAAAAAGATAATTTATGTATGCTGAAATAATATCTCTAAAATCGTTTATCAAAGGATTTGAGTTTCAAGAATGAAAAATGATTTTCTAAGGAAATGAATTGTTAGTGATTGTGATATCATTGACATAATGGTTTTCAAAACGTTTACAAATCTATTACATATGTAAATATTCTATTATGTATTAGTTTTCAACAAAGGGGACAAGCACCTTATTGTTTAAAAAACTTCATTACTTCGGTCTTTGGACTAGTGTGGGTACAAGATATGATTTATGATCAATGCATGGATGCTATGATGTGCATGTTAGATATGAGGAGGCATGAAATGTATGATGGATTGCATGATGTGTTCCCATCTAATATGCTATGTTATATATATGCTGTATATACATGAGATGATTCTGAAAGTATGATCAATGCCATGAAATTAAGTATATGATGTACATTCCATAAAATACTTTAAATGATTGAGAAGGCATGATGAATGCATGAGATTATGTACGTGATCTATTCTTCCATATACTATATGAGATGAGTAAGCTTGTATGTGAAGGACATGCCACATACCTGATGCTATAAGTATGAGAACTCTATGAGTGCAATTAATTCCACTCTCACGGGATGCAAGTGACCACTTCACTCTTATGATGCATCATAAATGCCCAAGGGCAAAGGGATGTACGTTGCTGGCCTAAGGTGATGGGGGATGTACCATCACAAAGTATGTGTTTAATGTTAATGGAATGATCATAATTATTATGTTTAGGGTATGTTGCATACTAATCTTGTTTGAGCTTTATTCATGATTTGCAGCCTATAATGACATGAGAATGTGCTTAGTGAAGAAGATTGATGTCACGACCCAATTTCCCGGGCCATGACCAGTGCATGAGCTCAATGAGCATAGCTCACTAAGCCCAAGCAAGCCTATCCATTTACCTTTGCTTAACAAATTTATCATATCATGCATACACACACACCTTTTCCCGGGTGTGAACATAGCCAAAACAAAATGGCATTATCGATAATAATATACATGCACTATACCAGTAATGTATTTAGCAATTTACATTGCATACACATATTCACATTGCTAGATTGTATTCACAATACAAAAGAACCCATGACTTCCAGCAGAGACATTTACAATAAAAGGGATTACTATCGAATGCCAGACACATACCCAGGAGATGCACTACGGGGACTCCTCGATCTAGGGTCCAACAGTCACCTGATCTGAAAACATGAATTTTTTTATAAAATATGAGTACAATACTCAGTGAGTGAACAAGGAAAGGAACAAGCAACAATTAGGGAGAATTTAAAATCATGAAGCACTTGTTTCAAAACAATGCAATTTAGTTCATTCCTATTTAAAACCCCTCCAAACCCGAGAGTTTTTCGCTACAGCGAGCATGAATTTCGCTACAGTGAAAACAGAGCAACAAGAGAAACATTTTTCCTCACTCAACAAAAAGCCATCCAGCTAAACTAATAAAATCAATCTAAAATTCATGAAAATTCTCAAAGTACAATGTGTCAACTTTCATGTACATTACAACCATAAATCATTGTCCATCAATTTGCTATATCACACATATTTACATATGTATATATATATATATACGTATATACCCATCATCATCATCTCACCAACCCATCATCATCATCACCAGCTGATCCTCATCATCATCAGCTCATGCGCACTCCCTACTCGCACATGGCTGGGTCATCACCAGGTTATGCGCACTCCCTACTCGCACATAACCGGGTCATCACCAGGTTATGTGCACTCCCTACTCGCACATAATCGGGTCATCCTCGGCTTATGTGCACTCCCTACTCACACATAGCCGAGTCAACATAATTACACAACATTATATTCAAGCATATATGTATATCAACATAAAACAGCCACAAAGAAATCCATAATAACCACATTTCATAACATAAACCTTTTCTCAAAAGCTTGTTCCCAAGGCATTCATTTTCATGAAAAATTTCATAAAATCATTCAAACACTTTGTTCAAAACAGTTTTATTCCCAAAACAATTTTGATAGGCAGTCCACTCACAGGTGTCAAAAATTCGGATTCCGGGTGAACTCAAACTAATAGTCCTCAAGCGCAATTCCTTTGCCTTTTCCGGACGTCTTACCACCTTGACAAATAACAAAGTCGAGGAATTTACTATATTGTCCCTAAATTGATATAAATTAATTTCAATTACTAATGCTTGATATGTAAATGCAAAAATATGTCCGATTACTGCTTAATCACGGTATCGATTAAATTCGACCGATCACCCGATTAATCGGCAATTGTGTCCAAATCACCTCCAAATTAATTCATTTCTCCTCTAATACCTTAATTTACCACATACATTTAAATAAAGCCAAATTCAGCAGTACAACCCTCACAGTTCCTTATAGAAAAATTTGGTCATTTGGTACACTAGCATCGAATTTTTTTCTACATAATCGTTTCACCTTAATTCATCATTTTCCATGCCATTTTCCTTGAAATAAAAACAATCCCCCATTGATATTCAGCCCTCATGGTTCGGCCAACAAGGAACCCTAGAGAAATTGAATATTTCTTTTGTGTTTTTGTTCATAACCATGCTTAACTATCCCTAAACACTAATATAGTCTAAAATCAAATTATTCCAACAATAATTCCTCTTCCATACCCATTTTTCAGAATTGAATTCATCATGATAACTCAATATTCAACCATGGAAATCAAGAACAAAAGCATGGGTAAGCGAGGTATCAAGGAGAATTAAAGAAATTTTAACTTACCTAGCTTGTTTCCTTGATTTCTTCACTTTTTCTTTGAATTTCCACTTAGGTTTTCTTGTTTTTTCTTTTGTTCTTCCTTTTCTCTTATTGTTGGATGCCTAGGCCAACTATGGTGAGGGAATTGGGGATTTAATGGGCTGATTTCTATAGAAAATAATAAAATAATCAAGCATGCCATGTGTCACATGCTTATTGGTCCAATTTTGAACTTGTTCACTTTTTCTTCTTAATTTTCCACCACAAATATTCTGGTATTTATCCAATCCTACCACAATTAAAATCCCTTGGTCTTGACAAGTGCTGGGGTGAAAATTTTACTGATTTGCCTCCGGGACGAAAAAATTACGATTTTGCCCCTATACTCCGAAATGTACCGGAATCTCATTATTTCTACTTTTCAACCTAAAATAACACTAATATTGATCAATATTAACCAAATGGGGCAAAAATTGTTTTAAAAAAATTTTTGTTTAGTCCTCTAGTGGCAAAATTACCATTTTGCCCTTGTGCTCCATAAATACCGAGAATCATAATTTTTCACTGCTAAACATCATTTTATACTCCAATAATCAATATTATATTTCATATAATTATTCTTTGTCAAATGTGATCAAATCTTCGCTAGAAATTTCCATTTCATCATAAATGGTAAAATGACCGTTTTGTCCCTAATCTGTCAATTTTCTTGATGGACTCCAAACTGGACCCTGAACTCCGAATCACTATTCTAAACCATTTTGTGGGTTTCAAAATTTTCAATTTCCTCTTAAAATTTCTATTTGAACTAGTTCAATGCTCGATTTAACTTAGTTGTACCACTCGATACAATACCGTCTTTTAATCGAATTTGACAGGGTCTCACATTCTCCCCCACTAATAAAAATTCGATCCCCAAATTTAAACTCAATGTAGAGTGGGTTACCTTTACATATCGAAGAGGTGTGGATGCTTTGTCCGCATGTCATCCTCAGCTTCCCACGTTACCTCTTTACTAGTGTGATTCCGCCACAATACTTTCACTGAGGCTACATCTTTTGAACGGAGCTTTTTAACTTGCCTATCAAGGATAGCTATCGATTGTTCCTCATAGCTTAGATCATCTTGCAACTGAATGGTGTCATACCGTAGTACATGTGTTGGATCTGGGTTGTACTTCCTAAGCATGGATACATGAAACACGGGATGGATATTCGAAAGGTCTGACGGTAATGCCAAACGATATACCACTACTCCAACCCTTTCTAAGATCTCGAAGGGTCCTATATACCGAGGACTTAACTTCCCTTTCTTGCCAAACCTCATTACCCCTTTAGTTGGCGAAACTTTCAAAAATACATGATCTCCTGCTTGGAACTCCAAGTCTCTCCGTCGGTTATCAGCATATGACTTTTGTCTACTTTGTGCTGTTAACATCCTCTGATGGATCATGCGTATTTTCTTAGTGGCATCCTGCACCAACTCAGGCCCCAAAAGTTTCCTTTCTCCTACCTCTAGCCATCTAATGGGTGACCTACATCTCCGTCCATATAATGCCTCAAATGGTGCCATTTGGATGCTAGTTTGGAAACTGTTGTTGTAGGCAAATTCCACTAAGGGTAGATATTGTTCCCACCTGACACCAAGGTCTATCACACAAGCCCTCAACATATCCTCCAATGTCTGTATGGTCTGTTCAGACTGTCCATCAGTCTGAGGGTGGAAAGCTGTGCTGAAATCCAACTTAGTGCCCAATGCTTCTTGCAACTTTCCCCAAAATCTACTAGTAAACTGAGCTCCTCTGTCAGATACTATAGAAATGGGAATACCATGTAGTTGCACTATCTCATCCACATAAACTCGAGCGTATTGGGCAGCCCCATAAGTAGTCTTAACTGGAAGAAAATGAGCTGACTTTGTTAACCGGTCCACTACTATCCAAATTGAATCATATCCCCCACTGGTTCGAGGCAAACCCGTTACAAAGTCCATAGCAATATGTTCCCACTTCCACTCGGGTACTGATAATGGCTGTAGTAGCCCTGCAGGCTTTTGATGCTCGGCCTTAACCTGCTGACAAACCAGGCACTTGAAGACAAACTCAGCTACATCTCTTTTAAGTCCTTCCCACCAATACACCTCTTTCAAATCTTGATACATCTTTGTAGCCCTGGATGTACCACATAAGCTGCCATGTGAGCTTCCTCCAATATTTCTCTCCTCAACCCGTCACCATCTGGCACATAAAGTCTGGTTCCATACCTCAACACTCCATCTGTGCCTTTAGTAAACATTTTTCCTTTCCTACCCTGAGGATCCTCTAAGGCCTTAGTCACAAACTCATCTTTACTTTGTGCTTCTTTAATCCTGTCCATTAAAATAGGCCTCACTCTAAAGTGTGCTAGCAAAGCATTTATCTCCACAACTTCCAAATGCACACCTATGTCTCCCAAGCTATGGATCTCTCTAACCAAAGATCTCTTACCAGTGGAAATATGTGCCAAGCTTCCCACTGATTTTCGACTTAAGGCATCCGTCACTACATTAGCCTTACAGGGATGATAAAGAATAGTACAATCATAATCCTTTAGCAACTCCATCCATCTACGTTGCCGTAAGTTAAGATCCCTCTGCTGAAATATATACTTCAAACTTTTGTGGTCCGTGTATATCTCGCAAGTCTCACCATACAAGTAATGTCTCCAAATCTTTAAGGCAAACACGATTGCTGCCATTTCCAAATCGTGTATGGGGTAATTCTGCTCATGCCTTTTAAGTTGCCTAGATGCATACGCAATCACCTTCCCATGTTGCATTAATACACATCCTAAACCAACCCCCGATGCATCACAAAACACCGTGTAATCCCCTTTGTCTTGCGGTAGGCTTAACACTGGAGCTGTGGTGAGACATGCCTTAAGCTTCTCAAAACTATTCTCACAAGCATCAGACCACTCAAATTTTGTATCTTTACGTGTCAGCTTAGTCAAAGGGGCAACTATTTTGGAGAAGTCCTTCACAAAGCGACAGTAATAGCCAGTTAAACCCACAAAGCTTCTAATCTCCGTAACTGATGTTGGCCTTGGCCATTTTTTCACTGCTTCAATTTTCTTTGAATCAACTTGTATCCCATCCTTAGATACCACATGCCCCAAGAATGCAACACTTTCGAGCCAAAACTCACACTTGGAGAACTTAGCATACAATTGATGCTCTCTCAAAATTTGGAGCACTATCTTAAGATGCTGCTCATGCTCCTCTCGACTCTTTGAATATATCAACATGTCATCAATAAACACCACCACAAACTTATCCAAATAAGGTTTGAACACTCGGTTCATCAAATCCATGAAGGCTGCAAGAGCATTCGTGAGCCCAAATGACATCACTAAGAACTCATAGTGCCCATATCTTGTTCGAAATGCGGTCTTGGGTATATCTTCATTCGGGATTCTCAACTAATGGTACCCATATCGCATATCTATCTTAGAGAAACATTGTGCTCCTTGTAGTTGATCAAATAAATCATCTATCCTTGGGAGAGGATATTTATTCTTCACTGTTACTTTATTAAGCTGTCGATAATCAATGCACAGCCTAAGTGACCCATCTTTCTTCTTCACAAATAACACTGGTGCTCCCCATGGGGATACACTAGGACGGATGAAGCCTTTATCCAACAAATCCTCTAATTGATCCTTAAGCTCTTTGAGCTATGCCGGTGCCATTCTATATGGGGGTATGGATATAGGTCTAGTGTCGGGAATTAAATCTATGCAAAATTCAATCTCTCGCTTAGGAGGTAAACCTGATAGCTCCTCGAGAAATACATCCACGAACTCTTTCACCACCGACACTTGACTTACATTTCCAACCTTCACCTGAGTATCCCTTACAACAGCCAAGTAAACTATACAACCCTGTCGTATTAACCTTCTGGCAGAAATGACTGATATCAAATTGGTTGGAGCATTACTCCTATCCCCCTGAATACTAAATGATGATTCACCGGGAAAATCAAATCTAACCAATTTATGATAACATTCCACACTAGCATGACGGGGTGATAACCAATCCATTCCCAAGATCACATCAAAGTCTAAGGTGTCTAACACCACCAAATTCACCAAAGTGTCCTTGTCCTTGACTCGTACTACACAGGACTCATATTCCCATTCAGCCACAAATATCTCCTTTAGAGGAGTAAACACTATTAATTGTTCCTATCTCCTAACACGATCTCTACCTAACCGAGATGCAAAACATGGAGAGAGAAAAGAATGAGTAGCATCAGGATCAAATAGTACTCGAGCATTCATATCACAAATTGAAAGAATACTTGAGACCACGGCATTAGATGTCTGGGCTTCCTACTGTGTTAAAGCAAACACCCTTGCCTGGCCTCTACCAACAGAACTCTGATGTCTGGACACAGATGGCCTACCCCAAGAGGTAGCACTAGCGCCTTTATCTCTTATCTCATTAACCTCTTGGCCAATTGAAACAGTTGCGGAAGGAGCAGACAAAGATGGCTGATTAGGACTGCGAACAGAACCTTGCGATTGTTGGGCCATCAGACAGTTCCTCACCCTATGTCTAAGCTGGCCACAACCAAAACAAGTTTTCATGGGAAAATAGCATCGTCCTCTGTGCCGTTTTCCACAATTATCACAGGGAGGAATAGCCTAACTAATTTGCCTTGAGTCTTGTTGTTGCCTCCTTCCAACAAAAGCTTCCTGCCTTGACTCAACATTGGTACTCATCACGTTACTCCCTTATTGGGGTAACCTTAATTCCCCATATGGGCCTTGACAGTTAGAAAATGAAATCCCACTGCTAAAGTCTCTACGACCTTGATAACCCTCGAGAGGTTGGCGGTCTGTCTGGCCTTGGGAACTAGGAGACTCTTGTTCCACATGTCTCCCCTCTACTATTTTCTGTATATACTTCATACGGGCTGCCATCATTTTTATAACCCGATTGACTTCCTGGAGACCCGTTGCCAAGTCCTCAACAGTAATGCCTCTCGTCGGTGGCCTAACAGTCTCACCTAAAGGCTGTCCCTCATCTCTCCTATTCATAGGCATACTCGCTCTCATCGGCCTAGCAACCCTGCCACGTCTACCTCGCCCCCTACGGGTGGGTGCCTGTGGCTTATTAGTCATCTCAGTAGGGGCATCTTGCTCCCCTACTTGTCTAAAGGTGGCCCGTGTCTTAGGTGGCATTCTTACCTAGACAAGAGCAAACACCTGTCATTAACCACAGTTAAAGAGATAAGGTGGTTTCTAAGATTGGGAATCTATGCGGTCCCTTGGTCATAAAATGTGTCGCGGTTCACACTTCACAACCGAAGATCCCACATAAAAACCCGACACTCAACTGGACCAACAAATGAAAGCCCTAGGACCTAGACAAACCTAGAGCTTTGATACCACTATTGTCAAGACCCAATTTCCAGGGCCATGACCGGCGCATGAGCTCAATGAGCATAGCTCACTAAGCCCAAGCAAGCCTATCCATTTACCTTTGCTTAACAAATTTATCATATCATGCATACACACACACCTTTTCCCGGGTGTGAATAAAGCCAAAACATAATGGCATTATCGATAATAATATACATGCACTATACCAGTCATGTATTTAGCAATTTACATTGCATACACATATTCACATTGTTAGATTGTATTCACAATACAAAAGAACCCATGACTTCCAGCGGAGACATTTACAATAAAAGAGATTACTATTGAATGCCAGACACATACCCAGGAGATGCACTACGGGGACTCCTCGATCTAGGGTCCAATAGTCACCTGATCTGAAAACATGAATTTTTTTATAAAATGTGAGTACAATACTCAGTGAGTGAACAAGGAAGGGAACAAGCAACAATTAGGGAGAATTTAAAATCATGAAGCACTTGTTTCAAAACAACGCAATTTAGTTCATTCCTATTTAAAACCCCTCCAAACCCGAGAGTTTTTCGCTACAGCGAGCATAAATTTCGCTACAGTGAAAACAGAGCAACAAGAGAAACATTTTTCCTCACTCAACAAAAAGCCATCCTGCTAAACTAATAAAATCAATCTAAAATTCATGAAAATTCTCAAAGTACAATGTGTCAACTTTCATGTACATTACAACCATAAATCATTGTCCATTACTTTGCTATATCACACATATTTACATATTTATATATATATATATACGTATATACCCATCATCATCATCTCACCAACCCATCATCATCATCACCAGCTCATCATCATCATAACCAGCTCATGCGCACTCCCTACTCGCACATGGTTGGGTCATCACTGGGTTATGCTCACTCCCTACTCGCACATAACCGGGTCATCACCAGGTTATGCGCACTCCCTACTCGCACATAACCGGGTCATCCTCGGCTTATGCGCACTCCCTACTCGCACATAGCCGAGTCAACATAATTACACAACATTATATTCAAGCATATATGTATATCAACATAAAGCAGCCACATAGAAATCCATAATAACCACATTTCATAACATAAACCTTTTATCACCAACTTGTCCACAAGGCATTCATTTTCATGAAAAATTGCATAAAATCATTCAAACACTTTGTTCAAAACAGTTATATTCCCAAAACAATTTTGATAGGCAGTCCACTCACAAGTGTCAAAAATCCAGATTTCGAGTGAACTCAAACTAATAGTCCTCAAGCGCAATTCCTTTGCCTTTTCCGGACGTCTTACCACCTTTACAAATAACAAAGTCGAGGAATTTACTATATTGTCCCTAAATTAATTTAAATTACTAATGCTTGATATGTAAATGAAAAAATATGTCCGATTACCGCTTAATCACGATATCGATTAAATTCGACTAATCACCCGATTAATCGACGATTATGTCCAAATCACCTCCAAATTAATTCATTTCTCCTCTAATACCTTAATTTACCACATACATTTAAATAAAGCCAAATTCAGCATTAGAACCCTCACAATTCCTTATAGAAAAATTTGGTAATTTGGTGCACTAGCATCGAATTTGTTTCTACATAACCGTTTCACCTTAATTCATCATTTTCCATGCCATTTTCCTTGACATAAAAACAATCCCCCATTGATATTTAGCCCTCATGGTTCGGTGAACAAGGAACCCTAGAGAAATTGAATATTTCTTTTGCGTTTTTGTTCATAACCATGCTTAACTATCCCTAAACACTAACATAGTCTAAAATCAAATTATTCCAACAACAATTCCTCTTCCATACCCATTTTTCAGAATTGAATTCGTCATGATAACCCAATATTCAACCATGGAAATCAAGAACAAAAGCATGGGTAAGCTAGGTATCAAGGAGAATTAAAGAAATTTTAACTTACCTAGCTTGTTTCCTTGATTTCTTCACTTTTTCTTTGAATTTCCACCTAGGTTTTCTTGTTTTTCCTTTTGTTCTTCCTTTTCTCTTGTTGCTGGATGCCTAGGCCGAATATGGTGAGAGAATTGGGGATTTAATGGGCTGATTTCTATAGAAAATAATAAAATAATCAAGCATGCCATGGGTAACATGCTTATTGGCCCAATTTTTAACTTTTTGACTTTTTCTTCTTAATTTTCCACCACAAATATTCTGGTATTTATCCAATCCTACCACAATTAAAATCCCTTGGTCTTGACAAGTGCTGGGGCGAAAATTTTACTGATTTGCCTCCAGGATGAAAAATTTATGATTTTGCCCCTATACTCCGAAATGTACCGAAATCTCATAATTTCTACTTTTCAACCTAAAATGACACTAATATTGATCAATATTAACCAAATGGGGCAAAAATTGTTTAAAAAAAAAATTTGTTTAGTCCTCTAGTGGCAAAATTACCATTTTGCCCTTGTGCTCCATAAATATCGGGAATCACAATTTTTCACTGCTAAACATCATTTTATACTCCAATAATCAATATTATATTTCATATATTTATTCTTGGTCAAATGTGATCAAATCTTGGCTAGAAATCTCCATTTAATCATCAAATGGTAAAATGATCGTTTTGTCCCTAATCGATCAATTTTCCTAATAGACTCCAAACTGGACCTTGAACTCCGAATCACTATTCTAAGTCATTCTGTGGGTTTCAAAATTTTCAATTTCCTCTTAGAATTTCTATTTGAACTAGTTCAAGGCTCGATTTAACTTAGTTGTACCACTCGGTACAATACCGTCTTTTAATCGAGTTTGACAGGGTCTCACAATTGAGCCTTAAAAAAAGTCCCAAGAGTTAAGAGAACTTAAGGAATGGTAAAAATGGAGGATTTTCCTAGAAATTTGGGTTCTGGGCTAAAAAAATCGATACTTACGGATTTAGTATTGATACATTCTAAACAAAATGCTTTAGGTTAGCTTCTGAGTGAAATGTATCAATATATTTTACTAATGTATCAGTAGATGCTTGAAAGTATTAATACATTCAGTAATGTATCGATAGATTTGGTGTAGAACAGGTTGTTTGATTGAATTTAATGAGAATTTCAAAGGTAAAAGATTTCAAAAAGCTTATAGTAACGTATTTTCAAATGAATTACTATTTAAATGTGTTCAAATAATAAGTTTCATGAATTCTATGATTAAATTGTTTAAGAATGTCATGAGATTACAAGTGCATGTTTAGGAAATAGTCTTATCCCTTGGTTTGTCCCCTTCTCGTATCCACTGACCGAGTTTTTCAAAGTCACATGTTATTTTCCCCCATTTATTTTTATTTGTAGATCAGTGATGATAGATTGCACTTTATAGCAGCCAAAGTCATGGAGACGTGTTTCATTCCTTTTTTGGTAGGTGAGTTAGTAGCCATTTCCAGCCTACAAGTCGAGTCACGTTCCACTAATGAGTCGGTCTTTGCTTGACATTTATGTTTACAAACTATGAACATGTTTATGTTCAAGTTGCCAATCCTTAGGCATTTTACGCAAAAATTATGGACACCTGAGGGTGTGGATAATGTTTAATGTTATTGTGCAATGTGATAGTGGCACTTGTTGATATATATAAAAATTTTGAGTTTATACAATTAAGTTGAGAAGTTTCATAATTATATAATGAGTTTTATAAAATGAATGCATGATGAAAATGTATGATAATGAATGTTATGTGATGCTTCTGCAAGTAATAATGATTGTTTAATGGTGATTAAGATAATAGGCTTGCTTGGGCCTAGTGGGTTATGCTCATCTGGGTCTATGCGCCGTTCACGATCACTCTAGGAAATGGGATGTGACATAGACCCATTTAGTAAGTAGAAAAAAAATTCAGATTACATGTTGAAATCCACCACAATCCTAGGAAGCTAATTTAGCTCATAATAACTAATAAAAACATCATCCAAAGAAATTTAGCCATGAATCCAAGTTAAAGAAAATAAGAGAAAAAAAAGTAGAGAAAGATACTAATAGTAGAAGCTTTTAATCTCAATTATTTCTATAATGCTCTTACATTCTTGCTTCGTTCTTGGCTCTTTCACTCCATAATAGTTGCTTGCCATCCTCCCTTCAAAACCTCTAAAAAAGGTCCTTTAAATAAGCTTCAAATAAACCTAATTTCTAAATTCCCTCAAAACATTTTATTTTTAGAAATCTCCAGGCATCGCAGTTCTGCCCTCTTTGGCACTTCGGGTGGCACTATGGAGACATCACTTACACCAAAACCGTGGCCACACTCTCCTTAGTGCTATGGCTTTAGCCTCCTCGACGCTATAGCCTTGAGCAACTCAAGGCCACGACTTTCACTCCATGTGCTGCCTTATGCAAAATTGTAGCAAACTAGATTCTTTTAATGCGATTTTCACCTTGATATGATCCAAACTAGAGAAAGTGGTAAATATGAAAGTTGTAGCCTTGTCTTTTAACATTTCAATGGCTCATGAATCACATCAATTAGTCCTCTTTAGCTTTGGTATCCTCAAAATACTACAGCATGTATGAATAAAGCCATCACCACACTTGTGCGATTTTTCACCAAATTAACCATTCTCATCAAATGTCTTTCAAGAACAACAAGAGATATCAACAATAACTATTCTAAAAGTAATTTAAAAGAAAATAACATAAAATTATACTACTCAACATGCAATCAAACTTAATTAAGAAAAACAACTAAAATACTAAATTCTGAATCGAAAATCTCAAAGACCTAGCTAGTTAAGCTCCCAAAGTGTATCAAAATAAATCTATATATTAGAGTTATCATACCCTCAAACTTAAAATTTTTCTAGTCCTTGAGCAAAACATAAACTAAACTGCAATAACATAAATGAAGAAAACAACTTAACTAGAAATAAATTGCACTAACTAAACAATCTCATTTAATATCCCTTATAAGTTAACTCATAATCTCAACTCAAAGCAATACACAAATATTATTCAAGTTTATGTTTTAATTCAAATACAAGCTTATTGTCAAGTGGATTTCCTTGTGTGTGTGCAATCTTTTTACCTAGAACATTAATCAATCCAAATAAGTTTGTACGCATCCAAAATTCAAATTAGTAACAAAGTTTCATAGGTGTGCTTTTCATCGCTCTCTACACTAATGTAGACTAATACTAAGTTAAGGATCAATAAGACTTTATCAAGCTTGTAATGCATGGGTAGTGTAATGGTAGGATATGGAATAATATGTAGCTCAAATCACCTAAGCACATAGACATTCTATGACCTACTTAGAGCTTTATTTTCCTTCACCTAGCATACCCCTTTTTCATTAAATTTTTATTCTCTTCAACGCTTCAATCTTTTTCTTTTTTTTTCTTTCCCTTTTCCTTTTTCTCTATTTCACACCTCCAAACTTATTTCTTTTATTGGGTAGTGAGATGAATATAATCATATTTTTGAACTTGTCATCTTTACTACTTTTTTCACTATTTAGCTCATTATATTTCCTAAGTTGACTTATGCACTTAGGAATGAGGGATGCAACAATTGGGATTATTTATGTAAAGGTCTAGGCTAATAATTAAGTATTTAAATAAAGAAAATGTTACTTTAGGCTCAAAAGGGTTAACTAAGGTTAACTATATAAAAAGGTAGCTCAAAAGGCTCAATCGGTCCAAAGATGGCCTAAATCATCTCCTTAACTATGTATAACCTATTGGGATGAGTCCTACAGCCAATTGAGATCAGCTAAGGCTTGATTATAATCATGCAACAATATCATTCGTGCTGAATGGTTAGAGGTTTTTCTTCATCAATAAACATCAATTATAATGAGTTATAAGTCTAATTGAATGAAGTCCATGAGATTAATATGTCTTGCAAGAGAACTATAATGGGTTGCAGTTATAAGATCCATATGTATCAAAGCATAATTTCAAAATGTTCTTGGTCAATGTATCATTGAGATTGCACATCAATGATGCTTAGAGACTAGTATATTCTATGCTCCTTACTTTGGAAGTAAGCAATCGATCTCATAGATTGAAGTATAGAGATACTTGGAACTAGAATATAGGTGCTTGCCCTAGAGAGCAAGTTCATTGAACATGACCTTTCGTGAGAAATGCATTTGGTAATACACTTTAGTGTCCTTGCAACACTTCTTATGTGTCAGTTGTGTAAATAGTCCCTAGACCTGAGACACTAGAATGTCTTATATGGGGAGTGTTATTTTTTGATTTCATCTCTATGGGTGCCTAACCAAAGATGCCAAAATAGGATGCTTTTGGGTATAGTATGAAGCATGTGAAGGCAAATGAGTGGTCAAGATAGGAATCATCACCTTAAGTGTTTTAGAGGACATATCCTATCAATCCTTGGTTAACATTAGCTTACTGAAGTCCTTGGCCAAGGTGACATGGAGATTATGAAAAAGGTTTCATAACTCCCTATAAAGCTAATGCTATAACTGTAGGAACAAATATGAAGGTTAATAAGAGTAAACACTGTACTAAGCTCTTATCATCTTCGGGATATATGATGAGGGAATGAATTATACTGATAGACTGTACATTAATATCAAAGAACCGTTTAACTCTCTTAACAATTAGGTGACCATGATGCATTGCTAGATTCCAATCTTCGTCTATGGAATTGATTATAAATTAATTGATTGAAAATTATATTAATCAATTAAGTCATTAATCAATTCCTTTGCCAACTTGTTAGGTACTTAATGGATCACAGACAATGATTGCATTTGAATAAATTTGGAGAGTGATGATTTAAGTTAAACTTAAAACAAATGCTGGGTAATTAACTTTTATAAACTTAATTAAAAGAGTTTAATTTAGTTTTAGACATAATTATAAATAGTTATAATTATAAAGCCTTGACTACAAAATATAAAGGAAATTAATTTTGATTTTAGTTTCCAAGGACTTAATTAAAAGAGTTTAATTAAGTAATGGGCCCAATATTATAATGTGTTATAATATTAAGGGCTTAATTGCAAAATTAAAGTTTTTTAAACCTGACTATATAAGTCACTTTTTAACTATTTTCCATATGAGAGTTTTTCACAATTGAAGAAAACCTAGTTTTTGTCAGAAAAAGAAAAGTGTTCTATTTTTGCCACCACTCTCTTTATGTGAAAGAGAAAATTGCGTATGAAGTAACTTTCAAGAGAGGTTCGGCTAAAATTGTGAAAAAGTAGAAAAGGACAATTGTTGTCGTCTTTTCTAGCACAAAGTATAGTTAAAAACTCCCTATTTTATTGAAGGTTCAGGTGCAATCGTGTGTACTTCTATTGGAGGCCAAGCACTTGATTGGCTAAGGTATTTGCTCCTTGTGGTGTTCTTGGGATTGCTTCGAGAAGTGCCATTGTGATTACCAAATTACTTGGCATGGTAACTTTCTGAATAATAATTTATTTTGTATTTTTATGTGTTAAATATCACCAAGGTGATCCATGGGTTGAGGCATGTTTTGATTGTTTAGTTATAAAGTTTTAATTTTCTTTCCATTGCATAATTTGAGCATGCCATCCATAGCTAAACCCATCATAGCCTAGGATTTCACTTGAGAGATAATCAAACAAATTCTAGAACTCAATACGTAATTCAAAATTTTACATTCACATAAATCTTCTCTAGATATGTATAATGAATCTAAGAAAAAGATATAGTGCTCAAATTGTAGAAATCACATCTTAACAATGAAGCTGAACATAAGAATTTACATAATACTCAAACAATATTTTGATGCTTCAAAGAATCAAAATAAGAATATAATTAAACTCTCATTATTGTATAGGTAAATTAATAGAAATTGATGCAATTAAATCTAACTCAAGTTCTTACAACATCCATCAAATTAAATGATAAACAACTAAATTGTAACACCCCGTACCTTGGTATAGTAGCCATATGACCTTATCGATAAGATGAAGGTCAATTGAAGCTAATTGTAGTGCTAAAGAGTTGCGAATCGTGAAAGGAATATTTTGGAATAAAATATTTTATATGCAAGAAAATAATAATATTTTATTAACGAAGTTAAAAGGTGATTTGGAAGTGAACTAGGGCAAAGTAAGACACTGTGGAACTTGAAAAAGTAAGTGAAAATTTTTGAAATAAAATAATATTTTTATTCATAAAATAATATTAAAATAATTTTTGATGTAGGAACAGGTTGCATCATGTGAGGTATAGGTTAAGTCTAAATGGGGAGACAAAAATACAAATATTGAATATCATGAATAAAATAATATTTTATTCATTTATATTATATTATATTATTTAGATAGTGGAATTTTTTGTCACATGTAAATGTGTATGAAGTGAAATAATTAGCCAAGTAAATGAGGTTGTGTGGGAGGATGGAAAAATGCATGTGAGGTTACTATTACATGCAAATGATTGCATACAAAGATCTGACTTAAGTGGAGAACATGTGAGACCCCTACCATGTGACAAATAGTGACAAAGAAAAAGGATAAGAACGAAGTGACAAAAAGGTTAATGTCATGCATGGAGAAAGGGTGGAAAAAAAGATTTTTGTATGCATTACAAGTGGAAAGAAGCCAACACATGCATGTATACCATGGTGTACGGTTGGCCACATGTAAAGTTAAGGCATGAAATTGTTATGTGTTGCATGTGACTTTATTGGCTAATGACAAAAGACAAGATGAGATAAAATAAGGAGAGATATAATGCATGCAAGACAAGTGTATAAGGAAGCATGTGCATGGAAATAAATAGTGTAAAGAAGCATGGAAATCTGGCATGCATGACACATGGCGGCAAGGAAGAGAAAAGAAAAGAAAATATAGTTGCATGTAACATCATTGGTCAAGGAGGAGGCCAAATGGAGAATAAGGTGGGAAAGTTGCATGAAAGACTATTGGACACAAATAAGGTGGGAGTAAGTGGAAATAAAGTAAAGAATGGATATAGATAATAAAGGAGGATTTCTAACCAATAACAAAGGAATGAAATTGGTGCGTGAAAAGCAATATGCTTGCAAAATAGCCAAATGAAATAAAAAGGTAAGTATGTGCATGCATTATGATTGGTCCCAAGAGGGTGGCCAAATAAATAACCAATAAAAAAGAAAAAGAAAAGAGAATGGGGCTTGGAACTTTGACAAAACCGTGCCTTTGAAAGAGAAGAAAAGAAAGAACTTAGTTTTTGCAAACTCCACCCAAAAAGAGAAAAAGAAATGAGAAGAAAGGAGAAACCAAGTGAGGGTTTGGTTTTTGGTATAAATCTAAGGAAACCGTAAGTTCCTTTTCTTCCTCCTTGTTGGGTTTTGATATTTTATCACCCTAAGAGTCTTCAACATTCAAGAGAGAAATTGTGGAGTGTTGATGGAGGAGTAAAGCTTGGTTTCAAGATTCAAGAGAATCAAGGTAAGGATTTGGTTTTAGTTTGAATGTTCTTTGAAAAATGGCTTGGTAACAATGAGAAATGCTTTGTGGCAGCAAAGATTAGTTTGATTGGAAGGGATATAGTTACATTCTGTCACGACCCGGAACCTCCCTCGGGCCCATGACAACAGTCGCGATGTCCCGATTGGCACTCATTATCCGGAATGCCAATCAAAACCATGCAAGGCTAACGAATCAGTTTCTTGCCTTTCTTGTGAGCAATCGTTGTTAAATATCGAGTTTTAAGAAAATATAAACTATTTTAGATAGAAAACAATCAAAATAAAATTTTTACCACATAGGGGTAGTTTGGTCATTTTTACCAAAAAAATTTCGAAACCTGATAAAGATACAACGTATGGTAGAAAAATATCCACTGTCGATTAAAAATAAATTTTTGTAATCTAAATCATTCATTTAGAGTGAAAAGTTGGCTAATTCAACTAAATAAAAATATTTGATAATATATTTCATTTTCTTATAAAACAATTTTTATAGAACTATACATAAATAATTTTTGTAGCGTGAGAATAAAATAAATTCATACATACAATAATTTACAAAGTTCTAATGTACAATAATAATTACAATGACAAGTGGCCCATGAATACACCAAATACTGGTGATAGCAACCTATTGTTTGTGAGGAGAGAGGTCAACTAGAATCCTCAACAAAATAGGGTATCTACAAGCTACCACAACTTGAAATGTTTGGAAAGGAGGTGGGTGAGATTTTACAATCCCAATGAGTAAACAAACATTATCATAAATATCTAAAAGCGAGTAACATGGAGGCAAGTTTAAACAACAAATTACAAACCATTTCATAAGGTTTTCAATTTATTCCTTAAATCATAAAATATTTGTAATTTACCAAATTAGTTGTTAAGGCTTATGACTTTTATTAAAACAAGGCTCAAGCCAAAACTAATCCTCGGGGATACCTTGACCGAGGCATCTAACCGAGTCTGCCAAGGTAGTTATGATATTTACATATGAAACACATTTTTATTTTTAAAACAAGTCGTTCCCTGGCGTTGGCCGAGTTACACATTCACGTGGGGGTTCGACGTTAAGTGAGCTCTAATACTACCTCGGGAGTTACCCTCCTCGCCTCTACTATCGGAGTAACTATATAACTGGGTTTACCGTGCCCCTCTAATAGGCAGTCCACGGAAACTTGTCACTGTAGTGACTAAACCCACCAATTTTAATAAAATTTCGACAGTATAACGTGGCTTTTATTTATTTACCCAGCCTACATAGTAAAAACAGCTTACATAAATTTCTAATGCAATTTATCAAATATAGCCACATATACTCATATTTCATAAGCCATTCATAGGAAAATATATATTTCAAAATAATTGGTAGCCTTCAATTACTCAATTTTATAATCAACACAATATATTTTTATTTGTCACATTTATTTCTAAAACATCAAAAATCTCGTTTTAATCTCGTTTTCATTTCATAAAATACATAAAGAGCATTTAAAAATAAACTCTAGATAATTTACAATAATAATAGGTTTACTCACCGTTTGTACAAATTAACTGATTTTTAGGTACCCCGATCACTGTTCGTCGGGACGACTTCCTTACCTTTATCGGAAGGCTCTCCTCCTAAACACATTGCAAAATTTACCCAATTCACCACATTGATGTTAAATCACTATATAATTGACTTAAATCCTATACTAATGCATGGTATGAAATGCAATAGCCTAAAACAACTTAAACTCGGTATTAACCTATTTTTGGCACTTTACCCGTTAAATTGCTAACGCGATCCATTTTAGCTCTAAATTGTCCCATTTTCTCCACAACATTTCTAACCATTAAATATCAGCCAATAACCTTCTAAAATCACCAAAATCAGCTCACTTTCGTCCTTGAAAAATTCGGTCAAAAATGGGACATTTACTCGGTTAATTTTTCACTTTGTTTTTCTATCACATTTAACCATTTTTCACCAATTTTTCTTCATTGCTCTTAGAATAAAAATCAGTTCATCATCATTGTACATCAATGCTTATTCAGCCAAGGGCGGGTATTGTGAAAATTTCGTGCTTTCTTGCCCAATTTAATTTCTATACACATTTTACTAACTAAAACTACCAATTTAACTAAAAATCAAAACCTAAAAATCCAAAATCTCTCACCTAGAATTTTGTCCAGCCCTTGATATCACTTTTTGATCTCTCTCCTCAATCATGCTTAATGGAAATAAAGGCATAGGAAAGGTAGAAATCAAGCTAAAATCAAAAAATCTTACCGTTAGACGCGTAAACTGACGAAAAACACGAATTCACCTTTGAATTTTCTTGTTTCTCTTTGGTTTTTCTTTTTTTCGTCCTTTCCTCTCTATTTTATCTCTTGTTCTCCCTTATGGCCGGCCAGCACTTAAAATGGGGTTTAAATGGGCTGACTTTTCATTTTGTCACATTCCCATTGGCCCATTTTTAAAATTTCATCCATTTGTTTTCAAATTTTCACCATACACTTGTCCCCAATATCCATAGCTTAGGTAAAATTCTCAGACTTATCCAAAGTCTAGGTGGAGTAATTTTTGAAATTTACACTTTTACCCCTGTAAAAGTGAAAAATTACATTTTTACCCCAAAAACTGAAAAATTACCCATAGACATATTTTTCATCCCTTATACTCATACCATTCTCTAATTTGTCAAATTTGATCTAAATTCTCTCAAAATCTCAAATTTTGTCCGCAGATGGTAAAATTACGATTTTACCCCTACACTCCAAAAATCACCAGAATTAAACTTTTTCACTTCCTATAATTAAATTATACTCCAAATAGTTAATCTTGGTCAAAAATTTCACTCCATGATCAAATTATTATTTTAGGTGGCAAAATGACGATTTTTACCCTTAAACATCAAAATTTTCAAATTTACCCCTAATGAACCCTCAAACTCCGAACAATCATTTTTAGTCATTCCTGGACTATAAAATATTAAATTTTATCCTACAATTCCTATTTGAACTAGTTCGAGGTTAAATCAACTCAAGTGTACCGTTAGGTAGGATACCGAGTTTCGTCTATTCTTAGGTGCTTTCCTAGCATAATAACATGCTGCTCAATGCATGTATGTCGTGACATGTGTTTATGGGGTCGGGTTTTACACATTCATTTAACCAAACTATTGTGGAATGGTGAATTTGAGGTATAAAGAAAAGGGGTAAGTATAATCTTGCATTTTTAATCCTACAGTTGATAGGAAATATTGGAAATTTATTTATGAGTTATTGTGGCAGCTTGATGATTAAAGCTTTGGAGAAATATTAAGGTTGCATGCAAAATCCAAGCCATCACAAGGGTAAAGCATGCAATGTGAATTTTATTTAGATGTCTTAGGAACAGTTAGGAGCAATGCTCGTATAAGTTAAAAGATTTGAAAAATATATTATGGAAATGTGTTATGTTGAAGGATTTAAAAAGAATAAGAATGTGAATAAGGAATTCTAACATTTAGAATGATATTGGTGCAATGTGAACAAAAGTTGATATTGTGCTTAGTGGCAGCACATTAAATATGAATAATGAGCATATAAGCATAGAAATTATTTGGTGAACTCGAATTTATAGTTGATGCCATATATGTGATTAATAGTATGAAAACAATAGTTTGAACACGATAAATGTTACTAGAAAAGATTCACATGGGCATTTGAAGTTATAAACAAGTTGTTGGGTTTATGTAATTCAAAATTTACACTAAGTATCTTGTGTAAACGATTATCTTTTAAGAATAAGAGATGCAATCGTAGAATAAAACATGAACAGCAAGTGCAGAATATAATGGCAACAAAGCTTATTAAATGCATTAGATTGAAATGATGTTAGGAAGTTGACAAAGCAAGGATTATTGCTACAAGCATAAACTAAGAAGGATAAATTGTAAGTCATATTCATAAGACTAAGCATTTAAGAAGATATTATTGGCGAAGTAACATCCCACCAAGAGAGGTGAACAGGAGGTATCTATCACGGCCCATATCCCTGGCCATGACCGGCGCATGGACCCAATGGGGATAGCCCACTAAGCCCAAGCAAGCCTATTTATGTGACTCCATTCATTGATTTCATCACTCACTCTTACAACCATATTTCATAATTCTTATCAACAAGTATTCCACTACATTTCCATCGAAACCATATGTTCCTATTTATGATTCAAAATAATGTCATTCGTGCCATCTCGTAGTGGCAACATTAATCAACATAAATGCCTATTGCTTAAGAAATATATTTATCTTAACAATTTACATCAAGGTACATATGTTCAACGAAAAGGACTCTAGACTTCCAGCGGAGTGACCATAGTGAAGGTGCAGCTACTGAGATGCCATAGTACCTACCAAGAAAGCGAGCATATGTGTGTGACTCAATCTAGGTCCCAACTGCGTCCAAATCTGAAAACATGAATTTAAAAACGTGAGTACGAAACTTAGTGAGTGAACATACGAAGGGAACAAGCAATCAATAAGAAGAATTTGGAAATCATGATGCACTTGTTTAAAAAACAATGCAATTTAATTTAGTGCTTATCAAAACCCCTCAGGAAAACCCTAATTGATTAAATCACTTAATGTAAAGGGTCCATGCACAACAAAAGATTTGAAGAATGAAAACTTTAATAACATTCATACAAATCAAGTCAAGTAGATGACCGGTCCTCGCTGCAGTGGAAAGGCATTATCGCTACAGCGACATTTGACTTAAATTATCAACTGGCCGACGGTTTCTCACCAAACCCTTCATTTTAAACTTAATTTGTTTATTTCTTAATGTTGGAAGTCTATGCTCAACTATGGTACCAAAGAAATGGAAAATAGCATAGCAATCAATCAAGATACTAAGTGAAACAGAAAGTTTTTTGCTGCAACGAGATTCATGCCATAAAACACAAACTTTCTCGTTGTAGCAAGAACCATGTCTGGTGAAACCCTCAAAACCTGAGAGTTTCTTGCTACAGTGAGAATGAATCTCGCTGCAGCGAGAAACAGGGCACCAGTAAAAATTCCCCATTCTCTCAAGAAAAGGCCACCCTGTTCACATGACAAATGCAACATGAAACACATATAAATTCCCAAAGTTTAACATATCAAATTTCACATGCATTTCAATCATATATCATATTCATGAGCTTTCATTTCATAAACATAGATATGCATAAATACATAGATAAACACCAATATCACCATCATCACACCCAGCTCATGTGCATCCCCCCACATCGTGCACATAGCTGGAGTCATCATGTGCATCCCCCCACATCGTGCACAATCAGTGCCATCGTGTACATCCCCCCACATAGTGCACACGGGCACTATCATCATCCACCTCCCTCACCACGAGATCACTGGCATGTGCATCCCCCCCACATCTTGCACACACATGGTTATAATCATCATACACAATATCAATTATCATGCACACCACACACATATATATATATACACCACCAAAATGTAATAGTGCATAAATCCATAACCAACCACATGTCACAACATAAAGGCAATTTCCAAAGGCTTGTTCCCAAGGCACTTGTTTTTAAGAAAAGTTGGATAAATCATTCAAATGTTTGTGCAATTTCATTCACATTCCCAAAACAAGTTTTGAGATGTAGATCACTCACCAGTATTCTTTGAGCCTTTAGCCAATCCTAACTTCCCTAATTGTCCAAATGGGATGATGGGGCTTCATTGGAACCTATCATCACATTAGCATCACCAATTTGTCAATTCACATACTTATAAAGTCTAACGCTTTCTCTTAGCTAGCTTCTAATTGCCATTTAAATGGCTATCTATTTTCACTACCTTGATCACTCTAAAATGAGTGGATAACCTCAACTACAACATTCACAAGTCTACTTACTAATCATTCCCAGCACAAAAAAAAAAAAATTTAATTCACTACTCACCTTGGTAGCTTATAACTTTGAAATTCTTGCCAATAAATTTTCCAAGCTATTATGGGAGCTTTCTCCTCTTTCTCTCTCTAAACACCTAACTAGTGAGAGAAAGTATGAAAGTGGGATTTTTCAAGGGTTTTGAAGTAAAAGAGTAAAAGAGCACAAGGATTCCATGAAAAGGTGCACATAGTCATGAAAATTGGAGCTAGAGAGAGAAAGTTATGAAGTTTTCATACCATGCTTCCATGGAGGGGGAAACAAACGTGAGATGGAAGGAGGAAGGAGAAGAAGCTACTGGAAATTGAAGAAGCTACTGAAAGGAGAAGGTATTTATAGCTCAAACTTATCTAATTCCCTTAAAAATTACAAAAATGCCCTTTAGTAAGTTAACTTGTTCTTCTCCAATCCTTTGTGCAATCTTTTTATTCTTTTGACACAAGGACAATGTCCACAATGATCTAAACTACTCAGGTTTACGAAAACTTAAAATTTTGACTCGGGGTGCAAAATGACCATTTTACCCTTTTGTTTCCTTTCATTTTAATTTAGTCCTCCCAAGACTCATTTAACACCAATTTCCTTCTATTACCTTCTTCTACACATGTACAAACAAAGTATGAAGTTAGTACTCCAACGCGGTGTCCACATAATATTTAAAATATTTATTTGCTCGCGTTATCTTTACTTAATAATGACATGCGGCACCATTAACATCAATTTTCTCTAAAATTCTCTCATTCTTCTTCTCCCCCACTTAGATTGACCATATACTCCTTCTTCATGAAAAATTTTGACACTGAATAAAATATTAATATTTTAATATTATTTTATTCCAAAAATTTGCTATTGTCTACTCTTGTCTCCTTGGCACCCAAAATGCCTTATTATGCCTCAATTGACTTCCGAATCACTTTTTATCCTGCAAATTCTTCTCTGATAAAAATTTTATTATTTTATTATTATTTTCTCGCATGCGAAATATTTTCTCTCAAAGTATTCCTTAGGCCTACTTGGACCTTAATAATATTAGAAAACTACTTTTAGGGGCTCACCAAGAGAAATGATGAAATTACCCCTAGTTCGCATTATCTCGTTTACTTCTAGTTATGTGTCTATGGAGATCGAGATTTCACAGGTTTACTTCTAAATTACCCTTTTTAACTTGGTAATTTATCTAAATTAGTATCCGTAAACTTTATTAGCCATTGTATCAAAATACGGGGTATTTCAGTATCTATTTCAAAAGGTTCCATATTTTATAATATCATATGTATGGTAATTTGTCAATGAGTTATTCAATGCCATTGTGGAAAGCATGAGTTGCTAAAGAACGATAAGTGATTTGAATACCTATTTGTGAATGTTTTATACACTGTCATTGTGGAAAGAATGGGCTAGTAGAAAAGTATATACCATTATGAATGTAAATAAATTTTGAAACTGCTTTGGCAATACTACATATGCTATATATATAAAGCATTTTAGAAACCAGGAAACAAGCCTTGTGAAATACTTTTGCATCAAATCGTGCCTTGCATACTTGTGTAGTGTGCATATTTTGTTGCACATGTTAAACAACCAAATTTTATGTTTATCAGTCATGATTTAAATTCAAACTTTATACAAGGGTTTTACTGTCACGACCCAAATTTTCGGGCCATGACCGGCGCAAGGGCCCAATAAACGTAATCTATTAAGCCCAAGCAAGCCTATCATTTTATCCTACTTATCTTTCCATCAAATATTGCTAAGTCATAATTCATACTTTTGAATCAAAATAGTGATATACATTGCCAACTCGTATTGGCATTACTCCTTAAAAATTTACATATAATGTCTACAACATGTATTCTAATAATTTACATTAAGTTTGTCTATACAAAACAAAATAACACTCGACTTCCAACGGAGGGACTCGGATGAATGTACAGCTACTGAATGTTGAGACACCTACCAAAAGATGGACACAGGTCTACAAGGACACCTCGTCCAAGTTACCGGCTGCCTCGTGATCTGAAAACATGAATTTGAAAATGGTGAGTATAAACCCAGTGAGTGAACAAGGAAGGGAACAAGCATACCATAAGGAATCTTTAATGAAATCATGATGCATTCTTTTTCAAAACAATGCAATTTGTTTCCATTCTTATTAAAAACCCCTCATCAAGCCTTTAAATGATTAATCATTTGAAAATCATTAACCCATACATAACGAACCATTTGAAGAATAAAAACTTCAATATTACACAAGTAAGTCAAATACGACAACGAATCTTCGCTGCAGCGGAAAGGCATTCTCTCTGCAGTAATGCTGCAGCGAGAATGAATTTTCGTTGCAGCGACGTTGGGATTTAGTTATTAACTGAACTAGGGTTTCTCAACTGGCCGAGGATTTCTCACTAAACCTCCTCATTTTAAACTTAACTCATTTAATCCTTAATGTTGGAAGTCCATGCTCTGATATGGTAGTAAAGAAGTGAAAGATAGGACAGTAATTGAACAAGATAGGAGACCAAAATAAAAAGTTTTTCGCTTATTGTAACCCAGAAACAGAATGTTTCAATCTCGCTACAACGAAATTGTAACCCAGAAACAGAATGTTTCTCGCTGTAGCGAAATTCAATCTCGCTACAGCGAAATTGCAACCCAGAAACAAAAAGGTTTCTCGTTGCAACGAAAATGTATTTCGCTACAACGAAAAGCTACAGTGTCATTCTTGCTGTAGCGAAAGTGCATCCTCGCTGTAGTGAGTTTTCGACCAGCCTACCCTTTCAAAACCCGAGAGTTTCTCGCTGTAGTGAAATACAGGGAATCAAATGAAAATTTCCCTTTCTCCCAAAGAAAACCACCTTGTTTGAAATGTTCAAAACCAATATGAAACACATAACAATTTCTCAAGGTTTAACATGTCAAGTTTCACATGCATTACAACCATAAACCATTATCCATTAATTTCCTATAACACACATATTTACATATGTATATATATGTACGCATATACCCATCATCATCATCACACCATCCCATCATCATCATCATCACCAGCTCATGTGCACTCCCTACTCGCACATGGCTGGGTCATCACCGGGTTATGTGCACTCCCTACTCGCACATAGCCGAGTCAATATAATTACACAACATTATATTCAAGCATATATGTATATCAACATAATGCAGCCACATAGAAATCCATAATAACCACATATCATAACATAAATCATTTCTCAAAAAGCTTGTTCCCAAGGCATTCATTTTCATGAAAAATCATATAAAATCATTCAAACGCTTGTCAAATACATTATATTCCCAAAATAAGTTTTGAAGGCAATCTACTCACAATTGATTGTAGAGCCTTTAGATGACTCCAATTCCTTTAATTGTCCAAATGGGATGATGAGGCTTCCTTAAAACCTAGGATCACATTAACATAAACGATAGATCAATTTACACACTATGAACTCTAAAAGCTATCTCTTAGCTAGTTTTCAATTACCACATTAAATGGCTATCTATGTTCACTATCTTAATCACTAAAAAGTAATGAACATGGTCAACAATAAAACAGCTCATAAATCTCAATTACTAGCCATTTTCTGTAGCTAAAAATTGAGCTTAGTTAACCACTTACCCTAGGGCTCCTTTGTAGTCAAATTATCTCCCAATAGCTTCTAAATAAATGGTGTAATTCTCTCTTTCTCTCTCTAGAATGTCCAACTAGTGAGAAAAAGTATGAAAACCAGATTTTTGAAGGGTTTTAAAGTGAGAGGATGAAAGAGCATAAGGGTTTATGGAAGAGTACACCAAAAGCATGAAAATTGGAGCTAAATAGAGAAAGTTATGGAAGCTTGAAGTAAACTCCCATGGAAGAATTGAAGAAACGTGAGAGACGAGAAGGGAAGAAGAAGATAGCTGCTGGAAATTTCAAGAAGTTGCTGGAATTTCAAGATATTTATAGGCCAATTTTTTCCATTTCCTTAAAATTACGAAAATGCCCCTCCACTAATTAACTTATTCTCCTCCAATCTTTTATGCGATCTTTTGGCTCTTTTAACACTGGGACAAGATCCATAATGGTCTAGACATGTTCGGGTTCATAAAACATAAAATTTTAACTCGAGGTGAAAAATGATCGTTTTGCCCCTGTTATGAAAATTATTGAAACTTCTAGTTTTCTTCGTGTTTTCATCAGCACACATCATTTATGTAGTCTTATACCCATTTAAGCCTTAAAATATCATAAAACTTTCTTTTGGAAGCTTATTAGAGAAAATTATGAAACTACCCCTGGCTCGTATTATTGCATCTATACTTAGTTACAAGCCTATAGAGGTTGAGGTCTCACATTTACACCATAAATTCAAATCGTATTTTGTTTTCAAAATGATTATATGTTAAATATTTTGAAAACATTGTGTTAACTTATGAAAATGGTTTTGATGAATCAAGAGCATCGAAAGTAGGTTCGAATGCCATATTGGGATAGTGTGACCCTTATGCACGACTAAACTTTAGATAGAGATATTTTTGGGTCGTCGATGGGCTGTGAATATATGTGACATGGCAATGGGCTGTTATACGTGGTTGTGACCACACAATATATGATAATGCTCATATGTCGGCCAACATTGTTGAGATTTGCCATGGCAGAGGGAATCAGGGGAGAAGGCCTCTAGGATATTATTACGTGGAAGAGGGTCCATCGGCTAATTACCTACTCGAGAGTAGCATCTCTTTTCGATTTCAAACTCGAAGTCTTTTGCATGGTGAAGAAATATTGATTTTTCTCAGCTCCCCTTTCATTGGAAAGCTTTCAATGCATAAAGTGTTGATCACAAGTTTGATTATATGTGGATGTATACGAACAGTTATACATGACTTGTTAAACAAGAACGTACATGCTTATAATTGGCCCTATTATGAATACAAGGGTATTAAATGATTTCTTTTATTGAAATTTATTTATACAATGCACAAATTTTTGCATTCTTCTTGAAACGATTACACCACATCCCAAATTTTTTGGCATATTAGCAAGGCACAAACACCTTATTTTGATTTATAAGGTTAACATTTTTGTGTGCTAAGTTTACTATTTAAAATCTCTACTTTACTCCTTTTCCCATCTTCACCTTACTCACTGAGCCAATGATCACTGAATCTATGAGACTCGCCCCACTATATCCATTTTGCAGATAAGTGATAAGCTTAACGTATTTTCGTGGGCATATTTCTATCCACTATAGTGTAGGTAAAGGCATCTCCTAGTACCCAACTCCAACTCGCTTTGTTGTTAAGGGTTCAATCATTCATAGTATATTTTGTTTTGGATGTAAATAGTTGTGTAAACTAGAAAGTGTACAATTGAGTTTGTAGACAATGAATTTGTGTTGCGATTAAATCGTACAAATGCTTAGTCAATTGTTTATAACACTTGCTTTAAACATCTATAAAGGTTGTCTCATATTAAGCAATTACATATGTGAGTGGTAGTATATGACATAGCATTAAGAGGTAATTAAAGGCTTGCTTGGGACTTGGCGGGTTCTTCTGTGAGACTCGAGTGCCGATAGCGATCTAGAACCAGTTGTTACATAAACTTACTCATACAATGTGAAACCTCGACCTTCAGAGACGTGTAGCGGAGGTAGACACAATGACGTGGGTTAGGGGTAGTTTTGTCATTTCCTTGGTGAACTCCTAGAAATGGGTTTCTCTAACATTATTAAGGCCTAAGTAGGCCTAACGAATAAATGAATGATGTATAGAACAATGAAATAAATGAACAAAATAAAAATAATAATAATTTCCATAATAGGGGTAAAATGGTTATTTTGGACCTCAAGTCTAAATTTTTAAGTTTTCATGAACTTGAGTACCTTTAATCTATTGTTGTCTTTTCTCAGGGTCAAAAGAGTAAAAAGTTTGAGCAAAAGGGTAGAAGAAGGCAAAGTCAACTATGCAATGGCATTTGTGTCAATAAGTGAAACTTTAGTCAACTATAGGATAAATATCAAAATTTTCCAACACTTTCTCCTTACTTCCAATAGCTTCTTCTTCTTCTTCTTATTCCCATCCTTCTTCCTCACTAAATATTTTTCATCTTCCATGGAAGCCATCCCTTGAAACCTCCATAACTTTCTCAAAGTAAGTTTAATTCTCATGCTTTGGCACACTTTTTCATAGGATTCTTTGTGCTCTTTCACTTTTACACCTCAAGAACCCTCAAAAGTCTATCCTCAATACTTTCTCTCACTAGTTGGACGTTTTAGAAAGAGAGACTTTCCATAATAGCTTGACAAACTCTTCAAAAGGAATCCAACTACAAAACCACCAGGGTGAGTATTGAGTTAAGGTTGATTTTTAGGTTGTTGATGATGATCAATAATTAAATTGTAGACTGTTTTATTTCTGAAGGTTATTTATTTGTTTCTAGTGTGACTAGAGTAGTGTGAATAAATAGCCAATCAAATGGCAATTGGAAGCTAGTTAGGAATTACTAGCAAAACTTGATTTAGGAAAATAGCTTTTGGAATAATATTCATGTCAATTGTGTTGGTGTGATGCTGTTGTGTCACGACTTGGTACTCCCTTCGAGCCCGTGACAACGGCCGCGATGTCCAGATAGACATTCATTGTCCAAAATGCCGATCAAAACCTCACAAGGCTTTTATGTCAGTTTTTCTCACATTTCCTGTGAGCAGCAGTTGTTAAATATCATGTGTTTGAGAGATTATAAACTATTTCCAAATCAAAATGATAGAAAATTAATTTTTGTAGCACAGAGGCATTTTGGTCATTTTTCCTCAAAAATTTTGAAACCAGATAAAAATGTAGTATGCAAGTGGAAAACACATATTTCATAATCAAAAATAAGTTTAGATATCTAAAACATTCATTTAAAGTAAAATTATAACTATTTGAATATAATAAAAATATTCAATAAAGTATTCTATTTTCTTATAAAACAATATTTATAGAGTTACTAGTAAATAATTTTTGTAGCGTAAAAGCTAAATAAATTCATACATATTGTAATACAGATAACCCAAGTATAAAATTTAATTTACAGTGATACGTAGGCCCACGAAAGACCAAAAGTAATGAAGGCTATGAACCTACAGTTTTATGAGGATGCAAGTCCAACTACAACCCTCAACGAAATGAGCTATCTACCGACTATCCTAAGCCTGAAATGGATGGAAAGGAAGGGGGTGAGATTATATAATCTCAGTGAGTAAACAAATACCATCCAAAATATCTAAAGCTGAGTAAATGGAGACAGATTAAAATAGATCATCATATTGTAATTTATCACCTTTCAACTCATTTTAACCAAATAAAATCAATTCATATGAATCGAGCAATCAACATGGCTTATGAATTTCTTAAAACTTTGGCTCGTGCCAAAATCATTCTCATACTCAATTATCAGGGATACCTTGGCCGAGGGCTATCCCAACTGAGTCCGCCAAGGTTGTTAAAAAGTTATGTACGCATAAATCATGTTTTTATTTTGAAAATATAGTCGTTCCTTGGCGTTGGCTGAGTTCACCCTCACGTGGTGGTTTGGCGTGAAGTGAACTCCAAAGTGTTAACCTTAGGAGTTATCCATTCGCGCCTTTCATACTGTGGTATGAATATAATAGGGTTACCGTGCCCCCTATAATAGGCTGGTCCACAGAATCCGTCCACTGTAGCGGCCAATTATAACCCACCATACAATAAAAATTCAACAGCATGACATGGCAATTTTATCACAATCCAGCCCATAAAGGCAAACAACAGTTTATACATTTTCAACACAAATACCAATTCAGCCATTCATGCCAATATTGCCATAAGCCAATCAATTAGAACCATAAATTCACAATACATCAAATGGTCTCCAATTACTCTATTTTCAAAGCCATCATTCAATTTCAAGACAATTTATAAAATCATTTCATTTAAACACATTTTGTTTATAAAACCTAAAAATTAACCATTTAAACTCATTTTCCATAAAATCACAAAATCGGATAAAAACCACTTTAGATAATTAAGATGATAGTAAGGTTACTCACTATTTCGGGAGTCGAATTTCGAGAACTCCGATTCTTGATCCTCGGGTCCTATCTCTTTACTTTGGCCAGAATGCTCACCACTTAAACATAATGCATAATAAGCCATTTACTACATTTGTGCTAAATTGTTATAAAACCAATTTAGGCTCTACACTAATGCATGAAATGGGATGTGAAATACTCAAGTAACTATCTAAATACGATGTTCAATATAAATTCAATTATGTACCTAAATAAAACGGTATTGGCCTAATTCGATCTATCACCTGATTAATTGGCCAATACGTCCAATTCAACTCCAAATAATTCTATTTTTCTCCCATTACTCCAAATTATCAAACACAAATTAAATAACTTGAAATATGGTAAAATCATCCTCACATTTGCTCTTGGAAAATTTGGCCATGTTGGGTGCATCAACACTAAAATTTTTCAAGCTTGATTCTCACACCATAAATCACTAATTCCTAACCAAATCACTTGAAATAAAATTAAAATCATCATCAATATTCCACAAGGAGAATTCGGCCAATGATGGATGATGGAAGAACATGAATTTTTCTTGCTTGATTTTCATGCTACACATCACTAACTAACTAAAAACACTAAAATTCATTGAAATCTAAGCAAATCAAGCATCAAAACCTCCCTCTAAGTGTTCAGCCAGCATGGGTATCCTCATGAAATCATGTGATTCAACCATGGAAAATAAGAAAAAATGCTTAAGAAAGAGAGATCTCAAGCTTAATTGAAAAATCTTACCTTTTTTTCACTTGTTTCCTTGAATTTTCACACTTTTCCCTTGAATTTTTCCACCTAGGGTTTTGTTCTTCCTTTTCTTCCTTTGTTCTTGCTTTGGCCAGCCATACGAATGAGAAGTGGGCTGATTTTGTGCTGATTTATAAGGAAAATAATAAATGGTTGAAAATTTGACACATGTCACCTTACCATTGGTCCATGTGTCAGAATTACCCATTAAGCAATCTCTCTCAACCACTTAAATTTTCTCAATTATCCATGATAATATTGGGTAAAATCCATGTGCTGGATAAGTGTTGGGTGGTGTAAAATTACAATTTTGCCCCTAGGATGGCAAAATCACTATTTTGCTCTTATGCTCAAAAAATGCTAAAATTAAACTTTTTCACTTCTCAAACTCAAATTATGTTCTAAATAGTCAATCTTGATCAAAAACTTCTTCCAACATTCACATCTTAACCTTAGGTAGCAAAATGACCATTTTGCCCTTAGGTCATGAAAATTCCAATTTGACTCCAAATCGATCCTCGAACTCTGAATCACTATTTTAAGTCATTCTAGGGTTTTAAAATTCTCAAATTCATCTTAAAATCTCTATTTGGACTAATTGGAGGCTTAATTCAACTTAATTGTACCATTTAGTACATTGTCGTCCTTTAACGATTGTCGAGGTACCCAAGTAAGCAAACAAGCATTCTTATGTAGGAATGACATAATAAACATATTGTCGAGTTGAGCTTGACATGTTGTGTGTGATAGGTTCCAATGAGACCCCACATCTCCACTTGGAGCATTAGTGGAAGTCGGAGTCAATCGAAGAATCAACAAAGACAAGTGAGTGAAATTGCATCTAAATTGTTTTGGGAAATGCATATGTGTGTTTGAATGAATCATTTGAAAATTTTATTTGTTTTTGCTTTAAAATGTACTTGGGGAACAAGCCCTTGATGAAATGTTCTTATATTGTGAAATGTGCAATGTGATTAGTTTATGTGTTGCTACATTATGTTGATGTGTATGTTATGCATTGAATGGTATTATTATGTGATAATTATAACCATGCGTGAACAGTGTGGGAGTGCACATGACGGTGCTAGTAGTGTGCGGTATGAGAGTGCACACGTCGATGATTTATGCCATGTGCGGTGTGGGAGAGCACATGATGCTGATGATGATATTGTAATGTGCAGTGAGGGAGTGCACATGATGACCTAGCTATGTGTAGTGTGGGAGTGCACATGAGCTGGGGGAGAATTCGGGTGATGCCAGTAGTTGTATTTATGTTTATATGTGGTATATATAGAGAGGTTATGGAAAATATATTATGATTGCATTAAATATTGAATGTTAAAATTTGACAAATGCTTTCCAATTGATTTTCACTTCAGCGAAAATAGATTTTCACTGTGACAAGAATTGTTTTAATTTCATTGCTTGTTTGTCGCTGTAGAGAAATTTCATTCTCGCTGTAGCGAGAAACTCTCAGGTGGCTGGGGCTTCACTAGCCTAGATTTTTGCTGCAGCTAAAATGCATTCTCGCTGCAGCGAGAAACTCTCGAGTGGTTGGGTAAAATGCTTACCATGGTTTTTGTTGTAGTGAAATTCATTCTCGCTGCAACGAGAAACTCTCGGGTGGTTGGTTCAAAATTTTTCTTGTATTTCATTGTAGCGAGAATGAAATTTTACTACAGCGAGATTCACTCTGCCATGCTTGCCTTGCTTGGACTTTACCTTAGTTTTCACTCTTTAACTTCATTGTTGATCATGGATCTTTCAATACTGAGGCACTAAATAATCAAGGGTTGAATTGAGGGGTTTTTGATAAGAAATTAAGCTAAATTGCATTGTTTTCAACATAAGTGCATCATGTTTTCTAAAACTTTCCGTATTGATGCTTGTTCCCTTCTTATGTTCACTCACTAGGTTTGTACTTATTCTTTTCAACTTCATGTTTTCAGATTCGGAGGCAGTTGGGACCTAGATTGAGATGTCCACTTGTATTCTCCTTTTGGTAGGTACCATGAATAATGCCCCGTACTTTGATATGCTGACTAATAAAGCTTATTGGATGCCAATTGAGGTTAATTATAATGTTTAGAAATGATGAAAGATGAAAGGAATAGTTTGGGATAAAATATTCTGCACACGAGGAAATAATAATAAAATAATGATATTTTTATCGAAAAAGAATTTACGAGATAAAAGTGATTCCGAAGTCAATTGAGGCATAATAAGGTATTTTAGATACCAAGGTGACAAGAGGAGACAAGAAGAAATTTTTGAAATAAAATAATATTAAAATATTAATATTTTATTCAGTGTCAAAATTTTCCATGAAAAAGGAGTATATGGTCAATCTAAGTGGAGGAGAAAAAGAATGACAGGATTTTTGGAGAAAAATGACGTTAATGGGGCCGCGTGTCTTTATTAAGTAAAGATAGCGCAGGCAAATAAATATTTTAAATATTATAGGGATATTGTGTTGGAGTACAAACTTCATACTTTGTTTGTGCATGTGTAGGAGAAGGTAATAGAAAGAAATTGGAGTTAAATGAGTGTTGGGAGGAGTAAATTAAAATGGAAGGAAACAAAAAAGGGCAAAACGATAATTTTTTGCGAAGTTTCGTTAAAGCTTCCAAAGGAAGCTTTGACTCTAATTTTTTTAGGCCAAGACCTACCTTATCCTTTCCCCCAGCATATTTTTCTTCTTTTTCATCCATGCTCCACGCCATTCTTGAAGCTTCCATGCCATTTTCTCTTTATCCACCATGAAATCAAGTTTTCTTCACTTTCCTTTCCATGTTTTCTTTTCCTTCTCCAAACTTCTTGAGCATTCAATTTACAACCTTTAACCTCAATTTCTAGCACACCAAAACCCTAGGAGGAGAAGAAAGAAAAAGCTTGGTTTTGGTGATTCAAGCAAGGAACGGTAAGAATTCTTGTTTTTGGCTTAAGTAATCTTTGAAAATGAGTTAGTGATTTAGAGAAATGTCTTGTGGCAGCAAAGATTGGCTTGATTGGAGAACAATTGGTAACATGTACACCAATAAACCCATGCGTACATGAAAGACTCAAAGTGGAAAAGAAAAATGATAAGCTTAACACTATGTTTTAAAGCCTACGGTTAGTTGAATATTGTGAAGAATTATGGTTGTTGAAAGGATTAATTTGCCTAAGCTAGTTGAAAATTGTTAAGATTGTATGGCATGTTGTTTGAAAGAAATAAAAAAATAATATTGTGGATGGAGGATTGAGAAACAAAGTATTGAAAGTTAGATAGATAACGATGCGTGTACACTAGGAAATAATCGAGTGAAAGTGAGAATAATTGTTGCTGCCATATATATGGATTTTGTGTGGAAATATAAGATGGATTTGGGTGAAAATTGTTTAGAAAGGTTGAAGTAGGCACGTGACATCATAAATAAGTTACCGGTGATATAATCTAAGGAATTTCGTAAGCAATGGATGTAAGTAATTTTGGTAAAAATGTATTAAGATGTGAGTTAATTGAAGATGGTTTCATGATAGGATGAAAATATAAATTTGAGTAAGGATTAATTGATTGAAATGCTGCCCGTATACGTATGTAATTAAATATATAGAGTTCGTATTATTGCTAGGAAGTGCAAAGATAAAGTTAGAGAACTGTGGTGTCATGCTGGAGTAAATAACGAGTGATCGGCCAGTGAAAATTATTAGAGACACCTCCGACCAAATATCGACTTAAAATTTAATTGATGCTAGGTGAGTGAACTTGCATTAAAATGTCTTGGGATATACACGTTTATGTTTGATTGAATCCTCTAAAATGTGTTATTCGTTTTTCTTCAAAAACTTGCACGGGAACAAGCCCTTATGAAATATTTTTATGTTATGAAACAGATAGTGTGATGAATTCATATGTTTCTGTGTAATGATATATATATATATATATACTATGTCATAAATGGTACCATTGTGTGACAAATGCAACCGTGCATGTGCGAAGTGGGCAGTGCACATGCCGGTAATGATGCTGTCATGATAATTACAACCGTGCATGTGCGGAGTGGGCAGTGCTCATGCCGGTAATGATGCTGTCGTGATAATTACAATCGTGCATGTGTGGAGTGGGCAGTGCACATGCCGATTATGATGTACATGAGCAGGATGAGGTGTGGTGGTATATTAATTGATATATGCTTAAGCATATGTATATGCAATAGAAAGATTATGATTATAATATGTGATTATATGGCATGGTAAATCTTGAAAATTTCCCATTTACATGTGAATTGATTTTATTGCAACAAGAATTGTCACAGCCCAATTTTCGGGCCATGATCGACGCAAGGGCACAATGGGCTCAGCCCACCAAGCCCAAGCAAGCCTACTTACATGATCTTATACATTAATCCATATTCCTTTAGAATTCGAAATTCGTAATACTAAATTACAATTCCTTTGAAAACAATTCATAAAGCCCAGTCATGCATTCATAATGGCATCATCAACCATTATATACATATATAGAATAACAAATGAACCTTAATGTTTCACATCAAATATCCATATACACATAATTAGACCTCGATCGTCAGCGGAGTGACTCTAGGCATGATTGATAACACTTAGTGGCATGTTAAACATACCGAGCAATGTTTAGGGAGGAGCACCTCGTCCTAGGATCCAATCACCTTAACTCAGAAAACCTAAAACATGAATTTAAAAAAAAATGTTAGTACAAACTTAGTGAGTGAACATAGGAAGGGAACAAGCAAAGTTAAGGAAGGTTTAGAAATCATGATACACATATTTGAAAACAATGCAATTTAGTTTAGCTCTTACCAAAACCCCTCATGTAAACCCCAAATGAGTAAATCACTTGATAAAAAAGGGTCCATGCTCGACAAAGGATTTGAAGAGTGAAAATTTTAATAGCATTCGTGCAATTCAAGGCAAGTAAATGACAAGTCCTCACTACAGCGAAAAGGTATTCTCGCTGCAGCTAGATTTCGACCAGCATTACCCTTCCAAATCCAAGAGTTTCTCGTTGTAGCGAGAATGAATCTCGCTGCAGCAAGAAACAGATCACCATGAAAATGTTTCATTTCTTTCAAGAAAAAGCCATCCTACTAAAATGACAAAAAAATCAACATGAAACGCATAATAATTCCCAAAGTTGAACATGCAAGATTCACATGTGCAACAACATATACCACACTCATGAACTTTCTATAACACACATATCTATATATGTATATATATATATATATATATATATATCCATCACCATACACACCTTCCCATCATCATCAACTCATATGCACTCCCACTAGCACATGGTTGGGTCAGCATCGGCTTAAGTGCACTCCTACTAGCACATAGTCGGGTTAGCATCGACTTATGCACACTCCCTCTCGCACATAGCCGGGTCAGCATCGGCTTATGCACACTCCTACTCGCACATAGCCAGGTCAATATCATTACACAACATTATTCAAATACTCATATATATATATATCAACACAGTATAGGAGCACATAAGTCCGTCCCATTACACATTTCACATTTTCACAACATCAAAATATTTAAAAGCTTGTTCCCAAGGCACACGTTTTTAAAGACAAGTTGGAATAAATCATTCAATGTTTCATACTAATACAATTATGTCTCCCAAAACGATTTTGAAATGCAAGTTCACTCACCTTACGATAGCAGGATATTACAACGCTATTTGATCGGAGGTGTCTTTGATTATTTTCACCTACCGGTCGCTCGATGTTTACTCCAGCACGCCACCACAATACTCTAACCTTATCTTTGCACTTCCTAACAATAATACGAACTCAATATATTTAATTATATACATATACGGGAAGCACTTTAATCAATTAATCCTTACTCAAATTTATATTTTTCATCCTATCATGAAACCATCTCTAATTAACTCAAATCTTAATACACTTTTTACTAATATTACTTATATCCATTGCTTACGTAATTCCTTAAATTATATCACCGGCAACTTAATTATGATGTCATGTGTCTACTTCAACCTTTCTAAATAATTTCCACTCAAATCAATCTTATATTTCCACACATAATCCACATATATGGCAGCAACAATCATTCTCACTTTCACTCGATTATTTCCTAGTTTACACGCATCGTTATCAATCTAACTTTCAATACTTTGTTTCTCAATCCTCCATCCACAATATTCCTTTTTCATTTCTTTCAAACAACATGCCATAGAATCTTAATAATTTTCAACTAGCTTAGGCAAATAAATCCTTTCAACAATCGTAATTCATCACAATATTCAACTAACCGTAGGATTTAAAACATAGTGGTACGCTTACGGTTTTCCATTTCCACTTTGAGTCCTTCATGTACCCATGGGTTTATTGGCTTACATGTTACCAATTTTTCTCCAATGAAGCCAATCTTTGCTGCCACAAGACATTTCTTTAAGTCACTAACTCATTTTCAAAGACTACTCAAGCCAAAAGCAAGAATTCTTACTGTTCCTTGCTTGAATCACCAAAACCAAGCTTTTTCTTCCTTTCTCTCTTTTTCTTTCTTCTCTTCCTAGGGTTTAGATGTGCTGGAAATTGGGGTTAAAAGCTGTAAATTTAGTGCTCAAGTAGTTTGGAGAAGAAGGGGAAGTGAAGAAAACTTGATTTCACAGTGGATAAAGAGAAAATGGCATGGAAGCTTCAAGAATGGCATGGAGCATGGAGGAGAGAAGGAAAAAATCTTGCTGGAGGAGATAAGAACGGCTTTGGGTTGAAAAAAATTAGAGTCAAAGCTTCCTTTGGAAGCTTTGACCAAACTTCACGTAAAATTACCGTTTTACCCTTTTTGTTTCTTTCCATTTTAGTTTAGTCCTCCCAACACTCATTTAACTCCAACTTCCTTCTATTATCTTTTTCTACACATGAACAAACATAGTATGAAGTTTGTACTCCAACGCGGTGTCCCCGTAATATTTAAAATATTTATTTACTTGCGCTATCATTACTTAATAGAGACATGCGGCCCCATTAACATCATTTTTTTCTCTAAAATTTTCTCATTCTTCTTCTCCCCCACTTAGATTGACCATATGCTCCTCTTTCATGGAAAATTTTGACACTGAATAAAATATTAATAATTTAATATTATTTTATTAATAAAATATTATTTTATTCCAAAAATTTCCTCTTGTCTCCTTTTGTCTCCTTGGTATCCAAAATACCTTATTATGCCTCAATTCACTTTCGAATCACTTTTTATCTCATAAATTCTTCTTTGATAAAATATTATTATTTTATTATTATTTCCTTGCTTGCAGAATATTTTATCCCAACTGTTCCTTTCATCTTTCATCACTTTTAAACATTATAATTAACCTCAATTGGCAGCCAATAAGCTTTATTAGTCACCACATCAAGTACAGGGTATTACAGTCTCCCCCATTTAAATAGAATTCATCCTCGAATTCATGTCGATGTCGAGTTATCAATCTCATTCCATGATCTTATTCCATTTCTCCTTTTATAGGGAATTTCAATCTATTCACCTCGTTTACCTCCAGTTTAACCTGAATACTTCACTTATGTCTATTATTATCCTTTAGAATCAGATCAGCAGTACCCTTCACAATCATAATCTCTTATACTGAGACTCCAAGCATGCCTCTATCACTATCATTAAATTTGAACCATACTCCATCTCAATCATACCGATTTTGATCACATATTATGCTTACTTATGTATACTTAATCACCATTTTATTGTTTCGCTTCCTGCCAAGGTTCTCGACATTCATTCATTCATCTTATCCCCACATGCTATTATGTAGCCTACAACATTATAAACATACCCTACTCATTTCTGTACATAGTCTCAACATTGAGAAAGGTTAATGCCTTCAATTATTTCCACATACTTCGGATTTATCTTGCATTTACGCCACATACTTCAATTATTCCTACGCTATGGATTATATTTCTTTAATCCCATTCTTTGATTATCTTTTGTAAAATTTCTTATATCATCATAGTTCAACTTCTATTGGGACTTCTTGCCGTTGTACTATTTATACAACTCATCAATACATGAAGTTCAAATCTCCAATTACTAAGAACAATTCTTCACCTCAGGTAGTCAAGTCATCAATTTCACATATACATGTGTGCATGCATTTTCAAATGTCAACATTCCTCGTTACACATAGGGATCCATGTGTTCACGTGTCTTGGACTACATTTCCCTTTATCCATCCCCATCCCTATCCAAGATTCAATATAATCCTCATAATGCATGTCAACATTCTTGTTATGCTTATGCATAACTTCATATCATTCATATGTGCTTGAGTTTCATCATACTATATATCCTTGCATCACAATGTCATTAATCACATCTCACTTGCTACATGTCATTTGCATTAAATTGCAATCCGGTATCCGTATATGCTTTATAATTTTGTTGATCTTTCAAAGGTTTATCTTTATTGGATCATTACATCATATGCAATACCTCAATCTCTAAAAGTCATCCTTATTTCTCAATTATTCTTCATACCTCTAATATATACATTATATCCTTATTGCATTTTGACTTTAATGAATCACTTAAAACTTAGACTCATTCGAATCGTGCATGCCTTAAGCATTTTTGAATTCCAATTTCCATACTACCTTAGGAAGTTTTCATTATTGGACTTCATTATCCAAATTATCTTCGATCATCCTTTGTTCTATTCTTTCATACTAATATGACATCATTCTCCCCGGACCAATCTGCAGTTTGTATTTGAAACTGCAATACTTGAAACAAGGTTCTCCTTAAGTACTTTTCAACGTCAATACGAACCTCACTTTCAGCTTACGGCTTTTTCTTTGTAACCACATAACTTAATGCTTGCTTTCATAAGATCCATAGCAGAACTACTCTTGAGTATTTCCTTGGGGATACCTATCTTAAACTCATGTCTCACCGCATGTGATCACTTAACCTGTGACTTAGCCGTTAGGCTCTTCAGCAAGTTTCAAAAATTCCACATTTTATACTTGCTGTGTATGATTGGTAATTCCTTCTCAAAGAGGTCTATGCATTCCCAAAACACTTAGTCTCTTATGTTGTCCTTAACATCCCAAGCATGTCATTCTATAGACATGCACTTATTCTTAAAGATATACAAATACATACTCATCCATTCAATCCCCAAATTGTCTTCATAGGTTTCTAGTGTGCCACACAATTGTTCTTTTATTGTTACTATTCCTTTTCATTTAGCTGAGTCAAGATAAGAATTGCAAATTCTCATAACGATATTCAGGATAATCCCATTTGCTATACCACCCTTGTAATCCTTCATTCACACTTTCATTACTTGGTATTGACATCCCTTATCAATATCTCATATATTCATCTAACTCTTCACTCCCTTTTTCCTTAGCCTTTGGCAAGGCTTAATCTCTCGTCTCCCTTATTTCTTAGGATTTATCTTTGGTCAACATATTATTCATCTTAATACTTCACATGGTATCTTATCTCAATGTAGCCATCTCAAGAATCTTTCAACTTATCTTTTAATTATATGCGCATATACAAGGCAATAAAGAAACTTTTCAACTCATTCATGTAAGCATTCTCTGAAACATTTAAACTCCCAAATAACAAAGCTCAATGACCAATGGCCATAATTCAGCTTGTAAGCTCATTATGGTGCCACTCCCATCTTGCTCATGCATCCTAGACATGAGGTGTCCCTAACGCTGCGACGTTGGATAATCAGTGCTGCAGCATCGCGGCTGCTAGACATGGGATAGTTTCAACACTGCAGTGCTAAAGAGTTAGTACTATAGTGCTATGGCTGCTGGAAATTTCTTCCACAAATAAGTTCTTCCATCTTTAAAGTTACTACAGGGATCATGCTCAACCATTTGGCTTTCCTCCAAGCCTATCACATAATTTTCATGACCATGTTTATCTTCTATTTTGTTTATCATATGCACTAAGCTGAATCAATATTTTTCAAACTCATTTTATCCTTTAACACCTATCTTCAACTAATAAGTCTCACCTTAGGACAATCTTGCACATAGCCAAGTCAATATCATTACACAACATTATTCAAATACACACACATATATATATATATATATCAACACAGTATAGGAGCACAAAAGTCCGTCCTATTACACATTTCACATTTTCACAACATCAAAATATTTAAAAGCTTGTTCCCAAGGCACACGTTTTTAAAGACAAGTTGGAATAAATCATTCAGTGTTTCATACCAATGCAATTATGTCTCCCAAAACGATTTTGAAATGCAAGTTCACTCACCTTACGATAGCGGGACATTACAACATTATTTGATCGAATGTGTCTCTAATTATTTTCACTGACCAGTCACTCGATGTTTACTCTGACACGCCACCACAGTACTCTAACCTTATCTTTGCACTTCCTAACAATAATACGAACTCAATATATTTAATTATGTATGTATACGGGCAGCACTTTAATCAATTAATCCTTACTCAATTTTATATTTTTCATCCTATCATGAAACCATCTTCAATTCACTCACATCTTAATACACTTTTTACTAACATTACTTATATCCATTGCTTACGTAATTCCTTAAATTATATCACCGGCAACTTAATTATGATGTCATGTGTCTATTTCAACCTTTCTAAATAGTTTCCACTCAAATCCATCTTATATTTCCACACATAATCCACATATATGGCAGCAACAATCATTCTCACTTTCACTCGATTATTTCTTAGTTTACATGCATCGTTATCTATCTAACTTTCAATACTTTATTTCTCAATCCTCCATCCACAATATTCCTTTTTCATTTCTTTCAAACAACATGCTACACAATCTTAATAATTTTCAACTAGCTTAGGCAAATAGATCCTTTCAACAATCGTAATTCCTCACAATATTCAACTAACCGTAGGCTTTAAAATATAGTGTTACGCTTACCGTTTTCCTTTTCCACTTTGAGTCCTTCATGTACCCATGGGTTTATTGGCTTACATGTTACCAATTTTTCTCCAATCAAGCCAATCTTTGCTGTCACAAGACATTTCTCTAAGTCACTAACTCATTTTCAATGACTACTTAAGCCAAAAACAAGAATTCTTACCGTTCCTTGCTTGAATCATCAAAACCAAGCTTTTTCTTCCTTTCTCTCTTTTTATTTCTTCTCCTCCTATGGTTTAGATGTGCTGGAAATTGGGGTTAAAGGTTGTAAATTTAGTGCTCAAGAAGTTTGGAGAAAAAAGGAAAAGAAAATATGGAAAGGAAAGTGAAGAAAACTTGATTTCATAGTGGATAAAGAGAAAATGGCATGGAAGCTTCAAGAATGGCGTGGAGCATGGAGAAGAGAAAGAAAAAATCTTGTTGGAGGAGATAAGAATGGTTTTGGGCTGAAAAAAATCAGAGTCAAAGCTTCATTTGGAAGCTTTGACCAAATTTCACGTAAAATTACCATTTTGCCCTTTTGTTTCTTTTTGGTTTAATTTAGTCCTCCCAACATTCATTTAACTCCAACTTCCTTCTATTATCTTCTTCTACACATGTACAAACATAGTATGAAGTTTGTACTCCAACGCGGTGTCCACATAATATTTAAAATATTTATTTACCCACATTGTCTTTACCTAAAAAAGACACGCGGCCCCATTAACGTCATTTTTTTCTCCACAATTATTTCATTCTTCTTCTCCCCCACTTAGATTCACCATATACTCCTATTTCACGAAAAATTCTAACACTGAATAAAATATTAATATTTTAATATTATTTTATTAGTAAAATATTATTTTATTCCAAAAAATTCCTCTTGTCTCCTTGGTACCCAAAATACCTTATTATGCCTCAATTCACTTCCGAATCACTTTTTATCTTGTAAATTCTTCTCCAAGAAAATATTATTATTTTATTATTATTTCCTCACGTGCGGAATATTTTATCTCAACTGTTCCTTTCATCTTTCATCACTTTTCAACATTATCATTAGCCTCAATTGGCATCCAATAAGCTTTAATGTCACCACATCAAGTACAAGGTATTATAAGAACATTCTGTTTATATTGCCTTGCTTTGATAATTGTTAGAAATTTCCTCTATTTTCGATTTCCTGCTAAATATGGTTCCTTCATTATGGAATGATTTAATAACCCGGGGTCGATGGAAGGATTTTAATAAGAACTTGAACTAGGTTGTACTGTTTTCAAACTTAAGTGCATCATGATTTCTAAATCATTCCTTGTAATTGCTTGTTCCCTTCCTATGTTCACTCACTGAGTTTATACTCACGTTTTCAACTTCATGTTTTTAGATTCAGGGGTGGTTGAGACGTAGATTAAGGTGTCCACGTACTCCCATCTTTTGGGCAGGTACTTTGACATTCAGTAGTCATATCTCCCATCTAGAGTCACTCCGTTGACGATTAAGTTCTAATTACGTTTATATGATTATTTGTTGTGAAATGTTGAGATTCACTTGTCAAATTATATGTATGTATATAATGGTTGATGATACCATTATGAATACATGACTGGGTTTTATGAGTTGTTTTCAAAACAATAATAATTGAGCATTATGAATTTTAGATTCTAAACGAATATGGATTAACGTATAAGATCATGTAAGTAGGCTTGCTTGGGCTTGGTGGGCTTAGCCCATTTGTCCCTTGTGCTGGTCATGGCTCGAAAATTGGGCTGTGACACCATGGCATTCAGTAGCCGTATCCATACCCAGAGTCACTCCGCTGAATGCTAAGAGTTTTTTACCTTTGTATGCATACAAGTGATGTAAATCACTAAGATACATGTCATAAGCAATATATGTTAATTTTGATTAATGTTGCCACTATGAGTTGGCAATGGGTGAAATTATTTTGGATGATATAAATGTAAGTAGTTGGTTGCCATGTTATATTGTTGAAATAATTATACTTGAGAATTACGAAATAGGGCATTTAAAGTGATGGATAGAATGACAAACAAGATCATATAAAAAGGCTTGCTTGGGCTTAGTGGGCTATGCCCATTGGGCCCATGCGTCGATCATGGCCTAAAAATTGGGTTGTGACATACATGCAAAATGAAAAATAAAGCTTAAAAACTGGAAATTCCCCCTTAAATTAAAGCCAACATTGTCCCCAATATTACTAAAAGAAAAAAAAAAGAATACTCTTTTGACTTACGGATGAGCCTTACAAATTGTCCCTCTCCTCAACTTCATCATAGTCTCCTATGGTTGGGAGCTTTTGTGAGGCCTCGACCTCTATAGACCAGTAGCTAAAAGTAGACACTATAACACGGACTAGGGGTAATTTCATCATTTCTCATGGTGAGGTCCTGGAAGTAGCTTTCTAATGTTATTAAGGTCTAAGGAATAGATGAATGATGGTAAAATGAATGAAGAAGATAAAAATACTGATGATTTCCATAATAGGGGCAAAATGATCATTTTTCATCTCGAGTTTAAATTTTTATGTTTTTGTGAACCCGAGTGTTTCTAGACTATTATGGACTTGGTCTCAGTGTCAAAAAAGTAAAAAGATTATATAAAGGTAAAGGGAAGACAAAGTGACATTGTTAAGGGCATTTTGGTAATTTGTGAGAAATTGGATAAACTTTAGGCATAAATATTTTACTCTCCAACAACTTATTCTCATTTTTCCAATAGCTCTTTTCTTCTTTCCATCCATCTCTCCATTTCATGTTTCTTTGCACCTTCCATGGAAGCCTCCCTTGGAACCTTTATAACTTTCCCAAATTAGCTCCATTTCTCATGTTTTTCTACACCTTTTCATAGGGTTTTCATGCTCTTCCACTTCTACACCTTAAGAAACCTCAAAAGCCTTTCCTTAATACTTTCTATCACTAGTTGGATGTTCTAGAGAGAGAAAGAGAGATTTTTCACAATAGTTTGAAAGCTTTTGAAAAGGAATTCAACTACAAAGAAACCCTAAAGTGAGTAATGAGTTAGGGTTTATTTCCAATTTGTTGATGAAGGTTAACAATTTTGATTTGTGGGCTGTTTTATTGTGAAAAGTTGTTTATTTGTTTCTAGTGTGACTAGAGTAATACAAATAAATGGCTAGTCAAATAAGAATTGGAAACTAGTTAGGAAAAACTAGTAGAGCTTGATTTAGGAAATAGCTTTTAGAATTATATTTATGAAAATTAAGTTGGTTGTAATGCCATTGTGTGTGATAGGATCCAACGAGACCCCACATCTCTATTCAGAGCATTAGCCGAAGTTAGAGTTGATCAAAACATCAACAAAGATCGGTGAGTGAACTTGCACTAAAATGTTTTGCGTAAATGTCTATATGTTTGCATGAATCACTTGAAATATTTTAATATATTTTTCTTCAAAATGCACATGGGAACAAGCCCTTGATGAAACATTTTTTTTTTTGTGTTGTGTTCTGAAATGTGATTGTGATGAATCCATGTCCTACTTTACTATGTTGATATAAACATATATGTGTTATGCATTGAGAGGTGATATTGTGTAATAAATATAGTCGTGCATGTGCGCGATGTGGGGGAGCACATGCCGATGATGATGGGTGGGGGTTTGTGGATGATGATATTGCTTGTGCGCGATGTGGGGAATGCACACGATGGTATTAGCTATGCACGATGTGAGGGATGCACATGGTGACTCCAATTATGTGCGGTGTGGGAGTGCACATGAGCTGGGTGAGGCGGTGGTGTGTATATGCTTATATATATTTACTTTACATAGAGGTTTGGAATTAATATGTGATTGCATTGACTATAGAAACTTGATTATTGTGAAATGTGTTTAAGCTAATTTTCATTGCAACAGGATTAGATTTATGTAGCAGTGAAAATTTCCCCTGACTTCATCTAGCCAGATTCTCGCTGTAGCGAAAATGAATCTTGCTGCAACGAGAAAGTCTCGAGTTGGGGGAAGGTGTGCATTGGCTCTGTTTTCGCTACAGTGAGAAACTCCCAGTTATTTTCACTGCAACAAGAAACTCTTGGGTGGTTCGAGATTTTGGTTCGAATTTCACTACGAAGAAAATGCATTCTCGCTGGCTTTGCGCTGCAGCAAGAAACCTTCTGTTTTGCTTGTCTTACGTAGATATTTGCTGAAATTTTTCATTCTTTTCAACCTCATGGGTTATCATGGATTTTCAATGCTAAATAATTAAATAATCAAAGGTTGAAGTAAGAGGCTTTACAAGAAATTAAACTAAATTGTATTGTTTATAACTAAAGTGCATCATGTTTCCAAAATCTCTTCATATCGTTTGCTTATTCCCTTCTTATGTTCACTCTCTGAGTTTATTTTCACTGTTTTCAACTTCATGTTTTCAGATCAGGAGGCAGTTGGAACCTAGGTCGAGGTGTCCACGTAGATTCATCTCCTTGGTAGTTATCTTGGCATTCAATAGCTATACCTTCACCTAGCTTACTTCATTGGAAGTTGAGTGCCTTTTTGTTGTGTATAGCTAAACTCGATGTAAATTACTAAGACATATGTCTTAGACAATATATGTATATTTTGATTGGTAATGCCACTATGAGTTGGCAATGGTTAACATTATTTTGGGTTAATATAAATGTAAGTATTTGATTGTTGTAGCACATTATTAAAGTACTTGTAGGTTGGAATTATGAAACGTCACTTTAGGAACATTTGATAGAATGATGAACAAGTTATATAAATAGGCTTGCTTAGGCTTAGTGGGCTATGCCCATTGAGTCCGTGCGCCGGTCATGGCCCAGAAATTGGGCTGTGACAGCTTTTTTTTATTGCAAAAAAGAACTAAATAAATATTAATAAAGAAATATAAGTAAATAAAATAACAATAACTAAAAAGAGAAAATATGAGTTTTGAAAGCTTGGGTTGCATCCCAAAAAATGCATCTTTATAGTCACTAGCTTGACTATGGCATCCTTTTATTATTGACTATTAGAGTAATTAAGGATCTTTGGTGATCCAATTCACCTCCCAAATAATGCTAGAGACGCTACTCGTTCACCCTAAATGTTCCAATAGCCTTACTACAAATATCTATTACACCACATGGATAGACCTTAACCACCTTGTAAAGAACTGACCACTTTGAGTTTTGTTTCGATGGAAAAAACTTGCTTTTTTGGTTAATAACACTCGAAATTAAAATTAATTGAAGGTGGAAGATCATGCTCATCATAACATCGCTTAGTTTTAAGATGTGGTGGCAGTGGCTCTAACTCAAGAATTGGTGCATGCTTACTTGTAGGTGGTGGAGTAGGATTACCTTTAACTTCATCTACGAAGTCCATTTAATAGTAATGATATGTGAGTGAAGGGTACTTGGTTGCATTGAAAGAAGTAAATTCAACTGCCTCATCTCTAACTCTAAATGTTGTTTTACCTTCCTTTACATCAATGATTGCACGTGCTGTAGCCAAGAATGAACGTACCAAGATTAGAGGAATTTCGAGATCCTCTTTCATCTTAAGCACAATGAAGTCCACCGAAATGTAGAGATGCCCAACTTTAAACAACACGTCTTCTATAACCCCAATCGGGTACTTAGTGGTTTTGTCTATTAATTGCAAAGAAACTATAGGAGGTTGTATCTCATTAAATCCAAGTTTCCTAGCAATCGACAAAGGCATAATTAAAACACCAACACCCAAATCACACAAAACTTTAAAAAATTTAAAATTGCCAATAGTATAAGGGATAGAAAAACTTTTTAGATCCTTTAGCTTTAGTGGGAGCTTATTTTGGATTATAGAACTACACTCCTCAATAAGTGAAACCGTTTCAAAGTTTTCCAATTTCCTTTTCTTGGTCAAGATGTCTCTCAAAAACTTCACAAAAAAAGGCATTTGCTTTAAAGCTTTTGCAAAAGGAATGCTAATGTGAAGCTTCTTAAACACCTTTAAAAATTTTTTAAATTGATTATCCAACTTTTGTTTCAAGATCGCTAAGGAAAAGGTGGTGGTGGTGGGCTTGCTTTTGTATCTTTCTCTTGAAATTGCTTGTTAGCATTCTCAACCATTGTCTCATTCTCAATAGGCTTATCATGATGTTTGGTTTGCTTGCTACTACTTCTAGCCTCTTTTTTGCTCCTAAGGGTGATTGCATTGCAATGCTCTTTTTCTTCTCTTCTGTGATTCGGTTCAGTATCACTAGGTAAGGTCGTTTGAGGCTTATTATTGATGGCATTGGCAAGTTGATCCACTTGTGTATAACGATTTCAAATTGATTCCACTTAACTTTGAATGATAACTGCTTGACTTTGAATGATGGCATCATTCTTTGCTATGTAAGCATCATTCTTTGCCATGAATTGCATCAGTAATTCTTCTGTAGATGGTTTCTTTTTTGGGGTAGGCACTCTTGCTTGTCGTTGGAACCCAAGAGGCATGTTCAGCTTTAGAGCTAAAGGGATCCCTGATTATTATCCCAAATAGAAGTTTTGATGGTTTCTCCACCTAGAGTTATAGGTGTTGGAGTAAGGGTTGTTCTGTTGTCTATTTCCCATAAACTAAACTATCTTTAAACTAACTAAACACTGATTCCTAGCATGCCCATCTACATAATACTCACAAACTACCAAAGGATTTTGAATTGAGTTGGAACCAAAAGAATCAAGTTTCTTGGTTAGAGATACTACCTATGTTTATAATGTTGAAATGGCATCCATATCATAAACTCTAACTACTCTCCTATGCATTGATCACTCTACTGGCTATTGGTAATTGTTCAATGGCACCTCCTCCAACAGGTCATATACCTCATCAATGGTGGTTTGAACATGACAACTAAATCCATTGTAGAACGTTTGCACTTAAAGCTACTTTGGAAGACCATGATGAGGACAATGCCTTAGTAGATCCTTATATCCTTCCCGAGCCTTGTACAATGATTCAGAATCTAGCTACATGAACGATGTAATATCATTCCTCATTTTTGCTATCTTAGCTAGAGGAAAGAACTTGACAAGAAACTTTTGAGCAATGTCATCCCATGTTATAATGGATGCAATAGGGAGTGCATTCAACCACACATTAGCTTTGTCTCTCAATGAAAAAAGGAAAAGCCTTAAATGAATTGCATCATCCGTGATTCCATTATGTTTAAAGGTGTCATTTATCTCAAAGAAATTTGAAATGTGGGCATTTAGATAGTCATTTGGAAGACCCCTAAACTAAATTGAAGTTTGGATCATAGTGATGATGGCTCACTTAATCTCGAAATTCTTGGCTTGAATAGCTGACCTTCAAATGCTCGGTGGGATCCCTTGTACCACTGGGCCACATAATCCTTTAAGCAATGATTTTCATCCAGTACTCACTCTTAGATTTGCTGCTCACCCTGTCGATAAGCCATTGCATTCATTTCAGCAAAACCTTATTGATTTTCTCATCGAAGTCTTCAGAATGTTCTCTCTGTCTCTAGATCACAACATATAATCTCTAAGCTTTTTTCTCTTCTCATACAACGACGGAAAGAAATTGAAAAATAGAGAAAGAAAACCTGAAATTAAGACTAATTTGTTGAATTTTAATATTAGCAAAATAAATAAGAAAACAAATCCCTAGTAACGACATCAAAAACTTGTTGTCGATTTTGCACAAGCAAGCGTACGTATCGAACAAGTAATATCGATAGTAAGTCCAAAATCGTATCCTGTAAAGATTTGCTCCTAATTGTTTACTAAGTACTAAAATTATGACAAATTAATCTGATTCAAGTAACTCGATTTTGTTGACAATTAATTAAAACTAAATTCAATCAAAAACTAAACTAATTAACAAAAACTAAAATTCACTAGAGAAAGGCAATAGATTAAAACCTAGGATAATGGGTTCATTCAACAATTCATCTGATACAAACTTTTCTTATTATTTACATTCATGGGTGATTTGCTAACCTAGAATCCAAAGCTATTCACAAGTCTCCGTTGAGATGCTTGCGTAAATACCTAACTTAATTGGATCACTATATGTCGATAACAATCAATCAAATAAGGTTCATTAAGCTAGTTTTCTAATTTGGCTATGTATGTCTTTCAAGTGTATGTCTACCTTAATTGCGAATTAGATCACCTAAGTGACGTGAATATACATTATTCAAATCTTAGTCCAATCTAAAACACTTTGTCGAGTCTCAATTAGATTCACATATCGATTAATTGTTGGCCAGAGAATCAAAAGCATTAAGAACAGATTTGAATAAGCAAAACTATATCCATTCGTAGTAAATAAAAAAGTAAATATTTAGATTACATGTTGAAACCCATCATAATCCTAGAACGATAATTTAGCTCCTAATAACTAATAAAAACATCATCCAAAGAAATTTGGCCGTGATCCAAGTCAAAAAAAAAAAAAGAAGAGAAACACATAAGTAGAGATAGAAACTAATAGTAGAATCTTTTGATCTCAATTCTCTCTCAAATGCTCTAAAGAAACCTAATTTTCGAGTTCCAACAAAACATTTTGTTTCTAGAAATCTTCCTAACGTCCGGGGTTGCCCTCATTAGTGCCACGGCACCGTGACACTACATTCTCAGCGCTGCAGCCTTTAACTCTCAGATGGCACTATGGAGACATCACTTCCTCTAGCGCCGTGGCTGAACTCTCCTCAGTGCTGCAGCTTTGGCCTCCTCGGCACCGCAGCCTTGAGCAACTCAAGGTCGCGATCTTTAATCCATTTGCTGCCTTGTGCAGAACTACAACAATCTAGCCTCTTCCAATGTGATTCTCACCTCTATCTGATCCAAACTAGGAAAAGTGGTAAACATGAAAGTTGTATCCTGTCTCTTAATGTTCTGTTGGCTTAAGAATCGCATCAATTAGACTTCTGTAACTCAAGTTATTTTTAAAATGCTGCAGCATGTATAAATGAAGCCATCACCATACTTCTGTGGTTTATCATCAAATGAACCTTTCTCATTAAATGTCCTTTAATGACAACAAAAGAAACCAATAATAACTATTCTTAATGTACTTTAATACAAAATAACCTAAAATTAAACTAAAATAACTTAAATTAAGCTACTTAACATGTAATCAAACTTAAATAACTATTCTTAAAGTAACTTAAAACAAAATAACATAAAATTAAACTAAAATAACTTAAATTAAACTACTCAACATGTAATCAAACTTGATTAAGAAAAACAACTATAATACTAAATTTTGAACCTAAGATCTCAAAGACCTAGCTACTTAAGCTCCCAAAATATGTCAAAATAACTCTATATACTAGAGTTATCAATAGGCTCCAACTACCACATTACAACAATCCAATGTTCATAATATACATACAATCAAAAGGTGAAACCCATCACCAAATTAACATAAGGTTGGAGACATAAATAGAACAAGAGCCAATTAACCATATTAACAATTTCAAGATATATGACCATAACTACCATGGCCTCACCAAAGAGAAATCAATTCTCACATTAACATTTAAAACCATCAATTGTACATCAATCATAGACAAACGAGATGTTTGAGATGACAAAACTTTAAAGGCTTGTTCCCCAAGCTCTAACGTAATACATAGTAGACTATATATACTTAGTCTATAGTTTTCATTAAAACATACTTGTAAACATTTGTTCACAGCACAAACTCATTGAAATTCATTCATATGCAAGGTTGTAGAATAGGCATGCTTAATTATACTAAAATAATTAAAAATGTTACATTTACCCATATCAAAGAAGCAAGCCTTACTCTCTAGCACCCATCGTCAAATACTCTGTTTTCCAAAAATTCAAACTTTCTCCACAACACTTATCATGAAGTTTTTCATCAGTAGTACTTAGTTTTATAACATAATACTAGGCTAATAATCATCTATTATTCCATAAATATTTTCCAACAGTATTTTAATCCATAAATTAATAACTAATCTAACTCTAACTAAAGAATTTGAGTCTACTTCTACCTAAAGTTAAGACAACTTTACCTTGGTGAACTTGTGAGTTTCCAAAACAAACTCAAAACCTAAGTTTTCATAAGCAAAAACAAATTTTTGAGAATCCAAATTTTTGGAAATCAAACCTTAAGTTTAAAGGCTTCAAACAAAAGAGCTTTATTTTCCATAGTCCTTGGAATCAAAATCCAATCTTGAAAATGATTTTTGAAGGCTTGAAATCCATGGATTTATTAAAAGATGAGAGTTTAGAGAAAAGAGGAAAAAGGTGGTTGGGTTTTCACAGGAAAGCCTCCTTTTTTCAATATGGGGAAAAGTCAAAGGGTTGAGGGCTTTTAAAATGAGTGAGAAAAGACCAAAATGCCTTATTTTTTCTAGTCTAGACCAAATCTATTGATAGATTTGGCCATATATTGATAAATCAATTCATCTATGGATACATGTTTTCAAAATCATTTTTAGGTTTTGATCTATCGATACATGATGAGCATGCATTGATAGATTTGGTACACAATGCTACTTTTGAGTTCAAAACCAACCCATTTGACCCTTCAAAAGCCATAACTTTCAACTAAACACATTTGGTTATCAAAACATGAATATCTAAATCAACATAATCCAAAATTTAAGTCCAAAAACACTAAATTGATAGCTCAACAAGTTAGGTTACAATTTTAACGTAATTTAAGAAATGAGGTTTGACATTTTCTCCTTTTCAAGAAAATTCATCTTTGAATTTAGGCAACTAGTTACTAACCTCAATTCTGGAATAAGTGAAGGTACTTCACTCGTATTTCATCCACGGCCTCCTAAGTCACTTTTTTGCTGGAGTGATTGTGTCAAAGGACCTTAACCGAAGCTACATCATTTGTGCGAAGTTGCTTAACTTGCCTATCCAAAATCTCAACTAGCATCTCCTTATATGGTAGGTCATCTTCCAATTGAATCTCTTTTTGATGAATCACATTAGTTGGTTTGGAGTTGTACTTACATAGTTTGGACACATGGAACAGTGATTGAATACTAGAAAGATCTAGGGGTAGCTTTAATCTATAAGTTACTGCACCAACTCTTTCTAGAATCTTAAATGGTCTAATATATCCTGATCTTGGCTTGCCCTTCTTGCCAAATCTCATAATAGCCTTGGTAGGTGAAACCCTCAAGAATACATGGGCACCCACCTTAAACTCCAAATCTCGATGTCTATGGTCAGCATAGGACTTTAGTCATCTTTAAGCTATCAAGAATCTATCTCAAATTATTCGAATCTTGTTGATGGAATCTTGAACCATATCCGGTCCAAGGAGTTTTTGTTCACCAACCTCAAACTAAGCAATAGCCTATTACACTTATTCCCATATAGTGCCTCATAAATCGCCATCTCAATCCTAGCTTGACAACTATTATTATAGGTGAACTTTATCAAAGGCAACTGTTGATCCCAAGTGATTCCAAAGTCAACAACACAAGCCCGTAACATATCCTCCAAAGGCTGTATGGTCCTCTCAAATTGTCCACTAGTATATGGATGAGAGGTAGTGCTAAAGTTAAGCTTAGACCCCAACGCCTCTTGGAATTTATCCCAAAATTAACTAGTAAACTAGGTACCTCTATTTGAGACTATAATAATTGGAACTTCATGTAATCACACTTTCTCCTCAATGTACAACTTTGCATATTGTGCCTCCCCATATGTGACCTTCAATGATAAGAAATGCATGAACTTGGTCAATCTATCCACGATAACCCAAATGGAATCATATCCCTTGCTAGTTTGAGGTAGTCTCATCATGAAATCCATTGATATATGTTTCCACTTTCACTCGAGAACGGGTAAAGGTTGTAAGAACCTTACGAACCTTTGATTCTCCACCTTAACCTACTAGCATATGCTCCCCCTTAACCTACTGGTATACTAAACACTTTGTTATAAACTTGGCTACATCTCTTTTCATACCTTCCCACTAGTATACCTCTCTCAAATCATGGTACACCTTGGTGGATTTGGGATGCACTACATAAGTTGACAAATATGCCTTCTTAAGAATCTCACTCTTGAGACCATTTACATCCTACACATGCACTCTCGTTTCGTAATATTAGCTTAATCAAATCCTTGGCCAAGGTGATTAGGAGATTATAAAATGAGTTTCATAAGTCTCCATAAAGCTAACAATCTAATTGTAAGAACAAATATGGAGGTCAATAAGAGTAAGCACTACACCAAGCTCTTATCATTTATGGGATATATGATGAGGGAATGAATCACACTAATAAGAATCCTTTGACTCTCCTAACAATTAGGTGGCCTTGATGTATTTCTAGATGCCAATTTTGGTCTATGAAATTGAATATGATTCATATAAATTAATTAATTAATTAATAAAATTATAATTCAATTCCATTACCAATATATTAGGAACCTAATGGGTCACACATAGGTTGCAATTTGGATTAAATTGAGAGTGTGATGATTTAAGTTAGACTTAAATCAAATTCTAGGTTTTAACTACTAAGGACCTAGTTAAAAGAGCTTAATTAGGCATTAGTTAAATATTATAATTGTTATAATATTGAGTATTTATTTTACAAATTTTAATAAGCATAACAATAAAACTAAACCCAGACATTTTATACACTTTTTCTGAGGCAAAAAAAGAAACTAAACTAATAGTGTTTCTCTTGAGTGCCGCCACTCTTGATAACTCTATTATATAGAGTTATTTTGACACATTTTGGGGGGTTAAATAGCTAGATTTTTTAGAGTTTAGGTTCAAATTTTAGTATTTTAGGTGTTTTTCTAGTTTAAGTTTAATTACATGTTAAGTAGTTAATTTAAATTATTTTAGTTTAATTTTATATTATTTTGTTTTAAATTACTTTAAGAGTAGTAATTGCTAGTTTCTTTTATTGCTTTTGTAGGAAATTTGATGAAAAAGGCTCATTTGATTAAAATCCGTGCAAATTTGGTGATGGCTTCATTTGTATATGTTGTGGTATTTTTATCATATATCTCTCTACAGAACTTCAAATGAAGTGATTTTTGGACCACTAGAACGCTAAAAAGAAGGGCTACAACTTTTATGTTTACCACTTTGCCTAGTTCTGATCGAATTGTGGTCAAAATATTTGCTAAATTTTTAGCATTGTAACAGTATACATGGACTGAATATGATGTGGTATTTGGACCATATCTTTCAATAAAGAAATCCAATTGACATAATTCTTGAGCCATTCAAAATTTAAGAGATAGGCATAAAACTTTTTGGTTAACGACCTTGTCCAGTTTTGTAATACCCCATACTTTGATAAGGTGGCTAATAAAGCTTATCGGATGCCAATTGAGGTTAATTAGAGTGTTTAAAAGTGATGAAAAACGAAAAGAATAGTTTAGAGAAAATATTCTGTACGTGAATAAATAATAATAAAATAATAATATTTTTATCAAGAAAGAATTAGAGAGATAAAAAGTGATTTAGAAGTTAATCGAGGCATAATAAGACATTTTGGGTGCTAAAAAAATAAGTGAAAAATTTTGGAATAAAATAATATTTTATTAATAAAATATTATTCAAATATTAATATTTTATTCAATGTTGAAATTTTTCATGAAGAAAGAGTATATGGTCAATCTAAGTGGAGGAGAAGAAGAACGAGGAAATTTCAGAGGAAAATTACGTTAATGGGGCCCGCGTGTCCTTATTAAATAAAGCTAACGCGGGTAAGTAAATATTTTAAATATTATGGGGACACTGCGTTGGAGTACGAACTTTATATTTTAGTTGTACATGTGTAAAAGAAGATAATAGAAGGAAATTGAAATTTAAAAGATTGTGGGAGGATACAATTAAAAATGGTGAAAACCTTATAGGGTAAAATGGTAATTTTGCCATTAGTTTGGTCAAAGCTTCCAAACTATGACTCTTTTCTTCCTTACCCATGACCGGTTCTTATTTTCTCCAGTAGATTATTTCTTCTTCTTCTTCATGCTCCCATGCCATTTTCATGCTCCCATGCTATTTTCACCTTACCACCTTGCATTTGAAAAGAAAAATAGAGAGAATAGGCTAAGAAAAGAAAGGAGAGAGAAGTGGGAGGCTTGGGTAGTAAGTGATTGAAGAGTAATTGAAGAAATTTCAAGTGGGTCTCAAGATTCAAGAAACATAAGGTAAGGATTTTTGTGTTTTAAGCTCTCGGTTGGTTAAATCTTTGGAGTAATAATGTGTGAACCATTTGTGGCAGCTATGGTGTTCATGGGTGTGAGCAAATTATGAATTTTGTTGGGTGAAATCCAAGCTAAAACCAAGTGGTAAGCTTAATGCTACAATTTGAAGCATATGATTGGTTTAATATTGTGGGAATGATTATGTGCAATATGTAGTGTTATTGTGAAATCATGGGTATGGTTGGAAGGCAATGATATTAATTGAAAGTTTGGATATGTGTGGATATGTGTTGCTAGAAAAGGCTTACAAGGTTGTGGGTGTTGGTATGCATAAATGAATATTGATGTTATGCTTGGTGGCAACATGTAAATGAGAATGGTAGTACATGTAGACGTAGAAAATGTTTGATGGAAGTAAATTCATAATTGCTGCCATATGCTAGGTTATTTGTGTGGAAATGATGGTTGAACTTGATAAATATCTGTAGAAAAGATTAATATATGTGCTAGAGTCATCAATGAGTTGCCAGTAATTATAATTAAAGAATTACGCAAGCAAAGGATAAAGGCAACTTTGGTAAAAATGTGTCAAGATGTAAGTTTGTTGAATAAGGATTCACGATTGAATGAAAAAGAGAAGTAGAAATGATGTACAGTAAAGATATTGAATTTGGATTGTTGCTAGGAAGTGCAAAAGTAAAGACAGTGTACTATGGTGGCATGCTAGAGGAAATAACGAACGATCGGCAAGTAAAAATAGCTAGATACGCCTCCGAACTACTAATGATGTAGTATCCCGCAATCGTAAGGTGAGTGAACTTGCAATAAAATGTTTGGGATAAATGCATACGTGTTTAATTGAATCATTTGAAATGTTTTATCAGACTTTTCTTTAAAACGTTCATGGGAACAAACCCTTGATGAAATGTTTTTATGTGGTAGAATATGCGATATAATGAAACCATCTGTTCCTCTATTATGGGGATATGTGTGTTATGCTTTGAGTGATAATTGTCACAACCTAAATTTCGGGCTATGACCGGTGCATGGGCTCAGTGGGCATAGCCCACTAGGCCTAAGCAAGCCTCTTTATGAGATCCTGTTCCTCATTCCATCCATCATCTTTAAAACCATGTGTTGTAATTCTCTACGATGAATGTTTCAGTAATATTTTATAGCAACCGAATATTCATATCTGATTTATCTCATAAGTACTGTCATTTATTGCTGTCTCATAAGGGCATCATCATCAATCCAACATATACATTCTTCATTTATAACATGACTCTTAGCAGTTTACATTACTTATACGTGTACACAGACAAAAGACTCTCAACCGTCAGCGGAGTAACTTTAAGTGAAGGTACCGCTACTGAGATGCCATAGCACCTACCAAGAGGACGAGCATATGGGGACACTCAATCTAGGTCCCAACTACCTCTAAATTTGAAAACATGAAGTTTAAAAATGTGAGTATAAAACTCAGTGAGTGAACATAAGAAGCAAACAAGCAATCGATAAGGAGAACTTGGAAATCATGATGCACTTGTTTCAAAAACAATGCAATTGATTTAATTTCTTACTAAAAACCCCTCATCTCAAACTTTGATTAATAACCTCATAGTGTTGCAAAAACCCGTGATCAATCCATAAAGTTAAATGGATCAAAAATATGTCAAAATCAAGCAAGGTAGCAAGCATGACAGCAAGTTTGTCGCTGCAGCGAGAAACATTCTTGGCTTGCATATGTTTCGGTTTTTCAAACATATCTCCAACTACAAATGTCGAATTGATATGATTTTTAGACCATTAGAAAGATAAAATGCTGGCATACAACTTTTATGTTTACCACTTTGCCCAGTTTTGACCGAAAGGTGGTCAAAATCTATGTCAAAACAAACGTACTGCATTGGAAAATTTTGAACCACTCGAGAATTTCTCGCTACAGCGAGAATTCTTTTTCTTTGCAGCGAGAAACAAGGCTGGTTTGTGCCCCCACCACCCGAGAGTTTGTCGGTGCAGCGAGATTCAGGGCATATGACAATTAAGGGATTTTCACATGCCACAAAATCCATTCCTACCATATTGCACATCAAAGTGAAGACATTGACAATAATCAAGTTTCTCATTATTCATTTCAATCACATATTATAATCATAAACTTTCTATCACATATGCATATATAAACATATATAAATCACGTACACCACCCCACTTCATTCATTGTCATGTGCACTCCATACTCGCACTGTCAAGCCTGAACTTATAAAGTACTTGCCATGTCCTTTATGTGATTAACAATATGATTGCATACTTGGAAAGCCCCGAAAAATCGTCAACAGTCAATATTGTACCAAATGGTACTATTAAGTTGAATTAAGCCTCAAACCAGTTTAAAGAGAGATCTTAAGATGAAATTGAGAATTTTAAAACCCTAGAATGACTTAATATGATGATTTGGAGTTCAAGGGCTGAATTGGAGTCAATTTGGAATTTTCATGTTCTAGGGGTAAAATGGTAATTTTATCAATCAAGGACAACATGGGAATTTTTAGAAAAGATTTTGATCACATTTGACTCATTGGAGTATGATTTGAGTTTGAGAGGTGAAAAAATTAAATTCTGACATTTTTGAAACCCTAGGGGCAAAATAGTAATTTTACGAGTTTACGGGAGCAAAGTTAGAATTTTAGAATTTTACACCACCTACCACTTGTCATGCCCATAGATTTCAGCCATTAACATTTTACATTATGGATAATTGAAACATTTTATGTGGTGGAGGGAGATTGCTCAATGGATAAGTATTACACATGGACCAGTGGAAACATGCCATGTGTCAAGCTTCGATTATTCTAGAATTTCCTTGTAAAATCTATTTAAAACTCTCTTAGTCTCACCCATATGGCCAGCCAAAGCATGGAGTGAAGAGGAAAAGAAAGAACACAAACCCTAGGTGGGAAAATTGAAGAAAAAGTGTGGGATTCCAAGGGATTAAGCTAATAAAGGTAAAATTTTATGATTTTATCTTGTGATTTAAACTACCCATGCTTTCTTTTTCATTTTCGATGCTTAGAACTCAAGTTTGCATGATGAGCCCATGCTGGTCGAATTTGAAAGCAGAGGTTTTGAACATTGATTTTGCTAGATTTGAAGCTAATTAAGTGTTTTTGGTTGTTTGGTAATGGAAAGTATGAAAATCTAGCAAGGAATCCTTTTGTTCTTCACAAAACCACGAGAAGTTGAATTTTCTAGAGAGGATATTGAGGCTGAAATTGAGGATATTTCATGATATTTTGGTGGTATTTAATGATTTGTGAGGCTAGAAATTTAATGGAAAATTTAATGATATTTCATTATCTAAAGTGGTTTTTATTCGATTTTGTGAATTTTATGGAAAATTAATTAAATGATTAATTTTTTGATTTTATAAACAAAATGTGATTTAATGAAATGATTTCATAAAATTGTTTTAAAATTGAATAATGGTTTGAAAATAGAGTAATTGGAGACCATTTGATGTATTGTGAATTTATGGTTCTAATTGATTGTGTTATGACAATATTGGCATGAATGGCTGAATTGGCATTTGTGTTGAAATGTATAAACTATTGTTTGCCTTAATAGGCTGGAAAATGATAAAATTGCCATATCATATTATTGAATTTTATTGATTGGTGAGATGATTATTAGCTTACTACAGTGGGCGGGTTTCGTGGACCAGCCTATTAGAAGGGCACGATAACCCCGTTATATTCTTACCTCAGTATGAGAGGCGTGGGTGGATAACTCCTAAGGCTAACACTTTTAGAGTTCACTTCATGTCGAACCACCACGTGAGGGGGAACTCATCCAATTGCAAGGAACGGCTATGTTTTCAAAATAAAAACATGATTTATGCGTACATAACTTTTTATCAGCCTTGACGGACTCAGTTGGGATAGCCCTCAATCAAGGTATCCTTGATAACTGAGTATGAGAATGATTTTGGTACGAGCCAAAGCTTTTAAGAAATTCATAAGCCATGTTAATTACTCGATTTATATGAATTGATTTTATTTGGTTGAAACAAGTTGAAAAGTGATGAATTTCAGTATGTTAAACTATTTTATCTGTCTCCATTTACTCAACTTTAGATGGTTTAGATGGTATCTGTTTACTCACTAGGATTTTATAATTTCACCACCCTCATTTTCAACTATTTCAGGCCTGAGGTAGCTTGTAGATAGCAAATATCGTCAAGGATTATAGTCAGCTTTACTACTCCAAGAATTGTAGGTTTACTGCCTCTGTGCACTTTTGTTCCTTATGGGCCCATGAGTCACTGTAAAATAAATTTCATATGCCGGTTATCTGTATTATAGTACGTATGAATTTATTTAGCTTTTACATAACAAAAATTATTTATCGATGATTTTACAAATATTGTTTTACAAGAAATTAGAATATTTTTATTTTATTCTAATAGTTGCAATATCATTTTTAATAAATGTTTTAGACACCCAAATTTGTTTTAAATCATGAAATATGTGTTTTTCACTCATCTACTACATCTTTAGTAGGGTTCGAAAATTTTTGAGGAAAAATGACGAGAATGCCCCTGTGAGGCGAAAATTATTTTTCCATGGTTTTGAAAGGGAAAAGGCTTAAAATTCTTTAAAAATGCGGTTTGGCGATGATTACTCACAAGGGAGATGAAAAAAATGGTACTAAAGCCTTGCGAAATTCCGATTGGCACTTCGGGTAACAAATGTCTATCGGGACGTCGCGACGGTTGTCACGGGCTCGAAAGGAGTACCAGGTCGTGACAATTCGAGTGGTATCAGAGCATTTGGTTTTAAAGGCCAGAATATTTGGTTTTAAAGTTGTTTTTAAAAAAAAACTATAATGTCAGTGTGGCCCCAAGTTAAGTTAAGTTAGATTAGATTTTGTTGGATAGATACATCTGCATATAGAAACCTACTTGTCCTTGTCGGATATAAATGATCAAGAAATTACCATTTGGTTACATATAGGTTCTGGTGCATGGATAGCACTTACAATGCCTAGGAGAAACAGTGATTCTGATACCTCACATTGTACTAGTAAGGGATGAATAGATTCCACCACTGAAAGCCGATGTCGTTCTGAACCCAGTAATCTAGAAAGATATCCATTTAGAGTTCCTATTAATTGGACTCCATCGGATTTGGGAGCGAAGGTTCGGATAAAGGAAAACGCTAGTACTAGTGAGACTTATGAAAGTGTTGACAGTAACGACGTTAATGAAGGCATAACAAAATTTCATTTTGAAAGAAATTGAGGAATGTAGGAAAATCCAACAGGCTCAGATTAAAAAAAAAAAAACAAAGAGATAAAGCTCCAAGAGAATCCGAAAGAGGATCAAGGTGATGATGGCCCTAAAGATACTTAGTGTTTTGTTAAAGTTGTACTACTTTAACTCTAGATAGATGTAGTATAAAGGAAATAGTAACCACCTGTATACAGGAATTAAGAGTTGACTTTTATTTTATATAATGTGAATGAAGTAGTTGTTTAAATGACTGGATATATGTATATGGGAACCTTTTTGGTAGGACAGAAGTGGATTAGTGGTATAATCATTGAGGAGGGGCATTCACCTTAGCGGTGTGATTAGTTGCCTTATATAATTACTGAGAATTGACGTAGAAATTCATCAATGGTATGGGCAACTACAATACCTGATAAGTGACTTCAAAATTTCTTATGGAAAAGGTGAAATTTGAAATTTCAGTTGCAGCTACAAATTTGAAAGGATATAAGTGACACTTATAATGGATTTTTGATTCTATGAGGATTGTGAATATAAGTGTAAAGAAAGATGAAGGTATGAGATATCGATAAGGAATATCAATGTTAAGTGATGAAGTATGAATAACGAATTACAAGTGTGGCATGGTAAATGAGTTAATGTAAAGTGTTGCTATGAGAATTTATAATTCTTGTCTCGACTCAGTTGAATAAAAAGGGGCTAGTAACAACACAAGGTCGATTATGTTGATATAAAGCTGAAATGGTTAAAGGCGTTCCCTTCGAGGGGGGAAGCAAAAGGTTTGGGGTTTGAAACTTAGCGAGAAGGTCCTGCAGGGCCTGTCGTGCTGCCCTTCGACGCGGCGTATGCAAGTAAGTCAAGTGATGGGGACCCAGACGTAACAATACTTCGGAGTAGGCCCCAAAGGGGATGCCACATAAATGGCTAAGTTACGGGTTAAGTGATCACATGTTGTGAGACATAAGTTTAAGATAGATATCCCTAAGGAAATACTCAAAAGAAGTTCTACCATGGATCTCGTGAAAGCAAGCATTAGGTTATGCGGTTATAAAAAGGAAGCTGTAAGTTGAGAGTGATATTAGTATTAATATTGAAAAGTACTTAAGGAGAATCTAGTTTCAAGTTTTGCAACAAGTGCAATTTGTAAATTGGTTAAGGAAGAATGATGTTATATTCATATGAAAGAGTGGAACAAAGGATGATTGAAGTTGACCTTGATAATGAAGTTAGATAATGAAACTTTCCTTATATATTATGGAAATTAGAATTCGAAGATGCTTGAGGCATACTGATTTAAATGAGTCTGAGTTTTAAGTGACAAATCAATATCGAAATGCAAGAAGGATACAAAATAATATAGAGGCATGAAGAATAATCGAGGAAAAAGGATGACTCTTAGGAATTGTGGTATTGCATAAGATGCAATGATCAAGTTAAGATAAATCTTTGAAGTATCAATGGGATTATAAAGCATACACGCATAATAGATTATAATTCAATGGGGATGACATTATGATGCAATGATATATAGTACAAGGAAACTTAAACATACCATTCGAAATGAACAAAGAGAAATTAGTCTGAAGGTATTTGAAAATAGATACCCGTATACATAATGAGGAATATGGACATTTGAATGTGCGTGTATACGTATATGTGGAGATTAATGTTCTAATCGCAAACTTGCGATAAAAAGATAGTTTTGAAAATTGTGGTTTCCATAATCATGAAATATATGGAGATTATCAATATGTAGGCATACACTTGGAGTTATACATCTTGTGATCCCCATGCATCATATGGAAGGAGATATTCCATAGGGGAGCTTACCTTAATTTATGGTTACATGACAATAGGTTTGACATGAAATTAAGAGTGCCTTGGCATAAATGTAGAATGTAGTGTGAAAGGTTAAAAAGCCATATATACTTTAACAAAGCCAATAACATGAAGGAGGGGGAGATATGGATGTTGATAGGCTAAGCATAAGGACTTAAGGATAATTAATGTAATTATAGTAAGTTAGATGGTATGATCCTAATTAAGAACATGGACGCCTTGGGAGATTTTGAAATAATGTTCAGTGGGGTTAGTGAGCTAAAGTGTTATTGGGCATGCAATGAATGACTAAAGTTATGAGTGACTTTGAAGATAAGCCTTGGATTGTTTAAGTTCTCAATGAAACTTTATTATAGGAAACGTATGGAAAAGCATAAGAGAATATATTAGTTTGACTTACTATAAGAGGTCAAAAGTTGGATGGCCATGAGTGGCTTGTAAGTAACCCAAGAATGTATAGGTAAGTGTGCAAGGGAGCTATGATCGATAGATAAGGGTAGAACTTTAATGACGAGACATTGTTCGCTAAGTTAGACCTTGAACTATAAAATATGGATATGTATCCACCTTATGAATACTCTGATGTGATAAATTCGAAAAACTTTTCGCAATGAGAAAACATTAAAGCTTAAGGAGCAAATGGCTATACAGTCAAGTTAGACTCATGACTGACATGTCACATAAGTATGAGGATGGGAACAAGCATAAGTATTCTTGGAAATACTGGTTTGAGGCAATGATTATCCTTGATTTTATATTGTGTCAAGGTGGTGTGCCCTTCGACAAAGGCAAGGAAAACGCTTGGGGATCACTAAGCTGAGTACACCCGAAATCTGAACTTTTGAAACCTGTGAGTAAACTTATTATCATCTTAATTATCTAGAGTAGTTTTATTCAATTGTGTGATTTTATAGAAAATGGGTTTAAATGGTAAATTGCTATATTTTAAGGAAAATTGTGATTTTATAAATTTTTTGAAAAATTGAATACTGATTTTGATAGTAGAGTAATTAGAGACTGCTCGCTTGCGTTATAAATTGTGTTTTAAATTATATGGCTTATAGCAATACGTGAGCATGAATGGCAAAGTCTGTGTTTGTATCAAAATTATATATACTATGTATTCAGCCTTGAGAGGCTAGATTGCGATAAATTGCCATATCATGTAGAAAAGGATTTTACAAATCAGGTGGTAGATAAAATAATTCATAATCCCTGCAATGGAGGTTTTGTGGACCAGCCTAAGAGGGGGGCCATAGAATCAGATATACCTTACCTTGATTAGAGAGCCGTGTGTAGGGTTTCTCTAGAGGTAACGATTTGAGTGCACTTCACGTGGAGCACCACGTGAGAGTGAGACTCAGCCAACGCCAAGGCATGGCTAGAATTTAGGATGTAAAGACATTTAACAGCCTTGGTGGTCTCGGTCAGATGCCTAGGCCAAGGCATCCCCGGGAATGATTTTGGCAGGAGCCAAGTTTTGTGAAATACATAAACCAAGTTGATTATTTGAGTAAATTGATTATTGATGTTATGAAAAACATAATGAAATGGAATATCTTACTTGTCTCCATTTACTCGCCTATAGATAGTTTAGATGGTGTCTGTTTACTCACTGGGATTTTATAATCTCACCACCCTCAATTCCCTACATTTCAGGCTTGAGATAGCTGGTAGATAGCCGATTGCATCAAGGACATCAGTTAACCTTGCATCGACAAAATTGTAGGTTCATAGATTCTCACCTTATTGGTTAGTTGGGGGCCCACGTGTCATTGTAAACAATATTTTATACTTCAGTTATCTGCTTTAAAGTACATATGAATATATTTAGCTTTTACACTACAAAAATTATTTACGGATTTTTCTATAAATATTATTTTTTTTAAATAGAATATTTTATTGAATATTATTACTTTATCAAATTATTATAATTTCGTTTCAAATAATTATTTTAGACATCTAAATTTACTTTAATTATGAAACATGTGTTTTTCGCCCACACATCATGTTTTTGGCGAGTTTCGGTATTTTTGAAAAAAAATGATAAAAATGCCCCTGTGAGCCATAAAATAATATTATATTATTTTGATTTCGAAACGACTTATAATTTCTTTAAATGTGATATTTAATAACTGTCGCTCACCGGGGAGATGCGGAAGCTGATGCTAAGCCTTGCAGGGTTTCGATCCGCATTTCGGGTAATAAGTGCCCATAGGGATGTCGCGGCGGTTGTCATGGGCCCGATGAAAGTTCTGAGTCGTGACAAGAATGGAATATGTGCAATCAAATTCATGTAATTGAAAGTGTGAAAATTTGCCTTGATTGGCATAAGCCTATGACTCAAAATGGATGATTATGGATTTAATCTTCTAAGGTAAAAAGGGATGAAGGAAGTTGATACTAGAAATATTTTGATAAATGATACTTTGATTTTAAAGTGCACTTGAGATGAGATAAATGTTTATTTTCATTTTTAGATTGATAAACTAATAAGGCCATGAGATCTAGTGTTTGGAGTAAAATTTAAGGAAACACAAGTTAGATATGTTTGTATGTGACGTATAACTAACAAGTTGGTTATGACCTAGGATTTATAAGGATTGATTAAGTCCATAAGGATACATCCAAAATTAGGTTTATTTATTTAAATATATCGTGGTAATAGACGAGATCTACTTAATAAGTACTCGATCATGAAAGTACTAGAGTTTTCTTTTTGAGAATATGGTTACTAATGGTTATCAAATTTGACTTATCTATGATGTTAAATATATATATATGGATAAATAAAAAGTGTTTGATACTTATGTATTATGAAATGCTTGAATAGAAATTGTAGTGCACACCCCTTTAGTAGAAAAATTGATTTGGAAGTAGTTGTAATATGGAAAGAGTATTTAGAAATGGGAATTATTGATTGTTGACAAGTGATAAAGGTAGCGTAATGATAAGAAATCCCATTAGAGGCTGAGTTGCGTGGACATAAGAGACTTTGGGAGATAGTTAAGGAAATGGTATCAAGGAAATGTAATCTATAGCGCAATTAAGCCGTATGCGATGGACTAATATGATTAAGAAGATTGAAGCTACATAAATGTGAGGTAAACATAAATATGAGGATACATACAAGAATGAATAAGAGCATCCCAGTGGTTAAAGTATTGCGGATGAATGCTCGAACAGAAGAGATAACATGGGAAGTTGAACATCAGATGAGAAGACAATACCCCACATTTTCTTTAAGTTCAGTAAATGAAATTTTCAAGTCAAAATTTTATTTTAAGGGGGGTAGTGCTATCAAGCCCGACCTTATAAAGTACTTGCCATGTCCTTCATATGATTGACAATATGCTTGCATACTTGGAAAGCCCCAAAAAATCGTCAAAAGTCGATATTGTATCAAATGGTACTATTAAGTTGAATTAAGCCTCGAACTAGTCTAAATAGAGATCTTAAGATGAAATTGAGAATTTTAAAACCCCAGAATGACTTAAAATGATGATTTGGAGTTCGAGGGCTGAATTGGAGTCAATTTGGAATTTTCATGCTCTAGGGGCAGAATGGTAATTTTGTCACTCGAGGATAAAATGAGAATTTTTAGAAAAGATTTTGATCACATTTGACTCATTGGAGTATGACTTGAGTTTGAGAGGTGAAAAATTTAAATTCTGACATTTTTGGAGTCCTAGGGGTAGAACAGTAATTTTACGAGTTTACGGGGGGCAAAGTTAGAATTTTGAAATTTTACACCACTTAATACTTGTCATGCCCATGGATTTCAGCCATTAACATTTTACATTGTGGATAATTGAAATATTTTATGTGGTGAAAGGAGATTGCTTAATGGATAAGTATTACAAATATACTAATGGAAACATGCCCTATGTCAAGCTTGGATTATTCTAGAATTTCCTTGTAAAATCTATTTAAAACTCTCTTAGTCTCACCCATATGGCCGGCCAAAGCATGAAGTGAAGAGGAAAGGAAAGAACACAAACCCTAGGTGGGAAAATTGAAGAAAAAGTGTGGGATTCCAAGGGATTAAGCTAATAAAGGTAAAATTTTATGATTTTATATTGTGATTTACACTACCCATGCTTTCTTTTTCATTTTTCATGCTTAGAACTCAAGAGGCCGAATTTTCTAGGGAGGATTTTGAGGCTGAAATTGATGATATTTCATGATATTTTGGTGGTATTTAATGATTGGTGAGGCTAGAAATTTAATGGAAAATTTTGACATGAAAATCTGAATTTTTACCTAATTTATAGACATGTGTGATCTATGGTTCGGACTGACAAATTGAATCATTTACACAATCATTGAGGTATTTTGTGTATAATTGGAGTGTAAAAAGTGAAAGAAATAGATTTGGAGTTAAATTAGAGGTTTTAGCCAATTACACCGAGAATAGTACGAATTAGGTCGAATACCGTATTTAAACAGCTATTTGGACATTTTGCATCACATTTAGTGCATTCATATAGATTTATAGAGCCTGAAATAGTTTATGATAAATAGACACAATTTATTGAAATTCGTGTCACGTATGATGTATAGGTGGTGAGCCCTCTAACAAGGGTAAAGAGATTGTGCCCGAAGACTAGGAATAGGAGTATATTGAACTCCTAGTACTATGAGTAACCTTACTATCATCTTAATTATCTAAAGTGTTTTTTATCCGATTTTGTGAATTTTATGGAAAATGAATTAAATGATTAATTTTTTGATTTTATAAACAAAATGTGATTTAATGAAATGATTTCATAAAATTGTTTTAAAATTGAGTGATGGTTTGAAAATAGAGTAATTGGAGACCATTTGATGTATTGTTAATTTATGGTTCTAATTGATTGGCTTATGACAATATTGGCATAAATGGCTGAATTGGTATTTGTGTTGAAATGTATAAACTGTTGTTTGCCTTGATAGGCTGGAAAATGATAAAATTGCCATATCAGGTTATTGAATTTTATTGATTGGTGGGATGATTATTAGCTTATTGCAGTGGGCGGATTCTGTGGACCAGCCTATTAGAGGGGCACGGTAACCCCGTTATATTCTTACCTCAGCATGAGAGGCGCGGGTGGATAACTCTTGAGGCTAACACTTTTAGAGTTCACTTCACGTTAAACCACCACTTGAGGGGAAACTCAGCCAACGCCAAGAAAGGGCTATGTTTTCAAAATAAAAACATGATTTATGCGTACATAACTTTTTATCAGCCTTGGCGGACTCGGTTAGGATAGCCCTCGATCAAAGTATCCCTGATAACTGAGTATGAGAATGATTTTGGCAAGAGCCAAAGCTTTTAAGAAATTCATAAGCCATGTTAATTACTCGATTTATATGAATTGATTTTATTTGCTTGAAACAAGTTGAAAGGTGATGAATTTTAGTATGTTAAACTGTTTTATCTGTCTCCATTTGCTTGACTTTAGATGGTTTAGATGGTATCTATTTACTCACTGAGATTTTATAATCTCACCACCCTCATTTTCAACCATTTCAGTCTCGAGGTAGCCTGTAGATAGTAGATATCGTGAAGGATTATAGTCGGCTTTACTACTCCAAAAATTGTAGGTTTACTGCCTTTCTACACTTTTGTTCCTTGTAGGCCCACGAGTCACTGTAAAGTAAATTTCATATCCCGGTTATTAGTATTATAGTACGTATGAATTTATTTAGCTTTTACATTACAAAAATTATTTACCGATGACTCTATAAATATTATTTTACAAGAAATTAGAATATTTTATTGAATATTTTTATTTTATTCAAATAGTTGCAATATCATTTTTAATAAATGTTTTAGACACCCAAATTTATTTTAAATCATGAAATATCTGTTTTCCACTCATCTACTACATCTTTAGTCTGGTTCAAAAAATTTTGAGGAAAAATGACGAAAATGCCCCTGTGAGAAGAAAATTATTTTTTCATGGTTTTGAAAGGGAAAAGGCTTAAAATTCTTTAAAAGCGAGGTTTGAAGATGATTACTCACAGGGGAGATGAAAAAAATAGTACTAAAGCCTTGCGGGGTTCTGGTTGGCACTCCGGGTAACGAATGTCTACCGGGATGTCACGGTAGTTGTCACGGGCTCGAGGGGAGTACCAGGTCGTGACACGCACATTCTATCATCATCATGTGTGCACTCCCTATGCACACACTTCAACATCATCATGTGTGCACTCCCTACTCGCACAGTTCAACATCATCACGCAACATTATTCATCAATGCACAACATATATTCATATATATACATACCAACATGATATAGGACCAAATGGATTCATCCTTTTACACATTTCACACTTTCACAACATCAAAACTTTTTATCAAGGGCTTGTTCCCATGCATAATTTAATGAAAAGCCAAGTAAAATCACTTAAATGCTTCATTCCAACACATATGTATTTCCCAAAAAACACTTTGATGCAAGTTCACTCATCGATATTTGTTGAATCTTTAATTGACTCTAACTTCGATTATTGCTTTTAACGGACATGTGAGGCCTCGCTGGAACCTCGGTGGACTTATAGTTGAACTCATTTTCAAGAGTTTTCAAGCTACTATGGCAAGTCTCTCTACCTCTCTCTAAAACTTCCAACTAGTGAGAGAAAGTGCTGAACAAAGACTTTTGAGGGTTTTAAGGTGGGAGAGTGAAAGAGCACAAAAGGTTTTATGAAAAAGTGCTTAAAAGCATGAAAATTGAAGCTAGAAAGAGAAAGTTATGGAAACTTTAAGGGAGACTTCCATGGAAGATGAAGAAACGTGAGGTGGGAGGAAGAAGAACAACAAGCTGCTGGAAAAATGAGGAAGCTACTGGAGAAATGAGATATTTATAGCCTAAGCTTATCCAAACTTCACTTAAATTACGAAAATGCCCTTAACAAGTTGGCTTTGTCTTCCTTCAATCCTTTATGCAATCTTTTTACTCTTTTGACACTACGATAAAGTCCATAATAGTCTAGAAATACATCGGTTCACGAAAGCTTAAAAATTTTTACTCGAGATGAAAAATGACCATTTTGCCCCTACCTTGGAAATCATCATTATTTCCATTTCCTTTGTCATTTTTATCCTTATTTTCATCATTCATTTATGTTTTAGGCCTACTTAGGCCTTAATAATATTAGAAAACACACTTTTAGGAGCTCACTAAGAAAATGACCAAACTACCCCTGCTCCACATCATAGGGTCTACCTCCGCTACAAATCTGTGAAGGTCGAGGTCTCGCATTTTCCCCCACTAAAAGAAATTTGGTCCCTGAATTTGAATCGAACTATAAGAGAGCGCATCTATATGCATTGAAGAGGTGTGGATACTTTGTCCACATCTCCTCTTTAGCCTCCCACGTTACCTCTTCACTAGTGTGGTTTCGCCATAATACTTTCACTGAGGCTACATCTTTTGAGCGGAGCTTTTGTCTTGCCTATCAAGAATAGCAACTGGTTTCTCCTCGTATGTTGAATCATTAATAACAAAGTTAAGTTTCATCTTCTGAATCAATTCCTCAAATTACTCGCATTAGGGTACTATCATCGTTTATTCTCCATCTATGGCACTAGTGCTTTGTGGAAGTCTAATTTAACTATGATATAACACTTAATTAATCCTTACATCTTGATCATATTAATCCATTTGTATGGCTCAATCACGATGTAAATTCCAATTCCTTAAGATCCATTTTTTCTCTATTGCACCTGAATTCTCCTTTACTCACTTAGCTCAACTTCTAATGGTAACTCTCATCATCGCGTCATCTATACAACTCATTAAGCATGTCAAATTCAAAACTGAAATCACCATAAATAATTCTTCACTTTAATTAATCACATAATCATATCCATATATATATGTATGTACATACACATCTAAGAATCATCATCCATCGCTACATGTAGGAACCCTCGTCAATTACTTTGAAGTAAATTTCCTCTATTCATTCCAATCCATAACCTAGGTTCATCATCATATTATCATAGCTCATGTTTCCCTTTTTACTTTTCCATTTCATTCCCATAGGTCAAGTTTAATCCATGAATATTAGGGTATAATCAACTCCAAATTACCCCTTCGAATGTTTAAATCGCCATTTACTTTACATCCTACCATAAATTGGTTCTTATGTAATCCACACAAATTCTCATTGAGCCTATGCATAACTTCACATAATTTGCATGCTTATACTTTTTTCTTATCATTTCTAATCAGATGTGTAAGCTTCATCCTACCGCTCATCCTTATGCCACATTGTCATAAACATGTCACAATCACTAATTATCATTTTCATCAAGTTACCCTTCAGTATCCATGTATGCCTTACTATTTTGTTGAAAATTTATCTTTGCTTGATCATTACATTTATGCTATACCACAATCCTTAAAAGTCTTCTTTACTTCTTAATTGTCTTTTGTACTTCCAACATATATGTTATATTCTTATGTGATCTCGACATTACTTAGTCCCAATTCATATTCTTGTATCCTGACTCTAAATCATGCCTTATTACCAAAATCTTTACTCGTACGTGCTTACTTGAATATCAAATCATCATCTCTTTCCTAAGTAGATCTCTACTAATCCTGTTGTGTACTACTATTTCCTCACCAAGGGTAATATTAATTAATTAGAGCATATCGCCACTATTCATTAAGCATTTAAAGCATAGTTCAATCCCTGCTTACCCTTATTAGGTATTCTACTTTGATAATTACTCAAAATGAAATAAGACATGTGAGAGAAACACTCTTTACCATTGTATACTCTGCCTCCACAAGTGTATCAAGACTGTAGCATTATCAGGTCTACATAATGGTAAGACAATCATTGTCTTAAACCAACATTTCCAAACATTCTTAGACTTGCAGCGTACCTTTGTATTACGCAACTTATCAATCACGAGCACCAACGTCGCTATATAACTATTAGCTTATTGAGCTTTAATGTTTTTACATTGTGAGAACCCCTTCAAATTATCTCACCAAAGTGTTCACAAATTGGATACAAGCCCATAACTTATGGTTCATTGCCTAAAGCAGTGAGTGTTATCCCATCATTAAAGTTTTACTCTTATCTACCAATCATAGCTCCCTTGCACATTTACCTATACATTGCCTAGTTGCTCACGAGCCTCTCATGGCCATGCCATTCCGATCCTTTTATGGCAAGTTAACTAATTTATTCTCTTACGCTTTTCAATACACTTTCGAAACACTTAAACACATCCTTTGGTGGAATTCAGTTGAGGACTTAAACAATCAAGAGCTTACCTTCAAAACCACTCATAACTTTAACAATCCAATGTATGCCCAATGACACTCCACCTCATCAGTTCCAATGGACATTAGTTTCAAATCTCCCAAGGCATCTTTGTCCGTAATTTGGACCACACAACTATCTTAGTATATTTGCATTGATTATTATTCTTAAGCTTCTTATGTTCATCATTGCAACATCCATATTTCTCCCATTATTTACCTTACTTTTCATTCACTCATTCCTTAGCCTTTAATAAGGCTTAATCTCTTATCTCATTTACCTACATGTCAATATATAAGGCAATAAAGTAACTTTCCAATTCATTTATATAAATACTTTTCCAAAACCTTAAAACTCCAATTAACGAAGCTTAACATCAAGTCCAAGTAACATAATTCAGCTTGTAAATTCAACTTCATGCCCTTTACATCTTATTCATGCATCCTAGACATTTGGTGCTCTTAGCACTACGGGGTAGTGGCTACTAGAGTTTACTTAATGAACGCTATTCATCTACATTTAAGGTTACTACATTGATCATCCTCAACCGTTTGGTTTTCCTCCAATCTTATGTCACGATTTCCATAACCATTTATATTCTTCTGTATTTATCACATATAATAGGCCAAGCCAATACTTCAAATTCATCTTATGCCTCAACACTTGTCATCAATCAATAAATCCTACCTTAGGACAATCTTTCCATATTGTGTAATAACTTTACCATATACATATAACACCACACACATAATTATTCATTGCTCCTAGTGTTCCACAATTCCTTTGTATTCACAACTAGTTGTCTCTTTTATCTTATAACTCAAATAGTTTAACCACTTCAACTTAGTATCATCATGAATTTTGTCTATCTTGATCATTCTACTTATGCTCACATCATTACTTCAAAATTCTAGAATTTATTCTTCCCCTATTTTCATAATTATTTCCAATAGCGTATATTATCTCAATTTAGTATCTTCTAATACCACATATGCAAACCACTAGGGATATTGTGTTCAAATCTCAAATCGCTAAGAACAATTCTTTGTTTCCATCAATGGCATAAGCAACTCCACATATACATATACACATCCATTTAAATGTCAACAACCATTACCATGTGTGTGAGACCTTGATTTTATAGACTCGTAGCTAGAAGTAGACGCGATATCATTAACTAGGGGTAATTTTGTCATTTCTCATGGTGAGCTCCTAGAAGTAGCTTTCTAATGCTATTAAGGCCTAAGTAGGCTTAAGACATAAATGAATGATCAAAATAAGGATAAAATGACAAAGGAAATAGAAATAATGATGATTTCCAAGGTAGGGGCAAAATGGTCATTTTTCATCTCGGATTAAAATTTTTAAGTTTTCGTGAACCCGAGTATTTCTAGACTATTATGGACTTTAACTCAATGTCAAAAGAGTAAAAGGATTGCATAAAAGGTTGGATGAAGACAAAGCCAACTTGTTAAGGGTATTTTCGTAATTTAAGTGAAGTTTGGATAAGCTTAGGCTATAAATATCTCATTTCTTTAGCAGCTTCCTCATATTTCCAGCAACGTCTTATTTTTCTTCCTCCTATCTCACGTTTTTTCATCTTCCATGGAAGCCTCCCCTAAAGCTTGCATAACTTTCTCTCTTTAGCTTCAATTTTCATGGTTTTGAGCACTTTTTCATAGAACCTTTT